>NC_141701.1:39409528-40609528 GCF_971803275.1 Cyanistes caeruleus
TGGCAGGATCATAGAATAGGTCAGATGTTTACATGAAAACACCCCACTAAAGCAAGTAATGTTGAAAAGAGTGGCAATGCTAACCTTCATTTTTAAATCAGTCTGATATATAACAGCTGACAGAGATAGGGAAAACTGTCCATCCACCTGTAGGTTAATTCACTTTTTATTCACCATAAAACCTCTGCCTCTATCTCTAAAGCAGCTGGCACCATCCTTGGTACATTAGTCTCATCTAAGTCACACCTTCCAACTTTAGAGGAACAGAAAGTAGGTACTTTCCCTGTCATATACCTGCTAAAATTCATTTGAAAACACCCCACAAAACAGTCTAGCTCCATGTGCTCCAGCTTGTGACATCAAATCATTTGTGACTGACAACATTAACCACCCCCACTGATTTTCCCTGCCAATCAAAAAGATTTATATGGCTCGCCATATAAATCTTGAACATACTGAACAGCACAGTCTTGTCAAAGGAAAAGTAATGAAAATAATAACATAATATAGCAATTATTTTATCTTGGGGGAAAAAGTACATTATAACCCATTTCAGCCATTCAGGCAGGGAAACAGAATGAGAACAGAGTGATAAGAAACCACTTCAGCAATCAGAGCCCATGGGGAAATGATAACTCATGTTATGGTTGTCAGAAAATTCAGGTAAAATCTCTTGGAAAAATATATACCCAGACCTATTATTTTTTTATTCTAAAATTTATGAAAAGATGTTCTAGAGTACTCTCTTTCCTGTCAGCTTATGCCAGACTGATAACTCACACTTTTATTTATCATTGTTCAGATGACTACTCACTGCAGTGAGAGTTTATCTTGCATTTTCTTTGTGTATCTAACATTTTTGCTGTGAGTTTTCCCAGACATACACCTCTTCTGTTTTCCAACCTGCTTCTACAGTTTCTCAAGCAGTCACTTAGGAAATTATTCAAATCATTTCTCTTTGGTCAGTGGCTGAAAGGAAATAAACTGGAGTTAGGTACATAGTTAGGAGTATTAACTGATATTCCCATGTCTTTTCAGAACCATCTTCCTTTTCTACATGCTCTCTCATGTGCTCTTTTATAAGAGCATCCTTTCATTTTAAAAATCAAATAAATCAAAGCAGTCCTTTTTATAGCCTGTTTGCCTCTTTCACGCCTGTATGTCCACTTGACACAATGCATACAACTGACAGCTGTGCTAAAATTGACAAAAAAGGCACCACTTTGTAAATACACTTTAGCAAACAAAAATTTCTACTTGAAGTGCAAGCAAAAGAGCTATTGATTTTGTCTGTGCCTGATAAATTCCTCCCAAACAACCTGTTTACTGAAAATGTAAGTCACTGTTGTGATTTATCAGCCATACATTAAAAGCTACTTAATTGGAACAGAGAGCCAGAAGAACAAGGTAACACTGTTATAAGTGAAAGAGGAATTGTTTTAATTTTAGCATTACTAGGGCTTTTGTATCTTTGTGGCCAAGTCAGTTCTTATGGACAAATAATAAGGACTAAGCCAGTAGACAAGGAGAATATTCTTCTGAATAAGTTAAACTGTGATGTTAATAACCTGAAGAATGAAGGAGGATAACTGAGGCTACAGGTCACTGTGGTGTTACAGGTTCTTGCTTTCCCACAAGAGATGTGGACATGCAGACCTTTCAGAAATACTTTCCTTGATGTAAGTAACAGAAATGTTAACAATAAAAAAACCCAAAACCAAAATCCTTACTGGTTTCAAGAACTTTCTGCAAGTTTGTTACATCTAGAAAAAAATTGTGATGCGATGCATTTCTTTGAATTCATGGTACGTACATACAGTCATTCCTTCATAGCAACAAAGGACTCTGGAATAATACCTATATATGGTGACATGAAACCCTCTGAAACAGATCCTTGCAATCTTACCAATTTTCCACTCTTGGAGAAAGAAAAATATAAATTCTTCTCATATATACATTTCTAGAAAGCATTCTGTGTATAAAATATTAGTTTTCCTACTAAGCCAATTGTCTGATCAGAAATCACACAATCACACTGCTTAAGCAGTCCTTTGAAAATCTGAAAACTTATGTAACTGATAAATATTCTCTACAGAGAGAATGCTTGTTAATTATTAAAGTACAGTATCTTTCTTCTAAAGTACATCAGTATCTTTTACACATAGCTAAGGTTATTAGAATAAACTGAATACCAAATCTGATTTGTATGCAGACTTGTAAGAGATTTTTAAGAATATAGTAAAGCTTCACTCCTGTGTTTCTAAAAAAATACGAAAGGCACAGACTTCATCTGCATACCACTGCCTTCAGAAAAGAGAAGGGGAAAAAAAAAGGAAAGAAAGAAAAAAAGGGGGAATGAAAAAAACCCAAAAATTCTGATTAATATATTACCAAAAGTTTAAATGTGGTCAGGCCACTTACAGGGTGCTCCTTCTAATCCTACAGAGCAGGGAAAAAACCACAACTTTATTTCCTTTTTCTGACAGCCCTTAACCTTTCCTGAGACCTAAAGATACAAGAAAAATAGTTAATCAGTAGGATTTTAACTCAAGCACCGCAGTAACTCAATAAAAGAAATACGGCATTGCTGAGTGGCAGCATCTTGCTACACTAAGAGACAGATGGGGAGGATATGCAATAATCTTGTCTAGGAAATGGCTATGATTCATAAATTTGGACTCCATGTGACAAATTTTCTGACAGATTTCAAAACAATGGGAAAAACTGGTGTCAGATTGAGATATTATCACATCTTACTGTGAAGTCCAATGGCAGCTGGAATTATTGACCACATAACTACACCAAACTCCTACGTAGTTACTGAACAAAAGTGTCAAAACTACTATGTAGATCAGAAGTGTGAAAACAAATGAACCTATTTAAGTTTGGAATTGAACTAAGACTGATGATGTTTCTTTCTCAATTTGAACTACCTTGCTCACACTTCCACTTTAGTGGGCAAGTCATGGTCAATGGTGAAGAAGACATAAGGATTTCTCATATGCATGGCAAACACCATTTCCCTTTTTTTTAAAAAAAACCCCAAACTTCTGAGGGTCAAGTTATTGTAGAAGTGAAGTTTTTCTTTGGCAGATGATCCAGATCTGTGAAAAATGTTTCCACATGGCACCAGAGAAACTACAACTCAACCTGTTCTCAGAATCCAACACCATCTTTACAGCCTTGCTCCGAGTCCTTTTTTTTTCCAAAGAACCAGAAGGATGATGAAAATAATGGATTCTTAGTACCACACATAAACAGATATAGCCAAAGCATAGCAAATTTGTCAGGGAATGAGAGCCACTTTGGAACAGACACCTGTCCAGGACAATGCCACCAGAAAGGACAAGTAAGTAACTTGGTGTGTCCTCCTCCTTCTCTAGGTGGCTTCCCACAGAGCTAGGAAGTCTCAGTCAAACCCCCTCACTCTGTTGGGAGGGATGTACTTAGTTATCTCAGTACTGCTTCAGCTATCCAGAAATAATTTTAAAGGGTAATTTCCAGTCCTCTTTCCAGTGATTCACCCTTCCTCTGGCCTTGTTAGCTACAGAAACTTGACAGTTCCCTTTCAGGCATTTTGACTGCAGCCTTTCAGACAAAATGACAGACACTGTGGGAGCTCCCAAGCACTCCGAGCACCAAGGCAGCCTGCTCACACCACCCTGCTGCAAGGCACAGGAGCTGTCTCAGGGAGCTACTTCTTGCTTTCCAGACACCACAAGATGGGCATCAGCAAATCCTCCAGTCTCCTCCTCTTGTTCACCCAACTTCCCACAGCCCACAGTTCTCCCAGGGCTGACTCTCAGGATCCCTTTACCCAACTTCAGGAGCATGGCTATCTGAATACTGCCAGACCAAAGGAACCTCAGCCAGAAATTTTTTTTTAAGGAAATGAACCAGCTCCACAGATGCCAAATCAACGCTATGATCTCTTACATCCATTCACCAAGTCCTGCAAGCCACAGCAAAATCTGAAAGTCATGTCCAAGCCTGTGAAGTTTAGTCAATCAAAGGGCTGCTCAAAGGCAGTGGTTATATACTCTCAGGCCCAGCTCAAAGGGCAACAGTTTATCTGAATCCTACTGGCCCATAGACCTCTACAGAGGTCCTTACAGACTCTAAATTAAAGCATCCACTTTCATTTTTTCCTTTCAATAGAATAGAAACACCCTGTGCCTTACATGCTCCTTGTATCCCCCAATGTCTACTAATAATAAGACAGATCTCTCACAGCAGCTGCTTGGGAGAAGAGGGTTCCATAGTGTGGTTTCCATGCCCTAATATTGGTGAAAAGCAGAACACACCAGAAGAATGGATAAGGAAATGTATTTGTATCTATCTCTGAATGCAGAATCTCATCAGTGATCATATTTTAACATGAAATTAGCTGCCAACAAATACCCAGTTGCTGCACTTTGCTCTGGCAAGCAGATCCTCAGAGACTTCACTGGCATTTTAACAAGTGGACCATGTTATCAGGAAGTCCATGAACAGCCAAACCCCAGAGGAAAAAAAATAATATATATATATATATATATATATATATATATATATATATATTCTTCAAAAAGGAGCAATTTGATATTCTGAAGTTTTTTTGGGGGGGAGGAAAGTTACACCAATTTCAAAAGAAAAATAAATAACTGTTTTATTCGGAACTGATTGGCATCTTAGCTGCTCCTGCAGCTTCCCTTTTTCACACTCTAGGAATAAAAACTGTTGTAGTAATTTTAGATTTCTTACTTCTAGAATTGTTCCATGCCACATTAAAGACCTCATTCATTTCCCATTAGCACATTTAGTTAAAATTAACACATAATCATTTTCAATGATCTGGCTTTCAGTATGTTTGTAAACAAAAAATTAATCTCAGAGGAAAAGCTTTGAAATTGTAAAAAGTCATTCTGACAGAACTAATCACTAAAAACACATTATTACAACTTTTTTTTTATTTAATTCAAGAATATTAAGAGCACTGGAATTTTCAGCTGTACCACTCTTTCCTCAGGGGGGCTTCCTTAAACTGATGTTGACACCATTGCCCCCAAAATCTTTGGCAATGGGACAAATAAAGGGAAATTGAAGACCTCAGGATTTCATTAATTTTAAGAGCAGGAGACAGAAGACAACAAATACCACATGAAAACAGAATGATCACAAATTTCAGTAGCTTGAGAATCAGGCACAAGCAAAATTTCTCCTCATTCCCTGAGAGAGAAATGACAGACATATTACTGTCATTTTTACTTGCGGGAGATTCAGTGCCATAAGTAACAGAAAATTTAAATGTAGTTACAGGAGACCTTTAACCAGGGACAAAAGTAAAAAAAGAAGAAAAAATCTGAAAGCTAATAAAAAACATAATGAGAGGCACAGAACAAAGGGTAACAGGTTTTGTCAACTGTTGGGATGGTGACCCCAGGACGTGTGCACTTGCGGTGCTCACACAGACAGCACAGTCTGCTCAGCTGTATCAAAGAGGGAGCTAGTCTCCAAACACAGGCAACTGGAAAACACTTCAGATCATCCTTCAGCCTAAACAGCTTCAGCTATTTGCTCAAGCCAATGCCAATGTTACACTGTGCAGTAAAAGTTCTGGAGTATTAAGTGTCTGATTAGAGACACCGTTTTCCAGAAAATTTCTACAGATCATGTTAGTTCTGACACCATGCTTATGTACAGAGTTTCTCAGGGTTTGATGTGACCTCTTCTCTTTGGTGCTGATTATTAACTGTAGATGTCTCCAAAGGCTCTCCCTAATCAGGAGTGTATGTAGGGAATTAAAATGAATCCACTTTAATTAACTATGAAGTGCTGATATGAAACACTCCATATTGCTGACCATATAATTTCTAAGTTTGTGGAAAACTGCAAATAAATACTACAGAGTTACTGAGAGACAAGCAATTTGATGTCTCTGTTTCACTGAAAAAAAAAAGAAAAAAAGTGTAACAGGCTAAATCATAAATAATATCCTAACATGCCTCATCAGTTTAATATTCTGATAGTCTTACACTGCTGCACATAAAACATGAAGAAAAGCTACATATGATCAAAAGAGACTCATCTAGCTTTAAATATAGAGGACTAGGTGCTTTTGCAAGGAGAAAATCTTGAAAGACACTGTGCTTCATCAAAAAGCAAGCAGCTGGAGAGCTCTAAATCCCAGATACCTCATCTAACAGAAGCGCTGTACAGTGCTGGATCCCACCCTGCTCCACCCACAGCCCTCCCTGCTCTTTATGTTCTTCAATACAGAGTCGTGACACCAGACATTGTAAAACTCTCTTCTCTGCCACTAAGCATGATCCACACTGTTTGACTTCTGTATGTTTTAGTATCAACATGAATTTCTAAGTACAATTTAAGCCACTGTACTTACTTTTCTAACTCTGCAGGGTGGGAGCTAAACATTACACAAAACCCATCACATTCAGAAAGTCCTAAACTTGTGTTAAACTGCTCTGAAGGGAGAACACAGAGGAGCATACAAGTATTCAAGATCTGAAACAAAGCATCACTTTTTGTTCAAAATTCTGCTTCCCTTTCAAGTAATGTCATTGTTAATATGAGCACACCTGTAACATTTAGTTAGTTTCACAAGTTTAGAAAATTGAATTTGCTACAATAAACCAAATACTCTGGAAAGTGAAAGGTACTTAGTTGTGGCATCCCAAAATCTTTGATCAGCTATCTAGCAGCACTTGGACTCCTTGATGCTTAAGGGCCACAAGCAGAACTGAGCTGTACTGGGTGCTGTGTTAACAGAGCAAAAGACAGCCTTTGCCCAAAATGATGAGACAGATATTAAAAGTGCCATCATTAGAAGTTTACAGTAACAACAAATTGAACTGCCTAATGAAGTAGTTGTGAAAAGTCCTGAGTGTTTCCAAAAGAGAAGGATGATATAATTTACTTCCAGCTATCAGACAAGAAACACAAAAGGCATTTTTCAATGCTGCACTTGCCCTACTGCATGACCTTCTTCAACACAGCATCTATCTTCTAAAATTTTATGTGAAAGTTTTACCTCTTTACGCACTGTACCTTCTGAACTCTGCACTTTTCAGGCAGCACTAAATGTATTTGCAGGGCATTCAGGTTCCACATGAATCTTTCCCAGAAATTTGCTAAAACTGAAGGAAAACTTTACTTTTGAAAACTATGATGTCATCTCCTTTTCCAGCAAGTGTCTTTCGCAACCTACTTCAGCGCATCCTTTCTGTAACGCACAGTACGTCGCTTGCAGATGGTTTTGAGAACTGCTACTCAAAACTTTGACTAAGAAGACATTCTTTTAATACATCATGTATATAGAAAATGGATATGCATAGCAAGGATGTTCGCGGCATATGTATTCATAAATCTCAAAACACGGCATCAGGGCGTTACTGGAAAGTAACTCTTCGCTGCCAGTGAAGTTCCCTGCTGGCCGCAACAGTGTGCTGGCCACATGTGAGGAGACCAAATGTGCATTACCGGGGTATGTCCCCTTTTCCCCACCGGTTCCCTCATTTAACCGAGCCTGCGGCGCAGGTTTCCCAGGAGGTTGTGGGCACCTGGTGCTGCGCGGGCTGGAGGCAGCCGGGCGCCTCCCGGAGCGACGACCCGTGTAGCACGGGACGCTCCGGCACCCGGCGGGGCTCCCCTCGGCACCCCGCGCCCGGACAGCCCCGCGGGAGCCCGGTCACCCCGGCGGGCCGGGGCGCGCTGTCCCGAACAGGGACCCCGAGGTGGGGCGGGCGGCCGCTCGCCGGGCGCAGTCCCGCCCGCGGTCGGGCGCGCTCCCCCGTGACCAGGGGCTCAAGCCCCGGCCCCCGCACCGCCCTCGCCCCGCTCCTCACCTCCAGACCTGCCCCAGCTGCAGGATGTGGACGAGCGACTGCAGGAGCCAGATGCAGAAGGCGCAAGACGCGGACCGGCCGCCGCCAGCGCGGGGACCGGCGGCGCCGCTGCCGGCGGCGTTGCTGCTGCTGTTGCTGCTGCTGTTGGTGGCGTTGCCCTTGCTGGCGGTGGACGCCTGTCTCTGCGGCGTGCTGGGGCGAGCGGCGTCGATGTCCGCGGCCGCGGAGCCGCTGCTCACCAGCAGCTTGCTCTCGGCGGCGGGGCAGTGCCCGGCGGCGGCGGCGGCGCTGTCCTCGGTGCTGAAGTCGTGCGCGAACCAGCGGAAGCTGAAGACCTGCACGGAGAGGGAGCCCAGCAGCACGAAGAAGAGGGTGAGCCCGAACCACCAGCGCTGGCCCCGCAGGTAGTAGTCGACCGCCAGCCAGATGTCGGTGCCCACGTCCGCGAAGTACACGGCCAGGGCGGCCAGGATCCAGAGGCAGTCCCACAGCGAGTAGCGCCGCTGCTCCCTGCCCAGCCGCAGGCACAAGGAGGACGAGCCCCCGCCCGAGCCCCGGGAGCCCCCGCCACCGCCCCCTCCGCCGTCTCCTCCTCTGCCGCCGCTGCAGCAGCAGCAGCAGCACCGGGAGCCGCCGCCCGAGCCGTCCCCGCCGCCGCCGCCGCTGCAGCACCCGCCCCCGGGCGCCTCATCGTCGTCGCTGCCGCCGCCCGGCCCGGCGCCGGCGGGTAGCCCCGGGGCCAGCGCCTGCACGGAGCCCGAGTGCTCGGAGTTCTGCAGCGGCGTGAACGCCACCTCGCCGCCCTTCTTCATCTTCCGCCGCCCGTCCGACTTCGCGGCCATGATGCCTCCCTCAGCCCCGCTGGAGAGCGAGCGGGAGCAGCGAGCGCTCCTTTATCCCGCGCCTCCTCCTGCTCCTCCTCCTCCGCCTCCTGACTCCTGCCTCCCGCCCTCCGCTGCCGCGGACCCGCCGCTCCCCGCGTCCCCTGTCCCCGCTCCGCGCCGGGCTGCGCGCCCGCGGGCGGCTCCTCCGCGGCGGCCGCGTCCGCAGCGCCGCCTGTCTGCGGGGAGCCGCGCTCAGCCCGCCCGCCCCGCCGCCGCCTCCGCGGGGGCCGGCGGTGCCGGGGCCGCCGCCGCCGCCGCGCTCTGCTCGAGCCGGGAGCAGGCAGGGCTGCGCTGCCCGGAGCAGCGCATCCCGCACCCGCCTCCCCGCCCGCCTCCGCCCGCACCCGCTGCCGCCACCACCCAGCTGACTGACGCCGGGAAAGAGGATGACCTCATCCCTCTTCCCTCGCTGCCACCGCCCCCCGCCCGGCACCGGCACCGGCACTGGCGCAGGGGCGGGGAAGGGGGCGCTCGGCGGCCGGGAGGGGAGGGCGCGGCGCTGCCCCGAGGGTGCGGAGCACGGCCCCGCGGCGGCGGGGGGAGGCGGTGTCTCGGCTGCCCGGCCCGGGGAGGTGGGCACGGCGGCGGCGAGGGAGCGGGTCGGCGGGGAGAGGTGGGGTGTGGCCGGCGCCCCCCGGGGCCGGGGCCGCGGGAGCAGGGGCTTCGCGGCGCTGCCGCCGGCTCCGCTGCCGATCTCCGGTGTCCTCCGAACAGTTCGGGTCGCGTCCGCCCCTCCGGCGCGGAGGGTGGAGTGGCGGAACGCGGTGGATGCGGACGGGGCGTCCGGGAGGGCGGGGGTCCCCCCGGGCTTCGCCCTGCGAGCGAGCATCCTCGGACTGGGGGGAGCCGCCGCTGCTGCCGCCCCAGCGCGGTGTCTGGGGGCAGCTGCGGCCGGCGATGCCCCGCCGTGCCGCCCGACACCGGCCCGCACCGCGGAGCCGCGCGGAGCGCCCGGCCCGGCCGCTGCCGAGCGGGGCGGCGGCCGCGGTCCGGCCGTCCCGTAGGAAGCGCTGCCGACGCTCCCCTAACTTTGTGAAACGCTGTTGAGAGATGCAGTTCTCGGATTGTGCCGTGACTCACACTGCCTCAGAGGCGTTCGGGGGAAGGTGAGGAGACACCGTTTTATTCCGCCACCTGGAGAAACCGTATTTTAGGCGTAAAATTCACCAGGCGAACTCACGACGCCTTTCACCGCTCCCCGCCCCTTTCCTCGCAAGCCCGGCTGCTCAGAGAGCGCGGTCGCTCCTCGGAGCTCTCCCGGGTGTTTCGGTAGCAGAGCTGGCTCCGCCGGCACTTCCCGCTGGGGGCGGGGGGAGCAGCCGAGGTCGGGAGCAGCCGCCCCGGGCGGAGCCGGCGCCGCTCTCCGCCGCGGAACACAGACTGCCCCGGGGGGCCCGGCGTCGCCCTCGGAGCCCGGCGGGGGACACAAGCGAACGGTGGCTACCCGGTCCCGGGAGGCCACCAGCATCCGGCGTCCAAGAGTCACACGGGAATCACAGGGCTGCTGGCGGGGTGGGGCGCATTTACCGCCCACCCTTGGCCCTTCTGCCCTCTCTGTCCCGCATCTTCAACCATGCGGGATGAGCAACTAATTGACCTCTTCACCTTTTAAATTTTTATTTTTTTTTAAGCCTCTGGAATATTTTATGAGCATGCCCTCTCCCTTCTTAAAATAGAGCAGTGAGTTCTTTCAACCACGTTGCTAGAATATCTTAATAGGAATGGCAGTGAGTCTGATAGGGTAGTGTTATGTTAAGCTCTGTGACTAAATATAGTCCCTTTAACTTCATTAATTAAACAGAAGAAGTCATATGGACAGCTGAGAAATCTGCCTTCTAACTCTTAAATGTACGTGGTAAGTTTAAAATTGCCTTTAGGAAATTAGCTTTTACTGATACATACCCCAGATTTCAAGAAAAGACTGCAGCATGCATTACAGTATTCAGAGTGCTGAGCACACAGAAATCAGACTTTGGAAGGTGAAAAACACACATGAAACTAATTTGACTTGTTATTTTGCATGTTATAACACAAGAGTCTTTTAATTGCATTGTCATATAATGGTTCTTAAATAATACACATTTGCTATGCAGTCTCTGTTACAATGGCATAACTGCACTTTATTTCTATTCCTTTTGGAACCCTGTATTTTATTCACATTACAATCCACATGATCTTTCTTGCCTGAGACTTGTAATACAAATTGCTTCTTTCTCAAGATATCTTTTAATAATTCAGTCAGCACCTAAATATAATACAATATAGTCACTTAAGGTCCCTTTCAACCCAAACCATTCTATGATTCATTCTATGATTCCAGGATTACTTTGTGAGAAGCAAAGTGCCTAATGATAAAGCTAATTTAACAGCAAGTTTGTGGTTTATAACTAACAAGTTTCCAGTGTTACTCTGTTTCATAGGATGGTTTGTGTTTGCAGGGAATTTAAAGATCATTCTGTTCCAATCCCCTGCTGTGGCCAGGGACACCTTCCACTTGACTAGGTTGTCCAAAGCCCCATCCAAACTGTCCTTGAACACTACCAGAGATGGGGCCTCCCAAAATTTTCTGGGGAACAATCTGCTCTGGTGCCTCACCACCCTCACAGTAATTGTGTTTTTCCCCTAACATCTAATCTACCCCTGCCCTCTGTCAATTTAAAGCCATTACTGTTTGTCCTATCACTACATGCCTTTGCAAAGGATCCCTCTCCAGCTTTCTTGTAGGCCTCTTTAGGTAGTGGAAAATGCTATAAGGTTTCCCCGGAGCCTTCTTATAGTTATGTCTTCAATAAAAGGGTTTAGTGTACACTTTAAGTTACTTCGAGTCTGTTTGACATATACAGGTCTAAAAGATGCCACAAACTTATAATGGAGGATACAGTGTGATACAGAGAGTGGCAGTAGGGGAACAACTGTGCTCCTAGAGCTTAAATCCTAACCTAAATTGCTTGGTCTGCAGGTGGGGCAAGAGAGTAACTCAAAGGTATCAGATTTAAGAAGGAGACAATAAAATGGAGGAGATCAAGGTCCAACATACTAAAAGGGCAGAAGGTGGTTCTGAGCCATGCAAGAGAGATTTAACAACATAAATGGCATCAGTCTCACTGTACCTTATCTTCAGAAGTCATGGGATCCTGCTCAAGCCTACTCCACTGCTTGCCACTGGAAAAGGTAACTGCTAGGGCCAAGTGTCCCTAGATCCTTCCCTCCTTGCTCCATATGTGGGACAAATTTTATGGTATATTTGCCCTGAACCACTTCACTAAAGGATAGAATTTTATAGAATTCTCTCATTCTTTCTCTCTCTCTCTCTCTCTCTCTCCTTTTTTTTTGGCTTCTTTTTGTTGGTTAGTTAGGTTTGCTGTGTTTGGATTCAGCTACCATTGCATTTGAGAGGGAAATAATATTCTTTCACACTGATTTTCATATTAACAATAGCTGTCTGTTACAAGAAAAGCAGTGCAATACATGAAAATTTAAACTTAAATTAAAGGCTGTTTGATACTTGATAAGAGGAATGTCTTCTGGTTTGTTTTCTCACTTTAAAGATAGCAAATAAAAAGGATCAATAATAATAATAAAAATAATAATAACAACAGAACCAAATTTCCTCTCTGTTAGACTGTGGAGCTGTATCAAGGCCAGAAGTGTTTGTATACACTCAGTGTACAAACCAGCATGCATTCAGCAAGCCATTGTTGTTACTAAACCTCAGAAATTATTAATTACAAAATATAATTTAAGGACAAAAATGAGATTGCAGACATAAATACATATTTCATAAACCAAGTGCAGACAACCAAGTACATTCATTTCTCTTGTAAAGCTAGTTTTTTTTCTGTAGGAGATTTTATCTATGGCTCCATTTTCCTCCTCCATTCTTTAAAGGAAACATTTTTATGGGTATCACTGCTTTTACTTTGTTCTGAGTTACAACTTTTTCTCATTTTGTCCCTTAGAATCTTGGTCTACTTTAGGAATACTTTTTGTGTGTGTATATGTTCTTCTTTTTTTTCACTGTAGACCATTATCAACTCAAACCTAAACAAGCTTCCAGTCCTCTTACTCTCAAGTATTTTTTAGTTTTTCACAGCCTTACAATGATGTTTTTCCATCTCTTCTTTAGCTGTGTTGTACGGACTGCCCTTTCAAAATACACTCAAACAACATTATTATTATTATTATTATTAGTATTAGTATTAGTATTAGTATTAGTATTATTATTAGTATTATTATTAGTATTATTATTAGTATTATTAGTATTTGTATTGCCATGAGAATATCATTATTCTACTACAGGTCTAATCAATTTTTTGCACACATCATTCAAAATTATTCCAAAACCTATTTTTTTTTATGTTTGTTTGGCAGTACTTTTGGCAACTGCAGTTTAGTGCTTTAGTTTCTGCCCTGTCTTCTATTTCAGACCAACTAAAGCATTAGAATAAGCTCATTGTACCTGGATTTGATACCCTCTGGAAGCATTCTGGCACAAAAGCCTACCATTCTTATTCTACTCAGTCTTTTGGGGAGTAGTTCTGCACCAAGAAGGAGCTGTGCATAATCCTGCTGTCCTGGCAGGGCTTGAAAGGCTGAGCAGAGCTCCTGAGCAGATTCTCTTAGAAACAAAGGAAGTTATAAGGAGTTCCCTGGTCTGTCTTCTTCCTTCCCCTTCCCCTTCCCCTTCCCCTCCCCTCCCCGGCACCCAGTGTCTTTTCCTGTGCTGTGTTTCCCTCTGTCTGGATGTGTTTGACTCAAAACTGGGTTGATCTGATGGAGAATGTAATGAACATTTATTTTCTCATTCGCTCACTCAGACATTGTCTCACTCCTATGTCTTTCATACAACTGGCTTTAACTATTTTTCCATGTTAGAACGGTGCCCTGAGGCACAGATGCACATGAAATCAATTTCTTTAGAAGCATCAAGAACCATTATCCTAGATGTCCATAGGTTTTAGGTACTTTCAATAGATTCATGTTTAAACTATACACACAGGTGTCAGTGGAAGTTGTAGTATAGGCTGTATTTTAACATTTTGCACTAAAATACTTAATTGTCTTTTTGCCCAACTAGCTTCATTCAAACAGGCACATGCCACTGGATGCTCTGATACCTGAGATACTTCATTGCAAAGGGAGGATACATTTCCTTTCAATTAGGACAATATTTCAGCAAATCAACATAAGCACAAATCCGAAATACATTTGTAAATCTGTACACTGTTTAGAAAATTAATAATAAAATACTACCTGTTTTTAAAAGTATGAGCAGCAATTGGTTTCTTTCTTTAGCTTTAGATTATTTTATTTATAGGTCTACGTGTAGATTCATATAGAAACATTTTTCAAACTCTGTGCTTTTAGAATTGCAAAAGAAGGATGAATCAAGTATCTCCTTATGTTATCCCACTTTTGGAATTACAGACAATCCTCTGGAAGGTTCCCTGGCTTCTGAAATTACTTTGCTTTATGTCACCCTGATACTGATATGTGTATTTGGTAGAGCTTAGACTGTTTTCTGTAACATGCTAAGGTTCATGTGCAAATGTCAGCACACACACCTACACCCACCACATGAGATCTCAAAGGAAAAGACCTAGTGGGGTTCTTAGGTGTATGCCTAAATTAAGGAAGACTATAAATCAGAGCAGGGAATGATTATTATAGCAAATCAGGGAATGATTATTATATCCTTATTGTTTAGGCAAACACATTTTAGGCACATACTTAAATTTCATGGTGAATTGTGGCTGTAGTTTGTTTTATTATTTTTCCAGAATGCCTCAACATTAGAAACATATAAATAGATTCAACTGTACACTCCAGATAGATAGATTCCAGGTTTAAGTAGACAGAGAATGACCATGCTTTGAAGATAGCATATGGATTTTTAAATTACCTGTGAAAGAAGAAATTATTTATTGGGGGTTTTTTTTAAGATTTAACTCAGGATTTCTTAAATTTACATTTATTATTTAGAAATGGATGTTTCTCACCTTTCAAGTTGTTTCATAGCTTGTATTTAAATATATAATCAAAGATAGACATACATATATAAGGAATGATAGCAGAAGACAGATATAGGAAGACAGTAAGGAAGTAGGTTTGCAGCCTTGTACAATGCTGACAACTCTTGCTGCTATTGTGAAAGCAAAAACCAATCAACTACCATGCACATCACATTTTATGATACATGGGAAAAGCATTTATTAAATGCCTAAGGAAATATTAACATGCCTTCTGACACTGTAAGATGTAATTAAGAATTTTCAAAAATTTGAAAAAAACCATTTCAAGTCCCATTTTCTTTCCCCTTCTTGAAGCAAAAGAAAAAGAGTTTAGCCACAGCACAGGAAGTTGTGACAGTACTGCTAAGTACAGAGGATTTTATGAACTTTTCCAGTCTACTGCCTTTCTTCATGGAGAAGTGCAAAGGACCAGTTCAGACAGATATATGAGCAGAGGTTGTTTATATTTACAAAGACATTTATAAATACTAACAATGAAGGACTAGATGGCATTCATCCAAGATGAATAAAGGAACTCAAAGGGGCACTTGGTACTTCCTTTTTTCTTATTCTCATGCCATTTCCACAACTGCCACTACAGGATGGACAGGTGCAATAAAACTGCTCATATGTACTTAAAAGGAAGGAATCCTTTCTTCTGTATGATAAGTTTCAGAAAAATAGTATTTGGAGTGGATGGGAGAATATTAAATGGTCCAATGAGCCAGTCAGAACATGATTACACTTTTTTTTTTAAACCTTTAACATCAGCAGCAAAGGAAACTGAGACACTTAAAGGCTTAAAAGGGCAGAAATGTATCATTTAGATCAATCTAATAATAGATATAACAGCACACCAGGAGAGACAGATGAGGAAAAAAGATAGAGTTAACTGGACTCTAATGGATATTTTAAGACTCAGTTTTGTTTAAGAGTCTATAATATGGTCTACAGGGTAAATATTTTAGCACCCAGCTTCAGGCTTTGTCTGCAGTGCATAAGCAAATTCTTAATAATAATTGCAGCAAAATCTAGCCTGCCTTCTTTCACAGATCTTCAGTCAAGTTGCAACAGAGAGAGGCAGTAGAAGTCAAACCCTTCTCTCCACTACAACCTTGCCTCCTCCAGCTGATTGAGTTATCTCACTGTTCCTTCCAAGACTTCTTTTTGTGTCAAATTCCTGGATTACTTGTTGGCCCAGGCAGTCTCTTTTCCATGCTACATCTCTGTTTCCCATGGAAGCATCAATACTGTCAATATCTCCCCAGGCTGTCCATAGGCAAGGCAGGGTGTTGGGAGATAAAAAGCAGGGCAGCACCCTTGCTGTTTAGGAACAGCAGTGTGCACATGAAGAGGCACCTTTGTAATGTCTGTGTCTTTGGCCAGAAATTTTTCCAAAAATCGCCCCACTGGCAAGGGACACAGATTAAGTGACTCCCGTGCCAAACACAGCACACATCAGTGTGTACCGTGTGGAAGAAGCACGTTTGGAATTTGGCACTACTCACAAGCTAAATATGCTCACTGGCATGTCTTCCAAGCAAGACCTTAGCTGGGGCTATATGGTATTTCACATTTTCTTATCAAAGTGTAATCCCCTGGTATTGTGCTGCAAGCACCCGTGATGCTCTTGAAATGAAGCCCTCTGCATTGCTGGTCCTGTTATTGAAAGGGTTAGAGAGCTGTATACACAGCTCTGAGTCCAGGCAAGCAAATCCAAAACCTGATTTGGACACTGTATAGGTAGAGAAGATAATTTTCAAGTATGGAAGGCAGCTGCAGAAGAAGGGTATCCACTGTTAGAAAAGAAAAACAGATTAGGAAGGCATTATTTACACTAGATAAATCAGAAATGGCATCAAAGTGAGCTAGTATTACAAACTATTAATGAAACACATGATAATGAAACAAATCACATAATAGATGACATCAAAGTGATTCAGTGTAATGAATACTGATACCAACTAAGTGAACTGTGGGCTCTGGGGATACAATTTCAAATCCATTCCAGTGAGTGGTAGTACTGTGAGCAGAAAAAAAGAAAGAATTTGAGTGTTCCATTGTTCATACTGACCACATCCACACCTTAAAATAGTTGTCCTTTTGATGACATAAGTAGATAAAAATTATATTTAAAAGTTATATTATCTAGCAATGCCAAATATAGGAAATTATTATTTTTTCTTGTGTCAAAGTAACAACTGAGATCTCATGACCCATGATTAGCCAACTGTCCTAATTTCACAGAATAATATGATTAAATAAACATTAATCATGTTAAAAAGACAGCCAGACAGTATTTTATCAACACAGATTACAAACTCATTTATTTCTTATAATTATATAAAGCCCATTGCTGCTACAGAACATGGTAGTATCTCAAGGGTGAAACAAGTCTAAAATTCAGATCTTCAGAAAGATTTTAGATTTTGAAGGTACAAAAGGTGAAGTCTTTGATTGAGAGGAATGCCTTATATAGCTCATATAAAATATTTGTATTTTGATCACACACATTAAACTTCAGGTGGTGTGCAAGTCCTGATTTCATTTCAGACTTGTCTGTATCCTAAATCCTTCCTGAGTCAATTCTGGCAATATCAAATCCCAGATCAAACATTAATTTGTGCATTTATAGCTAAATACATTTTTTTTTTAGTGTGCATTTGCAAAAATAACCAGGTCTTTTTTTTGTTTTTCTCTGACCTAAAGGCATTCACACATGTATTGGAAAGCTGGTTTGATAGCTAAGGAGAGGCACTGCAAAAATCATCAAGCTGAGCAGGGAGCTGCCTAAGCCTGCCTAAGCTATTGCAGTGTTACTGATAACAGCCTCTCTTAAGAGACCCTTTGGATCTAAAGGTTCACAGCTGAGGTTCTGGCTCAGCTACAAGATTTTACAATCAAATGTCAGTGAGAGGCTTAGCGACACAGGGTGAACTTCTGAATAACAAGATCCTTATTACGCTCTGTTAGGGTCTTAAGAAAAGCAATATATATTAAGGCTGAAGGGTTGTGCAGTTTGTTTGGAAAATGATTTTGAGAAAATCTAAATTTTAATAAATGTTGAAAATGAAAAAAAAATCATCAAATTAATAATACATACTGACAGATTTGAAATTAATTAAATTTAGTTTACCCACAAATCACTACTGAAACAAAAATATTTGAATATGTTACTACATATGTCTTCCATTATGATTTCTCAGTTCAAGTCCACAGAGTCCTGTTACAGATTTAAGTTTCTGATATCTACATTTCTGTCATGCAAAGTTTTTGAGTGTCTATAATAGGATCAGAATTCTGTGTTCACATTAGACATATTTAATTTACCATGATGTTTTTAATACATTGTTTTGACTTTTCTTCACAATAATTACAATGCCTTTAGAATTGCAAAAGACAAGTAAATCAAATCAGCATGAATTTGGAGAAGCATCACACTTGGAAAGAATCAGAAATCAAGCAGCTGTGGATAAAGCTGCACTGTGGTGAGGCCATCACTTTCATCTTCAGCAAGCCACCTTAAGGGAAAAACATAAAAACCTGTCATAGACACAGCACATACAAAACTTAAGAAACAGACAATTTGTGAGAGCCTGGTTCTGCACCTTTGATTTTTCTAGGTGAGTTTTTATATTGATTATAGAGAAGAAGAAACCAACCTGAAGAAAATAGTTACTTTTAATTTTTTTGTTTTACTACTCACCTCTGTGTAATTTTAAAGTGTAATTCACTTTATTAGTATATTTATGAAATACACATTAATTTTATTTGTTGGTCATATAGGTAACTAGTAAATTGCTCTGAAGAATGACATAAAGTCAGGTTAATTTAGAGTAGGGAAATATTCTTTGATAGCAAGTTATTGTCTTTGTAATTCATTCCAGGAACACTCTCATATCTCTTTCTTGTGCTGAGTTGCATGATGGGCCCAATCCTAGCTCTGTAAGAGTCCATGCAGCTTTTACTGTTGAGTATATGAGAAACAGGCCTGAGTCCAAATTTCAGGTAGACTAATTTTAACTAATTTAACTGAAAACATTAACAGCAGTGGTGTTAATTTCCAAAGAGAGTTAAAAATATTCCATTCCTTGGAAGGTTTATGACAGTCTACCTGATGTGATGTCTATGAAGGGGGTAGTGTGGCAGGGATTCCTAGGCAGTAAGTACAGCATCAAAGTAGCTCACACCTGAAACAGCACCATTCAGCAGCTGGGAGATGTGGCTGAAGATAAACAGGTTCAGGCTGAAACACAACTGATTTTGGCAGCTAAAACTGCATGTGGAAGTCTCAGAGCCTGGGAAAGTTGTGATGTCTAAGCTAGATAAACAGGCATTTAAATGGGTTAGCAAAGGATTCAGGTTTCTCAGTGATTAATATCTTTTAGAGACATTATTTGTGTTGGAGGAATCTTTTTTTATGTGAGAGAATGAGCCCTTTCCCCCCTTCACTCCGTAGGCCATGAGAGGAGAAGCTCCATGAGGAGCTCCATCTCTCAGCTGGAAGAGGGCCATGAACTTAGGGTTGCCTCTATCTGAGGAGCCTCTGTATTCTGGGGTTAACCTCCTAATCCCTCCTACTGAATAACTTCCAACTTGAGTAGGCTTCAAGCCTATATACTTGATGGTAGGCACATAGCTCTGCACCCACCAAGGCCTCAGTTAAATGTCCTTGTCAGCAGCATGTAGAATCAATCTGTGCCAGTCACTCCCCCACATCAATGATGTGATTCAAGTTCTTGTGCCCATCTCTCATATACCTTTGAGCTTTTACTATAAGATTTCAAATAAAATTGGAAAAAAAAAAACCCCAAATCTCCAGGAAAAAAAAAAAATGTTTGCTGCAGTCTGTCTTCAAGAATCTTCCTCTGACTGGTGTGGTCTGAGAGCTCTTACAAGCAAAAGAGATGAAGTGGCATCAACCAAAAATCCTGTCATGGATTGTGTTGCACATCTGAGTGATATTGTGTTTTAAGAACTTTTCTTCATGGCCACTAACTTAGAATTAGTTATCTAGAAGATTCGAGAGTATCTGAACATGCCTTTGGAGGAAGTTGAAGCAAGGGAAGTTTAATGTTGTTGGAAGAAGTTTAATATTGTTGAGGTCAGTAACACTCTCACACTTTCATGATTTAGACTGTAGAGATCAACTGAGTATCCAAGAACTTAAAAAGTTACCTTTTATTTTTTACTCAGGGACTGGGATTTGGCTTCCATTAATTGTCAAGTTTACAGAAATATTTAGGGAAAGGATACAATTAGATATTCTTGGCTACCATTTCTGTTTTCAGATTACCAGGTATCATTCCTCTTTCTAGATACAGGGAACTTGTAAATTTTCACACTTCTGTGTTCTCCAGATGCATTGAAAAGCTAATTTCCACTTGGGAGGACATGAATATGTTTGCATCAGTTATTTATTCTGAAATTCTTCAAGCTGTGAACTATATATTGTAGTGAACAGTGTCTGAAAATTTACTCTTCAATTTAATTTCCAGTTTTTGAAGCTGTATTGTTTCAGTTTGATGCAGACTGATGTGAACCTTCTTCTTGACCATCAGAAGCCCTTTACCCAAGAAACCTGGTGCCTAAGTACATTTCTAAGTTTATATCATTGTAATTCCAGATTACATTATATAAAGCTTTTTTTCATCTTTGTCCTATTTGCTGAATGTATTTTGGGCCCATACTAAGCAAACATTGAAACAGAAGGATTCTGATGTTTTAATCTTGCCTTTGCTCAATAAAATACACTGCTTCTTCCTCAGGTTTTGAATATATGCAGCCATACTCCACTGTCCTCCTTTCTGATTCCCTTCCATGCCTGTTTGCTTCTTCCTGATATGTTTGCTAGAGCTATTTATGTGCTAATGGTTGTATAGTGGTTCACCAGACACCTTCTAACTCTTAAAAATATATATGAGTACTTTCTCTAGGCAAAGACATTAAATTATGTCTTTCCCTCCTACAATCATCCAGTTTTAATTGCTTGGAAAAAATCTAGTGTCTTCCTCTAAGAATTCTGACAAGTCAGTTTCAAGCTGGCCAAAGCATTCAAAAGTCATTGGGGATGGACTGATAGGAACACAACAGTGTAAAAAAAAATAAAAATAAAAATCATTACTGTCTTAGAAAACCAGACAGAAGCAACTGAGAAACTTGTGAAAAAGAAAACAGCATGTACAGAGTGAAGAGGGACTGATCTACTGACCTGTTACAGTTGAAGCAATGCATTGAATTCCTAGCTGCATCTGTGATTTCCACTTTTTCTAGAAACCAGCCACTTGCTGTAGAAGGAAAGGAAAAAACAAAGTGCAAGTTTACTATAACCAAAACACAAACACAGCATAAGAAAGGTTTCTAATTTCATTTCCCAAACCCCATGGGGTTCAGTACTTCCAAGTATATTCAACATCAATAATAAAATTGAAACACAGGTGATTCAAATTACTACCAACTTCTCTCAGTTTTACAGGGAAGGTCTTTGATGTTTTTGACAGAAAATATAATGGATTATTTTTGTTACAACTTAACTTATTTTTCCAGATTGGCTAGAACAGGCAGTAAGACAAATGAAATGCATGGTAATATTGAATACGTTCTTGAAAACCCCTTTTTGCCCTTTGAGGTACTTGGAAATGCACTCAAAATGTACCCCTAGTGGACAATCTGCTACTCTTTTCTAATTAATATATTGATATGGATGTGAACCAAGTGGTGAAACTAAATGCTTCTCATATCCCTATTTTTCCAGCAGTCATGATTCAGAATAGCATTTTCATTTAGGCCAGCACTCATATTCATTTCAGCTTTAAGAAAATAAGTATTCTACTTTAATCTCCTATTTTGTGGTGTGAAGAAGTACCTTCATTCTTGTGATGTAGAATTTTATTTCATAGAATATTAAAAGATTAATATTTTTAAATCAAAACTTTATTTTATATGTCAATGTCTATGCTGATGTCTTTAGTTGTGTTTGCCAGTGCAAATACTTAATGACAACATTTTAAAACTAAATAGGATCATACTGTTAGTAGGTGACAATCTTTTGGCATTCTTTATGCATCCTAGAGATAAAGAACTATATCCTATCTAATTATTTTGGTTTTCAAATATTTGGACGAAGTACTAAGTAGTCGAAAACCAATAAAAATATATTTATTTGTAAATGCTAAATTTTAATTGTACATGCTGAAAATGTAATGTAAAAGTATTTGCAAATTGTGTCATTTTGGATAAAATGTAAAGGTACAGCAATGTTTGTTATTTTTCAATGACATTTTCAAAATAATAGCTGGATTAAGTAGGCCATGAAGGTGTCTGAGTATTCCACCTTCAATTCACAAGATTCTTTTATTGATATTGTGAAGTACATTTGAAACTCTTTTAATGAAATCTTGTGAATGGTTTAATATATCAAAGACTCCACTTGGAATAGATGACCTTTCATGAAATCACTAAATCAGAGTCAAGATTATCAGCAATAAAATTTTACAGTCTCTCAAATTTACACGACACTTTACAAAAGAGTAGAAAGGCAAGTTTGCACTCTTGAAAAGATTAAAAACTAACACTTCATCCTTTATTGACAAAACTCCAACACACCTCACTGAAATCTCCAGGTATGGAGAAATCTAGAGGTAACTAGCATATATTAGCAAACAGATGAAACATCTCAAAGAGATGTAACATTTGAGGAAGCTTGTGGGGATAACAGCTGATGTGACAAAAGATGCTTGGAGGTAATTTCAGAGAAATATTTAGAGGAAGGTTGTCATATCTAAGGTGAATCAACACCCACCAGCTGTTCTAGGAAGGTACTATTAGCACCTATGTGATGTTGATCAGGACAAAGAGAGGAAAAATAGTAACTTTATTGATAGATCAGGACCCAGGAACTAAAAGGTCAGTCTATTATTTCCCCTGCAGACTTCTGTGCAACTCTCAGTACCAAAAGTCTGCCATTGTGGAATTCCCTTCCCAGATCAGATCTAAGCTGAACTGTGTGCATGTATAGAAGTTATCACAAATAAGATGAAAGTCAGCAGGACAATCTTGTTTACTATAGATATTTCAACAGGTTGGCATTTTATTCTGTTTTCAACACCATGAAATATACAACATGATTGGGTAGTAAGGAAAATAAAAAAGCTGTTCAACATTGTCCAAATAGGAATTGCTATTTGCAGAGTTTTTCTTGGTTCATCCTAGAAATGATAAACCCTTTGGCACTTTATTATGCTTCATGAACTTAGATTAATCAGATTTTATTAAACCTAAACCTATTTCTTTGAGATGGGTTAAACAAACTTCACCTGACTAGAGTATCTTAATACAATCAGACCTTTTTGATTCAAGTTATATATTCCCTGCAACTTCAGTTTGTGCATTTGTATATCTCTGTATGTCTGCATGTATGTTGATATCTGCATATCCCTAGGGGGTTTTAGCACTATTAAATGTAAGCTCAAAAGATTATATGCCCTAGCCTCCCATTTTATTTTTATGTAAAATTTTAGAGGTTTTAGAGGTTACTGTACACAGAAACATTTTCCATCATCATATGTAGTTTTGTTCTAAAGCCACATTCTCACTTAACATCAGAACAGGACCTGGTGCACTCTGGTGTTCTCAGACTTTCACAAGAGGAGATCTATGGGTGTGAGAGGGAGCTACAGCATGCTTTGACCACAGACCCCAAACTTGCTCAAATCGTGGGAAGTTTAGCTTGCAGTTTGAAAATTCAATCCTATCTTATTTAAAACATCTAATAAGGGCTTTGGCTGAGCAATGTTTGAAGGATAAAACTATCTGAGGTTTATTTTATTTTATTTTTATTTTTTTTTTTTTTAACTAGATCACTGTTAGGAAAAAAATATCATGGTATAGTCAAGGGAAATGTGATGGTGTGAAAAGAAGGGCAGTAAAGCTGACCTCAATTGTACACAGATTTGCATTAGCTAGCTGTAGCTGTACTATGACTTCAAACACCTTTCCAAATGTGAGGTAGATCCTTAAGCAGAAGATGTTTGCAAGGCTACTGAACACAGAATACTTACCAAATCCTTTCCCATCGTGGCCAATCTCAATTGAACGTAGGCTGCCTAATTTTTTCGTTTTAATCTTGAATGTGTCAACCTTTAATATTAAAATACAGTTATTAAAAATATTATGCCAATGTTTGGAAGCTTACATATTTGTCTAGGTCAGTTCTGAGACCAATTCAAGTGTAATGGTAGAAATTCAGAATAAGTGAACCACTAATGTGGTTTATTTTCCTTACTAATGATGTGTGGCATAGATCCTCTCCTATTAGGTCTCAGTTTCAACACAAGAGATTCACTTTTCCTCTTATAGTATGACAATCCCTACCTCTTTCTTGACTTTCATTTACTGTGAAAATATTTTTAGTCTCATGAATCCTCAACTGGTAGTCTTCTAAAATATTTTTAGTATGTGATATGTAAATAAAAATTCAGAAACATAAAAGTTAAAGGTTTTTACTACATTAACTATTATTCCTCTCAAATATGATGAACTTTAATTTAAAATATTACCTTGTTTCTTATTGTAGATTTTTAAAAAGAATTTATTTTTTTTTCCAAAGGCCTTTGACATCACTGGCTACCCATTAGCTGGACTGGTAATGGGATTTCTATGAATCTATTCTTCTTTTTTGTAGGGTAATGAAACCTCCTGTGTAGTACCAGCAAAAGGAAGTACTACCCTAGACACTTTTTTACTTGCTGCTTGTGCATGTAGGTAACTAGATTTATTATCCTCCTCAGCATGGAAGACAATTCATGGGTAAATATCTTTATTTCACAGATAACCTGGCTGAAGAAATTCAGACTAATTCCAGATAAAAAGATGATTAATATTGCTGGAGATAATGAGGTAGATCTCTTAAGGGATATATTTTCACTGGAGTTCTAATTATTTAGTCATTACCTTTCAATTACTCCAGAAGAGAAAGTTACAGAGAATATATATATTTCTTTTTTACTTAAGGGTAACCATCATTGTACCCATTGCATGGGTGGTGACCAAACAGCAATTTCTTTGCCAGAATAATATGTTTATTAAATTAGGAGAACATCCAGCCAAAGTACTATGACATCATGCAGAGAATCTACATTCTTATGCAAATATCTGTATCTGAACTAAGGGTCTCTGAATAGCAGCCTAAAGCATGATGGATATCAGAATCAGGCTGATGTGTATGGTTCCATTTCATCTGCTTTTAGGCTTATACAGTCAGGGATGCTCACAGCACCAGTTTCCATGGCAAAGTGAAATGATGGGATGTAAGAACCGATGCGTTCTCACGCACGATATCTGAGGTGTGTGCAAGAGCACAGAGCAGCACTCACACGTGTGCATGCAACACACACTGTGCTTTTCAGAGTGAGGAAACACATCACTGGCACCTAGGTGGATGCAATATGAAGATGTATTTGGGACTAAGAGGCAGAAGAGCAGCAGAGACAGCTAGATACAGTAGGAGTAAAATGTTCCTTGGTGAATCTGGTGAAAAGAAGAAACACAGGGCGAACTGAGACTATACTTCATGTAGTGATGTGGAAAACAGAATAAATGCCTCAAGTTTTCTAAATAACTTGTGTAGATTTAATGTTTGCTTTTCCAGTACAGAAATGGACACAATCTGTAAAATCTGTGTACTCACCTTTCCTCTTTCAAAGGGGTTTTGATGCTCCAGTGACTGAGAGAGTTGAAATACCTCGGATTTTTCCTCACTCCCACATAAAATAATATGCACATTGGCATCAGTCCCTGCTCCCCTTTTGTCACCTGTGTACACTTTAATAGTATACTCTGACAATTTTTTTACTTGACTTTCTTCTTTATTCAGGTTGTTATCTATGTCATTTTTTTGTTTCTCTCCTCTGAAAACAAAAGATCCCAGGATTTCTCTCTGTATTTTGGGCTTATTTGCATTCACAGAAAATTCTCTGAAAAACAGAACCACATTATTATTTTTTTTGCATGTAAATAATATGTTAAATTAAAACAATCCTATGAATTTATGTGGAACAGCTAAAGATGGGCATATTTTTAAAATATCTATTGACAGAATCACTCTATGGAAGTTACTTTAATTCAGTGTCTGCTCAGTGCTTTCAACCATCATGCTATGAAAAAAAACAAAATTACTAGCTTTACAGAATATACTTACTCATTCACTTCAAATACATAGATGGGATGGTCCTTTGCAGCTTCTTGCACATGCAATTTTTTAATGCCCAGTTTGCAGTCTGCAAAGAAGGAAAGAGAATATAGTGAAAATGTTCCACTGCGTGACAAGAAATTAGATAGTGTAGTTCATATAATGGCATTCTTATTATATGAAAACTTCATTTTTTTATTAATTTATGAATCCAAACAACTGAGTTGAAAGTGTTGGAACAACTACAAGATTATTTATTTTGTTCCTATTTGTAAACCTCAACTTAGAAATTTAGGAGTAAGCATTTCCTTTGTTTTAGTGAAGCAAAGGAGTGTTGTCCTCACTGTCTGGACAGGCATGCAGAAAAGATTCAGCATGACTCGGGCAGGCACATTTGAGAAGGAAGAGCAGAAATACACATCTGTTACTTCCTTCTCAGTGCCAGGTTGACAAGAGGATTGGAACACAAAGAGCATCTCATTAAGTGGCAGGTAGGAAGGGAGTTCAGCAGCTCACAGTATCCCTCTGCTGTTTGGGAAAGATTGCTCTCTGACTTACACTCCTTTCTGAATTTTCTGCTGGGGTTTGCATGGCCTGAGTGTCTTGCCACTAGTTAGTCATGAAGACTATTCATTTTCCCTTCTCTTCTATTATTTGTAGCTTCAGCCCTGTTCAACAAACTGCATTCCAATCTCTTCTACTATCCAACTCCCTTTAATTACATCAATAGGATATAACCAGGCTTCTGTGGAGGAATCCAGGACATTGTGTTACGCTCGTGACCTGTCAAGATAAGTGCATAGGGAGTCAGAAGTTTCAGGAAGGGACCGTGAGCCATCTCATCTTAAAAATTTGCTCTGATAAGGAATGAAAGCATAAATGCACTAGAGAACATTTCCTGGACTGATCAGTCCTGCAGGGTACATCTGACTTCAAAGAGATTTTGTGGGGCTTGGGATTTTTGGTTCAAAGCCTTGGTCCAAACTAGTCTGAGTGCAAACAAATCTAGTTACAATATGGATAGCCTTACTCATCTGAAGTGTTTTATCATCTAAGTAACTCCTTTGAAAGAAATATCTGCTATATATCACCCCAATCCTCTCTTCACAACACACACAGAGGCGAGGAGCCCAGTGTCCCTCCTTTGTGAGTTGTGTTTCCAAACCTGAGTGGAAAAGTCTTGCCTGTCACTCTCTCCGTGGTGCCCTTTGGCTCCACACACCACATGCAGCAGCTGTCAGTCAGACTGACGGCTGTAGTTAACTTTCACAACTGAAGATGTGGGAAACAAAAGCAGTGAGCTACACACCTTGCTCCCTGCAGCAGCGTGGCAGGGCTGTCCCTCTCCTTCCCTTCCCCTCTAGAGTAACCCTAACACCATATCCCCCTGGGAATGACCACAGCAGCCTGTGCTGGGGTGTGGGATGTGTTGACCAGCCAAGGAGTTTGTTCATGGTCACTGTCCCAATGTCACCTTACACACTTGGCTGAAGTCGGGTGCTGTGCCTAAATCGTTTTTATGAGGCGCCTCCAGATGAGCAAACAAACAACAACAAAAGACAAAGTGCAAAAGATAAAGTGCAAACATAGAACCCTTGTTTCCCTGGAAAACTATCTGCAAATGGTTAAGTAATGTTTTGCAATTCTATAGCAAATTTCATTAACAGATTTCAAAAAATGGTATAATTAATTCTTTGAGTAAATAGCATGATGGGCATCCTACAGATATAGCAGAGAGATGTTGAGGTCAAGACAATTCTAAGGAAGTTCAGAGACAAAACTTAACTGACTGTTAAGCAGAAGTAAAATTTCCCTCTGAATGTCACAGGGAGAAAACAGAATTGGGGGGAAAAAAACAGTGATAAAAATTGAATCACAGAAGGAAAATTAAACAATACCTGTTTCTTACTGGAGTTATAATTATTCTCCTAGATAACTTATTAGTAGAACATGTATTAAGTGCAGAATATAATTATATTCATCTAAATTTTCTGTTATTTTTTCTTGTATGCAAGGGAATAGTTTACTTTCCTGATGCAATAACGTTCTAACCTTTAGATACCAGGATTTTAATTTGTCAAAATGCAGGATTTTGCTTTATAAAACACTACCCTTTAGAAAAAATAGCCAAAAGGAATTAATTAGGATTTAACTCTGCCAGTGACTTTGTTGTCTTTAACAGGAGGCTAGCACTGTAATTTACATGGCTGACTGTAGAAAGTAAAAAGTATTTTACCTGTTTTACTGCTGATCAAAAGAACAATTTTTTCCAGTTCTCCCAAGTCAACAGCCTCCATGATAATGAGAAATGACTAAAATAAAAATATTCAGAGTTGTAATATAAAACCATGTTACTTAACATGTAAATATAATATGTATTATAATATATATATATTATATATATTATATAGAAAATAATATGTAGGAAGGACAAGAATAGATTAAAGGGTAAATTTTAAAATATTTCAAGACAGAGTACCTCGTTTTTCTCTCCCTGCTGTACATTCTGCAATGACTGGAGAAGGGATCTGTCCCCTGTGTCACCACGAGTACCATATATACACACAGTCATATTCACTAAATTTCTCTCATTCAAAATATTTCTTGAAAATACTGTTAGATGATATGTAACCACTGCAATATCAAGCAAAAAGAGATCTTGTTAAGACTGTGCCACAACCTTGTACAGCTGTTTGACAACACAGCTTTCACAGTCAGATGTAATTAAAATTCAAGCACTTGAAATTAATAGAAAAACTCAAAATTTTTGCAATTTTTTTCCTCATAATTGTTTTCCCACCATCTCCCAGATCTGAAATTTGACAAGAGAGGCTGGACTAGTCCAAAACAAAAGTGAAAGGATTTCATTTGGAAGGTATGATTCTCGGATCACTGTGTCAAAGAGCAGCAAGAGTGGACCTGCCCCCCAACAAGAGTGAACAAGGTAGAAGCTGAGCACAACCCAGCTCAGGCAGTGCCCTCCCTGACCAGGTCCTGCAGCACCTGCATGAAGCAGGCAGGGCTGTCAACAGTCCCAGGTGCAGCAACCAGTGAAAAAGACCTGGGATCCATCCTGGTGATTGAGCTGGGGGCAGAAGGAGAAAAGGGCAGAGAAAGGAATGAGAGCTACAGGAAAGGCTACAACATAGGTCCAAAGTCTGTGCAGAAGAGGGGGCAGAGAGAGAGCTAGAGAAAGGTGCACATACGATGTATCTCAGGCGTGATCTGACTGGGACATCCTCTGCCCATGGGAGCTGGGGGTTCCAGCTGAGTCCAAGCAAGGCAAGTTAGATCTGTACACTCATACACTGATACACTGGAGTTAAGTGGAGAGGCTGCCTTCATGAGCTTTGGGTCAGATGTGGATGGCACCAGGAGAGTCCATTGTACAAAGGAGGGCAATTGAGTGAGAGTGATGTAGGCAAGGGGTAGGAGGGCTAAAATGCTTAAATAGTGATGCAATTTTTTGGGTGGTGTAATCAGATCACAAGTGTAGCAACCAAGCTTTTATCTATCTAGTGTACTGAATAATTTGGAAAGGGGAAAGAATAAAGGAATCCCTGAAAAGAAGTTACGTACAACAAGGGTAACATATATGAATGTTATAACTCCATTAATTTTATAAAATTCTAATTATTTAATAATATCAACATGAAGTACAGCTCTCAGTTAAATTCATGGGAATAATCAGCTTGAAAGCAACATATTAGGTTTTTTCCAGCTTTTCAATATTTAATTGTTTTGCCTTAAAAACTACAGTAGTGCAAAACTGACCTTCTGAACAGCCCTGTGTGTGAGAGGAGAGGGACAGCACCATGTCACCCCTGGGGATTCCTGAGACATCTCAAAGGAAGGTACAGTAAAGGGAAACTACTTATGTATATACTCAGCTGGAGGCCTCTGCTCATTAATACACCCAAAGGCACAAGTGTGCACTGCCAGATCTCGAGGGTCTGTACTCTATCAGCTGCATTTTGATGGCTTCAATTAGCCATTAGCAAATGCTTCATCACAATCCCAAGAAGAACGTTTTTAAAAAAAGGAAAATATAACTGAGATAAAATACTAAGGCACTCTGTGAATGACAGAGCTGTATCTGAAATTTAACATCACTTGGCTTCTGGTTATGGTGAGTGTGATTAGCTGCTTTCCAGTCCAATTAATACAATACTGGTTTTTCTTTTAACTGAGAAAAAGGAGAAAATAAATTAGGTTTATAAAGCTGTCAAAAAGCATATCTGATTTTCACAATAAATTGCAAGTAAATTTGCCTGTAAAGATCACTTTGAACTTCACGTGTGCCACCTGCTGTGGAGCTGCTTAAAGCTCTCTTGGACATAAATGGCAAAGATTTGGGGGAATCGCTGTCCTAGTTTTTTTTCTTCACTGGTTACAAATCCCTCCTTGAAGATATCTAAAGCATGGATGGAAAGAAATAAAAAACACTGAAATGAGCTATTTAATTTGTTTGTTCTTTTACCTAAACTTATAGAGAATATATATATTCCTTGTTTGTGATTTTTCATCTCTTGATTTCAGAATATTTACAAAGAATAAAAATATTATTAAAAAAAAAAAGCAAAGAATGGGGAAATTATTTTTTCAAGCAAGAGGTCAGTGATAGAGACAGAGCCAAGGTCACAAGGACTCCAGTCTCACTGCCCCTTTATCATCCATGCTGCATTTTTCTCTCCTCATTTCTGTGTGCTTAAACCTGTATCCTGAATACTTCTGCATGTGACAGTGATCAGTCCTTTTCAAGGGGTGCATTCATGTGCTTTATGTTAATCTGAAGGTCCTCTTTGTTTCAGTCTTGGTGCAGGAGATGAAAACCACGGAGCCCTGTTCTGTACCCATACTGTGTAAGTGGTCAAGTGAAAATAATACCTCTAAGCAATATAAAATCTAAAGCCTAGATACAAACTTTAGATTTTCAATTGCAGGCAAATCATACAAAAAATCCCCCCAAACCTCAATCTCTGTTACTTCTACTGAGATTATTTACATAATTTTGGATGCACTCAGAGACATCACTGAAACTGGGCCATAAGCTCCAATACAAAGTATGTTGGTGTAGTTCATTTTATATCTACTTCAGCTCACTTTAGATGAGCTAATTTTTTTACCCAAATAATTATTTTTTTTCTGCAGAAAACCCAGGCACAAATTACTTGAATATTAAGTATCATTATTTCTTCTATTAATTTAGTATTTGTTCCATCATATGGCAGCATTCAGTAAGCATCACATTAGGGAACAGGATAGATTTTAGGTGAAAGGATTTCTTTTATTTTACTTAACCAAGGTGACAAATGTAAGAACTGTTCAGCTAATTTTAGGAGGCATAAATATTTGGAGTGTATAAAGGTAATAAAGCTGAAGCATATATGTAGTTTTGAGCTGTTATTTACTGAGAATATTTGTTTGGAATGTGCAAACAAACAACAAAATCACTTAATAGTAAATGAGCTATAAAAAATCATGTTGTTAATGTCAGTAATATGAGCAGCTGAGGACTAAACAAAATAGGTTGGAAATATTATAATATTGCGAGAAAATTATATTTCTTATAAACTGCTCTTTGTAGCATATAATAATGATTCTGTACAATCAAATGAATATTGCATTTCCCACTCTATGGCACAGAAATTAAGCTGAGTAGGTAATATTTTCCTTCATACATTTTAAATTCTTACTGAGTCTCCGTGAATCATTAAATAAAGACAATAAAATTTTCTGTTTTGATAAAGGTTTCTACTGTAATACTAGGACATGTTAACCTCCTGAACCACTCTACTGCTTTGAAATAGATTTATACCCACCAGAAAGTGCTTCTTTTAATGGCCACTGTATAGGGAATTCAATCCACCTGTCTCCATTAGGAGAAAGAGGAAGTGTTTTATTTATGGTGAGACTAAAGGTATCCAGGGTTGATGTGTTCTGTATTTTCAAGTGACAAAGAGACAGCCGCCATACATTGTTTTCCAAACTCTGGAGACCAAGTCTCACTTTATAAAGCATTCCCAAATCGGATGGCAAATGTATCTAGGGATCAACAAAACAATGAGTTAGCATCCAAACAGAGGAATACTGATAAATGCATAGGTAGTTTAAAGGAAGAGAGGAAGCTGACTCTGAAGGAATCAGCACAGCCCTGCACCTATTTACACCAGTCTTGGTGCTAAAAGTCCCACTTCAAAAGCAGCAGAACCAAATTGACTGTAGGCACTTAAGGACATTTTAGCTTTATCCTCTAGGGGCATTCATTGTAATTGTTCTATCAAATTCAAATTACATACGACAATGATTTCTAATGTGAATAAGTAATGTTAATGTCATTTAAAATGATATACATTATTAACTATGACTATTTGTTGGGGAAAAAATAATATGCTTGATCATCATGAACTTGAGAAACCAGAAATTAAAAAAGAAATCAGGCATGCAACTGAAAACTTCAGCTCTGATTTTCTTAAATATTTAAATAATAATATGTCAAATATTTACAGCACTGCTTGATTATTTCTCTTTAAAGGGAAACTCAAGAAAAATTTAAATATAGGCAAATCTATATATTTTTTTACATCATATGTTATTTGGTTCTCAGTTTGATGCTCCACTTTGTTTTCCATGGAAACTGGATTTGACTTGCCGTTGCTTCCATAAAAAACCATAACCATCTTGGATATATTTTCTGACAACTTTTCAAATTCTGATTTTGTTTCTTCCTGATGCTTTTTGAAATAAATCCTCCATTTGCCTTCTGAACAAATAAAATAAGGAAAATAAAAAGGGAAAAACATTAAGGATGTTTCTGTTTTCATATATTAACAAAGCTATCTGACATAAAATTTCTAAGACATGCTTTGTTCTACATGGGGAACATTATTTTATAAGCATGGCACCTGGATATTGAGCAGCTCCCCAAGTTTATTGACATTTTTTACTTAGAAAGGAAGAAACTGTTGTCAATACTAGTAAGCATAATGACATACTATGATGAAAATATTCTCATATCATTATTTCAGAACTGATTAATAAAACAGCCAATGTAATGACAGAAGCTATACCTGAATTCATTTGCTGTCTTCCTAAAGGCCAGGCAGATGTACTCCTCCTCTCCTGAACTTCTAATTTTGAAAAAAAGATCAAATTAATATTTTTGTTGAACAGTGTCTCTGTGATAATAAAGGCCTGTATTCCTGTCTAGTGAGGCAATTGACTGAGCATTATATCATTTAGATTAAAGATTTAACTAGGAAATGTACAGTGTGATTTTCTATTTAATCTAAATATCATCCCATTACATAAACTGTCTCTAGGGCTGGCTCTTTACTAGGAAAATGGTAGTAACATGAAGATTCAAATATTTTTTATTTTAAAGCATTTCTGTTTCATTTGTACAATTTATGCTCTGGATGAATGAACACTAATTGGATGTCTTTAATGCCCCTTCTAGAGGCTGGTGTTCCTCCCACAGATAATAGTCCCCATTGATTTCATCAGGATTTGGTATAGATCAAAGCTGCTTGTAAACACTAGGTAGTGACCTGAACTGAAAACAAGACTTCTTTTGAGTTCATAACCAAGATTGGATTTGCCAATTATTGTATTAAGAAACTCACAGGAACATTTGTCCAAATCAATGAAGTCTAGTAGAAACAGAACTAAATATTCCTTTTTTTTTTTTTTTTGAGAAGTCCCACATACAAACTAAATTAAAGCTGAAATTATTTGCTTTTGCACACTAACAGTTTCCTCCTTTACTTTCTGTTTTCAAATGATCAGAAGCTAGAGATCATACAGCAGAGGAAATTGATTGAACTAGGATCGTCTTCAGCCTCCAGAGGCTATTGCTGGACAAGTGCCAGGAAATGCTCAGGGAGTTAGGAAGAAAAAAAAAGAAAACTAGTACATGTTTTGTAATCCAAGGACTCATCTCAGTCAATTAACTTCTCTGAGAGGCAGGAGAATAAATACATCTGTCTTAGAGATACACTCAGGCTTTGGTGCCTACTGATCTGGTTGCAGGGTGTTGCAGTTCCCCCAGGGTGCACACCAGATTGTATTGAAATCCATGCTTGGATTGAAACCATGGCAGAGGGAGGGAGGAAGGGAGGGAGGCTGTACATTCCCTTCCTGTCGTGACAAAGAGCCACAGGCAGTGGGGTCAACATTGCTCCTCTGTGGCCTGATTACTCACATGGTGTCAGTCAAAAGTATCTCCAATTTCTGGCAAAAGCTGTCCAAACAGTGTAGCATAAATAATGGAAATTAGTCATCTTGAATACAATGGAGACATTTTCACCACTGCTTAAGCAGAGTTTTCCCCGCTTTTTTACCTCGTTTTCACTCTGACTAGCAAGTAATTGTTATTACAAGCTTAAAAAAATATTTTGCAAGTGTAGAAGTAAGATTTGGAGAGGAAGGAATTTGTAAAAAGGAATAGGACAAATTTGTTGGCATTTACACCACTGAAAATCTGGAGTAAGAAAGCAGATATTATCCTCTGGCAAATAGTGGTTATTAAGTGGTACTAAAACACAAAGTGTTCAGACACACTAATTCCCTGTATAATGACAATGTTCTTCTGGAATATTTTAAATCACAATTTCTTTGTAGAAGCAAATCATATAGCTGCATTCTCCAGTTTGGAATGAATTTCTTAGTGGATGATAGTTTGAAGATAGTGTTGACCTGTGGCATCCAGCGTTACTGAGGCAGATCTTTTTCCATCACGTCTGTCTTTAAGCCATTTTTGAGCCATAAACAATGTTTCTGTCCCTGAAGATGCTGACTCTTTCACAATAATCTTCTCCAGAAGCCAGTCAGAGCCTCTCCCTTTTTCAACAACCATCCTTTGCAGAATACCAATATCTACTGCCTCCACTTGAAAAATATCCACCTGAAAAATTCAGAATCAGAAGTCATATGGGAACAGAACCATGTAACTAAATTATCAGTGTATTTTGAGGCATGAACATTAGAAGAAATTTTTTTATTAAATTCAATCAATACCAACAGAACCAGAGATGAAATGTTTAAACATGCTAAATGCCAACATTAAGAAGTATCTACTCCCTTTGTGGTTCTGCAATTTACAGCTAAACTACCTCTTTGCCCACACAGTTGCTTATCCTCACTTCATGAGAAATTTTCTTTCCCAAAATTGATGTTCAATGATCTACAGGGAATATATTTTAAACATATCTTACTCTCAACAAAATAAACCCCAAGGGTTATTTCAGGAATGAAATACAGGGAATGGGAAGGGTAGAAATGAACATCACAAAAAGAATCTCTTAGGAAAGAATGACAAACTTGGTTCCAGATTTGGAATACCTTGTAGGATTAGTTTCAATATAAGTAATTGAATTTAAGGAAAAATATTAAATAAAAGTATGTTGAAATAAGTTCTGCTGTTCTCTCTCAGTTAAAAAAGCCACAATATTTTTACAACGTTTAGAACACTGAAGTAAGATTCCTAAAGGAAATTGTGATATATCAGACATTCAATGCTTTCACAATATGTGATTTTGGCTTTTTGTGAGTGTTACACTTATTTCCTGTTTCCTTGATGGAAAAACAGATATCAAATTCTTGGCACAGACACTTTCCACATTTTTTGCTTTATAGATTTATGAATTATCATCTCATTTCTACTGGGGTTGATAACTGTTAAAATCTAGTGCTATTTGTGATGGAATTTCCAGCATGACTTAAAGATGCAAAGATGGTTTTGAGGGGACTAGGTAGCAATAATGATGAAAACACTTGAGTCATGAGAAGTCTTGAAGTCTTCCCGACGTAATTTGCACTGAAGTTTCTCTGCCAGAGCAAGAGGGCAGCAACCCTTAAAGGCTTATGCAGAGATGAAACAGAGAATAGCAGTTCTCTTGCTCCACCAATCACAGTTTCTTTCCTGGACAGTTTTTCCAGCTGAAGAACTGATGAAAGATTTGTGTCACAAAGATGAGCCTAACCAGCTTGCACCTTAATAAGACACAGCATAAGCTCAACTATTGAGCTTTAAATTGCAGATAATATATGACCATCTGCTTTAAAAAGAATCCACAGAAACAGAAAAAAAAAATAAGTTTGTTCTTCAACTTTCATTTCTTGTTTTTCATTAATATCTGCACAGGTGAATTTGAAAGTGTGTGTGTTTGTGAACCACACTATTAACAGTGTCCTAAAAATAATAATCAACCTGTTACTGATTATTCTATAACTTCTAGAGAGAAAGGTCATATTAGTCAAAACTGCTCCAATGTACCACCTTATCATCACATCTGCATTATCACTCATAAGTTACCATAGAAAATGGGAAAATGAGACAATGATATTAAGGAAAAAAATCATCTGAAAGAGGACTTAAATAGCTGTACTTCCTCTCTAGGAGTCAAGGTTATCAGTGGCTTAGTGAATTTAACAGCAGAGCAAATACATTGGAATGGCTGAAATTCTAGATGGAGAGCAGAATTGCAGGAAGAGAGGCTCTTCTTAATGTTTTCCTTAGCTAAATCAAAAATATTGAGGTTTAGTGTCAACACAACCATTTTATTTTATTACCTATTGGATTAATTTGATGATTGAATGCCATTAATTTGAACTCTTAATTTACCTTAATTGTGATATTAATTTGATCACTCCTTTATTCCAGCTTTAATTGGATTGGTAAAGTTATACCATCATGCCTGAATAAAATGAATTTGTTACACTTATTAAATAAAATGTATTTAAAATACACATAGTTAGGAGATGACTGAAAAGCACAGACTGAAGTAAGAAAAATACAGACCTCTGTGTCCGTCAATAATAAATTATTCTAAGTTCACAAAATGGGAAAATTTATCCTAAAATTGCTGCTAGTTCTTGCAAATGATTATGCTTATATTAATGCATGATTGTTAAGGTTTTACCCCAGGCAGTATCCAAGCCCCACAGAACTGCTCACTCAGCCCCTCACCAGCAAGATCAAGGAGAGAATGAGAATGGTGAAAGCTAGAAAATTCGTGGGTTGAGATAAAGTTTAATAGAGAAAGCAACAGCCATACACACAAGGAGGGCAAAACAAGGAATTAATTCAGTGCTTCCCATGGGCAGGCAGGTGTTCAGCCATCCACAGGAGAGCAGGGCTCCAGCACTCGTAGCAGTGACGTGGGAAGACAAACACCACCACTCCAAATGTCTCTTTTCCTCCTTCCTCTCCCAGCTTTACATACTGAACATGATTCCACATGGTCTGGAATATCCCTTTGGTCAGCTGGGGTCACCTGTCCTGGCTGTGTCTCCTCCCACCCTCCCATGCACCCCCAGCCCCCTCACCAGTGTGGCAGCACAAAAAGCAGAGAAGGCCTTGGCTCTGTGTGAGCCCTGCTGAGCAACAACAAAAACAGCTCTGAATTATCAACCCTGTGTTCAGCACAAACCAAAAATAGAGCCTCATGCCAGCCACTAGGAAGAAAATTAATTCTATCCCAGCTGAAACATGCACAATTATATTATTGCAAACACATGAGAAAGCTCTTGTCAGGTACTTGTTAGAATAATTTCTTTTTAAGTGAAAAGAGTTTTCCAGAAAATAACTAATTCCTGATTCCTAAACCTAATTTAGTGGCATGATCATCAGCATCTCCAAAAAAATCTGTTGTCAGTGATCCACCCTTGGAAAGGAGATTTAGGAATATAGGAAAACTACAGACAATATTCTTCTGGGTTCTAGACTTGTGCTGTCTCCAGAAGGATAGTTGGGTCTGACTTGCACCAAGTTTTATGGTTAACAAACTCTCAGTATGTATTAACTTAATTAAGTTAATGACTTAATAAATCAGGGGTGGCATGTGCTATGGGTTATCTATGACCTGGAGGATCCAGCCACAGATAAAAGCAAGTTAGTATATATAGTTAACACACAAAAGGTTTTCCAATTCCTTTTTCCTGTGAAAATAAGTATATTTTGATGGAATAAACATTTGTGAAAAAAAAAATTGATGTTTGGTTTGTGTAAGACACACTACTTTATTATTTGTCAATGTGCCATTTTAACGAGCTCACTTTAGAGAATCCAAAATCTCAGAAATCCATGGTCAAATCTGCAGACTATTCAAACATCTAATAAACTGCAAGTTAAGGGACTATTAAATAGACTAGAAATTGTGTCATCTGGGGTAAACTCACTTCACAGACAAGATTACATTCTCTCTTTATGTGTATATTTGAAAATCTACACAGTGTAATGAGCTTTATTGGAGTCAAGAGACCAAAAAAGAATAGAGAAAGAGCAGCAAGTATAATGGTTAGAGCTAAAAACAATTGGCTAGAGATAATTTATTTGCTAAATTTAATTCACTTTTCTCCTCTCAAGACCTCTGCAAACAGAGAGATTATGACATATATTTCATTCTAATTTCATGAAATTCAATTATTATTAACAATTTCGCTAATATTTTTGTAGATTCATCTAAAACCATGGATTAGACAAAATTTTCTTAATACTCAAGCTGTTGACAGGTCTTGTATGTCACAAGATACTCTATCTTTTATTTGACTTACAGAAGGGGACCTTCTAAATTACTAGAGGGTTAATTCTTCTGCAAAAAGAGAAGAGGGAGGAAGGAAATACAGAGAAGGTAAGCAAACCTATAGAATATGAAATTTATCTTTATAATTTTCCTCTAGGAAAAAAAGTGTTAATTGTTTTTCAGTCACTACTAGCAAATAAGGTTTGAACGGAGAAAAGTCATCTTAAATAATGATAATAATACATACTGTCTAATTCAACAGAGCTTATATTGAATTTTCTCAGAATAACATTAAAGCAATTTGTATGTATGTACAGCCCACTAAATTTTCTTAATTAACATTGCCTGGAGAAAGAAAGATATTTTCCCAGTCTGAGCACCTAAGAGTGACAACAGTAGAGCCATATATCCTCTGTGACCCAGAAGAGCTGCCCTAGCAAAACCAGAATCAATACTTTTCATACCTCTTGTCCAAGAAACTAAGGACTAAAAAATTCCTTTATAACAATAATTCCAGCAATCCTTTCAGAATATTTGAAGTTTGGGTTTTTTCTTAACTATTTTTCAGATTTTCTTCAAATGTTTCTTTATTTTCCTGAGAGCCATGCATTTTGAGCCTTTTCTTTGAATCTATGACCCACTTTATTATGACTTTATTCAGTACTCTTCTGTGTCAGTGCTGGCAACATATCACTGTCTGCAGCAGCTGCAATAGCTCTTGTAACAGAAGAAGCATTTGAACAGTCACTGTGCAATATTTACCTTTAGAAATGCCAATCATTTTACAGGCTTGGTATTGAGACTTGATGGTTGGTTAATGACGATATTCCCAGAAGAACTGAAATTGGCAAGTCAAGACACACCATATGCTTCATTTCATCAACCTGTATGTACAAGTGATTTCCCATACTGCTAATGTTAGTATCATTTTAATAGGCTTTTATTGGAAAAGGAGTCAGAGTGTCTAGATAAAGGACCTTTTCTATTAAGCTTAGCAAACCTATTGATTTGCTGCCTGATTATTTTGATCTCACTTGTTAATCTGGAGAAACTCCACTGAAAACAAAGGAGTTTTAACAGAGGCAGGCAAAATAAAGGTGGCCCCTGTAACACTGAGCACAATCAGAAACAGTGTGCAAACATTCCTGGAAAAGAAGAAAAAAATTACTTTTTCCCTTTATGAGCTCTTCCAGTTGTGCTGAACAGAACCTCTTCACCCTGTCCCAGATGCTTGTCACATCACTACCTTCTCCTAGATGGATGCAATCACTTTTTTAGTTGTGCCAGGATAACCACAAAAGCAGCACCACAAATATTTTACCAAGATAGACCATGGGTGAAAAAGCCCAAATCACTAATGATATTAACTGTTCTAACTAAATAAACATTTGGACAGAGCAAATGTATGTCACTGTGGCAGGAGACTTGAGAGGTGGAAATATTGAGTGGCACTGGTAGCAGTACTGTCTTGGCTCAGCTCAGTGGAAGGATGAACAGTGCCTCTGACTGTGCCCTCACTGCCTTGTGGTGTTCTGTACAAATGCTTCTTTAAAAACAGGGGCTTTCATGAATCTGAAGAAGCTGACCCCGAATTTCCTTCTAGACATGCACTTTTGCAAGCATACTTTTGTATTATGTTAAATTCTCAGCTATAAATTCATTGAAAATTTTTATCTCTGCACGAAAACAGTAAAGTAGATTATAATGAATGAATCATTAGAGGTTTCTGATAACCCACATTTATCATAGTTTATCAATTCTCAACAAGATTAGTGAAGGATCTGTGAAAGAACAGGGGTAGTAAAAATACCCAATTTATTTGCCCTGCACTGATCTTCTGTTAATAAGCTTAGTATAACTGGAAAGAAATATTTTTGAAACAAGATTGCTATGCAAAAAACAACAAGAATAAGAAGGAATAGGGGCATCTTATAATGATCAGTAACTATGACCATTCTGCTAACTAGTTAAAGACATTTCAATCACATTCATTAAGTAAAATGTATTTAATAAGATGCAAAAGGACTTTTGTCCTTTAATAAAATGCAAAAGGACTGTGGCTGATGATACATAGATCAGTATCACCAGCCACATCCAAAGCTGTAATCATAAATTATATCAAACAAAAGAGATCTGAAAATGAAACCAAAACAACAACAAAACACAAACAAACAAAACAGCCATCACTTTGGACAGATTCAATCCCATCTGATGCAGCCTGATTGTTGGATTGATTTAATAACAGTCCAAGTCTGAGATCTGGTTTAACAGGCAAAAAAAAAAAGGATGAATCTAATTTTCTTCAACCTCAGTAATGCATGTCATTGTATAATATTCTGATTAAGACACTATAATCAAATATAATAACAGAATAATAAAATGCCTAACTTGTATGTCTCCAAGTACAGCTGTAAAAAGAGAATATTTTCAAGCACATTTCATTGCAGTGGAGCCAGCTAATAAGCTTATGCTCTTTAGTATTTCCATGATTTATCTGAAAGAAAACAAGATTTCAAAGATTATGCAAATACAATCTCCAGTTATGACACTTGAAGAAGTAGGGTGTTAAATTGAAGAGGGCTCTGAAAAGATTTGTGAGAGTTGATAAATCACTGGAAAGAGCCTTCCTTTCAGTTAATCAAGCAGAATAATCTATTTAACTTGTCAAAGACACATGATTTTCTTATTGTCATAAATACTGTCAAAGGCAGTAGAAGTTTGGTGTAAGAGAGCTATCCAAATTAGTAGTCAAAAGTGTGACAAAATTCAGTTCCTAGAAGTTAAAGTTTGACAAATTTAGAGAGAAAATAGTGTGACTGTCTAAAAGAAAAAAAAAGTATCCTTGAGTTTTGGAACAACTTTCCAGCTAGACTTAAACTTCATCACTGGTTGCCATTCATTTGGAGTTAGACATACTTTCTAAACTATTGAATTGAATTGAATTGAATTTAGTTCTTGCTGCATTGATGAAAATGATTGAATATTTTATTTCCTGAAAAATGCACACCTGTATTAACCATAACTATTTTAAGATTTTTTATAAATCTAGCTAATAAATTTAGCATAATTTTACTTTAAAATTACCTTGTTTATCAAAACCCTGGAATGAACAGGGCATAAAATTCACTTACCCAGCTTGGCCTATCTAAAATAAGTCTATATAATAAGACAATTTCCTGCAAAGAAAGCAGCAGATATTCTCTGAGGTTTACTAATTTCATTTTGAGATAAATGTCCAAATGAAGAGAGAAGATAACCATTACTCCCTTTCTGCAGCAGATGCTTAAGCCATCATGTAAGAACAAATGTATATAATACAGGCAAGTAAAACTAAGTGAGATACATTTCAGCTTTAGAAATGTCACTTATGTGATTTATTTTTAAGATCTATATAGACAGAATGAAGTACTCCCCTCTTGCATTTAATTTTAGCGTTAATTAATTTTGCCCAGTTTTTTTGTGACAAAGTTTTACATGTTTTCTCACCCTGCAAGAATATGTCATGAAACCAAAATTAATTACTCACACAGCTCTAAACATTGGCCAGTGCTGCATAGGCAAGCTGGGTGATTGCAATGGGATGTTCTGACTGTCCCTTATAAATTTCTCAGTGACTATTACCACTGACTGGGAAATGCCATCCTGGAGGTATCAGTGAGAACTTCACATGACTCAGGTATTTGCTGCTGTCTCCTAGGATTGTATAAAGCTTTAGTAGTGTTCTTTCTGCATTTCTCCTCGCAATTTCTGACAACCTTCACCAGTCTTTCCTTCACCATGGTGGTATTCTATATTTTCCTAGCTCCCATCTGATTAATCCTTCTGCTCAATGGATTTAAACATGGTGCAACCAAAAGTAGCAGTCAAGTGGCCAAGGTGAGTCACTCTGGTGCTGGCACAATCAGCAGCTGAACACTGCAGTGTGGTACCCAGGAGATCTTCCCAAAGGAACCTCAGGGGCAGCAGGGAGAGCCCCCCAGGAGCCCGCAGCTTGTGCCACAGAAGTGACAGGACACAGGGGCAGAAGCAATGGTGGCCAAGCTCTCCCTGTGTGCAGAAGAAGCCCTGAGGGAGTGCAAGCAACCAGGAGTGCCACAAACAGGCTGAGGTTAGGTTGAGGTACTGCCATCTTTGCCTCAGTCTCTAAGACCAGTTGATCTTCCAGCCCCCTGAGATGCAAAACAGAGACAAAAAGCAGAACAAAGCCCCTGCAATCCAAGGGGAAAGGATTAGCAACCTGCTACAGCACACAAACACACATATGGGGCTGGATGGGATTCACCTCAGGGTACCTAGGGAGCTGGCAGAAGTGCTCTCCAAGCCTCTTTCCATCATTTACAGGCAGTCCCAGCTAACTGGACAGGTTCCAGTTGACTGAAAATTAGCAAATGTAACATCCATCTACAAAAAGGTTCAGAAAGAGGATCCAGGGAACTACAGGCCTGACCTAGGTGCCAGGGAAGGTCATGGCACAGATCACCTCGAGTACCATCACACAACACACACAAGACAATCAGGGGACCAGGCTCAGCCATCATGGCTTTTTGAAAGGCAGGTCCTGCTTGACCAGCCTGATCTTCTTCTATGACAGAGTGACCTGCTTAGTGAATGAAGGAAAGGCTGTGAAAGTTGTTTAGCAGGACTTTAAGAAAACCTTTGATACAATTTCCCACAGCATTGTCCTGGATTAAATGGCTGCTCGTGGCTTGGATGGGTGCACTCTTCTCTGGGTAAAATCTGTCTGGATGGCCAGGCCCAGAGAGTGATGGTGAATGAAGTTAAATCCAGCTGGTGTCTGGTCACTACTAGCATTCCCCAGGGCTCAGCACCATGGCCAGTCCTGTTTAATATCTTTATTGATATTTAATATCTTTATTTAATATCTTTATTGGATGAGGGGATAGAGAGCACCCTCAGTCAGTTTGAGGAACACCACCAAGTCAGGTGAGAGTGTAGATCTGCTGGAGGACAGAAAGGCTCTGCACAGGGACCTGGGCAGGCTGGATCAATGGGCCAAGGCCAACTGTATGAGGTACAGCGAGGCCAAGTACCAGGTCTTGCACCTGGGTCTCAAAAACCCCGTGCAATGCTACAGGAACAGGCAAGAATGGCTGGAAATTTGCCTGGTGGAAAAGATGCCTAGAGGCTCTGGTTGACAGCTGCTGAACATGAGCCAGTGTGTGCCCAGGTGGCCAAGGCAGCCAAAGGCATCCTGGTCTGTATCAGCAATAGCATGGCCAGTAGGAACAGGGCAGTGATTATCACCCTGGACTCAGCACTGATGAGGCCACCTTGAATCCAGTGTTCAGTTTTTGGGCCCCTCTCTACAAGAAAGACACTGAGGTGCTGGAGCAAGTCCAGAGAAGGACAATGAAGCTGGTAAAGGGTCTGGAGCAGAAATCCTATGAAGAGCAACTGACGAAACTGGGGGTATTTAGCCTGGAGAAAAGGAAGCTTAGAGGAGACCTGATTGTTTCTACAACTGCCTGAAAGGAGGGAGTCTGGGGAGGGGAGGTTGGTTGCAACCAGGTTGGGGTTGGTCTCTTCTCCCAGGTAACAGGACACAGGATAAGAGGAAAGTACTTTGAATTGCACCTGGGGAGGTTTAGATTGAATATTTGGAAAAATTCCTTTATTGAAATTATTGTCAAGCCTTGGAACAGGCTGCTCAGGGAAGCATATAGTCAGGGACATGGTTCAGTAGTGGACTTAGCAGTGCTGGGTCAATGGTTGGACTCAGTCTCTTAAAGGTCTCCTCCAACCTAAACAATTCTATGATTCCATGATGACCAGATTGATTTAGTGCTCATTTCTGTATAACAGTAACTTGGCCAACAGCCTACCACCGTGATTAATACATTTGGATCAATGACATTTGGCAACTCTTTAATCATTATGTCAGGCATGCTTTCCATAAGAGAAGGTTTTTCTGCAGTCACAAAATAGCAGCACTGTCAATGTGATGGGATGTGGACATTACTGGCTTACTACTTGTAACCTCAGGACACTGCCCCACATTCTGATTCTTCTAGGTGTATCCTGGCACACATAGACTTTTTCCTGAAGTTTTTTTTTAAAGTGTCAGTGCTTAATATGTGAGTACTGAAACTGAACACCAACAGTCACCTCTCACTGAAAATTTTTGTATGTGCTGCAGTTACCATGGCACCAACCTGAGCAGTTGATGTCTAAATATAGGGCAGGATAAAGACTATATATTTTCAAATACTAATAGAACAAAGCAAAAATTGTCAGAGAATTTAGTGCTTCCGTAACGTGGAGTACTTAAAATACTGGCCAATTTCATAAAACCTAGATTAAAATACTTATGTATCAGCCATAACATATTCAGTGTAATTTACTGGTTTTGATGGAACTGATCTGACAAAAAACTCACATTCTCAAAGAGGAAATTTTTGGATAGCTCACAGCCATATGACAGACAGAGCATACAGCAAGTCTGTCAAAGGCCATATAAAGAAGCATCAAGAATTGCATTTGCTGAGAAATGTTGCGTGTCAGAAGCAACATGGAGATACTGTAAGTATTTTACACAACTGGGTCCTGGTTTTCACAGAACACCTGCACAGGGTATACTTGGTTCAAGAAAATGCTCATAAGCAGGTAACATCTATCAGGCTTAAACTGACTCACAAATCATGAATAAATACTATCAGGATTTCATGAAAGCTGAACTGCATGAAGAAGTGTGCTGAGATTGCATCTGTCCTCACAGCTTTTAGGAGAACACCAAACAAGGCATCAGTGTCATAGCAATTTGAAAGGCTATGGTTCTTGCAGGACAAGTCCTCACACTCATTTGTATGAGTAGATCAGCAGAAGCTCAGCTCCCAACAGTGGCAGCACTGCCCTCTCGGGGGTGAGCTACAGGGCTTTACTGGTGAATTTATAATATCATGCACACTACTTTACCTACAAGTACTCACATGGTCTCACAGGTGTAAGGACTTTGGAAAGACATAAAGTAACCTTTCAGATATAAGATGCTAATTCACTCTTTTACTATCATGTAACTTAGCCTGTGAAAATAAAAAAACCTGTTAAATGAGAGAAGAATATCTCCAATCCACTGCAAACTTTCCTGAATATTTAAACATTTCTGTGTATTTCTGCATAGCTAAACTGTTGCTTGTAACAGCCCTGACATTCTGTGAGACTAACACCATATTTTGATGTGATTTCCAACAGAAACACTGTTCCAGTTCACTAGCTGTTACTGTATAGTCAGGGGAAAAATTATTGCAAGGAAAAGCACATTTGAAAATGTCAGAACAACTGTTAAGATTCCGAATGCAAATTCTGCCTGTTATACTCCAAATCCCCTAAACCACCAAGTGCAGACTCTCTGACTGCAGGGGTGCTTGGCACAATATGTGATTGGGCTGGTATAGAAAGAGACATTCTACACTTGAGAGTCTTTTTGGAGATTACTTTTAAAGGGAAGAAAACATTGGGAAATTTCCAAAACAAAACAAAATACTGCTGCATAGGCATGAGCCTTTCTTGCAGAATAATTTTATACTTTCCAATTAACCAAATACCTTTACTTTCACTGAACAAAGAGTAAATCAAGACTTTTATGTGTTGCTCTATTACTTATCTACAAGCAATTTCTTTTTAGAGCCCAAAATACTCCTGAGCTGATATCTATATTTAGAAATATAAGAATACCGCGTTATATTCACACACTGCTCCTATAAAATGTCAAATAAATAATGAAGAGACGGCTACATGCCAGATCTGCATCTTATTCTGTAAGAGAGAAAAATTCTGAGCTAAACTGAAGTAGATGCAAATACTGTAAAAGTATCCTTCAGGTTATAAATCTTTGTGGCTCACTTCTGCTTTCTTAGTCAACATTTCGAGATGTGCATCCCTAGTCCCTCTTCATTAAAAACTACCAGTCTAGAAGTCAGATTGCTCACTTGTGGGACTACGATTTAAGGAGAAATCCAGTAAAATTTATATTAAACTACCTTGCTTCATGAGGACAAAAGGACTGCAGATTTAAAATTCAGTTAAATCAGATTATCAGTAAACCCTAATCTGAACTTCAGCATTAGGGAAGACAAACTGACTTTATCAACACTAAGTAGCCTTATCCACAGTATTTAATTTCTTAAAAATAAAGCTTTAAACTCTCCAACTTTTCTTATGAATAAGTATTTCAAGCAGGTGAAATCCAGCAATACAGTACCCACTTTCAATTCCCACTGAATTGATGAGGCTAGGGGTAGTTAGGAGATGAGCTCCTCCTTATCACATACCATGTCTCTGCTTTGGCTAGCAGTCTAGGTTGATTTGGAAGTTTGCATCCTTAGAGAAACTCTCGTATTTTTGGCAGCCAACACCAACAGAAGAAAATAACTTACTGGTTGCAAGGCACTGGCGGATTTATTTTATAAAGTTTAATTATTCTAACCTAAATTTTCAGATTTTTGTTTCAGTATCTTATAAAATTGTTTCAGTCCTCAAATTTGTTTTCAAAAAAGAGCCAGAGTAAATACAAGCAACCTGTTTATTCCATGTTTAAAATATCTTGTGATCTTTTCAGCTGAAAATTTCACTCCCACTGTCCAGAACTTCCAACAGACACAAGGTTTTATGTCAAAGACATGCATTTTGCTGTAAATCTACCCATCTTTCTGCAGCACATTCAGTACCTAAATTCCCTCCAATTTCTGCTTATACTGACAATGCATCAAGGAAATTCATCTCTGGCAGTAATACTGGACTTTGACTGGTTTATGTCTGTGAACTACAAGACTCTTGCACAGACCCTCTAGGTACACCTCAGAAAACTATAGATGCTAGTGTCTGACAGTCTGGAGAGAGACCAAGAGCCAGACTGAAGGGTAGGAAGTAAAAATCAGGGAAAGATACCATAGCCTGAAGAAAGGCATGGCAGAAAAGATGTATTAAAATTTGAATATAAATGCACTTGATATAGTCACTTTATTAGTTGTCAGTATTGTTAGCATCAGCTGCATAAGTATTGGTGTTTCCCATTTAAGGTATTGATTAACACACAATCACAGAGAGCTGTAAACTGGACTTTGTAGACTTCTCTATTCCTCCTAAATCCACATTAATTGGACTGGGTTCTAAAAGTGAAAAATATCTTGCAGAACTTTTAAGTTTACCTTTCCTTTAGTAAAATTTTCATCTCCTTTCCTAGTTAACTTTCTTCTCCCAGTAACTCCCAAGGAGCCTTGCAGTATGACATACACATCTGAATCTGTGCCTGACCCAGGGGTAGCTCCTGTGGTGATGTGGAGAACATAGACTTTCACTGTGGGGAAAAAGAGATCTGAGGTTTACCAAAACAAAACCAGTTAAAACATATATTATTTAATAAATTACTTATATTGTATTTTAATTTTTGATCCTATCTGGAGTGATCAGAAGACCAAAATATATTGTAATGCTTGGAAAAAGCACATAGATGCATTGTAATTAGAATTTAAGAGCAACTATTATAAAGAATAATAAACTAAATAATTTGAGTGGGCCTGAAACACAGGCAGAAGAAAAAAAATTAAAATAAACACATGAAAAGTTGGTATAAAAGCTGTAAATAATACTCTATCACCTCTTGTATGCATAACACTCCAATGAAAATGCTCTTAGGCTATGGATGATACTAAATCACTCAACAAGTATATCTATGCTCAGAGCCTCATGGAGTTCAAACAAAGCTGGACTCTGGCAGGAAGAAATCAACTTTTGCATTTCCTCTGGATCATGGTCCAGTCAGTGGCTGTCCACTCTGCAGTGTACCAGTTGAAGTTACTGGCCTAAGGAGAGTAAATGAGAGAGCACACAGTGTGAACACACAGCCCTTCAGCTGAGCACTCCTTGAAAGGCTGCTTATGTAAAATACCTGTCTGTACTCCCAGAGAAATGCATAACACACTGGTGATATGGCCCCTAAAATAAGAAAGAAATCACATCCCCAAAACATTCAATTGAAAGGGAGAATAAAATGTAGGGAGGGGTAAATAAAAAGTAGCTGTCTTCATGCTAAATGCTCCTCAGAAAAAAAGGGCAGCATTTTTAATGATTTAAATAACTGTGTTCTTCCAGAAAGAAATAAATCTAAGAAATATTTAAAAGCAAAGAACTTTACCAGTGAATTTCCCATCAATACTTTCTCAAATTCATATTCATGAAGCTTCTGCCTAAGTGCTTTATTTGATACTAACTTCGAAAGCACAGCAAAAGGAACAAGAATATACAGATTACTTCTGTGCTTGATCTAAACCCTTAACTCCTGGAGTTGCCTAGGATATTATCATGGTAGAATATTCATTTAGGATAAGAGCTCTTCCATTCTTCTCTAGCTTTGGTTATAGAACCTTGTAAGAAACACAGAACAAACTAAAAATATCAAGTCTTGAGGGGACCAAGGCACAACTCTGATGGAGTTTAATGATGTGCATTGGCTGGTCACAAAAAAAGACTGCCAGAAATTCTAAGAACACAAATAACAAGAGATCTTTTTGGGGGTGATGTGGGGCATGGATCGCCTTCTTGTCTGAAGTTACAGTATTTATTTCCTCTCTATTTCCCTAGAACCAGATCATATTGAGTAAAAACTAAACTCTGAGTACTGTTCAAAACACTTTTAATAGTTTCAGTGCCATATGCTTTTATGTGTCACAAACTGATAGCAATCAGACTCGAGTGCACAATGCTCAGTTTTAGCATCTAAGGTACTGGTTTTAAACTCTGGAGTAGGCTGGACCTAGCCATGCATCACCAGGCAGAAATGAAGAGAAAATATCTGCAAAATCCTTTGGACTGCTCTGAAAATTGGACATTGTCACTGACCAAATCTCTCCCAGTGTTTCCAACTTGTGACAAACCTGCTGGAAAAGGGGACCCAGCTGTGAGGACTGGAAGTTCAGTCACTCTTCCTCCTTCTTCATCAGCAAAGTTATGACAAAATGGGAATTCTAGAACATTTTTAGTTTCTCTGTGTTGAAGCTTTACCTAACAAAGAGTTAAAAAGAGATAACTTCAGCATCTGTTGCACTCTAATGCAAACTACAGCTAAAGACAAACTATTAAACAGCTATGACACACCATCTCAAAATTTAAAACTAAGTGGAAATAAATTTTTCTAAAATGTTTTTGAAAACAGCCTTTTAAATGGGAAGGAATAAATATCTTTCCCAATTAAAGGGAATTAAAATGTCTTCAACATTATTGCTGCAGAGACTGCAGTGAAGGAAAAAGAAATATTTGAAGTTGTTCAATAAGTTTCCTTTATGTAACCTATTCATCCAGCATATGGAAGAAAAAGAAGTGTTGATATGGGCACATTTCAGCTTGTGAGAAATGTCAATATGCCACAATATTTTTCAGTGCAGAACATTTTCTTATTCTAAGTAACAGGAGAAAGAAGCAGGGAAAAACTGAAATACAGAAATTAAGAGTGCTTTCTGACATGTGCATATATCAGTACATATATATTACTTTAAATTATAGTTTGATACTAAGTAATTTCAACATCTATGACATTCTGTGTATAAACTAATTAAATGGTGATCCTGAGCGAAGTAGCTTATTCTTTTATAAGAGAGCATACTTTAATAATGAAATATCTTACACTATGGTACTATCAGCAACACTGAGATAAATTCCCATTTTCTAAATTATTTAAACCTAGACCAGAAACATATTTGAAAATATTTTGTAGGAAGCAACCCTTCTTTGAAAATGGAACACAAAATTCACTCATTCAGTTCTTTGTGACCTCACTAAAATGTCCAAACCTTTAAGCCAGTAAGCAAAACCAGCTTTGGTTAGGAATTGTCTCTGGGAGATGGTAGCATTATTTTGTCTTCAAAAGACTCTTAGTATGTTTCATTATGACAGACACACTGAAAAGAGCTTTTCAAATGCACTATGAAGTATAATGCTAGCACAATTTTGTCTTCATAATAATATCTACATTCCTGAACAGTTTATTGAAACTCAGGTTTCATTTACTCTATTTCTTCAGGAAGTCAAAGGCACAAGAATGAAGATTTTAGCAATTACATGCTACAGAAATAAGACATACCTTAATTAATTTTGTTCTAGGCATTATTTTATAATGATTTCAATTTCCTCAAAAAATCATGATTATTGTTTTGTAGTTATGGCTATAAAAATGAAGCGTGAATCTAAATACAGAATTCAACCAACTACACCTGCATTTACTTTTGATAGAAGGGGAAAATCTGGAGGTGCAATCTTGTAAAATCAAAACAAAATAGCATAGAAATGACCACACTGATTCAAACCAGCAGTGTAAATACACTGCTAAGCTGACTTTAATAACAGATATTATCCACAACCTCCTATAGAAACCCAGCTTTTTCATACAAGGATTCAGCCAGTCCTGCTATAAAAACTGTGGAATAAGAGGAAATGTCTTCGTAAGACCCACATAATTTACATGTATCTCAAAGCACGGAAATTTATAATTTCTTTCTCTACCTCTTCCCACTTAAAGTAAATGTGTATCTTTTCCTTATTTATATAAATTATGCTGATTTCTCTTAAACTGAGCTTTGAGAGATTGTTCTGAGCTAATGAAGTAAAGCAGACTAATAGATGTCACTGTTTTCAGCTGCCAAGTTTCTGTTCTGAAATTTTTGCTGTGATTTACTGTCTCCTACAATATTCCAGAAGCAGTCTTAATTTTGATAGATTTGTTGGATGACTATTTCATCTGGCTATGAAGATGAAATTAACAACCTGCCTACCATTTAAATGTCAGGGAGTTCAGCTCAGTAATACCATGTATTGGGAAGAAAAATTATTTTTTTCTCCAGTTTTTAATAAGAACAAAATAGAAACATTAATTTAGTAGACAAAAGCATGTCTGCAATTTTGAAGAAGATGACTCTCCTTTAGAATTGTTTCTATTTTGCCAGCATAAGAAGATGAAGATATTTTTTCATATAGCGAAATGCCACAGCAATTTCAGTGTGATGTTGGATTTTAGCTGGATATCAGAGGAAAGATTGTCACTTTTGCTATTCACTTCTTTTTTTCACATGCCAACTTAAAAGGCAGATAGTTTCATCAAAATGTATTCCTAGTGTCTGCCTTAATTATTTGCCATGGATCACTGAATCTACAACATGTAACAGCCAGTTTGGAGTTATGTAAATACTGCAATGTATGCCAGTGGTACAGTTCTGAAAAGACATCACTGGATATGCTACAGATGATGGCACATCTGTATATTTGGCTCTCCAGCAATCCATCCAAGTTCACAAGATTTTTGCTATCCATAGCTATCCTAGTGTTTTGTGCAGTCTCTGAAGTGAGCACCCTACAAGCATTGCAGCTTCTGTAAATTAAAAATTTAGCAATCTCAGACAGGATGAAAAAAGGGAAGAAATTACAGTAGAATATGGAAAGCAAAAAATAATAATAATAATAATAGAGAAACAATAAATAATTGCTTTAGGTTTTAGATTTTACCTTATGGCAATGCCAAGTCTCTCCTTCTCCAGCTTCTTCAATTTCTAGGCGAACTTTGAATATAGTATTAAATTTCTTACTTAGTTCAATAGAAGTCTCATAAATCTGCTCTTTTTTAAGGGATCCTTTGGGGAATATGACTGAAGTACAAGTTCCTTTTTCACCACATACAGTTAGAGACATTTTAGGGTTCATGGAACTAGAAGAAATATCACTAGTTGTGACGTGGACATCCCAAATCCCTGTTGAAATAAAACAGCAAAAAAATTAATGAGTTTGCTGAATATCCAAAATAATACATCAGTTCATAACAGACTTAGTGAGTGGCTATAGCGACCTATTCCCACCTTTTCACTGTGCTCAATTATTGGCACATAATATTGAGGTTCACTCACTATCATTGATTTAGTGAAAAGCAAATTTGGACATCAGCCTTTTCTTAGTGGTAGCTGATATTTTAGAGATGGGCCAGTCCAAGTGCAATGTGCAGATGAGACTGCCAGCTCCACATTAGAGACTTGTGAAGAGCCATGACAATGTGATTTCTCCCCCTGCTCCTTATAAATATCTCCTGATGATTTAAAATATTTTTTCTCACTAGTCACCATTCAAAAGCAGTATATTTTTTTACAAGATACTACTGGTTATCAGGTTTGCTTTTGGTCAGGGAAGGGTGTATTTTCATTTTAACTTTTTGGGCATTTACTTGAATGAACGTGTTAAAATTTGCTCCATACATACTATAAGAAGATGGTGATGAGATAAACTGGTTCAGAACTTGAAATGTGATATTTTTATCCCACCTCACCACAATCATCATGACAGCAAAGTACAAAACTTTATCCATTTCTTCTGTGAGGAAGTAACGCTTGCTGAGAGATTAAAAATAGTCCTATATAGCATCACATAGATTTGTCTACTTTAGGGACTCAGGAAATATACCAGGAGAATTTTTACTAGGTCTTTTTGAAGCATTTAGTCACTTAAGCATTGTAGATTAATTGACAGATCCCTGAAGGCTCAGGACTGCAGACTGATGCCAGGTAGGCTCCTAAGTAACTTCTGCAACTTTATATGGAACAGATATTTGGTTGAAGCTTCAATCAACGAGAGTTTTGAAGATCAGAAACTTCTACCCATCAAAAAAATCTCCCTGATTTAGCTAGCTTTAATGTTCTAATTCATGTTAATAGCATATATGGAAAATTCAGAGTTATCAAAGACATGGTTTCAATTTTTAAAAATTGTGAAAATCAGAATTTTTGGTCACTCGGGCTACTGCGGAATTGAGCAGAATTTGTTAGTGATATGACTTAGCCCTGTGAGCAAAGTGAGACGAAGTATGGATCTGATAATTTCAAATAGCTACTTTGTAAAACAGGTTGTTTTACTCTGAGTAGTGGAATCAGAGACTCTCTGAGTTTATGTCCATAAATCTCAGCTTCCTACCTCGGCTTCAGAATGTTCAGTCACCTCAGCTTCCTAACCAGAGCAGGAAAGTCTTTGTCTCCTACTATAACTAATGCAAATAAAGTTTTATTGCTTTAGATCAGGTGAGGATCTGTGCCATAAATCTAGCACTTGTTGACATAAAAATTTAGTACTAACCATCTGTAAAAGCACCTTAAATAACTTCAGTGTTACAACTTCATGAATAATCCCAAATCTATTTTCATACCTATGAACATCATATGTAAATGAAACCAATGATCTCTGTGAAAAAAATGGAAGTCAAATGAAAACTCATCACATCCCATGTGACATAATCTAGAATATTTTAGCCCTTTAGTACTGAAATACTGGGCCATTAAATTATCAGTGTATAGCTGCCCAGGAAGTCTGAATGGTAGGTCTATGTCTGCTGGATCGTACAGTACCATACGCTGCTGTAATACGTAAATTAAATTGCATAATTTATGAAAAATTTATTAAGATTAAATTTAAAAGTGACTTCCCACCTTCCCATTAGTTAAGTATAAAAGAGTGTTTTGGGTTTGTGTGGCCAGGTTTTGGTAGCAGGGGGACTTCAGGGTTGGCTTCTGTGAGAAGTCATTAGAATCCCCCATGTCCAGCAGAGCCAATGCCTGCTTGCTCCAAGACAGACCCACCCCTGGCCAAGGCTGAGCCATCAGTGACAGTGAGAGCACCTCTGGGATAAGACATTTAAGAAAGTGGGTGGGAAAGACCTGCACAATTGCAACAGCAGAAGAGTGGGAAAATGCAGGAGAAACAACTCTGCAGTTCCTCAGCTCAGTGCAGAAGGAGGTTGGGCAAAGACTCCTCTGCAGCCCATGGTAAAGACCATAAGACCATGGATATCCATGTCAGGGCAGATATCCGTCTGCAGCCCATGTGGAATCCCATGATGGAGCAGGTGGATGTCCAAAGGAGGATATGACCTCATGGAAGCCTGCAGAGGAACAGACTCCTAGCAGGACCTTATGGCCCCATGGAGAGAGCCTGTGCTGGAGCAGGTCTACTCCTTAAGGACTACACCTTCCTGGAAGGAACCTATGCTGGAGCAGCTCATGAAGACTGCAGCCTGTTGGAAGACCTCACTTTGGAGAAGTTTGGGGAGGACTATCTCTTGTCACCCCATGCTGGAGTGGAAGAGGAAGAAGTAATAGAGACAGTGAGATAAACTGACTGCAACCTTCATTTCCTGTCCCTCAGCACACCGGATGGGAGGAGGTAAAGAAAATTGGGAGTAAAGTTTAGCCCAGGAAGGAGGAAAGGAATTTTTAGATTTGGGTTTAGTTCTCATTATCCTACTTTAATTTCATTGGTAATAAATTAAGCTCATTTCCCCTAGTCAAGTCTGTTTGGTCCACGGCAACTACTGCTCAGTGATCTCACCGTGTCCGTATCTTGACTTATGAGACTTTTGCTGTGTTTTCTTCTCTCCTGTCCAGCTGAGGAGGGGAACGATGAGCAGCCTTGATGGGCACCTGGCATCCAGTCAGGGTCAACCCAACACAGAGTGCAATGCTAAAAATCTAATCTTTCTTTGTTTCTTTCTCAGAAATCTTTTAATTCTCTCAGAAAGGTATTAATGGACTACTGGAAGCCATTTATTTTTATGACAACTTTGTTAGCTTAAATAACTCTCTTCCCTCCTTGGTGTGTAAGCCACCATTAATTTGATTGATCACTACTGTGTCCACTTTGAGCATTTCATTAGCTATTCTGAATCTCACTATTTTCAATACCCTTTAACAACAAAGAGGTGCCATTTTCTCAGTCATCATATCTTTACAATTATTGCAGTTTGATCCAGTTCTTCTGGACAGAGGTGGCCACAATTACAGACAACATTGCTGGTAAAATATCACAGTTTCTCTGTAAAGCCAGTAATCCACTTTGATTTTGACTGATAATGTCTACATACACTGTGGGGGGCACAGTAACTCCATAGCCATGTCACATTACTGCCTCAAAATTATCCTGTGATCTTATAACAAGCACAGGTATTTCTCATAGTTCTCCTGCTGATGAATTTGTGTAGCAGAAACCATTTCAAAATATGGCAATACAGATCAAATACAGTTTTTAGACCCTTAGCTACAAGTTGTTTCTGATTCTAAGAAAACCCCCAAACAATTGAAATTAGGATTGTGTATCCGAATTGAGAGCTCAAATAGCTAGTTGAGTTTAAACCCAATTGTGTACAAGCTGTTTGGCACAGAATCCTGTTCAATTCCTTTTGTTCAGTTCTCAAAATTTATCACACAACCTCTCATTCTCCTGATAGCACTAAGAGCTTAGTAGCACTAAAATATTTCATTAATATATTCATTTTCTCTTCTCCAGTTCTTTACAATTCTTCCTTTTACTTTGAATTCAAATACTTGAATTTTATTTTCTCTATGGGAAATTATTGGGTAATGACAAGAAACTTTTCACTTTCTTGTTTTTTTGCTTTACTGTTTTAGAGTCCATCTTTAGTAAAGTCATGGTGTATTCCTTCCCATTTCCTATTTGCCTCTGTTGTTTCAACTATTCTTTTCTTCAGTAGTGTGTTATAAAGATTTTTCATGTGAACAGTTACTAGGTCTATATTCACCTACATTATGCTATTTTTTAGATGGAGGAATTATGTTTGATGATGTTAAGCCTTCATAAAATTGGTTTAAATCCTTGCTAATAGATCTGCCACTGGACTAACAGTTACTCTGATTGTCACTGTTTGAGTAAATGGAACTTAAAGTTCTATTTGTGTTTCAAATTTTCTGATTTCCAGTAAGCTCATCTCATTAGTAACTGTGCTTTTGCTTCTCTGGCCAACATTATGGTTCCTTAATGAAAAAAGAGACAAGGTATTCTATTTGTTTAGGGATTATACCTACATGATCTTCAGTCTGAACTCTATTGTTCCTGAGAAGTTACTCATCTTTGAAGGTTCTCTTCATAAGAAAACGGTTGAGGAACCTTTGCTCTTTGTTTTACTTCTTTTATAAAATCTAATTTAGCTTGAAATTTAGTAAGTTCCATTGTGTCCACATAGTTTCTGACCCCCAAGGTATATTGTGCTTTGCTGATTTTTCTTTTATTTATCCATTCGGCATTGGATCTCTGTCATATTATTTCTGGATTTATTATACACCCAGACCAAAAATTATTTTCAATAGATGCAGCACTGAGTATAAATAACCATAGACATGAAATTATTAGCAAGTCTGTACTCAGATTTTTGAAGACTGTGTGTGTGTGGGAAACCAAGGAAGGAAATTGTTTTTGCATAGCTATATTCAGAATTAATCGAGGTGCATAAACAAAGATTTATCTCTCTTTTAATATTTTCAGTGAAAAAAGATGTGACAGACTTTGACCAACCTTGGGCTTCTGCTCTGAATTACCTTCAGGAGACACCACTCTGTGGACTATGCAGAACACCTATGGAATCTACTTGATGGAGACCTAGAATACTTGCAGTGGTGAAATACATATATTTCTTGTTCTGAAATTGTCACTGCTCTAGCTGCTCATGCTATGCCTAGATTTCCATGGTTTTCTGTTCTTCTGTTTATCAGTAACAATATTTCTGTTTGTTAGATGATATGAGGTATTCACAAGTAACTACAGATGTCTAAATATGAGGATATAATCTATTAGTTTTGTCTGCAACTATGTATAGTATAAAATTCTCTGAACATAAAAATATTCAGGATCATGGAAGTTAATAGAGATCGGTTTACAAAATGGCTGATACAGAATGCAAATTCACACCTTCAGATTAGTTAAACTTTACATAGCTTGGTCTATCAGTTCTGATTCAGTTTTCATAAATGGACCCAAACCAGAATTTTACACCTCTTCAAAAAAGACACGAGAGAGCTAAAAAATCCAGTATCCTGGCAAAGCATGTTTTCAGTGTCTAAGTTGTTTCTGAATTTTGGTTGTTTATTAATTAAACAATTTGAATAGAATATGGAGTTCAGGTCAACTAACTGTTTGCAAGAACTTGTGCCATTGATATAAGTAAAAAAGAAAACTGCAAATAAAAGCAAATGCTTTCTACAAATATATGAACATAAGGGAAAATCGCATTCTGCTAAAAGAGTTTTTGTATCTCTTCTTGTGATTTCATCACTGTTGCAGGAGCCTTCTGCTCTGCATTGAATGCCATATGGAACAACCTACTTCTTTCTGCTTCAGCTTTTTTTTTCTAAACTCAACTAAAATCATAGTACCTTCATTGCCTCTTACACTTAATATCTCCCTTATGCTCTAGTTTTTCTTTCCTGAGCATTGTAATTGTATTTACCATCTCTGGGAAGTGTTTGGAGAGACAATGGGTATGAGAGAGGCAGTTTACATTCAAGCTATACTGTTTCTGTAGTTTGGTTTTAGCCTTAAAAATAACAAAGAAAATATTATAGATTACAATTAAAATAAAAGTTGGAAGGACTTTGAGGATTTTGGACCTTACCATAAATCTTTCCTGTCAACATTCCATTCCTGACTTTTCCAAGAAGTTTCAATGTTCGTTCCATCTGTGCATCACCAACTCCACTGTCTAACCATTGCTGGCAAAGAAACACATATTGTTCATCAGTCTTGCCTGATTCCTGGATGACAATTTGGTCCAGGTACCATCCAGCTCCATAACCCACATTATGGTGCTCCACAAGCACTTTGCTCAACTGTCCAAGGTCAACTGCTCTCATTTCAGACATACAAACCTGAGAGGCAAAAAGAATAGCACACTGATTAGACCATATATCTTATCTTTTGTCTTTGAGAAGTTTGCATATGGAAAGACAGAGTCCTTCCAATGTTGGAGCATCTTTTTCTGAAAATAAGGAAAGATGTTATAGGTTGGCATTAATATTTGGAGAACTATGGGGGTTTTATGTTTTTTTTCAGAGACTATGTGGATCCTTGAATATATACATTTATTCTTCTTCATGATCACTGCAGCTCAGGTTTTATTACAAAAAACATCTCCCTGTTTCAGGTAGAAATAAACCTCTGATTGAAAAACCTAGAAAAATCTCACGAAAACTGAAGTTCGGTTAATCCCTCATAGCTGAAACAAAGGCAGTTTTTCAAGAATCAGGATAGACCTGGTAACTTAAATTTTTGTTTAGATAAGGAATTTTATTTTAAAACATTTCCAAGTATTTTACATTCTAAGACACCCTATTATTCAAATAGGAAATGTTGTATTATTCAACTCTGAACAAAAATACTGTTGATGACTATGCAAACAAAGGAAGATACTGGCATTAGAAACTATAACTAAGGCTCTGCACGCATACAGGCAAGAATTGATGTGCTCCTCGGATGTAAATAGACATCTGTTTAAATATTGCTACGGCTACCAGTAAACAAAAGCTAAATGGCAACTGCACTAGTGCATGTTGGGATGAATAAATTATGTGAGTGAGAGAATGAATGTGTTCTGTGCGAGATAATTTAAGTGGGTGGGTAGATACATGGGCATGTGTGTGGGTGACATTAAAAAAACCCCAGATGGATAGTAGAAACAGACGCTATAATTTTTATTTGTTGCCAACCAATTTGCCACCAGGCAGGAAAAAGCATGAGGACCAGAAAGCAATGAAGGAAGATAAGATTTTTAGAACAAATTATGTCATCTGGTCCATTCTCCTGTCTGTGTCAGACTTCTCCACAATGTGATCAGTAAAAGAAAACATCCAAGTTATTATTCCTATCACAGCCTTAGGACTTCCAGCATTCATACCTTGTTATCTCCACGATATCCTCAAACAGTTACCATGGCAAGTTATAGCCCTGCATTTAAGTCTATGTAGCCCAAAATAAGATCTAGCTGGGAGAACATCTTGCAAATAACTTTTCGGGAGCACTCGCTGCTTTTTAATTTTATTCTTTGTAGTTCCAAGCCAAATATAATTTTCCTGTCAGTCTACATGACCTTTGACTTAGAGGAAATAGCCTGTATTGCTAATATTCATGTTCCTTCACAGCTAACTCTAATTGAGAAAGGGACCTATCATTAGTTTCATTCTTTGTGATAATAATTAACATTCATTAGACAACAGTGGTCATAATCACCCATTGTTATCAATGAATTCTCATAATAATACATTAAATTGCCTACTCCCTCAGCATTAGTAAGAATGTACTTTTGGTTGATGTCATTACATTTTTTTTTTCCCCTTCAGTATAAAGACATTTGGAACTGCATTAAACACACTACTGGAAGTACAATTAATGAAAGCCAAAAGGATTTTATTTAAACTGTTTTGCAAACCCATTTTACTCTGTTTTCTTACACTTGGTTGAAATTTCCTGTCTTCCTACCTTTTCCTTATATTCATGTTCTTTATCAGTCAAGAGATATCTTTTTTGTATCTCAAGTTTCCTTAACTTTGTTTTCTTTGCCTGTCCATTCCACATTTTTCAGGGATATTGCTGACATAATCTTGTCTCTCAAGACAGCTTGCCCTTTGAACTTCTTCCTTTCACCTTCTATTCTTGAAAACTCTCGCTAAAACCCCATTCCAACTTTTTTATTGATGAACTTCTATGTAAAAAGAATGCAAAACTGGTAGTAGTATTTTAAATTGCAGATCCATCTAGCCCAGTATAGTGTTGCCAACAGCTACCAGTAACAGATTTCTAGGGAAGAGTTGAAAAACAGGGCAAATATATAGAGATGCTTCTTGAATATAAAGTCTCTCAGCCTTTTGCAATTTGTGGTTCAGAGATTGCCTGAGACAGAGATTATGTCTTTGCACTTAACAGCCTCAGTGGAAAGTTGTCTTCCATGACAATGTGCAATGGCTTTTTTCACCAATATGTCTTTTACCATCTGCAACATCTTGTGCCAGAAAGTAAAATGTATTAATTACACATCGAGCAAAAAGCCACCTCCTTTTGTTTTGAATCTGCCACCTGCACATTACATTGAATGCTCTTGAGTTCTTGTATTTCACGAAGAAATAAATGTTCATTTTCTCTATGCCATTTTGTATTTCTTATCTCCCTCACCCTTCTGATCATCATATCTTTTCCAGACTAAACATACTTGTTTGCTTCACTGTTCTTTGTATGGAAGATATTTCAAATTACTTGACATTCTTCTTGCACTTTTTAATACAAGTGAATCAACAAAACACAGCATCTGCACTAGTGAATATCTTTGGAGGCATAATTGTGTTTTCTGCTTTGAAGTGGCTGGTTTTTTGTTTTGCTTTTTGTTTGTTTGTTTTTGGGTTTTTTTGTTTTTTGGGGTTTTTTTTTTAATAATTTCTAAGCATCTTATTAGTTCTGTTTTCCTTTTGGTTTGCTTCTGCTGCGATGACATCCTACTACTTTCATATTTCAGAGCCCATCATTTTGCATGCAAATTTAAAGGGTTATTCCCCCCCGCAGCCACTGTTTTTCATTTAGCTACAAAGAATTTAATCTGCCATTTTATTACCCATTCACTGTGTATGAGGTTCTTCTGCAGTCTCTGCCACCAGCTTTAATATTTATTACCTTAAATAGCTCCGTATGGTCAGAACATTTTGCCATCCCACAGCTCAACCCTTTCCCAGGAATCTATCAAACAATGAAGAGTGTGAACACACAAAATACCTAAACTGAAGAACACTTGCATTGTCTTCAGCACAAAAACTGCTCTCTGAAAACAAAGGAATTGCTTGGGAAGACTCTCAGCACTCTGCTGCTCAGTGTAGTGGCTCTGATTTCTTTATCACTAACATAGAGGCTGCATCACTGCCTCTGTATTAGCATCCAGTATGAAATGCCAAGTGAATCACTTCTTTTTAGACTTCTTTTCCAGATTATGTCACTGACTATGTGCCTTTACACCTTTGATTAACCCTTCTAATTGTCCATAAACATTTTCCCTCAGGAATGCCAAAGATTAACCTGTGTTTTTAATAATATCATCCAGACAATTAACATCATAAAGCTCTTCCTATATCGTTATAGCGCAGTTTGGACTAAGACAGCAGGATTCTGGAAAAAATGGCATGTTAAAAAAAGGAAGTATTATTGAAGAGTCAGAACAACATATAGAAAGGTCTAATTAGGAAGACTGAAGAGACATTCTTCTTTGCAAAGAACAATGCAGCAATATAAGTGCACAGAGGGTAGAGGTCTATAAAGCAAGAGAGAAGCAAAGAGAAGGCAACATGGAAGAAAACATTTACTGTGTCTTCCAAAAAAAGATGTGGTATGAGATTTAAGTAGTATGTGAAAGTTTAGTTTTACTCAGGCAGCAAACCAAGTGCAATTAAAATTACAGTGGAGACTATGGACACTTATCACATGTCTATAGAAGAATTTATACAAATTCATGGAAGAAAAAGTGTCAACGACTAGAGCATAACTCTGGAACAAAATGATGTGGCTGGTTTCTAAGCTCAAGAAGACATAATAAATCTAGTGAAGGAAGACTTGTTAAGTGCAAGGCTAGGAAAGCAGTGGAACAGGTTGCCAAGGAAAGTTATGGCATCTCAGGCACGAGAGAGCATAAGAAACACTATGAAAACATACAGAGGATTCTGCTTTATTGTATAGAATGAATTGATCAAGTGCTCTGAGTTCAGGGTATGGGTGAATATGTTGTAGATATAATCATTAATATGGTAATAAGCAAAGGTTGACCAGAAAATCTCTCCTAGGATTTATCCTTAGCAGGTAATTATTTTTACAGTTAGGCTTGCCTGTTTGCAATTCTGTAGATAAATGGATTAATTAATATCTAGTAGGTAACACATTTAAAATCTTTCTTTCAACTCTATCTGGGCAGATTAAAAAAAAAAAAAAATTAAAAGAGCAGACACAGGAAATAGCCCTGATATTTCTATACTAGCTTCACAAATAAGTGAAAATTAAGTCATAGAATTTTTATATCATTGGATTCAGTTCCAGATTCTAAGAAAATTTACTGATAGTTTGTGGATTTAAAATTTATTGGTACTCAAACTATTCTTAAACTGTAATCTCAATTCAGGCAAAATGCCTATATTTAATAAACAACACCTTATTTCCACACGTTACCAGAGTGTAACATCCATGCTGGTATTTCATAACTGAAAGACATACAGTATTAGAAAATAATAAAATTAAATACATCAAACAAACATGCAAGGAAAATGACTCAATACTAACCTTCCCTCTTTCAAAATGTGAGTGCCCTAGTCTCCTTTTGCAGGAATCTCCCCACTCTCCAAATACTCTGATAAATACATCTGCATCAGTTCCTGATGCAGGCAGTGTTCCTGTATGGATGTTGATCAAGTAAAGAACTTCTGTCAGGAAAAATCAGTGACACATGACATTACCAAATTAGCAATGTAATTATCAAACATTATAAACCAATATATCATAGGTACAAGATTAATTTCAAGACCAAGGAATTAAGTTATAGGAATTGTCACCAATTTTCTGAGTTTCATATGGATTGCTAGGTATCTTACAGCACACACTACAGCATTAGGGATGAAATGTCCTTTATGAATCAATGTAACAATCCATGCTTGCATTACAGAGGGAGAAAATATCCTACTTCTGGATTCTGGAGTCACCTGAAAGACTCAGACTGTTCTTATCATGCTTCATAAAAAAGACAGGAGTTCTTGTAGGAATTACAGGTCTTAAATTGAGTAAGGATTTATCAACTCTAACATTTTACCAGGGGAAAAAACACAGACATAACAGATGATTAAAACCACTTTATGTTCTGGATCAGCTGAATTGTGTTTTAATCTCATATTTTGAGAATTATGGCCAACATCATTTAATATGTTCAGCAGAAATGGCTCAGCTATTTATACAAATATGCTTTGTTATTATTCTTCACAACAAAGGATGGCTTGCCATGACTTTTGTCTGATGAGTTATGCAGTACATATTACTTGAGGCAGCATGACAGAGGATTTTTAATGGGTTCTGTGAAAAACTAAATGTTACAACAGACTCTTAAGATATATTTCCATTTGCAGTCTAGCCTCCAGTTAGATGTTACATGCAAAAAGTTTTAAATATTTTAACTAAGACTTCTGTTCACAGAGTATAATGAATAAGAATCCTTCTCTACATATTTTATAAAATGTAATCTGAACAAAGGAAGATATCATATTTTAAATACAATGATGAAATGAAATATGGCTTTGGGGGCAGAAATGGGGCTAGAAGAGAACCTAAAAAAAACCTGCATTTTCTCTTTGTGATTCATGACATTATAACTTTGCACCTGCCTTTTTGTAATCTGTAGTTTAATCCCTCACTAAGTGTAAATCAATCATTTTCTGAAAACTGCCATTAAAATATACTAACTGGGCTTTATGCATTTTTCAGACTTTCAAATTTTTACTTAGTCTAGTGAAAACAATACATGTCAGTTGTTTTAAAACAGAAGAAAATGCTTTAACTAGATACATATATGCAGCATTTACAGGATGGCCAGGATATCAGACCCAACCAGCAGACGTTTAGGAGGGGTAGATCTTGACCAACCTGGTCTCCTTTTATGACCAGCTGACCTGCCTGGTGGATGCAGGAAAGGCTTTGGATGTTGTGTACCTGGACTTCAGCAAGGCCTTTGACACAGTCTCCCACAGCATTCCCTGGAAAAGCTGCAGCCCATGGCTTGGACAGGAGCACTCTGTGCTGGGTTCAGAACTGGCTGGATGGTCTGGCCCAGAGAGTGGTGGTGACTGGTGCTGCATCCAGCTGGGGGCTGGGCACCAGTGGTGTCCCTCAGGGGTCTGTGCTGGGGCCAGTCCTGTTCAATATCTTTATTGATGACATGGATGAGGGTATTGAGTCCTTCATTAGTAAATTTGCAGATGACACTAAGTATGTCAATCTGTTGGAAGGCAGGAGGGCTCTGCAGAGAAACCTGGAATGGTTGGATGGATGGGAAAAGCCCAGTGGGATGAAGTTTAATAAGTCCAAGTGCCAAGTCCTGCATTTTGGCCACAATATCCCCCTGCAGCATTACAGGCTGGGGACGGTGTGGCTGGACAGTGCCCAGGCAGAAAGGGACCTGGGGGTGCTGGTGACAGCCAACTGAACATGAGCCAGCCCTGTGCCCTGGTGGCCAAGGCCAACGGCCCCTGGCTTGTATCAGGAGTAGTGTGGCCAGCAGGAGCAGGGAGGTCATTCTTCTCCTGTACTCAGCACTGGTGAGGCCACAGCTGGAGTGCTGTGTCCAGTTCTGGGCCCCTCAGTTTAGGAAGGATGTTGAGACACTGGAGCGCATCCAGAGGAGGCAACGAGGCTGGTGAGGGGCTTGGAACACAAACCCTGTGAGGAGTGACTGGGGGAGCTGGAGTTGTTGAGCCTGGAGAAAAGGAGACTCAGAGGTGACCTGATCACTCTCTGAAACTCCTTGAAAGGTGTCTGTAGTTAGGTGGGATTGGTCTCTTTCTCCTGGCAGCAGCTGACAGAACGAGAGGACACAGTCTCAAGCTGTGCCAAGGGAAATTTAGGTTGGATATCAGGAAAAAGATTTTTATGAAAGTATGCAGGACTCGAATTGTCTGCCTAGGGAGGTGGTGGAGACACCATCCCTGGATGGTGTTTAAAGACTGGATGTGGCACTCAGTGCCATGGCTTAGTTGAGGTGTTAGGGCTCAGCTGGACTTGATGATCCTGAAGGCCTCTTCCAACCTTGTTATTCTGTGATTCTGTGACCCCACAGTTTATTGAATAAATAATTAAAAGTAATTTTGAGTGTTTTTTCAATATATATAAAATGCTTTGCAATCTTGTGCCTCTTGTTCATCCTATTAGGCAGTTTACAATTCTGTATGTGTGTGTGCTCATAAATTTATTTTTCATTTCAGCAGCATACCCCTGAGTGGTGGCTGGTCTGGCCTGACAGCAGCAAGCTCTGTCACCATCTCAGATCCATCTTCTCCAAACAGACATGGGGCTTCAGTGTGAAAGCCCAGCTCTTGTTTAGTGTCCAGGTCTTTTAGCCGAAGCTGCAGACAGAATCAGAGAAAGAAATTAATTTAATTAATTATTTAATTTCCTATTCCCATCCCAATAGAAACTGACATTTCTTCCATTTACTGACTCCTGCACACACATGACAACAGCTACCTGGTTCTGCATAATAGTTACAGCAGCTTCTTCAGTCTGCTAATTCTGCAGCCTGATGTTTACAGGTGTATTCTTCATTGAATATCAACACAAGCATAGGGCCCATTTGTAAAGATCCAATGAGAGACACAGCTTAAATTGACCTGTATGTGCTTGCAATTTCAGAATGTCAAATGAATGAATACAGTTACATCAATCTTAATAGCATATGGCCATTTTGCAAAAACATTTGCTTTGCTACTTTTTTATGTTTTTAAATGAGTCTTGCTCTATCTCAGGTAGGATTTTCAAAGTTGGCAGAGATTAGGTGTGGAGTGGCTTTCAGAGCTGCCAGTGGAAATAAATTATTTGAAGAATGAAATTCAATAGAATGGGCAAGCTTAGGTCCAGCTTCATTCTACTTGGCTTTAAATAGTTATTGGAGAGTGAAGAAATTAGGAGTCAAGTTTGTGGACTTAGAACTTCCAAACCAGCCGAGGAAGCACAGCCTTAGGAGCTCACATATCCCTGCTGAGAGGGTCAAGGTGGAAATGAGATTCACAAGAGGTCAGCTCAGATCATGTATTCTACCCTAGGTCAGGTTACAAAATACAGAGTGAAAATCTATCAAGTTTATGCAGAAACATTTCTGGTAACTATTGCATGCAATATTGAACTTCATAAATAGCTAATGACTGCAAGTTTGCAGGAACAGTTTCTTCAGTCTTCAGAATCTCGTTGTATAGAAACAGCATAGCCAAGACATTTTTAAAAAAGCAAAAGGAAACAAAAAGAAACAAAAACTTAATTTCATCAGGACAGTGAATAATTTATATTCTTAGGCAGGAATTCCCAAAATTATTGTGGTCACTTCTTTCCAGTATTGACAACAACTGCAACAGCAAAACTTTGTGCTCATTGTGCAAAATACACATACAAATGTTTGCAAATCCTGAGTACAGATTTCCTCACACAAATTTCAACTGCAAGCTTTGAGATATATAAATATTTATATAACTAAATGAGATAAATTAAATTATTGGGAATTTGACAGTACCATTCTTAAAAATTTTGTCAGATTGTCTTGCCCTTGAGTTCTTAGAAATGCAATGACCTAACATTTTCCATGATTGATTATTCAATCTGTCCAGTGCTTTACAAGGTCAGTTATAGGGCTTCTAGATGGAAGTAAACAATACCCCACATCCATTTCTAGACTTAAACCATTAATTAGTTGAATAAAAGTTTGGTTTATTTAGATATTAATAAATTCCACTATAATTACAGCCCATTGTTTACCTATATTTTGCATTTGCAATAACAATTTTTTTTATATGAAATGTATAACATCTTCTTATATAAAAATATTTCCTCCTAACTTCTATATCATAGAAATATCATAAATATCAATACATATCTGTCCTGGTTTAGGGTTAATCACCCCAGGACAATATCACAAACTCCTGTCTGTCTTAAAATTGCACTAAGGTTTACCTGCATATGCAGGCAGACAGCCTGCAGAAACTGGACTCATAAAAATGAGGTGTGCAAATTTATGCAGATTATGACCTTAAAATAAAACACACCTGACAAGTTCTTGCTAGTTCTAAGATTACATCTAAGTGTGAACTTCATGTTCAAATGATATAGAGTTTCTATATTCTAAACTAACATAAGAAATGGGTTTGTATTCTATTTTAGGGAAAGCCAGAAACTCTTTTGGAACAAGAAATAGCTACTCATTCTATAGTACATAAATCTTCAGAAGTTATAGAAAATACATAAATTTTAGATAAGGTTATATAATTCATTACAGAATTTTGCGGAAAACTATACTATAAAATATAAAATATAAAATATAAAATATAAAATATAAAATATAAAATATAAAATGTAACATGTAAAATGTAAAATGTAAAATGTAAAATATAAAATGTAAAATAAAAATATAAAATACCTAATTTATAAATAAACTATTAAATTAGTATTAGATATAAGCATATTAATGGCAAAAGCAATAGAAGTTATTGCAGCTTATGCTGTGGGTTGCACATGTAAATATAGACTGCTTAGGTCTATAGCAACCTAACTTGTACTAACTTGTAGATTATAACAATTTATAGCTACTAATAAGCCAATAATTGAATGAATTGTGAAGTATTTGAAAGTACAGACAAAAATCACTTAGCCAGTTGCTTAGGGTTGTTATGGAAAAGAAAGCAGAAAGCAAACTATTACGTTTATGAATTTTCTGCCATATTTTGAGCCACCAGGTCTGGAGGCTGAAGTCTTATCTTACATAATGGATATATTAAATGTAGTGTCAAAATATTTTTGGAATGCTTTATCAAATGGCCTAGAGATGTATACTTAAAATGAGAAATTAGCTTTGCTTACCTATTCTTTCCATTTTTATAACCTAAACTGAGGCTACAAAATTAGCTGGGGAGAAAATACAAGATAAACTCCTCCTCTATCCTCAGAGGAGCTCATAAGTTCAGACTCAGGGTGTCTATGAGAGCCACAAGCCCATTCACATTTTAGTCTGGAATGCAGCTGTCTCTAGCATTTCTCATCAGAACAGTTTCTGGAGTCTTTATGCATTTAAGGAATCACCTTGATCTTTCAAATCCATAGCAAGGTTAAGGGATTCTGTGGCTCAGTTCAGGAAAGCATTCTTCTGCTGACATCAGATTAATTCAGTGCTATGTCCACAATGGGGCTTTTTGCCCTTGCCTATAGGCAGAGCTCATTGACATGATTTTCCCTTGAATTAACCTTCAAGTTTAAATATGTTTTTAAATTCTAATTCTATTTTAAGATTGACAGCATTAAGTCCTTTCTCCATTCCTTTTTATGAGAATTCTTAAAGATGTATTGACTACAATCAGAGGTTTAAGGCCCACTGATGACCATCTTGCAAAGAACAGATACTGAATATTATCTTAATTGGCTTCCACAGGTAGGTTGGTCTCAGTCTGGAGACTGTCAGTATTTCCATGCAGGAATTAACATCTCCTAACATCAGCAAGAGACACTGCCTTCCATGTCACAATGAATTGTGCAGAATGAGTCTGCACACAGTGAAGAGCTATAGCAATATGCACTTCAGCAGGTGCAAACAAGGTCGAGCTGCCCACAAAGAGACCTGCAAGCTGTAGGCAGTCATCTGTAGATACCAGGTAACTGAGACCATCTGTGTCTCAACAAAACTTATTTACTGCTATGTTGAAAAACACTGCAAGTTTACACGTGTTATACTTGGAATACCTTGTGAAGCTCAATTCCTCTTCTCAAGGATGGACCACATAACACAAAGGAGACTTTTGTTATGTCTCCAATATCACCAAAGGTCAACTGTTAGAAAAGAAATAGTGATAATTAACTATATTTTTTATGCAACAATTTGCACGGCATACTTTAAAGCCAATAAAAAGATACATACTACAGGTAAAAATATTAGTCAATGAGGTTAGAGTTAGGGTGAGGAAGTCCTACTAAGAGTGCAAGTTAATTTGGACTCTCATTTGTATCATAAATTATATTATTTTTTACTGAGGGAATTGGTTGCATAGCATAGGCCAACACAACAAAGGAAGGAAATGTATAACTGAATTCTGTATTTTCAAGGCTGGTTCTTTTCTCCTCACTTAATTCAAAGTTAATGAGGTTTTTCCCATGAAATTTGGCATTTCCTCAAGGGAGTTTTTCTAAGTGATATGTTTTGGCCTACAGGTGAGAAGTTCTCCAAGCTGTGTTTATTTAAGACATAGAGGAATAAACATTAACTCTGACAAACCAACAACCAGTCCACATAATGTCTACATATTGGCTACAATTCTTATTTTACTGAAACCATTTGGTAAGACTTGCATGAAACATAAAACAAACCAACCAAAAAGGGAGTATCACTTAGATTTTGAACTTTCTGTGCTGGGGATTTCCCTTTTCTTCCAAATGCAACAACTTGAATGTTAGGAACATCTTCTGGTACTTGCATGCAGTGCACCCATGTTTGCCATCGTCCTCTACTTTTCGTTTCTAAATTTTCGGTGGGAAAACATGTAACAGATGTTTCTGCAGTAAAAGCAAACCTATATTTAGAGCCCCTATCTGTTATAAGGCAGTACAAACCAAAATATTATATTGCCTGTTAGTGCAGGATCTAGCACAGGAAATTCAGGCAATGAAGCTACAATCCCCTCATTACTCATGTTAGCCCCATGAAGGGATAGAAAACCAGGCCAGTGGCTTCAAGGATCCATGTCACACTCACACAGAGGCCATGCCTCTTTTCTTTGTATTGGTCCAAGGACAGGAAATGTCCTGCCAGAGGAGAATCTTTCAATACTACCATTTCAAATTTCTCCATCCCAGGCATAATTTCTTCCCCTTTGTTTACAGAAGGCGTTATTCACCTTGGCCCTGGCTCGTGCCCCACACCATTGGGTTACCATTGGGGTACCAACACCTCCTACTGTGTGAAGTAAACTTATACCAGTTTTTATCTGCTCTGCCATGCAGGAGTGATGCATGGAAATGAAGGACACTTCTGCCTGTATTACCTTTGAGAGGAATTGCAACTTCTATAAAATCTTCATTGGAGCGTTTATTGATCCAGCCATTGTGAAAAAAAACATGTGCAGAAAAAGGGTAGCAGACTTCTTTTATAACAATTTTTTCCAAAAACCATCCATCTGATTGAAAAGAAACAGGACATTATTAATTTATACCTTTAAAGCAACAAAATATTCTGTAGATGCAGTCGTAAGTTTCTACCTTCATCAAATCAATTAAAGGTTTTCCTTTGACAGACTTAAGGAATAAAACTTCTGAAAATATATTGGCTATGTGTATGTGTTTCTGTCCACTACACTCCAAAATAGTCAGTGTTTTTACAGATCTTGTGAAATTAAATGTAGGGATAAATTTGCTGTAATGATCTATTGCATCTCAAAGTATGGAAAGGCTTCTGTATGCAATCTCTAGATACAAGAAACCCCAATAGGAAGTTATACTATCAATGTCCTAATGGAAAAAGGGTCAGTATTTCTATGACATTAGCCATCAGAAAATCCACTCAACACACAGCTTTCTTTCTGGTGAGGTTCCATTCTATATAATAAGGAACAAACTTCAACTAGTTTTATCTCAATTTGAGACCATGATTCCTTGGAAACAATGCATTTGTAGAGTCAGATCTCTGAGTCTTGGTAAACTTGGTTACGCTACCAGTCTTGCTGAAGTGAATGAAAGTTTGATTGTTCATTTTAATGTTACCATCTAGGAAATAGTCTCCCAGCTGGTTTTCCTGAGTCTGAATTTAACCTAGAGTCATTTTGTAATCCTGGGGTTTTTCAGAAAAGAAGAGAGAACAATAGACACAGGTTATCCTACTCTGGAACAGTCATTTCCATTATCAACACTATCTGCAGGAATAAGATACCTGTAGAATCTCTATTATGTTGCCTTTAAAAAAACAATGGGTCAAAATTGTAGCCAAAGGATTGAATAAAATACAAATTCATGATACTTTTTGCTGTTGATTATTTATTTTCAAGAAATAAGCAAATTTTCTTCAGCTACAATTGCTGGAGTCAGAAGTAGGATGAGAAAAAATGCTGCAGGAATACAGCTTTTATCTGCCAATCAACCTCACATATGAAGGATCCCTCAAAAAAAAATGGATTAGAAGGAAAGGACCTATAAGGCCAGAATAGCATTTCTTCTCTGTTCCACTTCTCAACCTAATGAACCAATTTTATGTTCTTCTCTTTACCTAGAAGCATATAGCCCTGAAAATATTTTTTTTTACTTATCCAGCATCTAAAAATGCACAGGAATATGAAATTTACACAAGTTTCAAAAGCATGGTGTCATATTGCCTCCTGAAAAACAAAAGCTTTGTTGACTGTGCTTATAAAAAGATAGAAACTTCCATGGAGAAAAGTTTCATATATAATTTTACCATTTTACGTTGTCGCAGTATTTCCTTTCCTGCACACTTTAGTAAAACCAAGCTGGATCTAGATACTTGACGTGTATAATCCAAAAGAAATAATGAACAGCAGAAAATGGAATTTTTTTTCTATTAATATTTATTCTATTCATATTAATATTTTCTAGAATTTTTAATAAACACTTTTCTGTTAAATTTCAGACATTTCTGAAGTACTTTGATCACTTAAATCTAATAATCTACATCATTACCTTACATTAACAGAAAAAAATTACCGACCTTTTCTTAGACTTTTAAATCCAATGTGAACTTCATTCAACTTGCCAAGGTATACAGATTTTATTTTAAAAATATCCACCTGCAATATGAAAATAATTAAAATGGTATTTTAGCTACACTTAATAGGGCTCTGGTTTTGAGTATTTATCAGTTTAGCCTCGTGTGTCTGGTCATTGTTTTGTACCTGGATGGTGCTTTGGTCCAGAACTTAACTTGCAATAAAACTGATAAATAGTAGATGTCTGATATTTCCGAAAATCTGGAGCAATTCCATTTTTTACTAAAAATTCACAATTACTTTAGTGGGAATTAGGCATGTAAATGGGAATTAAGTGAATGGTATCTGTGAAGATTTCAACTACTTTTGGGATAAGGATGTCTCCTTGAAATCACCTCTATTATAGGTCAAATTTTCTACATACAACAAACTTGAATGATCAATAGGCTTTGTGGAGTCTTTAATTTTTTCCATACTGTAAATCTTTTATTCATCTTCTTGCCTATACATGCTCATCTTCTTAAAGCAGTCATCTTCATAATCTCTGGGAAAGCTCACGTATGTGCACTGACACCGGGAACACGTGTTGCTTAAAAAATGTATTCGTTGGCTTTTTTTAACTGGGCATGAAGAAATGAGGTTTGGGAACATGCTATTTATGAATGTATTCATCTAGTCTTTTGAGAAACCAGCTGTGAAATTAAATCTCTACAGCTAAGACTTTTATTTCATGTGACTTCATGAGTTATTCTGTTGAACACAGAAGAAGTTGTCTTGGGAAGTTGGGTTGAAAATGCAAGTTTGAATGCAGCAGTTGATGATTAGTTTGTGGGTTTGAAAGAAACAATCAAACCCTTGCATTGTTCCCATAGCTGCACAGTTCCAGAATTTCAATATCTGGGAGAATAATATTGATCTAAAGAATCATCTAGAAAAAAAGAGCAACCATCAAAAACAGAGCATTCATCTTTTGAAGGGTAAATTGGAGTAAAGAGAACTGCAACAGGGTGAATACCCAAAGAGTGGTTACTCAAAATCATTTCTATAAGAAGAAGATTAGGGTCTTTTAGCCCAGGGTATAGAAAAGCTCTTTAGAATTTCAGAGGAAGGATTTAACAAGTCTGAACAAGCCTGTTCAAAAACTGACACAGAATCTGGATTATACAGAAAAAATCCTTGTGAATTCACAGATGAGCAGTATTTCCTTAGGAGTGAGTATTCACAGAAGTCGAGTGCTATTGTTCAGGCTTTTCTCTACAAGTTTTATTCTTGGCAAAAATGTAACACATTCTTGTAAAAAATTAGTATTTTAAAAGGTTGGGACAGTTTGGGTTTTTGAAAGAACCAGGAATCTGTCCCTCTTCTGGTCTGTACTGATACCTTATCCATTGTAGCAGGCAGTCTTGCTGTTGAGAGTTCTCTAGGACCCCATCCTTAAGACATATTACACTCAACCATTATCAATTATCATCAAAAAGACTGATCTATACAACTTCCTACATTACTCCAGAAAGATGAGCTCTACTATGCTGTTGTTATTTTCAGATTTAACTTGTGAACTCTGAGCTACCAGTTTGATCAGTTCTTGACAAGCATGACATTGGGTGTGCATATTCTCTTCCACAAGGGAGAAGGAAAATACAGAGATCATGATAACTAACATCTGGGTTTCTGTTCATGCAAAAAACTTATATCTTCTAGAATCTTTAAAATTAGTAAGGAAATCAGATAAAATAAACACAGGCATCTGTAAAGAATAAATGAAGCATATATCATGTACTTTTCTCTAGCTTTCTGCAACAGAGAAGAAACTACTCTAGTGTGGCTGGCAACAGTGAAATACCTCCACCTCACCCCTCCAAAAAATGATTTCTAGGTACTTCACAATGATTTAATGATTTCCTTAAACAAAATAAAACAAAACAAAATTCCAAGCTGAAACTCTAAACACTAGGGCCTAATAAAGTGTCAGCTAAACATGTTCTGATTTGAAAGAGATATTTCCATTTGATCGCAAGTCTGTTTTAGATATTTTGTTCCTAAACCAATAACTACTCAAGGAATTCCTCTTCTAGTGACTAGTAAATGGCTAGTAAAAGCCATTTAATCTCAAAAAGCAACATTATGCTTACCAAAAAGCAAGAAGTGGATGGAAAAAATTGAAGCATGAAAAAATAAGAGTCTTCATGGAACACTGACAGTGTTCAGGAAAGTTAACAAGAAATGTTCATAGATTTCTTTAGATGGAGTGGTTACAAATGCAAGTTATCCTACAGAAATGTTATCAGTTCTAACAATCAGGCATATTTTAATAAAATAGTGATACCTCCCTGGCCTTAAAAGTCTGGAATATTAAAACAGAACTCTTAGAGATCGTTTAGTGCAACTCAAAATTACTTTATCACCTTACCTATTTTAATGTAGCACAACAATGATGATACTTTAAAACAATGTGTTACCTATGGAGACAATCACTATATGGAATAAAAAACTTTAATGTTTTTGATACTTTATGCATGAAAGGTTTTCTGAAAATAAAAGTTCTAACAAAAAGACACTCACAGATTCAGTTACATTTTTCCTCATTATTTTACCTGCCCTCTAGCAAAAGTGATCAGGCTGTTTTTTGAGTTAAGCCATCGCTTCCCCGAGTCACTTTTTTCTCCTTGTATACGAAGATAAACCTCTCCAGTGGCATCTGCCTTCTTCAAGTCTCCCGTGTGCAAATGGATTTCGTATTCCACAACTTCAGAAAAAATGGACAGAAAACCCCAAAAAGTCAGCAGGAGAAAACACTCATCATCTTGCCTGACACCCACATTATATACCAATTCTTGGTGGAAACAATTTCAGATTTCACCCTGATCCCACGCTGTATCACCATACAAGATCTCTTCAGTCCTGGTGACATACATAACCGAAACACATTCCTGCTGCATAACAGGATGGCAATCTAGAGAATATAGATTTGTTCTGCTCTGACACCATTCCCAGAAAATAAGCACTACTGGTTGCTGTTCAGGGCACAGGATCTCTTGTGTACTGTTCCCTTCCATATAAGGTAGGAAATTCCTTTTTGAGAAAAGAACATATTTGCATCCTCCTCAGAAAAACTAATTTTTTCTTTCTAAGATTATTTACTGATGTTTCTTAGGTTTTTCCCTCCCTCTATTTTTGTTTATCACTAGTTAGACCATAATACTATCACATCGTTTTTAAGTTAAAATAAGTTAATATGAAACAAAAATAATGAATGAAAAATTCTTTCAACATCAGCTTTAACACATAAATAGAAAAGCCTCCTGACATTTTTTATCATTCTCCAAAGAACCTTCATTAACAATAAAATAGGCCACAAATCCTGGTCAGATAAGTGAATTTTGAGTTTAAGGGAAAGCAATCCTGAGTTTCCCAGCTGTAGTCATAGTATAGAGATTAGAAGAGACACCTATGTCCCCCTATACAAAGTTTCTGCTTCCTTGTCCCTTTTTGTCACAATACATAGGGAAGTGAGGCCAGACTAATATTCATGCCAAAGAAATCTCATGGAAATCTCTTATGTTCACTTTGTAAATGACCTATTTCAGCCCCTGAGTTTATCATGGAAACAAGAAACAAGGAAACACTTAAACAGAAGCAGATCACAATCTCAATATTCATTGTTTGCATCATTTTAACAACAAGGACCCTAGGATGAAAAATAAGGAGGGCTTTTGGGGGATGAATTTTATTTTCCTTCTGGTGTTGTGTGCTCTAATTCAGAGTGTTATAATAAGTATAATTTGTATAGTGTGTTCATTTGGGCTCATTTGTGTAATGACCTGGTACTGTCAGTTTAGGAATCTAATTTTGGTGGCTATATTAGGACTGAGATCCTTATGTAGTCAGTAGGGGAAGGCAGGTGCTATAGAAAACACCTCTGATGGGCTCCCACACATTCTAGAGATAAACACTAGAACTCAGGAGTCTAAACTTAGAATGTCTAAATGCTCCTCTGCTTCCAACCACAGGCATCATTTCTTCCTAAGAATAAAAGCCTAAGAATAAAAGGTATTCTCTTGTAGCCGCACATGTTTGTAAAAAATAACTGTCTAATATTTTTAATAAGGACATAATTTTTCTCCACTGTAAAATGCAAAGTCACATTTGGGATGCAGGTAGTGAGAAATACACACGTGCCAAAAATGTATTCAAAAACATTTGTATTATCTCTTGAACATTTTTATCACAAACATGAAGACTTTTTTTTTTTCCTAAGTGAGAAACCTTAAAATTTAGCGTTTTCCAAGTACTGAGCTAACTTTGACCATCAATATTATCAGCCCTGACTCCCACATCCTTCATCACTGTAGCAGGAAAACACAGACAACATCTAGACTATGTGACATTTACGTGCTGGAGAAAGTCTTCCAGCCTCACTCTGCCTCTCGTCCCTCCCTGGAACTTGGCTGGCTCCACAACACCTGCTTTCCCAGGCTACTCATGTGTGCAGAGGAGGGGGGTGCTGCTTTAGACAGACATGAAAGCGAGGAGAAATGAAGCACTTTCAGTTTCACAGCTGACAGTACAAGCTGGAGAGCATGGAAATACTCTCTTTCAGACATTTTTCAAGTCTGAAATGGATATTTAAGTCTAATGTACATCATAGGGTGCATGAATATCTAAGTATACATTCTGGAAACATCTGATATTTTCAGTGTACTTTTCTTCTTCAATCCATTTTTTTTACAAGATAGAAACAGTCTATTTAAGCAAATTGTACATTCTTTAAAAAGATGATGAGAAAATTCTAGTAGGTTTAAGAATGATTCAATGAACCCAGAAGCTAAAGCTGTCGTTTAGTTTCATGCGTTGGTGATAGGAAAACAGGGAGGGAAAGAAACGTGTTCTGAGAATATTTATTTTAAGCTTTTCTTACAGCTCTTTTCACAAGTTGGTGCTATTCATGTTCAGTGTTATAATCAAAAGGTCTGAATTCAAATATTGTGACATCTTATAGCTATTTCTTTCTATTTCTGAAATGTAAAGGTCCCATAACAGGATTAATGGTTTTAAAGAGTGGGTCTGTATAGACTGAAAAATTAATATTTAAAAGGATTCATTAAACAATAAGGACTCTATAAGTAATAATAATAATTTCAATAAACTTCTGAAATTATTTATTTCTCTTTACCTTTTGCCCCATGAGGATGATGTCTGAGAAAATCTGTTTGCTTAAAAGTAGCTTTATTTCACTGCAGCACTATTTGCTTCAGGGACTCCCCTTGGGACTAATTTTTTTTTTAATACTTTAAACTAGGGGCTGGGGAAGTTCTTATAATTGATGGTATCACTCACGTTTGATGATAAGAAGTAGACCAAGAGTTTTCCCAGCCTGGGGCCCTAACATATCTCATTCCTTTCTTCAAGGGTGTTAAATATGCACTGCCAGGTAAAAGACAACATATCTGCACTAAAGTCAGCACAGTTACACAGACTTAATCTTTCTGGAGTTCCAGATTCTTGAAAATACCTGAGATGTCCAGGTGACACTTTACTTAGCACTTAGCCAATGGTATTTTTCTTTCTGGGGACTTAGGATATAAAATTTCTGTGTTCATTCAGAGTTTTGTCTCGTCTGTGTAACTGGGTCATGCGAGCAGACCTGTTCAAGCCAAAAGGCTTCTTATATGAATAAGATCAAAATATTTTGGTCCATGTGTCTGACCACTCCTGTGAGGGTAAGTTAGAAATCACAGTGCTTACATTGTTACTGCTTTGGCCATTAATGTTTGAATCATTAATATGCATTATCATGAGCTTAGCTTAGAAATGTACATAGTGTTTCTGCTGAGTCTGTATTTTCAGCTGAATCTGTTGAATATATTGATGTATAATTTAAAGCTTAATGTAGTCACAGCAAGTATACTTTTTGTTTAAGTGAAATAAAAGTATACAAAGTAGCCTCTATGAAAGGCGTCATTAAAGAAAGGAGTGCTGGGAAATGGGGTAGAAGTTTTTTGGCCGAGTTTGGGACCATTCTGATTGTGTTCTGTCTGAGCAGCATACCCCAACAACAAAAATCTACTAAAACAAGGTATTCTTTGTCTCTTCCAAATTCTATTTAAAAAATTATTTTTCAGATGTAAGCCAACATATTTCAAAACCAAAAACAATCACCTAATGCTCATTTAAAAAGAAAAAAAAAATGAAGATAGTAAATGCATATCATTTATTATTATCATTATTTTGAATTAATTTTCTTGTGTGTGTGTCTATTAATAAAAGCAGAATATAACAAAGAAGAAATTTTAGACTGTAGCAGTATCAGGACGACAAAGAATAAAAGTGATATAAACACTTCCAGTTATAAATCACTGGACTCCACAAAATGGTTTGTGAGAAACTTTCTAGGCTATTAGATACTCCCATCTATGGATTCATTTTTGCTGGACAGCATATACACATCTTTTCCCAGAAATTTTCCAAGAAAAACACCTTAAATTTCTAATATACCTCAATAATTAATTACTTCAGAATAATGTTTTCAGACTGTATCTCCATTTGGCTCTTAGCATAACAGAGGCTTTGAGAGGTGTATTTTAGACTTTTAATTTTTTAATTTTTTTTTTTTACTTTTTATATGCAGTAAAAAATTTAACAAGCTTGAATGCAGAAAATAATTGTTCATATTTACAGTTATTCTCATTTTTTCTTAAATAAATCAGTGAATAGGGTCTTTTAATAAGATCTAGAATTACTATATTCATGATTGTATATCTAGCATATATTATGTCCAATATCCAATGGTTTTTTGAATCAAAAAATGGCTTTTTGGATCAAAAGTCTAAAACGGTAAGATTTTTCAGTACATGAATACAAAGTGACAAATTCTTTTAATTATGCAAACCCACACAAAGCCAGAAATTTAAAAGGTCTTCACTGTTTTATTTTTTCAAGTTTCAGCTTTAAGCTGGATGAAATATTTAGGAAACTCTCCTTAGAGTATGATCTGCAAAAGTCCATGTGGTCTATTTTATTTCTTTTTCTGGGCTGCTTCCGTCTTTTTCTATTAGTTTCCATTTAAGCAGAACATTCTTTGTACTATAGCCTCTAGGAATAAACCTCTTAACTGGCACTAAAAGCTTCAATATATGATCTTTACTCTCTCCATCAATCCTCTTTTTTTCTAATGAGCTGAATAAATGGGAAGCTTGTCCTTAAGTACTAGTGATCAAGTTATCAGTGTACAATTGGTTGGTCCAGGGGGAGTGGTGGGGGGGTGGTTGGCAGAAATCACTTAATTATCCCTCTGGCATCATACCATTCACTTGGTATGTGAAAAGCAGCAGAGAAATATGCAACTAAATGTATATTTTCATAGAATATCATTTGCTGCACTATAAATTTCTCATTGACATCAATAAAACAATAGTGTAATTGAAATTCCTGGATATATCTCTTTGCTGGCTGTGTGGCATTTTAAAAATTCTACCTTTGTTGTTAGGGGCTCTGCAATTCTTCCCTTCTTTACTATGTTTCTAGACCATATTTTTTCTTTGTGAATATGGAGACAACATCACAAAGTAGATGATATTTTGAACTCATCTTCTGCTTACATAGCATTAATTTGAAGAGATAATAAATAATCAACAGCTAAAACTGGAACTTTATCAAACATGAGAGAAGCCAAATACTATGTTTGGCATCAGCAGCTAGAGCATCTCTCCTAATCCTCATACCAATGATTTCTCTTTTGTGGTAAATTTATGTGCAAAACCATCACATTCCTTACTATCAAATTCTTATGGAAATCTTCACACAGTATTTTCAGCCCAAAAGAGATATACTGGTATTCCAGAGCTAGATCCTGACCCCAGGAACAGAAAAGGACGTAGCTTACCAGGCAAAGGCTCCTGATCTGCATAGAGAGCTGGCAGCTCCACACATTTGTCTTCCTTAGGGTTGAACCAGCAGTCAAAAGCTAAATACATCTCTTCCTTTGTGCCTGTGTGCTTCATATGCAGTAAATCTAAATGCCATGGCTGTTTTAGCTCACTGTGTGGGCCAGTTACCTGAACTTTGTATATTGAGCCAATATCTGCCAGTTCATCCTGTGTGAGGAGAAAGAGAAGATGAATGGATCTCATTTCAGTGGTACCAGAACAAAAGTAGTTGGCAGGTGCATGCAACAGTTGAACAAACTTCAGTAGTTAAAAAATTGGGGCAGATTTATAACTAGTACTATTTTTCCCGTTTTTAATCAGGACAAAATTGATTTAAAAACATGCATGAGATGGAATGCTTGAGGTTTGATATTAAGGAAAAAGCAATGGCAGTCACTGCTGCGATTTGTACGCAGAACAAGGCACAATGTTCATATATATTACACAGATTCTATTAGATTATTTTCAGCCACAGAAGATTTAGTCAATTTTTAAAACTTTGGGCACTATTGAAAATATTTCTTACAACAATAAAAATGATGCAATTAAATATAAATTTGAAAGAAAGCTAACCCAGTTTTGAGGAAACATCCAGGAGATCCCTCATCCTCACTCTAGATCGTAGAAGTTGTATATTAAAATCTTGCAGTCATACTTGAGGAAAAAAAAAAATCTAGTTCTACTAGAGATAACACACCATCTCAAGGACATACCATTGCTTGAGTTAGTGAGAGTGAGAGGAGGTCTTAGATATTATAATTAGTAGTTTAAAATCAATTTTTTTTTTTCACTGTACGGAAAAAAAAGGGAAAAAACAGAAGTTGTCTTTTCCTATTTGATACTTCTATGATTCTTTCCCCTGCTCTTTCATTTTAGACATGCTTAGATAGTAGAAGTCCATGTGACCTGACAGGTCACAGGCCTTTCCTCTGACAGGAAATTTCCAGTTTTATACTATTTTTTTGTATTTATCAGAGGTTCTTGGAAATAACTCAGAAAAACCCTCTGAGTATTCCTGATTTTGGATCATGTTTGTGGTTAGTGTAGTCTAGTTTAGTCTGCTTAGCTCCCCTTCCAATAAAGAGGAGCATCAAAATACAATAAATGATTTCTTTAGCTCAATCATAAAATTCAATTTATTAAGAGGAAAAAGGTGGGGGGTGGGGGGAGAAAAGAACAGTTCAGAGAAACCGACAGCAGGGATGAATAAATTACATGAGACAGAAAAGAGAAAAATTAAACTTCTGTACATTTAATCTCATTTATGATTCTTCCTTCTCTATCATCAGCCCCAAAAGCTCTACAGTATCCCATGGCATATTGTATGCTTACAAATTGCTGATTTTTGTGGGAACAACAAAGCCTGTAAATCAGTACCTGCTGCGTGGTATACACTGTGATATGCACCAAGGGACCAATTCACTCACTTAAACATTCTCAGTATGAGACACTGGGAGAATTTGCTCATTCAAAAACCATTGTTCATGTGTTGCTACCTACAAACAAAAATGATGATCTGTGCCAAACTACACAGAGGACTTAAAAATCAATTTGGTAGTTTAGTTTAAAGAAACAATTTATCTCAGAATTAAGTGGATTATTGGCTACATGACTCGTAGGATTTTCTCGCAACAGAGAAAGGTTGAAGTACTTTGATCTGAATTGCTTTTCCTGTGACTTGAAGTGGCAACTTTTTGTGACTCAGGTTGCCATAGAAGATAAAAGAAAGGTGTATTGGATCCTCTTCACCACTCAAATCAGATCCAGTGATATCCATTATCCAGAGACCTGATGGCTTCATGTTGATTTCAGGCAGTTTAGGACTAAGAGCCGACCTTCTACCTTTAAAAATTAGCAAAGAGAAGGGAAAGATGACAGCATGAGAGAATGGCATAATCTAGCAGGTCCATAGCCTTTACAGTACACAAACAAAGCTCTTTTTGCAGGTTATGTTGTATCTATAGCAACTGCTCACTAAGAATAACACATCAATATCTTTATTGTATTTTTTGTGAAGAATTTAACAGCTTAATGTTCTTTCTGTGTTTAAAATTTAGTTTCAATGGCATTTTTTGATGACAATGTATTTTCCTTGTCATGTTTGGAAGTAATTGCTAGGAGAATATTCAGTCACCTTTCAGAGGTCTAAGTAATTGTTCTTTAAGAAGCAATCAGTGTTACTAAGGCAAATTTATCATTTAAGAGCATGTAGCCATATGTAGTGTCTAGGCACCTAATGTAAAAAGAACAATTCTAAAGAACTTTGCTTGTCACTAGATGTTACCTAGCCTAGCAGACTAGACTTAATAATAAGGAGCTGTAATAGTATGAGACTGACAGGTAACCTATAATAAACACACAAAATTATTTGCCAGATCCTCAGAAGATCAATATTATTATCTTCCTCTCTTTTTCTTCATTAATTGCTGTTATTTTTCATTTTAATTCTGTTTTAACAATTCTGGGAAAAGTGAAAATGATTTCATGAAGAGGAACAGCTCAGAAAAATGTACTTTTTACAACTCAGAAAAACCACACAACTGAATCAAGGACACTTTATATCTTATTCCCTCTGGACAAAGTTATGTAGTTCATTTCCTTTGCATTGAGTGGTTTTCACAGGACTGAAGGAAGAAATCTTTTAGTGCTTCTAAATGACTAAAGGTCCCTCTGTAAGTGTTCTTTTGCCAAGGACATCCAGGTTTGGATTTGCACAAATCATGGCTTAATAGTAGGTGTGAAATGAGCAGAAATGAGCATACCAGAACCGCTGCTTTGTGCTGTGGAATACTCTCACAGGTAAAGACTAGGCTCATTTCATTGAAGTAATTTTTCTTTAGATTTCAAATGAGATTCTAGGCTGAAAAATAGTGCATAAAATTTAAGCTATTTATCCCCATGAGGTGCAAATCCTAAGCTCAGCTATTTATCTCTCATTGAAATATGCTGTGTTCAATTTGGAAGGCAGGTGTTCCGTACACAACACATCGACAAGACAGAATTACATTAACTTTGACCTTACCAGATGTGGCTCCGTGATAACACTAAGATCAAACTGAAAATCCTCATTTTCAATAAAAGGAAGATACTACAGAGATCTGAAAGAGCTGTAGTCAAATATATGTATATAAAAATGGGCACCTGAGTTTTGCAGAACTTACCAACAGTTACAATCTCACAAACAGTCTCACATAAGCCCAGATGAGTGTCAAGCCAGTTCCACAGTGGAAAGACCCATTCTTTGTCTGAATCTTGTGATTCCTTGACTGTTACCATCTTGAGATACATTCCTGCCCCATAGCCTTCTCCATCATGTCCTATGACCACTTTTTGCAAATGACTCAGAGAAACAGCTTCCACTAAAAATGAATCCACCTGCAAAACAGGGAAATACTCAATAAAACAGAGTTTTGACTTGAACTTCAGGGAATATATAGGCCTGCATTCATCTGAGAATTTAAAATTTTTAGTCTGTTTCTTCATAAAATTTAGCATGGCATCTCGCTGATGAATCTAAGAAAGCACACACTGATTAGAACTAACATTTAATCCTATATTCATCATTAATGATGCTTTGTAATTTCATTTGATCTTTGGTCAATATGGATCACTTCATCAATTATTTAATAATACATTAAAATCTATATACCTCAACTTTCTGACAGTCAGTTATGACAAGATTTTGGTTTTAATCATATTTTTATCTTTCAGCTATCTAGTTTCTAAAGGTCATCAAACAAGTCTAGATATATATTAGCAGTTTTAAAGTTAGCAATCCAAGGAGTGTGTTCACTCCAATATAGTTTCTAAATTCTTCTCCAGTAGTCAGAAAATCTGACTTTTCGCTTTCCTTACAGAATGAAAATAATTGTGGAAACAGGAAGCTGAGTAAAGGAGGAAGTTAAAATGAAAGTGAAGAGTAAAAGATGAGAGGTGGGGAGGGAATCAGAATGGAGGAGGCAGAGAAAGACATGAGAGAAATAAACACAAGCAGCAGTAGATGAGAATAGGGACCAGATAAACAAGATATGGAAAAATGTGAAATGCAAAGAAAGGAATTATATGCCCCACAAAATTTTTGCTTGTTATTTAAAAGGCCCAGGCAGGGACCAGATGGACCTCAAGGTAACTGGTAAAGATTAGAAAGTTATTAACAACTGGAGTTTGAAGAGCAATGTGTAAGAATGTAATTAACACCAGAATTCAAATAAAACAGTTCAGTAGTAGGAACTTCCTAAATTGGATGTCAAAACAATTAAAAGCCCAAGATATTAGCAAACTGATCTCTAAAAGAATACAATAGTTGCCAAAGTCCTATGTGTTGTCCCTATTTCTTTTTAAATAAAATATTGGAGAAGCAGATGTTCTGTTACTAATATTGAAAATACATTCATATGACCAAAAAAATCTTTTTTTTTCTAATAATAGTCAGTACCCAACAGCAGATTGTGAGCAGAAATCATTAACTTTGTTAATTAAGATATCTTAGGAAATAAATCCATGTATGAAAACAAATTAAAATAATTACAATATATGGTGTCTTTTGTGTACAGGCATAGTTCTGAGAAATACACAGAAATGAAATTTAGAAATTCTCTCAGTTCATTACAGATTCCACATTTACTCTAACAAGTGCTGTGGTAATTATCTAGTAAAATTATTTCACAGAAATCTAAGTCTCTCCTTGAAAATGGACACTTTGGCAGTGAGCTTTTTCAATCTTCCTTGTTCAGTGAGTGAAAGTCTAGTTCACAGGACAAGAATTTTATTTATAACGGTCATCTAGAAATACTGGGTTTATTTGCATTCTTTTTCTAAGTGGAATTTTTGTTTCTTGTCTAAACTTACTGATATTGATTTGATGTTTCAAAGTGAGATTGTGGTTTCAGAAACATAATAGACTGCAAAAGTCTCATGGAAATTTCTGTAACTTATTTTTCCCCGGTTTTTCAATATTTTTACTACCTGTTCTGTTCTAAATTTGGAACAGAAGAAGTCAGAAGCATGATCACTGAGGTTCTCACCACTAATCTGCTTTATATTGCTCATGTGGAGCTTTAATTGCCATGTGGGTATGTTCTTGCACAGGAAATAAATAACACTGGCACTGGCCTACTGTGAATATCTGGGAGATAAATTCTGTGAATGTTTCCAAATTCTTGCCCATCAAGCCAGAGGTGTTCTGAGCAGGCATTAAGCGACTCTTACTGCAGTGCTAACCTCTGCACTTGTAAGACTGCATTATGGTGCCATTACCTTATTCCTTTGAAATTTTCTTCCTTTCATTAAAGATGTATGAAGTTTCCTCACACCTGTGTCCCCTCTTTTGCCATAGAGGGTGATATAAACATTAGCAAAAGTCTCTGCTCCCCAGCGGTCGCCGATATGTACAGAAACAACGTACTTATAGACTACAAAAAGAAAAGAAAAAATTTAATTAAAGCTGATTAAGTACAAGGTGCATTTAAAATAAAACAGCAACAAAGAATGTTTAGTAAGACTTTTTTTTTATTTAGTAAAAAGACTTTTCTTTATTTAATTTAGTAAGATTATTTTTTTTTTTTATTTCTGCAGCTACAAAAAATCTGCTATACAGTGAATGAAATAATCAGGTTACTCTTTATGAATCTCATCCCTTCATACTAAGCATAATGTAAACTTTCCATTCGCTTTCTTAGAAATTTGAAGGCAATTAGTCTTGGACAATTTGGATATGAATCTAGGCAAATTCTGTCTGATTCTGTTTTATTGTATGAGATCTAAAAAGTAAGAACTCATTTGAGTTAGTTCAGGAACTAAACTAAAAGCTAATTAAGAACTGAATTATCTTTGAAATAAATAATAATTAACACAGATCAAAGAAGAATAATGTTATGTAAATTTAAATAAGAAACAGATGCAACATAGTATCTGGATGCATGACATGACATATAAGTATAAAAATTTATAAAATGCACTTATTAACTTCAGTAAGGAAACTATAAATTCTTTGCCTTTATATTGATCCTGTATGAATGAATTTCTACAGTCAGATTAGATTTTCTTCTGAGGAAGATCATTTAATTGCATATATATTCAGGCTCATACAAGAAGAATAACCAAAATTTTTCAAATGTCATTTTTAATGTATAGTCCTGCAGAGTTAATATTTAACTAATGTAACACTATGCTTTCTTTCAAAGTCATGAATAGGTTTGAGTATTCAGGGATCAGAACTTCTGGAACTTTAGTTTAGCAAATCAGTCATGTCTCTAATTACTTATATCTCAGTGTAACTGCTAATTTTTCTGAACAAATGGAAGACTTCTGTAAGTCTTCACATTCCAAGGGTGTCTCTGAGAACTCTCAGCATAGCAAAAATAAATAGTCTTTAGGAAAAAAAACCCCAACATTTCTGCGCAATAAGGCTTACTTTTGGTACTAACATTAGCAAGTAAAGTTACTGCAAGCTAAGTAATTCAATAGTAACTCTAGAACAAATCATTTCCATGGCTTTGAACGTGTTTGTTTCCCTAAAAAGTCCATTCGTATTGTTCAGTTTTTCTCATTTAAAATCATGCAGAAGATTTAGCAACTGTAAAATCCAATGTGCAACTTAACTGGTAAATGAAAATTTCAGTGGTCAGCATTCTTGCTGACCATATATGAAGTATACTTATTCTTTGCGTGCATGTTTGAAGACAGGTGCAACAGAGCAACTGAAGGTATCAAATCCAGACAAAGCACTATATTATATCTTTGACACTGATTTATTTTCAAGCTGTTAATTTACAGTGTTTATGTCTTCTTGGTACTGTTACCTGGTAAAGTTTTCTGGTCCTCAGTGACTGCAGGGAACTCCTTTACCAGCTCCCTATCCCCTCTGTTAAGAGCGAGCCAGCAGTTACACTCGAAGTTCAGTTCTTGTTTTGTATTCCACTCTTGTAAGTGAAAAGACTTCACATGCCAGCCCTTAAAGCCTGGCACATCATCACAGCTGACTCGAATCTTGTATACATCTCCCAGATCTCCAGTCTCAACCTGCACCAAATACCAAGAGGAAGAAGATACTGTCAAGGCTGGTTCACTTAGAGGGATTTTTCCCAATCCTAGAGTAGAATTTCCAAATTTAACAGTAAATTATGGAAAAGTTGAGTTTGAGGCTGGGATAAATGTGATTATAGAATCAATCCTTTTTGTTTCATGGTATAATCATTGGTGACATTATCTCCTTTATCAGTATTGTAAGCATGATACTCTGTAAGCATAAATACTGTAAGCATGGTAACTTTAGAGTGAGTCACAGTTAAAATTAGTAAGATCTGTGCAATTAGGCTCTCTAGACAAAAGGTAACACAGAAAGTTTTGACCCTACTGGATAAATAGAACATTAACTTACAATTAAAGATTCTAATATCAGCAGCCAAGTGAGGCATTAATTTTAAGATTACTATTATGAGCCTGGAATTGCAGAATTGTTGAGGTTGGCAAAGACCTTTAAGATCATCAAGTCCAACCATTAGCACAGCACTGCCAAGTCCACCAGTAAACCATGTCCACACCAACATGTTTGTAAATCCCTCCAGGATGGTTACTCAAGCACTGCCCTGGCCAGCCTGTCCCAGTGCTTTACAGCCCTACTGGTGAAGAAGTTTCACTGAAACTTCATTTGCTAAATGATTTTGTCTAGAACATAAAGCTACTTTATAACCAATTCTTCATTAAAGGGAAGGGATATTTCTGAATAAAAATAAATCATTCATGTTACAGAAATAACTCTGTAGGACAACACAGCCCTGTTCCCATACTACATGTGGAGATTCAATAACCGGTTGCTGTTTGTAGATAATGATCTCATGGCATTAACCACTGACAAGTCTTCTGATCAGCAGGAAATAATGTGGCAGCCATTCACTGGGCAACTACGAGAAAGACAGTATGGGAAGTGATTTTTGAGTGAAACAACTAAGAACTAGTAATTTTTAAAGGCAACAATTCTTTTTATTAAGTATCAAAAATACTTAATACAAAAAACTGTTGCCAGTGGCTTTGTTTCTCTCCCATATTGCTGCTTTTTATTTCCCCCACACCAGTCACAACATAAGATTTGATGACTTTCCGGGGAATAAATCCTTTGTGCACCCTATAGCATCACAATAAGAAACTGAAATTAGCCTTACACAGTCATGCCCTGGCTCTGGCAGAACCAGCAGGAGATTGGCTCCTAAAACAGAGCACAGACCTCATAATAGATAACTTTATTCTGCTTCTCAGCAATGCTCTGAAGGTGACAGCCCTTCACTGCTGACTTCACTTGCTTAAAGCTCGTTCATGTGCATTTACACAGTGAACACATGCATGCAGGGACGTATCAGCTACCTTATTCTAATTAGAGAGGTACTAAAAAAGATGTGCTTTTGTCATTTTGGGAGAGTTATACACCATTTTTAATAACTGTTATGCACATAAGAAATAGTAAAATATCAGAGTATGAAGGGGAATAATTAATTGAAAATAAATCTATCTGCCCAAACTGTTTTACAGGAATTTTATGAATGGTTTATGATGCAGAACTTACTAAAAGAGCCCTTTGGAAAGAAGGAATTGCACTTGATGGATAAAAAGGTCTTTTCCAGTCTGAATTTCTTGAGGTAAGTATCGTAAGTGGTTGCCATGTCACTCCTACACAATTTCATGACTCAGGGCATTGTTTAAGGAGCAGGGAAGAGCTCCTTTCCATTGCTTATATAAAAACCCTGGGCTGCTTGGAACCTCTCAGCTCCAGAGCTGTAACTCCACAGTACTCATAAAGGCCACACAGCAGAAGTTCTACACCAAAGAGGAGGGCACCAGAGTCATCCTCTCTCTAAGCCTAGCCTGCCCTGCCTGTCTTTGTGCCATCGTGCTTACAGAGATCAAAGCTGTCCCTGCCTTGGTCTCCAATCCTGCACTGTGAAAAGGGAAATTTGTGGGCAGAATTTCACATCAAGGTTTTTCATTCATGCTGTGTATGTTGCAAAGGATATCATTAGCAATGTATCATTAGCTGTGGTGGACTAAGTGGATTAATTCCTCGCAAAATATGCATTCCACCTGATTAAACTTAACAGGAATTATTTGGGTTCATTGAGAGGAGAGTGCACAGGTTCTTCACCCATCTAAACTACAGTTCTTTCACAGGCAACAAAGTCATTACTTCTTCTCTTTCAGAACCAGACTACTGACTTTTTAAATTATTGCCTGCAGATATTTTTCCTCATGCATGGACCCCATGACTGTATCACACAGTTTCTCTAAATGCTGTGAATAATTTATTCCATAAAGCTCTCTGTCTGGGACTTGCAAAAAGTACAGAACTTGGTTATTTTTATGTGACAGGGCAAGCTGTAATTCACATTTTACTTTGTCTTCTGCTACCCGAATTTGCAATTCACTAAGATTCTAAGCTGGCATAAATACATGTGCTATCATCCTTGTAGGAAATGCAGAGAGGGGATTTATAGGAAAAAAATTCCAGAATACAGGACAGACTATTTAGAAGCCACAATTGTCTGTTTTGTTTCTAGATTCACAATTTCAATTAATTCCCTGACTGCCTTTGAACCAGCAAGTACTAATAATCATACTGTTTATGATCCGTGGAATTAAACACCAGCTATTTTCAATTGAGTGTATTAAATAGTTCCCCTTTTTTCATGGATTTGTTTTTTCACTTACACTTGTGTCCAGTATTAGCATTTTTGTTCAGATCCATCATTGTACCCAGCACTGCCATTACAACATTCTTGTAATCCTTTCCTGACCAGTTTAGTACAAGCAGTTTTCTTTAGGAATATGATATTCTATCTTTGATCCCAAAATTGTCTGTTCCCTCCACCAAAGTCTATTGATGCAACATGAACTTTGAAGCAGATACAGACATATAATCCATCACAAAGTATATATCCAGTGAATATCCTGGTTTTGAATTTGGTTGAATATTTGCAAGAGGGTACTTTACCTCATCCATTATTACAATTTCCTAATTATTTTTTTCACATTTATTTCTTCTGAATAGTTTTCTCTAATATTCAGAACTTGAAATCTTAGCTGAGTCACATACTAAACACAATATGTTTTCCATTACATGACTTAAGGAGCATGGCTCTTAAAATTAGGAGGAGCCACTGGGCTTCTGAAGATCTCAGAGACAGGTAACTGATAAAGATGATTAGAGAATTTCATAACATTTTAAATCTTTTCCTCTCTAACTCACACAGGTGTCTCTTCTCAAAGACATCATGCTTAGGATAATTAAAGCTTTGCAAATTTTACTTTTTGGGTGCATATTTAAATGTAATTAATTTTCATTCTTTTCCCTGTTAAAACAAAAGAAAGAAAAACCCAAGCAAATCACAGCCACCCACCCACCCCATAAATTGTTCTAGTTAATAGAGTTTCACCAAAGCATCCTAAAATTCAACTGGACAGCCATCTGTCATATATTCCAGAAATCCTTCTGCTTATTGTTTGGAGCATCATCTCATAGTGGAAATCACATGGATTATTGTATGATGTGATTTGAAACTTTCTTCCACCTTCTTGATTATTAGCATAAATACAGAATTTATTGTGCATTTACCAACAGTCCTACTTGAAGAGTGCCATGGCTTATTTTGTACTACCTTTGCTAGTGTTTTGGACAATAGTTTTGGGCATTCTAATCTCACACTCTGTCCCATGTATTTTATGATTCTCTGGAGAACAAAATGTGAACAATACACTTGGACTTTCCAAAGGCATACTCTGACAAACTTACTCTACTACCAACCAAGAAACAAAGAAAACTGTGAGAAAGATCTTTATACTTTTCAAATCTATTCACTCCATGTGAGTCCAGTGATTGATTTCAGTCATCACCAGACTATAAAGAAAAAAACACCTCTTCACTGGTTTCTTGCCATGCTGCCTTCAGCACTACAACTCCTGTCAGATTTCATAACATTGACACACTCAATTATATTCCAATTTATTTTTTAGGACTAAGGTGTTCTAATTCATTCTTATTTAAGCAGCCCAACTACCATACTACACATTCATGAGACTACTGAAACCCACCTGTACCTAAGAGCATGCTGCTATTTTCTCTTTATTCATAAAGAATATATGAATTCTTATATTCTCTTTATTCATAAAGAATAAATTTATTCTTTATGCTTGCTATGTGCAATTAAACTACACCTGTTCTTTCATAAGAGTCAATTGAACTTATTTTGGATGGAATAATCATTCTGAATATGATACACATCTGTGCATACACTTGTGTAAAAACACCTGGAAAATCAGGAATTTTACATGCCTTTCTGTCCTCAGTGTGCAATAAATGTATCTCTGAGATCAAAATTAAGCTTCCTGTTTAAAAACTACGTGAGCTGCCTATATCACATAACCTGTTGTTCTCTTTACTGCTATATATTGTTAAGGATGTTTGTCTAGGACCAGGATCTTTGGGGGAGGTTAAAAGTTCATTTATTCCTGCTTGTTGGAAAGCTGAAATCACAACTTGTCCTCATTGTGATATCACGTTCATGCCTCCAGCCAGCTGCTACGGTGAGAAAACATAAGCGAAGTTTCTGCATTCTTTTGCACAGTCTAAGCAAGAACAAAGAAAGGGAAAGCAAAAAGAAATTGGGTTTATTGGCTCAAGCACCTAAAGAGGCCACCATGAGGGTGTTTGTGGAGATACCTGTGTATGCCCAAATGCCCCTTTATACTGGAGTTGCTATTCTGTCAGCTGCACTGTGAGTGATGCAGCAAAGAGATAAAATGTCATGCACAGTAAATAGCGCTCAAATAGTACTAACTTCTCCATACAAAGCAATAAAAACAAGGACAAAAATAGCTGTGGGGAAAATACAGGCACTAACCCAAAGTCTATCCAAAGTATGAGCAAGCATTCAGAAAGATGCTGGTGTGGAAGGATACAATGGATAATGTACTGTGTACCAAGGATAGTAGACTATGAGGGACAACCATAACTGACAGAAAAATACTAATTTTTCCTAGTGTGATACCCAATCATTGAAATTAGGCAGCCTTAACAAGGAATATGTGCCATTTGGGAAATTACCAACACATTGGATGTAGCAAAGGTCTGCTTTATGCAATGATGCTTGCCAAAATTCAGTCAGCTGGTGCTGCTGCTCCATAGATAGATTCTGCCTCTACTGACCTCTCTATTTATGATCATGGCATAGGATAGGAAGCTTGTTTTGTTGCTCAGTGTGTTTCCTGTGTGTTTTCTGATAAGCAGCTGCTTCCTTGTCTTTAAGAAATGCCATTTATCTTTTCATTTACTCCCCATAAAGTTCCTAAATTGCTTTAGCTTGTTATTTAAACTAAAAATTCAGCCTGGATCAGGCCATTACAATGAAGCTTTGACATAATTTTCTAAATGTAGTTTTGCCATTGTTTTCAGAGCGTTTATTGCAGCCATTGAAAAGTCTTTCTGAGCTGTATAAAACTGCCTTGAATTGCAAGCTATTTCTCCCATCTTGCTGGATAGAAGCTGTACTTCATGCCAATCAACAGAATTTGCAATGACTTAGCCTAGAAATCCAGGACAGAATTTGAAGATTTAAAAGATGCCTCAGATGAATCCTTTCAAAGCAGCAGCATGTGTGTCAGGTGTACAGGCGGTCAGGGCTGTGTTAGGGTTGATTTTAATACTGGCCATATATAAGCTATTTTTTCAGAGTTCACCAGACTTTGATATGCATGAATGCATTCTCCAGTGATTTGTGATTATCCAGAAAAATCCTCTGCCTGCTGGCCTGAGAGACACAATGATCCTGCGGAGAGTGGATACTACTTTACAAAGATGGAAATGAAGGAAAGAAAAACCCACTTATGTCCCCTGGGAATGCTGCCCAATCCTTCATCTTCTGCATTCACAAATAATTGTATATTGCCTTTTGTATGAACTTCAACTCAGGAATCTTTAGGGAATTAGAAAAAATGCAGGATGAGCTGGTGAATGCAATAAATTACACAAAAGGGTCCATGGAGGTGGATGTAGTAGAACAGGACTAGCAGTAGAGATGACCCAAGACCTATACTTGCATCATTCTTTGAAAATAATTATATCATTTTTTACCAGACAAATCAACCGTGTGTATATATGTATATATATAATGCTGGTTATGTATACACACACACACAAACATATATATATATATATATATATATATATATATATATATATATATATATATTTATATCTATATCTATATCTATATCTATCTATATCTATCTATATCTATATCTATATATCTATATATCTATATATCTATATATCTATATATCTATATATCTATATCTATCTATATCTATATCATCTATATCTATATCTATATCTATATGTATCCTAGAGGACAATGTCATGAGGAGTACTTTGTAGTACTGTATATTTCTGACTTACGATGAATTCATCAGTTGCTCTGGGGAGAAAGCACACATGTCCTGGGGTTTGTGGAGAAAGCAGAAGCTCATCACTTTTGCCCCTTGATCCATAAATCACAAGGGTCCTTTTACACTCCTGTGGCTCTGGGGAATCTCCATCTGTTTTAACCTGCACTCTCCACCATTGTGCTAAAACAGGAAAAACATTTTTAGCATCAGTCTATGAATTAAACATTTTTAAGATCAATGGTAGAGAGAAATGGATGCCTTTGTTACTACCACAATGAAGAATTATGGATTACCATGAGTTTACATCCCATTTACTATAAATAAATAAATAATAATTAATTAAAAAAAATCTCTTGAAGATAAATATAGCTCAGACTTGATAAACACAAGACAATTGTTGAAGTGGGTATGAAAACAGAAATTAACACCTAGGAAGCAGAAAAAAGACACTTTTGCTAGAGGTATTTTTTGCATTCTCTGTAACAGTTACTTTAATTACAGTAATTATTTTAATAAATTTCAGTTCTTAGAATGTTCTTATGTAACATGAAAAGAATATTAACATTTTGAAAGACTTGTATGTGATACATTTGCAAGACCTGCTGGCTAATACATAACTAGCAATGAAATTTTAACCTTTTTTTCTCAGATTTTTCTGACTTTGTCATGTCCAGTCTGCTCATTTGTCAGATCAGATCACTCATTAGGGTTGAATAACAAATTCAGGAAATTTTGAAGAGATGTTTACACTGACCTCACCTCATGGATTTGACCTTCTTGAGGTTGTTTTTTGGTAAGTCACCTGTACTCATAACAGTGTTAGAAGTCCAATATGCAACTGGGAAGCTGTTCCAGGTGTGAGAAAAATACAGGGTCTTAGATGGACAGTATAGTTTAGGAAGCTACTTAAGTGCTTGAAGGTAAATCATCCTCTGAATTCAAAGGAATTATTTGTTGAAAAGAGTCTTCTTGCATTGCAAGAGGAACTTAACAGTGGAAGCAAATTAAAAGCTTTTGTTTAGACTGTGTCCAATACTGTGATAATACAATAATTTGCTAATGGGACAGTTATAAAGAGAATTATTTTGTGATTGTGTGTAAGCCTATAATATAGTTTGCTGATAAAATGAATTTTAGAATAATTTCATTCAGAAATAAATCAGATGTGAATTTTTCTTAGAGAAATGTGTGGTTTTTTCCTACCTTTTGTTTTTCACTGCCTATGTAAAGATGGAGACTGGATGAAAACCTGATCTGGTTTCCTTGATTTATAATTTTACTTTTTTTTCCTTATTGTTTTTTAGCTAATCCTGTTTTTCTTCTTGTTATAGAACCTGTTTCTGCCTTGCATCTGACTGTTCCCTGACTCTTTCTGGGCTCAGCTAGAAAACAGCAGGCAAATAATCATCTCACAGCCAGTCTTCTGAGTAACACACTAGCTGAAATGATCCTTCCATCTGAACTCTTATTTTAAGGTCATTTCCAGCAATGAGTCAGACGTAGTGTGTGCAAGATCCACACTTTGCCTAATGAGGAACTTTTGCTGTTTGATATATGTGCCAGCTTTGAATTTTATCTCCTTGTGCCAGGTTGGCATGTGGTACTCTTCAGGGTGTCACACTTGGTGAAGTCAAGCATTGTTTGAGCCTTTGCTGTTCCTGAGCACTCCAAGGGTTTATGAGGAGCTTCAAATTTTTACAAAGACTCCCAACATAGCCCTGAATCTCTTATCCTGTCCAACCATGCACTGTTTTGAAGGGTGTCCCAGGAACACAGGAGAGAGGAAATTAAGATAATTTTGCAGTTCTGCATTTCCCAAGTGGAGCTTTTTTTTTCCTCTATGTAATATCCCTCTGCTCCAGGAGAGAGTAAACTCTAAGTTAAGAGAAATCCCAGATGCATAACTGCCTGTTCCCTTCTCAAAGAAGCAGCATGTTCAGAGAAGGTATTTCAGGCAGGGTGATTTATTTTAACTAATATCCATGATTGTGTTTCTAATTATTATTGCAGTAGGAAAGCTAAGACACCAGCTGGGTTTTCCAGGGAATAAATCAATGGTTACAGATTTAAGGCCTCTTAGTGTCTGTGATTCTTTATTCTCCTACACTTACTTTTAATGCTTCTACAGTTTGCTAAGTGAACTAACACATTTTCTCTCAGTTCAAAAAACTCATTTGAGCTGCTCACGCCAGAAGAATCAAAAAAATCCTTTGTCTAATATTCGATTCACTTAGACATCTACTTGGCAAGGATGAGACAGAAGACAGATGCTAAGTATTTATTGTGTTCAATGATTTCTATATCTCTTCAGGAGTAAAGTTGTAGAAATGAGATAACTGGGCTTCAATAGGTCATTTTCTGTGTTTCATATGTGTGGCTACATTAAAAAAGACTTTTCCCCTCATATCACTGACCTGTGTTAACTTCCTTTCAGACTGATTAGTATGTTGGTGGGTTACTGTACTTTTACAGCTAATGTGTAAAGCTAGAGCCATTTACTTTGAGACATCAATGTGGGAAGCATTAAAATTAATAGTAGAGAAAAAAAAAACAGAAATCTGCAGAAAAAAAAAGTGTTAGAATTCTCTCTTTTCTGTAATGATGTAACCAAGAATCTGTTTCACATTATGGAGATTTACCCAGAGATGTGTTAGGATTTGGGATCATTTCTTGACTTTCAAAAATTAAATAGGATCAGTCATAACAATTTTCTGCCAGAAATTCTTTTAGCCACTAGTCTGGAACCTAAAAGTTTCTTTGATAAAACTGTGAAAATCAAACCTCCAATGACTTCTGTACATAAAAATACGGGCATGGCAAAACCTGAAGTCAACATTTCATAATATAATTCAGAAAGCTGAAAAATGAAGGTTTATTTTCTGGGTTCTTTAAAATATGAGCCATTTATATATTTTTTAAGAATTTCCAAAGCTGTTTTTGCAGTACACTATTTCAGGGTTTTTTTCACTCTGGTGTTTTTTGGTCTTAAGACCTAGAATGCCATTCACACTTTGCAAGACGTGGGAGTTGGTTGCTTATTTCCTAAAGATTGTAGAAATTTGTGTTGCCTTGAGATAGAGCAGTAAGTCTGCTTAATTCTTTTCTTAGGGATTTCCGCCTCCATCTGGCAATGGAAACACAATGCTGTTGCTTTTTAGAGGTAGATCCATTCCCTTTTAAATTTGGGAATCTTGTGATTATTCTTAGTCTATTATCAAGTACTTGCAAGGTAGGGAATCATTCCAAAACAAAATTAGTCATGGCAGAATTTTCTGAATATTTTCTCTTTTCATATGAATTTTGTATATGCCTTAATACCAAAAAACCTTGCACAAGAGTAGAAGAGCCAAGTGAGAAATATCTATTAACCAAACTCTGCTACCGAACCACGCTTTATTTACCACCCACAAAACCCCACAAAACCTCAAGACACCCTGCAGGCATCACATTACAGGAAGCCAGCTCCTTTTAGCTGACTGCAGTGAGGATATCATTGGAACATAATGTGTCTTGTCTCCTTGCTCTGAGAGAAAAGTCTTTCCTATGTGCTATTATGATACCTTATCTATTTTGAGGCAAAAAAGGAAAATAAATAGAGGAAACAGAAGGAAGAAGTAAAATATCCCTACCGTGTAAGAAACTTTTAGAAAGTAACATAAAGTCCCATTCAAATCAACTTCAAATCCATCAAATCAACTTCATTTGAGAGCTGAGAGCACCTATCTGCCTTCTCCACCAGGACAATACACTTCTCCTATTTATCTTGCATCAAATATACGAGGAGAAATCACAGGCATACAAATAAATTTATTCCTGTGTCTGATTTGCCAGAGCCTCTCTGTAAAGTACAAATGTGCAAAGGTTACTGAGAAAACTTGATATGGGCAGACTGCATTTTGGCAGAACCCATAGCCAGCAGAAGCAGTGACAGGGCTCTGGGATTTGTGCTTCATTAGAGCTGGCATAATGCCAGCCTGGCTGAAAAAGCACAAAGAGTCCTCAAGTAACCTACCTAGAAATGATGGTTTTCTCTTTGTCTAGGTGGTTGAACGGGTTTCTATTCACATCTAAAGTCAATGAGATTTCTGACCTTCAGAATGACTTATAAAATACCTTGTTCTGTAACCAGTGCTTTAGACCTGACCTAAGCACATTGATCTTACCCTGAAAATCAGCAAACACTAAATTACGCCAATGAGCTTTTTATGACTTTCCCTGAAGCCCATTGGCAGAGCTCATACAGAATATGACCACATGAGTGCCTAAAACAAGACTCCCTAACATCAGAACTTCCACTTGCCTCTTACTCAGCTAATGTACGTTACATGGAAAGTTTTCACCTCCACTCTGAAGGGGGCTGCTTATCACTCTTCCACCATGTAAAATCTTCACTGCTACAGGTGCTGGGAGAATCTAAGGGAATTATTTTTTCTCCCAGGGCTCTGAATCTCGTTCTCTTACCAGCTCTGACATTGGCACTGAGTCATGATAGAATGACACAGAACTGACTACAGGATATCTTTCCAAACCCCTGTGGTTGTTACCCTCCTACAAAGCTCAGTCATGAAAGGTCTATGAGATCACTGATATGGCAACACAAATTAGACTGTGAAAAATCAGTCCATCATCATCTTTTTCACATAAGGCATAAAAGTCCAATCTCTAACCTATATCAGTTCCTCACTGGAATGAGCCCATGGCTAAAACAAGGATGGCTGAAGAGCAGCTCAAGCTAAGCTAACATAGCTGACAGATAACTTCCTAAAAATGTTCTTCTCTTTTATAATCTCTTTTTTCAGAAGCTCTGACCTCAGCAATCTCTGGGTCCTCCTGGACATCTTGACAGCATGACATTTCAGAAGCTGGTTAAGAATAAGCTGCTCCTTTCTCCTCATAATCAATATATTGAGTCTGATCACTCTTGACGCTCACAGGCAATGAACAGCCTGTGCATCTGTGCCTGCTTACTATAACATAATGAAGAATGAAACTGTGATGGAAAAAATTTTGAATTGGTTGTAAAATATAGTCTATTTTCTGAGCATAAGGTAAAACAGATATTATGGTTGTGTCTCAGAACTGTGCACTTAGCAGAATGCAGAATCCAATTCCAAGTCACTCGTGAAAATTAACTTTCTCTGTGAGAAAGTCTTTATTTACCTGAGTTCATCATTCCCCTCTTGTCAAGGTTATGTTTTTGTGGAATAATAAAGCTGTTGGCTAAACTGTTTGAATGCAAATTATTCAATTTTCACTGAAACTGGAACTAGATTGAGAGACTAAGATTCATTCTACAGAAAGCAAGTCACAGTTTTAAGAAACAAATGGAAGCACTACTTTTTTTAGTTTCGTTGCTCCCGTAAAATTCCGAGACACAGTTGCACAGAATAGCCATTTACAGTTAAATTTTCATAAAAAGTATGTGTGTCACTCTGGTTTTCTTTTCTGGTTAGGAAGAAACATGGAGATGGCAACTAGTGCATTACAGAGATGAGACTGTCTTTGTAGATATGAAAACAGAAAGCTGGGTGGGGAGTTATATATTCATGTCCTTTTATTAATCCAAGCAAATTTAGCCAACTGAATGCACATACATTCAGTTTCACTGGAGGATTTGGAGTTTAAGTTTGCCTTATTTATGTCTGCTTTGGAATTTTGACCTGAAAATGTTTCCACTGACACTTCACAACACATTTTTCAACTTGCTGATGTTTGCTAGGGGACCTATCCCCAAGTATTAAATGACAGTGACATTGGAATAAACAAAACCACACGTGAATTTCTTCTCAGAGGATTACCTGGTTGATTTTAGGACAGAACAGTAGAAATAAGAAGAAAACCAGAAATGGTTTATATTTTTTCTCAATTGTTTATAAAGGTGTAGTCCTTCCTAGAGACTACTGCCAGCCAATTTTTCAATTTCTCTCACAGTTGATATACAAGAAAACAGACATACAAATGAGGTCACTTGCTCATGAATTTCTTGCAATACTGATTTAAATTCAGACAGCAAAAACTATGGTATAGAAACCAACGGTTGGAAAACAACTCTTACCTTTAAGGGATGTCTTCATTGGACTGCCATCCTCTAAAATATGAACAGGAAAAATAATTGTGAGTTAGCTTCATTGTCACTTTTAAGTTATGGTCTTATCTGGAAGGGTTCTTCAGTAATAACTAGGCATTAAGTATATATATAGTGCTAACAAATTTTCTTTAACAAAATACTTACTATTGGCAGTTAGCTCCCTCTCTGTTTTCCCATCATCTTGATATTCATCTAACCATCTTTCATTGCAAAAACAAAAAATAATAAGATTAATAAAAACTATTAGCATAGTATATATATCATCTGACCATTACCTTTTGTCTCCAACAGTATTTTTTATCAAATGTTATCACCTTTTATGAAATTACACCTTGAAACTACTTCCAAGATCAAATTTTCTTCTTCAGCACAGTTGGCCTTATTCATATAAGAATTTGGCTCAATTTTCTCCAGGCAAAGAGGAATTTTCATGGTAGCTGTATGAAGTGTGATAGTACTATATGGAGTATATTATATGAAATACTAATTAGTTATTGTTTCAGAGACTCAACTCAGTACATGTGAGTACATGTGAGGGAGTTGTAAAACCTGCAGTGGTTCATTATAGTCATTGTTCTTAAAATTATATATAAAACTTGCAGGTCTGGAAGTTTCTAAAACTTTGACAGATCTCCAGCAACAAACTGAACTTCTGTTCTTTTCTTCTATATTGATGAATTTAAGGAGTTTTCTGCAATATAATTTCACTGCAAACATACATTCATACTCCTTCAGTTGAACCCCCTTGTTCACATAATATTTTTCAATCTTCTACAACCTCACTTATTTAAAAATAAATAAATACATGTACACTATCAGCTTCTATTCTATTGACACCATGTTGATGATGTAGTTGTTTAAACCCAAGGATCCATAACACATTTGATTTCTTGTATGGAACAAAACTCTATGAATAAATCTCGTATGCATGAAGTCTAAACTCCACTGTATTTCAACTCTTGTTGCAATAAATATCTCAATTAACTTTTGAGACCTATCTCCTCCTTCCATCCTAAGAAACAAAAGATCACTAGCAGTTTCCAAAAGTAGAAAGCAATTTTTGACAAAAACTGAACACAGGATTAGAGCTGCAGCCCCACCAGTGCCGAGTACAGGGGGCAATCACTGCCTTCATCCTGCTGGCCACACTATTGCTGATCCAAGCCAGGTTGCTGTTGGCCTTCTTGACCACCTGTGCACACACTGGCTCATGTTCAGTTGGTTGTTGACCTGCACTTCCAGGTATTTTCCACCAGACAGCTTTTCAGCCACTCATCCCCAAGTCTGCAGCACTGCATGGGGTTGTTGTGACTCAAGTGCCTCTTCCTTCAGTACCCATGCCTGGATCACATCCAGCCCAATAGACTTGGATGTGTCTAAGTGCTGCAGCAGGCCTCTGACTATTTCTGCTTGGATTGTGGGGTTCTTTCTGCTCCCCACTTCTTTCTTCTAGCTCAGGAGGCTGGCTATGAGGAGAACTGGTATTACTGTTGAAGACTGAGGGGAAGAAGGCATCAAGTGCGTCAGCCTTTCCTTCATCCAATGGGTATCTTCCCTATTCTACTGCAACACCAAATATGTCAGAAGGTTCTCTTCCATGGGCTCCAGGAACCTCCTAAACTCCTTTTCCTCTGCTGTACTGTATTTCTAGTCCCTCCCAAGGACAACAGCTGGCAATTGTGAGACTTCTTCCAGCTGCTCATAGTACATTCTGTCTGCCTCGTCCTCCTGGTTGGCTGGTCTGTAACAGACCTAGACCCTTCTACCACAACACTGGCCTTGCTGGCCCTCCCCCCATTTCTTACCCATAAATATCCAATTCTATCATCGCCATCATCAAGCCCTAGACAACCAAGAAATTCCCTGACATACAGGGCTACCCCACCTCCTCTCCTTCCTTGCCTCTCCCTGCTGAAGAGTTTATAGTCATCCATGGCAGATCCCATCATGCTTCCATGATGGCAGCTATGTCTTTTCAGATCTTTACACATAATACTTACAAAAAGATTGAGAACTGAAAGCTTATTTAATTTCACATGGTTTCTGTGTAATTCAGATTAAAAAAAAAAGATATCAACACACCTTTCCTCTTATACAACATTTGATTTGGCACTTCTCTGAGTCAGGCTATGACTCCCTTCCATGCCAATATAGGAACATTTTCTCCTTGTCTTCAGCTGTAAGATTTTGCATCACTTGTATGTTGAAAACTCTGGGGCATGCTCAAACATCTAGGTTGTGTGCACAAATCTGCCCTAAAATTTTTTCATTACATTGCTGGCAGGTAACAAATTCCTTTTCTCCATGAATGACATACCTATTACAAGGAAATACAACCTCCTGAGCTTCCTCTCCTTCTTTATATTTGATGACAATCTTATCCAGGAACCATCCACTGCCTGTGTTGAAATGACAAAAGTTTATCATGTGAAATCATACATTTTTTTTTAATAAATTTTAAGAAAAAGAGCCCAGATTATCTTTTTCTAGAAGAAACACAGATCATATTAAGACAGATCTCATCTAAATAAATATGTTAACAGAATGAAAGCCTTATTATTTTTTTTTCATAAGAGATGCAATTCTTCTCTACCTTACCCTGTTTTAATTTAAGAGGGGTGGGTTTTTTCCCTCAGAGACAAATTCATGCATACATCTCTGAACTGTCAACACCATTCACATCCCAGCCTACATCTTTTGTTTCCCTGTAATCAGGCACAAGGATGTTGGGACAAATCTGCTTATGTCAATAATCAAGATTTGTGTGAAAGCTAGAAATTTTGGTCCTCTGTGACAGAACCTGTTATTGCTTATATGAAAATATTAATTAACAATTTTTTAAAACTTACGCTCTCATGTGCAAATGGAGTGGGGCTGCAGCCTTGGAGAGGTTTTGTATGCCTTGGTGGCAGTACTCTGGCAAAACTGGGGATCCAAGGTTCCAGAGTCAGCAACCAGAAAGTCTGACTGCCTAAGGCCAGCTACTGGATGCTTTATACATGCAACCTATACATATTTTTTGTATTTGACACTGATGGACTGTTGTTCTGATCAGCTGCAGAGGGTAACAGGGAAAGGCCACTTGTACTGTTTGTGTACCTGCTGAGTTCTGTCTGTGTTGGTCTGCACGGACAGCTATGTGCACACATATGTGTTTTATAAATGTGTTTGTGTGTGTGTCTACTGGGAACACACACTCAGCCTTGCTACTGTGGGACCAGCAGGCACGGGGCTGTGCAGTCTCACTTCTGCTGGGCTACTGAGTTCATCTTTTCTCTAACTGCAGAAACCACTGGCTCATCCATGCTGATCTTTTATATCACTTCCAATGACCATCCTAGTGACTGGTCTGGCTGTCCTGTGGTGCCCTTCTCAAATATCCTGTTCTCACTGTACCTGCACCACTCACAACTTGTCATTTTGCTTACAAGGTTTTGCCTGACTCACCATTACCTATTGGCACATTGCAGCAAAACAGCATGTGGGATGTTTTGATCAGAAGCAAACAATCATCCTGTTTATCTTTATGCTTTGTCTCCTTGGCTGCATCTGAGTCTGGAAGTCCCTAGAAGGCAGCACACAGGAAGGGCATTCCCAGGCATTGCATGGGGCAAACCCTGTTCTCTAAGACAAAAGTCTTACTTTCCTCATTCACCCTCCTTCCTCCCTCTCAACCCCCAGAGTTCCTCCTGAGACACCATCCTTTTCCAGCTCTCAACCCCTCAGTCATCTCAGGCAAGGCTTATGTGGGACTAGCTTTGGATACAGCTCAAAAGATGTGTGTGAGATCTGACTGTGCTGAGTACATTGAACAGCCTTTTGAATTACTAAGGCTTACATTTTGTTACAGATAGAATTTAATCCATTGTCCCCTTTAGATAGTCCTTCAAACCCACAGATTTGAACTGCAATGTCAAAAAACATCTTGAGATAGCTGAATTGCGTTACAGATTTGTAATGCTGATCCTGATGATCTGTGCTGCCTATTAAAGGAGATATGAGGGAAGAGAGCGTGCAGTGGGGAACAGAGGACAGTGGCTCCACCACTGAGCCTTTTGTGTTATGACTTGGGTTACTACAATGTGAAACTCTCAGGTGTGCAATCATCCATATTGCTGAAGGCAGCAAACTGTATGGAACTACAGCCACAGGAAACAAGATTACACACCATTGCAAGGCTGCACTGTTCTGGCTGTCTCTGTTACAGTCACAAGCCTGCTCAGAGCCTTAGGCAGTACAGACAGCAAGATGGGCATTGCTTGGGGCCATTTCAGAACAGAGTAGGGTAAACAGGCTTTTATAATCTGTCATCAGTGGAGCACTGAACTGCTTAAAAATCCTCTTTACTTAGCTTCTTCCTAGATATTAATTAATTAATTAAGCATATTTGCAGTATTTATCTCTTTGGTGCTTTTAAATGTTTGCTTTCTCTTCATTTACATCATTCCAGGGAGACGCACACTTCTTCAAGGGCCTGTACCCAACACTCATCTCATTAGGAAATTCTTTATTCCTGAAAAACCTACAAATGAATGCAATGTCACTCAGTGGAACAGCTCCACATTGACTTTCACAGACCAAATATATAATCAAATCTTCTACAATTGCCCAAAGCAGCAAGGACATTGTGTTATAGCTACTCAAATTTTGTCAGGTAGCAAATCAGCTGCTGAATATCTTTAATTCCTTCCTGGATAGTTGTCACTGTTTGTCTAGTGAAAGATTGTCTTACCAGTGTGAGTCACACTTTTGAGAGTTTTCTGCATGCAAATAAATAGTGCTTTCTGATAAATAATCATGAAAACAAGAGTGGAATAATAGCATATGACATTAAACTCATGTAATTTTTTCTGTCCATTACCACAGTTTTTCATCATCCCATCACAGTGATCAACCTGCAGGAAGACTTTTTATCACTGCAAGACCTTCTGTCACATTTTCTGTGAAGTATGCAACATAAACAAGTGCATTGGGTTTAAAAAGGACTTGAAAACAGACTGGTCTCTAGGAAATTAATTCCTACCTGGACCAGCTCCATCATGGCTAATCAGAACTTTCTCCAAGTCTCCCAGTGAGACAGCCTTTATGCAGAAAATATCCATCTGTGGAACCATACAAGGAAAATGAAAAAAGTCTTAAACATAGCTATTGCTTTGACTCTAAGAGTATATAAGAGCTTTTTTTTTCCCTCTTTTTCAAATTTTTTTTTTTTTTTTCACAAAATGAATGTAGTTGGTTTGTATTCATCCTGGCCAAACAGTAAGGATCCTTTAAAACTTTTTAATGTGTATAATTGAAAATTACTTGAAAAATTTTTTTTCAAAATGCAAAAATTGAAAAACTTGAAGATTACTCCACAGAGACAGCACTGATACCTTTGGCATGACACAACGATCAGTTTCAATTATTTGATTGTGTCTATATTGTATTTTCTAGCCCTATGTGTCTCACCAATACTGGAAAACATGCTTAGGAATACAGATTTAGAACTTGATTCTGAAATTCCCAGTGATCTCTTCAGGACAACAAAACTGCTATTGTTACCATTTTATCTATATGTTCCATACAAAATAACCAAAATACCAAAATTCTAATACCTAGAGCTCTCAGTAAATGACTGATCAACCAGATAAAAATTATCCATATGATGAAATTATGTAAGCAATATTGTATAAGGAAAATGGTTAATGCTTGAATAAACCTTGTAAATAAAAAGATATTTACATTTCTTGATGAAACAGTTTGCTAGACATAATTTATCCTTATTTGTCAGAAGTAACATTGTTTTTACTTCACCTGTCCATGTCGAAACTTAACATTATTATTCTTAGATCTATGGAGCTTCCTTTTTCCAGCATCTCCTCTTGTCCCAGTGAGGTTGATATAAACATTGGAATCTGTTTCAGCACCAAGTTTAGCCCCTGTGTATACATGGACCTCATACACCAACACTACAAGAAGAAAAAATTCGAGATTATCCTTGCAGCTTGTACAAGCTTGATTCTAAAGTTTCCTCATCAAAATTTTGCCAGAAAACTCTACTGATTTTCAAGTTTACAAGTAGCAGCAGCTATCCATGAATTTGTCACTGATAGTGACAATAATTCTCTTCAAAAGATATGAAATTTAATTCTCTTAAAAAATATGAAAACACTAAGCTTAAGAAAACCACATTATGCTGAGCTTTCCTATGTATTGTTAGTTCACAAACTCTTTCTTTGCAATTTATCTGAAGACCACCAAACTATTTTGAGTCATCATCTGAAATAAGAACTGCTTTTCACTGCCAAAGTATTTTCAAACTCCAGATTTATGCAAAAATCATCTTGGTTGTTAGCCTTCATTTCATCTTAAAAGAGGAATAACAACCACAAATCCAAGGGTTTTTAGGTGTTTACCCCACATACGAAGGTGTTCAAGCAGATGAACACCTATAAAAAATGAACAGTCATCTTGCTTTCAAAGATTTCTACATCTGTCACTAGTAAATGATAGCACTTCCAAAAACAGCTCTCAGTTAAAATATATTTACCACATTTTAATGCTTCTCCTTATAGTCTAGACCAAAGTCTTACACAAGAAAAATATATTCATCTTCAAAGAATTCTGCAATATAATTTAGAATTACTGTATTAAGATGTTCTATGACACACTAATATAATTTTTATAACTATTACAATTTATTTTAAAAAGATTCTTTGCAGTGATCATATACTGTTATGTTTCATTTCAGTTTTTCTCTCTGAGACGTTAAAAAAAAAAATAATTCCTGTTTACATTTTAATGGCAATTTTTCCATGCAGTGTTTCTATTCTGATCACAGCTGGCCATTTCTGCTGCTATGTGGTAGATCACAGGGAAGATTACTGTTTCATTTACATGTAATCTTAACAGTTCTTGGGAGTGAAGAAAAGTCATAGAAGTCCTAACAAGCATAATTAGTTCCTTTTAAGAAGGAACAAAGGTGAAAACAGAACATGATAACGAAATTCTTGAAACTGAACAATACTCTACAAAAACTAGTTAAAACACTGTTACCCTTAAACCACCAAATAGCTATTAGAATTAGAATAAATAAATTTCTTATTCACTGGTTCCCAAGTCAGCTTATAAAACTCAAACATCATGTTGTCCACTATCACCAAAAAACAGCTATTCCTGATTCCCAGAGAAGTTGAACAAGTATTAAAATAACACTGCCAGTACTTGAGGGAAAAAAATAGTCCCACATGTATTAAAAGAGATAAAAAATATTGATGGATAGACTCTAGGCTTAACCAAATTAGGGTATTTCTGTCAATCTGTGTAAAATTACCTTAAAACACTGTGTCTCCAACACTTTATCACTATTACAACTGGGACTCTAAATAGAATTGGTGTTCCTTGACCAATTTTATTATTTTCTGTAATTCTAAGCACTCATTGCAGCTCTCACATCCATGCATTAATGTACCAACACTGCCCCTGACATATAATTGATCTCAATAGCACACACATATCTTCAAAATTTTGGCAGGTCCTTATAAAAATTAGTTTCAAGGTTTTTAGCATTAAAAAGTCATGCTAAAACAAATTGTAGCTATGAATAGCAAGTAGCAAAGATAAATTGACCTGATAATTAGCATAATTGAGATATATATCCAAATTACATTTTATATCAGAACTGCTAATATAATCATAGCTGGCCAAAGGGCAGAGGATGAGGGGTGGCAGCAAACTGTGACAGAACATGTGCAGCAAAGAAAAGAGCCACACTGATCATGAAGGGGGAAAATCTTTAGGAGTGTGGAAGGAGACAGGTTACATTTAAAAAAAAAAGATAAAAATTATAATAATCTGTGACCAAAAAATTTTAATAACAGTGCTGTACTACCCATGAAGCAAGATGCTGCAGGTAGTAAAAGAAGGAACATATTGACATGAAATCTCCTCCACACTTTTACATTCTTACTTAAATTCTTAGTTTTTCAAATGCAAAATATCTGTGGGAGGAAAGGAAAGGGTATAGACTGTTTTTGTTATGAATGTTTAAATATAAAGACTGGTATCTGTAATACTTACAGCTACAAGCAATTTCCTTGATCAAAAATTAAAAAAACAGTAACTGTCAGCACAATATAAAGCATATTCAAGGCTTTTTTTTTTTTTTAAGAAACCACTTAACAATAAATGTTTACAAAGTCAAAATACCAACAAGTCCTTTCATGGAAGGACACACAAGAAGAGAACAAGAGGAAATTATAACACAACACAAAGATATTAAAAGATAAATAAATTACAGTATGTTTTGTAGTGCTGTGCATCTCTGTGGTAACCAGAGAGACTATAATGATCTAATCATTAAATAGAGCTCTTTTTTTATTAGCATAAATAAATCAATCTGAAGTAGACAACATGCACATCTTGAAATGTAAAAACTGGAAAATATTTTCCATAGATTCTTGTGTCTACACATCCCTCACCATCTGTAAAATGTTAGGTCTGACATTCATTTAAGCTACACAATCTGCATTATTTATACAGGAACCTTCTTAACAAAAAAGACCAGTTTGTGCTCTAAATTTTTCTACAAATATAGGCTACTACAATACCTGCTATTATATTAGGAAAGTAAAAGGAAAGTTCATACCCCTTAACTTGAGTATATGTTACAATACATTTCATAGAAAAATGAATTTTCACACAAAAAATGAAGAAAAACTTTGTCTAAAACACACATGCCTAATTAGAACATGGTGAACATGGCCACTATGGTGAAACACCTGTACATTCAAATAAATATTCATGAAACAGATTGTGGACATTAAGCCTTTCCTGTGCAAATGGAAACCTAGGCACAGACCAGCCTGAGAGGATTTAATTTTTTCAGATTTTATCAAGTAGTTCCTTCAGATTGTAGAACAGCTACAAAAGGTGCAAGTGCTAATGGCTCCTGAGCTAAAGATTGCCTAAAACTAAGAACAAGAGCAATGGTTCCACCCTGTAACAAATAAAATAAGGTGCACCAATTGTTTGATGGGACAATACAACCAAATCTGGAGAACAAACCTACCCATTGAATGTTCTCCTGAGACAAAAAGATTTACTATATGTGAAATTTTTCCATTTTCTGTATATTGTTCACAAAACACAATTTTCTGTGTAGAGAGTAAAGTAAATCTATCCTAAATAATGTGTTTATCCTCTGAGACTGTGGTTTCATTTTTTTTGAGTTACCAACCTATTCTAAGGCCCCCACTGCAGGCCCATCTGCAATGGAGACCTCCTTCACTGCAGGAAGAAAAAACCATCCCAAAACTCAGAAAATCAGAACTTTATAGCCTGATCCCCTATTCTGTGGTAGTAATTTCATTTTGCTTTATGCTGATTCAGTGAAATTACACCAGCTGCAAACTGGGGTGACAAAACATGCAGAGAGGTAAACCCATAGGGGAAAAAAAACCAAAGGAACAAAACTTGAAAATTATTTTATAAAGGCCAATCAACAGAAGTCAGCATTGAGAGGGACCTGAGAGACTCACATCTAGGCATCTGTCCAATGTGGAACACATCAAAGTAATAGAAGAAATGTTTTGGAAAATAAAGTAACTTTGATAAAGGATATAAAACGACTAATTAATACAGAATAGCAGGGGGAAAAAAATCTCAACTAGCACTCAGTAAAAAAGAAAATGACCTTTCAGAAAATAAGTGATTGAAATCTTTAAATTGCTCAAAGGGTAACCTTAGATACGCTCTAGAAACCAAACAGAAAAATCTGCAATATGGATGCATGGATGAAACAGATGAAAAAGGGAACTAAAGTGCTTTCAGACAGAGGTGAGGAGTTTCTAAAAGGCAGACTTTAAAGCAGTATAACTGTGCTAAAAAATGACAGAACCAAATATATTAAAAAATAATGTAGAGTCATATGAGCAGTCAAGTGTACTAGTACCAAATTTCCAGTTGCGCAGTCTATAAAAATGTTATCTCTTGAGATACTATCATGAGGCTTCAGGAGTTTTTTAAATCCCAACTCCAGCTTCTGGCATCTATTGATAACATAAGAAATTAGCTACCTTGGACAAAAGAGAGAAAGAAAGGAAGTTTTCCTGCTTACAAAGAAGAGGTAACCTTAGGGAGTACTAAGGGAAATAAAACACAAGTTAGAGACCCGTTTTTTCCAGATTTCCCATTCTGGGCATCTGAATCACAGTTTCCAATACAGAAAATTGATATATTCCCGAGCCTTGTCACCAATGACAAGAGATAGTTTGATCCCAGTTTGCAGGAATAGTATATAATTATCAATTCCTTTTGAAGAAGTAATGTACAGAACTCAATGACTTATGACACTTGCCTTTGGAATATATAAACAATAAAAAAACTTCTCCAGTTGCTTTGCATTAAAGACAAAGTTAATATTTTGATATGTTTTGGGAGAAGAAAACAAACCGAATAGAATTGAAGAATTTATTGTTGAGAATATAAAAATGAAATTTTCATGGCAGGAGCATTGGTCTCCTTCTGCTGACTTGGTGCAAACTGCTGTCTCGCTGTCAGCTCTTTTCAAAGTAATTCTACTAAAAGTAAAGGCATTCCTCTAAAAGTACAGCCATTATTTGAGAATTCTAGCTAGGAGAAAATGAATTGAAGATCCACAGGTGTCTGTGCCTAATGGCACTGGTTTGCTTACAACACCACTGAATCCCCTGGCTGGCTCTACTTCTTTCTGGTGTGCAGCGTGGAGTGGTTTCAAAGCAAAGACCTAGGTTCTGTTTGGATGAAACTACAACAGATAATACATTCCAGGAGCACAATTACAACAATCTTGATTCAAACTGGCAATCAGTCTGTGGGAACACAGACTAGAACAAGCCTGAAGTAACTTCCCTCAAGACTCCCGCAAGGAGGACATTGGACACTTAACTAAGCATTATTTTAGCATGGAGTGCTTCACTGAGCAAATCCACTCCCACCAGGCTGCCAGAGCAAACAGATAAACTGGCCAAAGAGCACAAAACCTGGAGAGATGTTAAATGACACAAAACATTAGAATTGTCCAACTGTTTCTTTTCAGTCCTCCCTTTATTCTGGCACACCAAGACCCCAGAATGTTATTGCACATCCTGTTGCCTTTTTTCCATAAGCAATGCCCACTTGAATGAAATGGTCATTTTGGCTCAATCCATCAAACAACAAGGTTGAATCTCTGATGTTAACACTTGGTGTTTACTACCTGGGTTTCACAGAGTGTGGTTGGCATTTTGCCATGACAGAAGGGTAAAGATACAGGTCAGTGCAGTGTTAAGGCTAAAAGGGAAAAAATTCTTAATGGCTGATACCGGTTAAGAGGGACTGTCTCCCTCAGAATATATTAATATTATTATTAAATTAATAATATATTAATTAATTAAATTAATAATATATTATAATTAATTGATTAATATTATAATTAATTAATAATTATTAATATATGCACCCTCAGGTGCATATATTAATTTAGAAGACATAAATACAAAAACAATATCAGGTTAGGACATTTCAGTTAGATTTACAGTTCTCACTCTAATCTCCAATAAATGCTATCTAATCTCCAATGGTATTATTTGGAGCAAGAGTCTAAAAAATATATATTCTTCATGACATGCAAGAATATTATCATCTTTGAAAAAACACATTGGCTAATGCATCTTACAATAAAGAAGCCTGACTATTTACCTATGTAGTTGGTGCCTTCTGAGTGCTAAAACAGAGATAAAAATTTTGTAGAGATAATATTTGTGTTATTACTATTTGCTTTGGTCATCTTTTGCACTTTTGCAGTCAGAGGCCACCTTCTAGTATTTCTGTATTTGCCTGAACACTTCTCCATGTGGAAAAATGCACTAAATCTTTGGAGCTGGATTTTTTTTTTATTTTTTTTTTTTAGCATCTTGTCTTAAGATGTGAATTTATTTCCTTGATCTGTTAGTTTTTCCTTACCTTCCTCTCTGAACTTGCTTCTTTGCCATTCAACTTTCTCACCTTGGTAACACCTCTCAGTTTTCCTGATTGTCCCTCAGCCACTTCAAAAACTGACACCAATCTGGTCTCCTACTCAGAGTATTGACTTCGGTTCTTTCTCAATCTCTCCAAGTTTTTTTTATGATCAAAAGATCATGAAACTTGGTAGGTCTTGTGATCTACCACACAGCAGCAGAAATGGTCAGCTGTGATTAGGATAGAAACAGGTTGAAGGAAACTTCCAGGAATATCATGGTTCAACAGAATGCTGAATTCAGGCACAACTTCAAAAACAGATCAGATGAAGTTTTTTAGATCTCCAGGGCTGGAAAAGTAAAAGAGAAGATGCAATAGGAAGATAAAAAGGAGCCATTGACCCAGAATCCTTACAAATCTGGAAATCCTTACAAATGTGGGAAAAAATAAGAAAAGGGAAGACAAAGGCAGACATGCATTGGAGAGCCAAGAAACCTGAGTTAGGAAAGAAGTTGAGAGTAGTGAGATGGAGAGATTTAGAAAGAACTGAAATCAATACTTGGAGTAGGAGACAAGATTAGTGAGAATATTTTGAAGTGGCTGAAGGACAGTCAGAAAAACTAAGTGGTGTTACCAAGGTGAGAAATTTGAATGGAAAAGAAGCAGGTTCAGAGAGGAAGGTAAAGAAAGGCTAACAGATTCAGGAAATAAATTCCCATCTTAAGATGAGCTGCTAGAAAAAAAAGAAAGCCAAGGTGTCAAAAAACTCTTCTAAGGCTTTGGGTCCATATTGGTTGCATAGAAAACTTCAGCTGAGAAAAAGAATAAGGAAAAATTACCCTTTCTTCTAAGACAGAAGTTGAGCAATGAGGTAAGTGCTTAAGATCAGCAATTTAAAGACCAACACCTTCTGGGCTTAGTTTACATTTGTTCACTTTGTTTAAAGTTTCCAGCACATGACTTTTATACTTATGCAAATCTGGTATCACCAGAAGATAACAGATTAAATTGAAAGTACAGAATACAAAATCCTAAATCATATCAAGTTTTCATTAAGTAATTAGAAGTGTGTAGTTTCTTCTGCTGGGGAAAGTGACTTGATGTGGTTTGTTCAGTCCTTGTAAGCAATTAGCTTCTAAATGGGAAATGAAAATGGATAGTGTTTAATTTGCTTGTTCTTGAGAAAATAAATAGGAAATCCTTTGGACTCCTTGCTGAGTTTGTATTGATGTTCAATTTAAATGTTCCTAAAATCAATAACTAATTAGTAAAACTTCAAGTTTTGGGAAATTTCCAAGTTATTTTGGAAACGCGTCTTTTCTTACATACTTAAAACATATTTTAATAAAGATCCTGTTCCTGCAAACACAAGGAAATATGCAGTAATACAATGATTAAAGACTAAATAAACATGCCATTTTAAAGATATTTCCAGCATTTGATAGAACTGACTTGATTTTTTAGATACAAATATATAAATAGAGTGCACTGACCAGAATATTAATAGTTTCCTATGAATAGGTTTTTCAGACTGCATAATGCAGATTTGAATTATTGATGTTGAATTGATTGTTCATACAATTTAATTGGCTTCTGCACTATTTTTCTATTGCACCAGTAAATGACATATATGTCACTGTGAGTGGCATGTGGTACAGTGGTACATGTCAATGATAATAAAATTTGGTTCATCCTGATCAGTCCCATTTTTTGAAATATCTTATTTAAGTTAGTAACTATTCTGAAAAAAAATTTAAAAAAAATAAAGAGCAAAGAAGAAATGTGAGCTGGCTCATACATGTTTCTTAGCACCTTCTGGTCTCTGTAATAAAACATTCACACATCACAGTCTTGATTTTTTTTCAGAGAATTATGTTCTTTTGAGTTATGGATTATCACTTCTGTAATATTTTCTTCTGAAATTATTTGATTGTCACTCAAGGAATGATGATTTTTTTTAAGTTGAATCCCAGATACCTTGCAAAATTCACTGCATCAGTTTGAATCCAATTTGCTAAATGATAGCACCTATCCATGTAAGACCTATCATTGGCAGACATTATTGGACATCAACTGCATCATTGTCATTCTATTAATGTAAAGAGAGTCTATTAAAAAAAAAAAAAAATCACAGATAGTGATTATACTGAATCCCTACTCCTCTCTAATGGCTCAGGACTTTTTAAATAATAACCTTATATGATGGGCTATTTCCCACTTCACTTGAAGAGAATAAAGTGCATTAAAGCTGTCATAAACTTTGAATTCCCAAAGTGTCACCCTGCAGCTAACAATTTCTATGTGAATGGCTGTGACACAAGCCTGATTTGGAAAACACCTGTGATGATTCAGATCATGGATTTCTGGTAAAGTATGTTTTATGCAGGACAAGAAAGGATGATCTCAAACTTGCTTAAAGGAACTGGATATCACAGGACATTACATACCTTGATTTCCTGCCTGATGTCTTTCTCTAAAGAGCAGTATTTACCAGAGATGTATGGCACTCTGAGAAATCAAACGTTTTATAGGGTACAATGCCCTGGCCACAGCTATTCTGATTTTGGGAAGGAAAGGAATGGGGTTAAAGGATCAATTCCCAGGGATTGCTCCATGGTTACACTAGCTTTTGGGCAGGCTGCCCTGGTGGAAACAAGAGAAGCTGTCATATACTCACAGGATATGGTTAGTGAACACGAGATCTAAAATACTGAGCACGTACATGGCAAGAGCTCCTCTGCAGGGCGTCTTACTGCCACTTCTCTCCACGTATCACCTTCATCCTTGTCTTCGGAAAGCCAGCTCTCTACAGGGAGACAAATCTCTTCATCAGAAAGAGGGACTGTTCTTTCAAGTCTGACTTCCTTCAGGTACCAGCTGGGATCATTTCCAGTGTTGTCGTGGCCAATGCGGATTTTATATAGCTGCCCAAGTTCTCTGAGATTAATCTGAAAAAAAAAAAAATTAAAAAATTATCCAGATTTTAATAACAAATTACACTGTTGTCTTTAGCCATCCTTCTTATACTTGGCATGCAAGCTAAATGTGCAGCTAACATAGCCAAGAGTAATTGAGTTTTGTTAGAAATGCAAGCCTTAATAGACAATGAATTCCAGAGACAAAGAGTAAAAACTCATGGAGTAGTCTGCAAGTGTAATTTTATTGACTTCAGTGCCACATTATTTAAAGTGAGTAAAGGTCTCAGACAATCCACTCTGTTTCCAGACCTCTTCAAGGAATCCATTTTCTAGTGTTATAATGTAAATCTCTGTTTCTAGAGAAATACTTTAACAAGCAGAAATAAGTTCAGTCATTGCTACACGAAATCATACAAGTCCATAAAGTTACTATCAGCAGAGCCCTATTAACTATTCCTACCACTTATCAGTCTGCTACTTTTCTCATTGACTTCTGTTTTTATGTGCACTGGTGTCAGGGTTAACTGTTCCTGTAAGTGCTGATGCCACAATGCAGCAAATTTAAACAATAAAACAAGACTATGTCGCATTGAATACTGCAGCCTTGAAATAGGAGACACTATGTTTTGGGTCACAGAAGTATTTTGGGCAATTCTGAGGGAAGGAATCTAAGCACAAAAGCAGGGTTAACCACTTTCAACCTTTTTTTTTTTAACTTTTTTTATCAGTGTTGTATTTGAAAGGTCATGGTAACTGTGAAAAAAAAAATCACCAAGTGAAAAAGAATAAAAAATAGTATTTTTCTTTACTATTATTGCAATTTTGAACTATTTCACATCAAAACATAAAGGAAACAAACATCCCTGAGGCAAGCCTGGCACAACTCAGTCTCATAGGGTGAGAGCATGACATGCATGCTAGTAGTAAAAAGTCTGTATAGAGTCACACTTAGGACCATTGTAGTAGGTTTTGCTATATTAAAACAGTATGTTAAAGTAAGATGTGCCAACTGAAGATACAATTATAGCATTAATGCAATAAAATCATGTACCTCAAAGATATGCTGCTAATACAGCAGAATTACAGCAGCAGATAAAAAGGAATGGCTGAGGGAGCTGGGGTTGTTGAGCCTGGAGAAAAGGGGACTCAAGGGTGACCTTATCACTCTCTGAAACTTCCTGAAAGGTGTCTGTAGTCAGGTGAGGGTTGGTCTCTCTCCAGGCAGCAGCTGACAGAATGAGAGGACACAGTCTCAAGTTGCACCAAGGGAAGTATAGGTTGGATATTAGGAAAAAGATTTTTTTACAGAAAGGGTGGTAAAGAACTGGAATTGTCTGCCTGGGGAGATGATGGAGTCACCATCCCTGGATCTGTTTAAATAAAGACTGGATGTGGCACTCAGTGCCATGGCTTAGTTGAGGTGTTAGATTGAGGGTTGGACTCAATGATCTTGAAGGTCTCTTCCAACCTCGTGATTCTGTGATTCTGTGAAAATGCTCTGAAACCAGCCACAAATGTAGCCAGAATATAGGCTAAGTTACCCTAATAAGTGTCACCCAGCTGCAAAACAGAGACTGCTCCAGCAGGCAAGGGATTGCTAATGTTTCTTTGAAAATATATATAAAAAATATATAAACATATATTAGAACTCACAACCTTCATTGCAAATTGAGTAGAGTACTATGTTGGTAAACAACAAAGGTGGTGCTCTGCTGAAATGTAGGCACTGGCTGCTGCTTGTGGTGCAGAAGTGTTAAGGGGCAATTTATAAAACAAACCACTGATACCTTGTGCCTTCATGGCCATGATTAAATTCTGGTTTAATCCCAGAAAGATGAAGAAGAGAAAGAGAAGCATCACAGCCATCACGGATTATTGTATGCAATAATCATTACCATGATTCTTGGTAGGGACCAGGAAACTCTAGTAAAGAGACCTTTTCAATTTCTGAAGCAACTAACCAGTCATTTGGCTATGAGGCAAACTGCAACAGTGATAAAGCAAATACAGCATATTTATAGTGCATATAAATATATATATATATATATATATATATATATATATATATTCGTTATAGAATTTATCATATAAGTTGGCTCAAAAGTGAAGCTAAAACTTTTTAAATTATATTGATTTATCATATTATGATATATATATATGATATATATATCATATATATATGAGATAGATAGATAGATAGATAGATAGATATTATATATATATGTCTAAGATGGGAGATATGTTTCCAGGTGAATTTCCATGCAAAGACAATGAACATGTCCTTCTGGTCCTTCTCATCCTGCTGTGCTCCAGCAGATCCTTTTCCTTCTTGTTCTGGAGGCTCTGGAGCTGGATGCAGCACTCCAGCTGGGGTCCCTCAAGAGCAGAATAGAGGGACAGAATCACCTCCCTTAACCTTCCAGCGGCATGGTAGATGACCTTTGACAGACCACTGGTACAAGTGGAGAAAATATCACAAAAATAAGCACATGTAGAAGAGCTGACCAAAAAAAAGGGGGAGAAAGGAAAGAAAAAGAAAAAAGAAGAAGCAGTTTGAAAACAGAGAGGGAATGATGAAGCCCATTCATCACCATATCCACATGTAGGGACTTCCTCTTACTGGATAAGCAAGAGAGCAATCCATCAAACCTAATCAAATGAAGTTTCAAGAAAAATCAGGAGAGAACAGAAAGCTCTGTCCAGCCCATTAGGCTTCTCCAGGAGATGCATCTAGTTGCAACTAGTTCAATTAAATTTGTTGAAGTCCTATTTAGCATCCCTAAACATGCATGTCCTTGCGTCTTTCTATACTTCCTATCCTTCCCCAACATTTACACTCCAAAAGCAGGTATGATATAACCAAATTAAGAAAGCTAAGTGCTAAAGGAGAATTTTCCCAAAGTTTCAAGTCAAATATATTTGCTTGTCTTCAGCTAAAGGGAGATACAGTATAAAGCATCCTTGTCTACTTGACTTACAAATTAAGAGGGTTTTGATATGATAAACTATTCTGGACTTACAGATAATGGCATATTTCTGAGTCTGAAAAGTCTCAAAAATAATTCAAAACACAGAACACTGCCCATTTGACAACATGCTTAATAGTATGCTTAATATTTTTGCATAACATTCTTTTTCTGAATAATTGTTTATTAGTGACTTGGGGAGAAAATGTCAAGTTTATTCTTAGGTGGAAATTAGGCAATGGCAGAGGGGAAATCAATTGTATATGATGTTCTGAAAGATGTATAATACAATTAGAAATTTATTTTCAGTACCAGTTACACATTTAGAGCTAGGAACAATTCATCTAGATGTCATATCAGACATCACATTGGTCTCTCAGTGGTATTGACTTGCTAGCACATTATTTTTTGTCAATTGGAATCCCATCAAATGTATGTCAAATTGTGCTCTTGCAGTGAAATGCAGAGGAAAATATTCTCATAACACTGTAGAGCTAACGATATTCTTTTGACAACATAAACAGTGTCTTGAGGTTGCTTCTTCCTTTCCTGTGTTGAATAAATTGCCTTGAACTTCTGCATGACTTGAACACAACCTGGCATTTAGAAATCTACTTTCGCAGCCAGAACTTTCTGTAAAAAGTTGTAGAACAAAGTTGACTTTGTCGCCCTTGTAAACAGTGTGCTTACAAAAACGGTAGTCTAGCTGTTTTATGATGTTCCAGCACTAAAGCTGCAGAAGTAACATTCCTTTTTATATGGAAACAGCCATTCTGATCAGCCTGTAATAAATGTCCAAAGAGGAAAGGATGAGTTCCAGGAGGAAAGTATCACTCTGAAAAACAGGCAGCTAGATTCTATTCCTGAATCTGCTTTAGGCTTCCTAAGAAACATTACAAAATTCACAAGCCCTTTTTGCTTCACTTTCTCAACCACAGAACAAGGACAACATTTACATGTCTCTTACAGGGACATTGCAAAACTCTCTTCATAAATTTCAAGATCCTCAGAAAAAGGCACCTCTCTGAAATTCCTTATTTTTTTCTAAAATGTTCTGTTCATTTTGGGTTAGTTGCTAGTTTTCTAAAATTCAATTGAGGTATCAAGAATTATGAATTGTAATGATGTAGTAGAATTTGGACATGAAGGGAAATTCAAATTCCATTATGATGTGGCTTATATCAGCCACCTGTAGAACATAAATAAAACCTAAACTGCAGAGGTAACAAATTAGGCCATGGAAACACAGATTGAGCAAAAGAGATCTAGACACCACAAACATCAGGTATGGTGATCTTCTTAGGGATGATCTGTTAGAGAATTCTTCTACAAATACCTTCTACAAAAAACTCTTCTCAGAAAAAGGTTTTGCAAAACACCCAAATCATCATCTGCAGTTAACTTGTTGGTTGATTGTGAAACTCCTTCTGATGCATCAACCAATTTGTGTTAAGTCCTGTAATAAGTTCTAAAGGGGATGGGCTTCATATAGACCTTGCTTATGTGACAGACTGCCAGCACTTAATAAGCTTAAAAATACCATTGTGACTACAATGATAGTGGTAATTCTATTGTCTTTGTTGCACTTTTCTTCACTGCTGCAGGCAATAATATCAACACATCATTTTTCATGGTTCAAGTACAAGTACAAATTATTGAAAAAACTGTCCACCACTTTCAAAAGGGCCATGTTTTCACACACAGCATCTTTGATTTAGTCATATTCTAAATTATTTGAAAGAAGTTAAACCAGACTGACCTGCTAAACAATACATCTATATGCTTTGTTCATTGTTATTATTTATAGGACTAAATAATCTTCTTACTGTTGGCAATGGAAACATTTTTATTAAATCACATGTTAGACAACTTGGCCTTGCTTTTTGAAATTGAAGCTTAAAAAAGCTCATATTTTACACTTTGTCTCTAAGCATAAATTTAAATCCAGGTTTATCAGCAAGAAGTTCTTCCTAAAGAGGATGCAAGATTAAATTTTAATTCCATTTTTAAATGAGCTATGCAAATACACTTTTTGGTCCCTAGCACACCTGCGATATTTTGAGTAGAGTAGGTATGACCTATCTTCATGTACTTGAGGTGTTTGACTAAGTGAAAAGTGAAGTTCCTGGTCTGAACAAGAAATGGTTCAGTGGAAAGGTACTTCAATAAAAGGAGGGAAAGAATACATGAAATGACCTCATTTCTCTTTTATATAGTAGAAAAAGTGAAATAATATCACTGCTTTCCTGTTGTGCAGAAAGCATCCTGCAATCTCTTCAAGATAAACTCAGGCTAGCATGAAAATCATTTGGATAAATCAACACTTCAGAGGCAACTGCACCAAAATCCTAATGTCTAACAGACCCAGCAGAGAATATGCTTGACAGACAGTTATTAATTTCATGTAAGGCCACTTCATTAACAGAATTTCAGTGAAGTCATGTTCAGCAGTTGGATTCCCAAAAGAAAGAAAAATCGTTGACTGCATTAGTTTAACTTCTACAGCATCGTCATATAATAGAGAAATCTTTGGAAGAAGATAATATTTTTTAATTGTGAATGTACAGATAAATAACTGATACAATAACTATTATACCAGTACAGTACCCAGGGTCCACCCATGCTGCTCGCTTTTTCCAGATGTCTGAATTTGTTAATTGTGCCCAAAAAACTTGGCACGGTTACACACTAACACAAAAATTAGAGTATGTCACAGGTGCTCACAAAAAAATGTAACAGTGTCACAAAAAAGGATGGATATAGACATGTAAAGAATAAGATTAAAGGCCACACAAAGATTAGCATTATTTTTTCCTACTTCATACTTGCTTTGGTCACAAAAATAGATTGGGTAAACAAATACTGCTCATTGCACAGTGACTGTTAAAACACTTTCTTTTCCAGTGCACTCAAGCTCTGGAAGAACTTTTACTGTGGGGTTAATCAAATTATGCCAACAGCAAGTACAAATATACATATACATATATATATACATATATATATATATATACACACACACATATATATACCCTTGATAATGCCTAATTACTGAATTACTGAACAAGTAACACCACATTCCCTACTCCCTTTTCTTGAAGATGAGATGAGTTGTTTTTCCCCAAGATTTTTTGTGAGCTCTTTGCAATCCTCTGTTGTTTCTTGGAATAAACTAAATTTTGTTCAATGCACAGCTCATAGCTGATGAAGATCATTTTACATACTTCTCCCTTTTATCTCAGTAAGGGATGAGGTTCATCCTGTTATCATATGCATTTCAGACAGTGAGAGTTTCAAGTGGAGAAACAGTCATGAGTATGACTTTTATGCTGCCTTAAGCAGATATGACTAAAGTCTGGGCTTCTTTAAGTTTTATTCAACTGGTTCTGGACCTAAATGGTCATTATGGAAAACAGGGACAGCTGGCAAATAGCAGGACACAAGCAATGTCCACCTTTTAGGCATTATCAGTCTCATGGTTAAGAGTGTGGACAGCTACATTAGTGCTTATGTTCACTTTTGCAATCTTCCCACTCTGGAAGGATTCTAACTGAGCTCATTTCAGCCTCTTTTATTTGAATATCACGAGCAAAAGCATGAAAATGGATTTGTTTCAACCTATTTTTATAGCACTTAGTTTTCTTCTCAGCGCTTCTCATTTTACTTTGGAGATCTCAGTTTTGACTGATGAACAAATGACTACGGATCCAGAGTACAGGAACGGAAAACTCACAGTGAAACACAACAGATTCTTAGAGTCTGTAGGGCTGATTCTAAAGAAAGGAGTTTTAATTATTCATGTATATGTTATTTAAAATAACTGATAATTTTATTTAAACAGGTGGAAATCAAAATGAAAAACAACAGATCAAGTTCTAAGTGTCACACATTCCTGAGATGCAGTACAGCATGAAGGCGCACCTGATGAACACAGCTCTTAACAGAGAAAGTAAAGTGGAAGTGGAAGGAAAATGGCTATATTTAATCCTTTAACAGTCTCATCATAGAAGCACTATTTATTTTATGGCATTAGGTATCTCTTCAAGTATTATAGGAGCACTGCTTTTCATCTCCCTATATTACTTTCTTTATTTACCCTAGACCATAGGATTGGTTTAAAGGATTGTTTATGCAGATGAAGAAACTCTAAATCATGTAAATGGATGTGGCACCAGCTTTAAAAGTTAGAAAAATGAGCTCATGCAGCAAAATTCACACCAGGGATGGATTTCAGTTTCCAATGCTCCTAAAATATCGTGCATACTTCATGTTCTGTACTTGCAAACATGGAACAGCTACCTTCCTTACAAAGAAAGCCACCAACCACAAAATATAACCTAAGGTTAAACTGAAAATTTTGAAGCTTCCTTAGGAAAAAATCCAGCACTTCTAGTAGTTTAATATAATGGAATTTTTTTTAAAAATTGACAGTGTGTTGAGATTCTTAAGACAAACATCGTCCTGAAGAGGTTGAAGAGCTGATAATGAAGTAAATTCGCAAAGCAAATGATGGAAAAAGGCTTGTTAAGGAAATGCTAGGTCCTGCCACCATCACTAAGGCGAGCAGTATTTTGAAAGCACATCTACTGAACCAGTCAGTGTTTTTATTGACTTCATTATTGCTAGAAGAGCAGAACTTGTACCCAAAGGTATGGAATTATTATGTATAGAAGTAATAAAAATTGAGAGATTGCAGCTGGCTTTTACAGGAGATAATAGGCTTACAGTCTTATGCTTAGTTCTTTTTGACACAGAAGGGAATATTTGGCATGACCAAACATTAAAAGAATACTTTTTAAAAGAATTTTGTTATCAAACATTCTATACAGTCATAAGAGATAGTTCGGCATGTTTCAAAGAATGATGATGCACAATACAGGGCTCCAGTGAATATCATTTAGAATATAATTAAAGCTCCAGTGTCTTGAGCAACCCAGCATTCTGCCAAAATCAGTATTTTTGAAATACTGAGAAATACTCAGGGACCATGATGACACCAGAGGAAGTTGCAGGAAACAGATCAGAGTTGTGATGAAAGCTGTAACTTATGGTAGATTGATATTCCTCTACTGGAGAAGGAATGACTCTCAACAGAAAAATTATGCCCTAAAAACTATGCCTGAATTGTAACAGAAGCAGAAATCCACAGCCCAGAAGTAGTTTCTTTGAACACACAGGAACAATTCAGAGAAGAAAAGAAAATCCATCAAATTTAAATTCTGTTTTTTTCCTGTTCCCACATTGTTTATCCTTGACATACCCATCTGGTAGGAAAAATTGCCAAGCCACAGGAGCAAATGTTGTGCAGAGTACATATGACTATCTTGTGGAAACCTAGAACCCAGGACTCCAGTCAGAAACAAGAGCTCTCCCCATCACACAATTGTAAATTGCCTTCAATGAGTTTCATATACTGCCATCATATGGAAATCTCCAAGGGTAATAGCCTTGTTACATTATATCTGCATTACAATGGATTTTGGCCAGTTTTTAATTTCATTTAGGCAAACCTTAATCAGAGTTAGCCAAGGTTAATGAAGTTACACTTGCTTTATAAAGTAATAGAAGCAACAATAAAATTAAGTTTTAGAATGAGAACTTAATAAGGAGCACCAGCTGATTTATTCAAGTTTTATTAATTTTTTTTCCTTATTTTTAACTTTACTGAATATTTATTGTATACTTTTAGGAATCCAAGTTACTACACAGTTAACTGTGCTTTCTATCAGACTACTGTTCTTGATTTTTATTGAGACAATGGTTTGGTCTCATTCTCTTTTTGTGGACCATTTCTCTGCGATTTCTTATGGTTGTATGTGTAACTTACAGGGATTTTGAAACTATATATTTTGATTGTTTTTGTGAGGCATGACCGTGTTTTATTTGTTTCCACTATATTATACTGATCTCTTCCAGCACCCTGTGGCTGGCTAATTTTGGTATCAAAAGACACTTTCTGTCCCATCTGCCACTGATTCCCCATCATCTGTTTATTATGCATAAATTATTTAAACCTGAGTGACATATCACAGATGTAACTACTGCAACAGGTACAGTCCTGACCAAAGAACTGCATGAACTAGAGAAAATGGCAGGAATTACAGGATCTTGTAGAAGTCCTGAGAAATGTCATGTTTCTGAAGCACATCTCAGAGACTTTTTTTGTCAGCAGAGAGAAATGTCTTTATTTGCTTGGAGAAACAGGACAACACCAGTATAAATCATGAGTTAACTTAATCCATGTGCTTTACCTCTAGTTTCTAGTCATCCCTCCCCTTCCTTCTTACTTTCTCAAAGAAAAATTTCACATAACAGTGTGCTTCAGTGGAAGTCTGAGGAAGATCCTGGAAGAACTTACAGTGGACCCTTCCAAAGATGGATATGCAGCACAAACCATAGCCAGGACTACCTTAACACATACACACAAAGAAAGTTGTTTTTACTCCTTCAAATGAGCATCCAGGGTAAACTAGCAAATCAAGGAGATGCAAGTTTGAAGCAGATTGTGAGAGACATGTCTGCCACACGCAGTTGAGAATGCATTGCCCGATTCAAATCTCATGGCTGTAAAAGTCAGCCACTCCCTCAGAAATACTTAATCATCCTAACATGTTTCTTTGAGTCTTTTTTATTACCTCTACTATCTAGATTTGAGAACAGCTACTTTGCATATGTTTTGAATTCTCTGGTGTTTATACAACAGCCATATTATACCTTAAATGTATCTTCACTCTTGGGATTAAACAGCTGCTGTTTCCCAGATCCCAAAAGAATAGGACCAGAAGCTTTGTTTTCTCCATAAGCATAAAGGAATACTGTTGCTGTTGTGCCAGCTGTTTCAAAGTCCCCAGTGACTACAGTTATCTTCCACTCTCCTTCTGTAAAGTAAAAAAAAAATAAAAAAAATAAATAAAAATGCTTTTAAAAATGTTACTTATACAAAGCATTTTACTTGAAAGATATAAATTGAAACATAATTTGGTCCAAGGACTGTGACTCTAAGGTACCTAAAAGGTAATGATGTCAGGAGAGGCAATAGAGGATTGGCCAAATACTACACCATTCAAACTGATCTTAAGTGAGTTGTGGATCAAGAACTGAGGAGGCTTACACTGCACTAAAGCCAGAAATATGAGCACAGAGCTAAGTGAGATTTCTAGGACCAACACAGAAGAAGACCACCATCTGGAATTTGGATTATGACGACAGTATAAACAAGAAATGTGACAGGAAAAATGTCAAAGCATCCCAATTAAGTACAATTTCCTCTCATTTTAGGTTGATGTGATTCACCTGGATGAGGGCATGATATTGAAATCAGCATGAAAAACAACAAGGTTTTTCAGAAAATTCTGAACTGGATTAGGACCCATTAGAAAATTATTTTATATAAAGCTCCCTGACACTAAAACATCATTTCTGTTCCCATACAATATAAACAAGTTATTTAAATATTCAAAAGCAGCTTAATATAAATCTTATTTTAAAAAAGAACAATTCATAATTTTAAAATGCATTTCTACATCTGAAAAGATGGGATTGCATGCTTCTCCACCCGTCACTGATTGCAGCTTTTGTCTGTGTGAAATTCCACACAGCGACTTAAATTCATTCTGTTCAAGGAAAACAATAAATGAAATACCAGCCCACAGTCATCTTATAAATAAATGCCATAGCATACACTGAAGCTTTCTTAGTAGAAAGCTGTCTGGTAATGACTGCATGATTTAAATCTGTTGTCTGACAGAAGTATTTATCTTGGGCCAGCCTCATTATCTCTCAGTAATCTGCCCCACAGAAATTGAACCGGAGAAAGAGGCTTGATTTCCTGTTTTCCAAGTCTTTAGAGGTCTGGCTGATGTCTGGTTTGGGAAGGTGATAGAATTTAAACTGCACACAGTTACACAGCTGGGAATTCAGAAAGCAGCAACAAGTCATTTGTTCTGCCCAATCAAAGCTGGCCCCAGACTGAGGGAAGGAAGTGTACCCCTGTACTCTGCTCTGACCAGACCCCACCTGGGGTACTGCATCCAGCTCTGGGCTCTCCCAGGGCCAGATGCAGCAAAAGGAGGATGTGGTGGACCTGTTGAAACAGGCTCAGAGAAGGGCCATGAAAATTATTAGGAGCTGGAGTTCCTCTCTTGTGACAAAGGGTTGTTGTTCATCTTGGAGAAGAGAAGGTTCCAGGCAGGTAGACCCTTTCAATATGTTAGGCCTTTCAATATATTAGGGGTTTAAAAGAAAAGCAAAGACTTTTTGCAAGGACATGTAGTAATGTTGGGGGGAATGGTTTTAGTGAAAGAGAGTAGATTTAGATAAGACATGAAGAATATACCTTTTTTACTGTAAGGATTGTAAGACATTGGAGCGGGTTGCCCAAAGAAGTTGTGGATGTCCCATCTCTGGGAGTGTTTGAAGCCAGGTTGAGAAACTTGGTCTAGTGGAAGATGTCCCTATTGATATCAGGGGCTGTAACAGATATTTTTTAAAGATTTCTTCCAACCCAAACTATTCTACAATTCCATAAAGGAAGTGAATCACCCAATTTTCATTAAGAATTGTCAGACTGCAGCTTGTAAGAAACTCGTTTGTGCCTCTGAAAATCTCCATCTTCACAACTTTCTCTATAGACTCACTTTCTTGATAAAAGAACCATAGCACCAGAAAACAAAAGGATAAATATCAATTAGAAGAGTGAAAAGCCTCTATATTGTGGAAACAAAGAGCATAAGGCAAGGGCTCCCTGCCCCATAGAAAAAGCGCTTGTTTATAGAAAACTCAGCCTTTTCAATTTTCAAACAATATATTGTTAATTTCCTAAAGACAAAGTTCCTTCAAACCATTTGACTGGAAAATAAGGACAATTCCATTTACAAGAGCTTACGAAGAATGGTGCAGGCAAAGGGTAAAATATGACCTATTACTCCTCCTAAAATTTCAAATATCATTCAGAAACAAGCACTCATTTTAAAGTAGGTAAAATGTATTTTCTTTTTGACATTTTCATTGATTAATTGTGCCTCAAGTGGCTTTGATGGCCCTTGCTATTGTACTGCCCTCTCAAAGCCTGTCTTTTGTTAAGCAATGGGGTTCTGAAATGATGCAGTTGCTACTACTGAGGCTGTATTTTCTAGCTAGCTCAGCTCCTACCTCCCAAGTATAAGCTTATTATCTGTAAATTATTTTGCACACAACTACCACTCTGAAGGTAAATTAGAGAATCAAATTTCCCCAGAAAACATCATCAAAAAGAGTTCAAAACAGAACTCCTCTATATTGACTTTGAGGCTTGTTCCTCTTTTCTGGAAGTAGAAAAGACTTGTGTTTGAAAGACAATATGGGTATAGGAAAAGAGTCCTTAAATTTCTAATCTCTCTGATGCCAGAAATCCTAATTGCATTGCATTGCATGCTTTCAAATAGAAAAGGGAAACAGTAAGAATTACAAAAGCACAATTCTTGTTGGCATAAAAAGCTGGGTTGTTCTGATGTGGTAGAGTACCAATAGTTTCTTAATGATCGAAGAGGAGCACACTTTGAGAGGAAAAGAATATAGATAATGGTGTTAAGACATAACTTTCCTTTAGCATACATAGAGGAAAGATGCAACCTATCTCCTGGGGTTCTGGGGACATCAGAATGCTATCTTACCACAGATGACCGTGTAGACTTTTATTTTTTTTTATTTTCTATATTATTAGAAACATTACAATACACTAGAAAGTTCTACTTCCTAGAAAAATAGCTCTTCTTTTTTTAAATATAAGTGATACAGAAAAAAAAAATGCAATATATTTGAAAGCTTATGGGAAAAAAAAGGAAAGTGAACAAGCTCTCAGATCAACCACTAAGCCAGGAATTGGAGCAATCCCTCTAGGTGTAGGATACAATTTCAAGTCTCTTTCCCACTGATCCATGTTTTACTGAGTTTCCCAAACCAGAAGCTATTTGTTGCATACACTTTTGACTGCCTTACTCTGATTGAGACTTTTGCACAGCTTAAATGACACAGCCCAGAGACTCAGCTGTAGGTGCAGAAAGGACTAAGCAGACCAATTTGAATTCTGGAAAGGAGGATCTCTCAGGGCAGGGAGGTGCAAAAGCGAGGTGTGCAGAGCAGATAAAACACAAAGAGTGATGAACAGAGAGCAAATTGCTGCCTGTTGAAAAAAGCATAGAAAGCAAGGACAAAGATATTTCTGACTCAAAAGGAAGTCTATAACAGTGTGGATTTTAATAAATTTTCTAAAACAACTGGGCAAAAATTTTATCATCAACAACTTGCAATAGGAACAAGGTTTAGGACAAGGTATTTGGTTCTTCATGGATATTCTGACATAAAACAGATTTTGAATAACCATTTTCAAACTTTCTCACAATGTCTCCTAGATCATTGTTCAGCCTACAGCATGAAGCACTTCTCACAGCTGAGAAATTCTAATGTGTTATTAAGAAATAAAATTTAATCTGCTCTGGTTACCAGGACAGAAAAGTCACCCTGAACAAATATGAAGTCACAAGTAAAACAGGAAGTGAAAATCTCTTGTTGAGAACAAAACTATAGATAGGACTGGGAAAAAATCATGTTTTAAAATGTTAACTATAAAAATCTGAAATTAACATAGATCACCAATAAGTACTAGAAAAATAGGAATTTTTCGAAGAAGCAGAAAAAAAAATATTATGGAAAGAAAAATGACAGAAGAAAAAGGAAGCATAAACAAAGTTATTTATTTTTTAAATTAAAATGTGAAGTTCAGAGTTTACTGAAATGTTCAAATAGTGTGCTCTAATTAATGTTTTAAAATAAATACAAATGGCAACAAATGTGTAAAGCAATTAGTTCTGAAGCAGAAACAGTCTTCATTAAAATCAGAAAACAAGAGCAGCATTTACCATTTGTTTCTTGAATTTTCAGCTGCTGATTTTTTTCAGACTCTGCCAAAAAGAAAAAAAAAATCCATTAATAAAGGATTTATCTTTTAACATTATAGAAAAGATTTGAAAAAAGTGATCAAAAAGACACTCAGTTTTTCTAGTCAATACAAGAAAATTCTTTCTCATTCTTTCCCTCATTAGTTTCTCACTATCACCTATAGCAATTACATAAACTGTGTTTCTCTCACAGAAATATAGCAAAGCAAGCTACAAAATTGTTAACTCTGATATTTACAGTGCAAAATCTGCCCTGATTTCTTCAGAGGAAAAGGATTACTAATGACAGTTCTTACTTTCATAAAGTTACAATAAATCTTACCTTGAGGGTACAGCTCAATTTCTGAATGGATTATACCTTGAGACATAAATGGAAGCCACCTAAGAATAAGAAAGAAAATAAGAAAGCAGTAGGAATCAATTCTTATTTATACTGCCAAATAACTGAATGTTCCATGTCCGATTTTCATACTGAATACACCTAACAGCAAAGGGTCTCTACTCCTAAAATTTTAGCATTTGATTTATGTTAAAGTAGGAATTATTTGACTCAATGAAAAAACTTCTTTTGTGCAAAAGTAAGAGGTATGGAGGTGTAAGATGTATGTAGGTGATGCACTTGTATCAGCTTAAGAGACTCATATGGCACTACTGTACTTGTACTAGCTTAACAGAAGAATATAGCACAGAACATTTTTTTTCAGTACTGTGGATTGAGAGGTGAGTATAATTTGTATGTATCTATTGCAATACTTCTTAAAACTACAGTTCAGTGTAAAAAAAAAAAGATAGAACCAAACATTTCTCTTTCTTATTCCTCCTATAAACTGAGGACAGGTAAATGAGTCTAAAAAACAACAAATAAAGGAAAGCATTCTTAAGGTTTCCTAGTAATGTTGCTCTAGGCTGTGTATAATTTTGAAAATTTTTCATTCAGAACATGGATTACCAGCACTTTTATTTCCTCTGCCTTGGTAAAAAAATCAGCTCTTTTTTTTTACCAGAAAAGAAATGCAACAATCTTCTGGGCTGTAGTCTTTATTTCCTCAGTCTACTTCCATGGAGTCTCCAGGAATGACCTAAATCATTCAGTCTCCGATGAAGCCTGTTGGGATTCCAGTACAAGCTGGGCAAGGAAAGTCCTGAGCAACTTACAAAAGTTCCTATTTTTTGTCTTTAAAACATTACTTGGCCAACTCATATATGAGCTGATCCCTAAGAAATAAATTTTCTCTTACTAAATTACTTATTTCTATCACTTCTGCTAAAAACTGATGGCACAGGTATCTTCTGAAATCCCAGATGGTAAAAGGTATCAGTAACTAGTAAATACTGTATAACTGAAATCGAGTAGAACCTATTAGACATTCAGAAAGTAATATCAGGTTTTCAAGACAGATAAAATGCTTATGCTCCCTTGGCTAAATGAGAACAAACAGAACTTTTTTCATGTCCTAGATCAGAAAATAGCTATGTAAAATAAAATAAATGTGAGGCTGAAGATTACTGAATTAGATTTCTGAAGAGCAAAAACCTCCCTCCTTGAATAGAGCACATTTTGGCAAACATAGAAGCTACACCTGATCCCCACCACTGACTTATTTTAATCCCTTTTCAGCAGAAGGGTTTCCTTATAGAGAAGTTAGACATTAAAAAATAGACACTTGTTTCTTTTAACACTCTCTATCATAGAATAATAAACATCTGGTGTTAGTTATTACAGAATGAATACAGAAAAGTGCCCTGCCTAAGCCATGTTGCTCACTAGAGATAGCTATGACACAAAGAAAATTTCACCTATATTTTTTTAGAAAGGTAGCAAATACAGCTTGCAGCAGCAGCTGGTCCACATCCAAATCTACTCAAAGAAATCCTCAATCTTTTACTACTATTTATAAGCATCTTACTGGCTGAAAAAAAAAAATCTTAGATTTAGGGACTCAATCAAGGTGAGAAAACATCTTTATTCCTGCTTTTGAGGATGTGACACCAAGAATTGCAAGAAGCTTCCAAGGTTATGGAACATATTCATTAAAATCCTGACAAAATAACTAGGCAACAGGCATTAATTAAATATGATTAATTAAATATTATTTATTCTACTGCCTTGTCACATAGTCATATTGTCTCTCTTCACTTTCTTTATTTCACTTGACTCATGCATATACCCACAAGAGAGACTGTAAACTGAAAACTCCAAACATGGGATTACCACTTTTTTCTAAAATATGCAAAATGAAGTATTTATCTATTGACTTTTAAGATGCTCATTTAATAACTGAAACAGAACATCTGCAAAATAGTTCTGAGAATCATATTTGTCTGGCCATGCTGTAAAGAGAGTGAAATGCCAGTTTTGTATGGAAAATCTGGGTTTTTTCCCCATTTAGAAGTACACTTCATTTAGAACATTTCAGGTGCTTTATCTTTCCTTCGTGAAAGGTAAATCACGCTCACAGCACTGAGCTGTAGTACTTATCCTGTAGGATAAGGCTGTACTCTAAAATCTAGGAACACAGACTCGATATAAGTGCTCAAACTTTGCTACAGAACATACAGAACATCAATTCAAGCAATCTGTTCTGGAACAACATATTTTGTGGATTTTATAAAACTGTGAAATAGTAAAAAATGTCTTTGCCTGGAAAACTCACATTTAATACATCAATTGACATAATATTTTTAGTGATACACATTGAAAAATATTTAATATTGTTGTAAAAGCTACCTTTCACAATTGAAAACATATTCTGAGTTGTTCTCAGCTTCTCTGACAATGACTTTATCACAATACCAATGTTGGGACTTGGTACTGGCCTCACAGCGCAACAGCACCTTCTGCAGCTTCCCAAGAGATACAGCTTCCACTTCAAAAACACTGACCTGGAAGACAGAGGAGACAGTACTCTGCAATTTGCTACAAATAAGGCAGTCCAAAAACTGAAGTGTGTTAAAAGCCTGATCAAGTCCCACAATGTACAAAGATTTCAATCGGTTTCAAAGACAGCTTGCCTGAATTCAAAGAGTCTGGCTCTGAAGAGTTAAGTGTCTTTTGATGAAGCGTCACAGTAAATAAGAAAACACAGTCAAAATCAGGATGAAGTAATAATCTCAAATAAATTGGGCTTTTACAGCCATCATCCAAAATGCTGCACACAACCCTTTAGCATCGTTTCAAAACCTTGCCATTTACATTTCTCTAGGTAAGAAAAACATAAAGCTGTTATTTCCTTTGTTGATATTACATTAAAACAGACCTTCTCATCATTTTCTTTTTTTGGTTTCACCTCCTCTACTTACATTTCATTCTACTGAAAGAAACTGAAATCTGACATGCCATTTTCCCCTTGTTATTCATCTAGGCTTGTGCTTATAGTTGGAAAAGATTGTTTTCATAGAAGCATGAAGCTGATCAGGTTCAGGTTGATAATTTTCTGTCCCAGGAAAAAGCATACAGCTTTCTGTCTCTAAACGTAATGGTCCAGATCATTCTTCTCAGTAAAAAGAAAATGAAGGAAAGAAATACACTGGAAAATTCATATCTGTAAAGCTCTCAGTCCTCAGCAAATGGCAGAATTGAGAGTGCCTGTGCAAGATTACTTATCCCTTGTGTATTGATAATATATGATCACAAGCTATTCTCTCTGAAAGATTCCTGCCTCAAAGTGTGCTCAGGAGGATGACAGATTTTCAGTATCTCTTTTTATCTTCATTATCTTTATGACTCTATGCATTATTTACTGCAACTACCCAAAGAGCTCAGTGAAACAGAACTGATTTCCCCAGTGACTTCACCTTTGCACATCTCCCATAGCACCCTGGTTTTCTGCAACTGCTTAATCTCTTTCTTGAAAGACCATCTGCATAATATTTCAATTTACCTACATAGTTGAAGCACAGAGTTTACTGCCAAAAGCTGTCAAAGATGCAAAGTGGTGTGGGTGCTCAACTGAGAAACAGAGGGGTTAATTTACTGAAATATTTAGCATTTCAAAGAGCTTACTAGGTGCAGAGCAGAATTCTATTTGAACTCAGTTACAGCTATGGTTGTTCAGAAAAGTTAAACTGGTTATGCAGCAATACATAAGCATGAAAAACATGGTCACTCAGGAAAGTTTTAATTTAAGCAATTTGCCCAATATAATGCAGAATGTCATGGCAGGGATGAAATCAAGTTGTTCAAGTCAGCATTCCACTATCCCTATATAAATGATATATCCCAGTCCCTGCTCTGCTGCTCCAAACAATCTACTGTCTTATTCACCCATTTCCATAACAAAGTGCACTTTGAACCATTCCCCTTAGCCCCAGAGTAAATAATATGCTGAACTGACTATCAATCAGGCTAAAATAATGCCCCCCAGAAAATTCCACTTAAATTCTACATTTTAATTTGAATAGAACTTTATCTCTCATACATTAGTAACAGCATAACATATTTATATTTTAGAACAGTATAGATTAATTTAAAGTTTCCCAGTAGGTTATGGCTAGCTTTAGCATTTTAGGTACTGCTTTTCATTTTGCAATTAAGTGTTCTACTAGCAGCTTGATACCACTGGTTACACATACAAGTGTTAATCCTCAATAGATCACAAAGAAAGAAACAGGCTCAAAAGAAGGTCACAAGAAGACTAGTGGCAGAGTTTACATTAAATTCAGTAGTTCCTGAAATTCAACCATATTGCTGAAAATCAGGATGATGTATATTTTACTTTTGGAAGAGCTTGAAGGTAATAAACTGAGAGAAAAAGTCTCAGTACTTTAAGTCTCTCCTGTAATTAATCACAATACTTTACTATTATACATTAAAAGAAATACAAAACAAACAGACCTACTAAGATCTGAAATCATGGAACAATTTCTGTATACTCATTTGGAGACAGCTGTAACTCATCATACTTTAAAAGGAAATATTTTAAATTCATAGGCAGCTTTTCTCACCATCTGAGGGTAGGCCCTCAAATAATTTCCCTTTTCCTGCCTATGTTTTCACTCATCCTATTAATCCCTGGGTCAAGTAGAAGTATATTTTCCTTAGCTCTTAAAAGTTATTTGGATAAACTTATGTGGTTTGCTTTATTATTGTTATTATTAGGAACCAGTATAAACCGTATACAGTTATTTAGCTATATTCATAAGGCTAAACAAATTGCTTTTCAGACTTACCATTCCTCTCTGAAATGTCACTGGTACACCAGTTTTCTGCAGAAGTCTTAGACCAGAATCCCCTCTTTTTCCATAGATACACAAATAAACTGCAGAATCTGTACCAGCTTGCTCCAAGTCACCAGTGTGGACATAAACATGGTATAAAACAACTTCCAAAAATAACCAAAAGAAAAAAATGCAAGTTATGTGTAATCACAATTAATTTTACTCACTATTACAGCTTAATGATGACAGTAAGTCTGATATGCAATTAATTTTCTGGAAGATACTCTCCAGAAATCAGTCAAACTATTTGCTTTTAAGATTGCTAGGACCACAATTTGGTTGGCATTAATACTGAAAACCAGGTAACCAATATATAAATAACTGTACACACATACTTGGATAGATAGGTTTTCCAGCTTCCACTACTGGAAGTTCACACAGAAATTCTCTATCATCACGATTCTTTGATAACCATGTGTTTGCTGGAAAATTCACTGTTTTCTTGCTCTTTAGATGTTGCAATATCACCTGAAGGAGAAGCAATTTCAACTGTGACTCAGTTCCAGTGCTTTGCTTCTCAACAGCAAAACATATCATTTTTTTTATTTTTTTTTTCTGTCTCAGAAAACAGTAACACAATCAGTAAATATGACATACAAAATTGCAGCGTAAAAATATTTTTATTTTGGCCACTACTGTGCAACAAACAAATCTGTAGTTGAAATTTGTGGGTTTGCCATTTGAAATGTCACCAAGTCTGGTTTCAGTGAGTAAAACATCTCTATGTAACACTGCCTGGAGGACTGGAGACTGAAAACCTTCTGGTAGATGCTGTTAAATGACACCAAGCTTTTGTAAGATGTAGAAAGATGGGCACAAATTTTTTATTTTAGAATGAAAACAGGATGAAACTCATCTTCTACATCCTTCTGAAATTCGACAATTAGAGGATACAATGGAATCTTAAATCAATTTATATTATCTTAGGCTCTTCTACAGCAAAACAAAAAACAACCTGTGTACCAGCACCACCCATATATTCTTAAGGTGGTTAGAATTCCAATTTCTAGAGTTATTTTCTGCTGTACAGTAAGATAGCTGCCTTGTTTACTATAATTACAGCACTCTTTATTCTCTTTCATGAAAGCAGTTTTTGTAGGTCTTGAATTACAATACTTACTACAGGGTTTTTCCAGAGGTTTTGACTAAAGAAAGGAAATCATAAATTATCTTCCTGCAGTTGTGGTTTTGAATGTGTATATAATATGCATAAGCCTTGCAAATGAAATTATAACAACAATTACTCACATCCAAATTCTAACACTTAGGGGATCAGGGCAATAGATGTCTTTATCTGACTTTTCCAATAAAATATTATTTAAAGTAAAGTGAACACTGCTTGCAACACCAAAACATGTATTTATTCTAACATGAAATACTTAGGCAGCACTGATTCCTAATCTCTAATATTTATTGGCAGAGCCCCCCCTGCTGATTCATAATAGTTGCATGTATTAACTACTTTTTCAGAAAAACACAGCTTTCAATATGATTCATTTCTTGATGTGAAATGAAGTTTTTGAAATTCCTGGCTTACCCTATGAAATTTGGAACAAAATGTTAAAGAAATATTCTAACCATCAGGCTGGAAAGTGAGATTCCTGCAATCATTTGAGCAACTAAAATATTTATACTCACATTCAGTTTTACTACAGTCTCAGTTAAGACCTTTGGATTAAAGTAAAATCTAATATTATTGCCTACTTCTGATTGTCTAAATCAAGCTTTTTAAGATTACTCAAATGAAAAAGAATAAACTTGTCTCCTTTACAAATTCAGTATAAGAAACAGACAAAGAATTCTTATTCCAGTTCTGAAATAAATTTTACATGAGTGTCAGTGTTAGCAAGCATTTAGAACAAATTTAGTATGGTGAAAATCCCTAAATATCAAAAGGAAAAACAGAAATAAAACAAAACAAAAAAGAAGAATTAATTCACCAAGTAATAAAAAAAAAAAAGGCAGCTTTCTTTTCACTGAAAATATTCATAATTATGAGGACTGGTGGGGCCTATTATAACTTACTTAGTTTACCTTTCAGAAAATTTTTTTCATTCCTTGCAAGTTGTTGTCATGGAATGATTGCTGCTCCATCATTTTCAAATTTTCAGAGCTGGAATTTAAAGCTGGAACCTCCCTAACACACACTGAAGAGTACAGAAATACCAAAGAGTATGGCAAATTTTCAGAAACCAAAACTTGGTCAAACACATCATTACAATAAAATTGCTGTCTGAAGGAATTAGGAATAATTGCAAAATAATCCTGCATATTTTCATCCCTTAGGAGATGAATTATATCAGTGTTTTTGTCATCTTTAAAGCAATCCTAGAATACAAATCAGTAAGAATTTATCCAAACCAGCATTTACTGATTCATAAACCTATGTCTTTATGAAAAGATGGGCCTTTAGTTCATGTAAAAATTAATAAAATGGGAACAAAATCACCATAAAAGTCTCACCCTTCCTAAGTTCCACTCAGGTTGGTCATTTGGTAATCCATCAAGTTCAATTCTTATCTTGTAGATATTCCCAATGTTGTTCATTTTAACCTGAATAAAGTCAGAACAGTACAATATATTACTACATAAAATTACATCATTATCTTTTCAATAGATTCTAAATTTATCTGAGCCATTGTAGTATCTGAGTGCTCAGGAACAAAACATGATATTTGATTGTAGATTTGAAGTTACAGAATTCAGAGAGAGCACTGCTTCTGTTTTAGTCAAGCAGATTACTGTATGATCCCCAGGTTGACCAGATTACAGCCTAGTGGAATCACATTTCTTGCCAGGAGAAGATTTGGCAGGTGTTTGAACTCTTCCAAGTTCCAGGAGTAAAAAAAGTTGGTGAGGGTTGTTCGTAAGAGCAATGAGCAATACAAAATTACATCCTCTGACTACGAGTCACAAATCTTTCATAATTCTGCAGTTAGATTACCATAAACCCTATTATATCAACATGAAGGATATGAAATTTTGGAGACTTTAAAGAATAGCTCCCAAAAGCTGACAGAACATCTGCAAAACTTCAGAAGTCACTGATGCCATCTTTGCCTTCTGACTATGATTCGCATACATTTGCACTTTCAAGCATTATGTATGCTCTTACTTATAAAAACTAGTCTATGCAACCTATCTTCAAAACTTTAAATGAACCCTCACTTATCTAGGGTTCATCTTAAGTTTAACCACTATTTAAAGCAAGCAAAAATAATTTTAGGTCATATGTAATGTACCTTTAGGAAAGGAAGAGTAATGTGTTATTATGCTATTTCTCAAATAATAACTGTGTTCATAAAAGGTTGGTAACAGCCTATTCCTTTTCACCATTTACATCCAAAAAGCTATTTCAATTGTACAAAAATTATTTTTGTACTTTTTTTGTATTATTTTTCTCGTAGAAACACCTACTAGTATATTATCCACTCATACTTTACCTTCATTAACAAAAGCACTCTTCTCACTTTAGATGCCAGAATTACCTCATTTCCTGTATCAGCTTTTGTATCTTTTTGCAAGAAAATTTTTAGTTATAGTCACAGCATTGCCACATTTTAGCTAAAGAAAAAACTTTTACTCTGGATTTCCTGAACACTGAATTACAGATTGAATGGTTGTTTGAGACAGAATCTGTGGCTTTCACACATGTTATTTATATTGGCATAGTTGTTACATCAACCTGAATTCCATTAACCAAATAAATGTGAGCACCAGGCTTGCAACACTGATGTGACAATTTAGTTTCTTTCTTTTCCATTGGCTTAAGAGAATAACTTTGCTTTGCTCTGCTGAGTCATATCCTTGCTTATGCTGCATAATATTCCCCTCTAAGAGTAGTTCTATTGGAGGTAACCTGGAGACTTTGGGATTAAAGTAGTAAAGCAGCAGTAAAGTATGGGAATATATTCAGTTTGAATGCAGAACAAAACCGCTGTTGTCTTTCCCCCCATTTCACAAACTAACCTACTTCTCAAGTAATATGGAATATTGTCTTCACATTCACAGAGCTGGTGTTCCCTGCACATACAGGGCTACTGTGTCTATTCTGTTTATTCCAATAAATCCCTCTTCAGACATTTAGTTAACAAAGAAAAAAGGTTGCACATAATTTCATGTATCAATACAAAACAAAATGTAGTAGACAAAGTCAGAATGCAAGGGTGTTTTCTACCTAAAACACGCATAGGTCTTCCAGAAGAAATGCTCTGGTTGTCTTGATTTTTCTCATGCACCATCTCCAGAATGATTAAACAGGCAATGAAAACTCACTTGGGTGAGTCATATGATATCATATGAAACGGTTTTCAATTCTTAAGTTGGTTCTACTCAAATTTTTCATAGTTGCACATGTTACTGATAAATGAAAGTTTAAAGAACTTCAAACTGATTCCCAATTTCTGGATTATTTCAGCCTTTCAGAAGCCACTTTCTTCCTAAAACTCCTGTCCAGAGCTATGATTAAACTGATTGCTTTAAAAATAAAATTTGGTATCCTCTGTTCTAGAATATATCAGTGAAAACACAGATGTTCAAAGACAGAAATGGTAAGAAGAAGGTATAACATTTTTTTACGTCTTAAATTCCTATTGTCATTTCAAGACCTATCCTGTTAAACAAGTACAGGATAAAGTTTAAAGTGAAAAGGAGGAGAAGGAGCTCTTACTCATTGGCTTTTCCTTTGTGGATTTATCCACTGCAGACTAAAGAGCCAAAAGCACTTCAGTGACATTTGCTCTTTCATGCCTGAAAGCAATAGTGTCAAAGTGATGTAAAAAATCCTAGTAGTAGCCCCAGGTGCTGAGAAAAAGATCCTGCTCTCTCACAAGATCAATATCTGCAGCACACAGCCATAATGGGGCACATCCATTGTAGAGAAGAAAAACTGGTCCATCTCTTCTGAACATATGGATTAACTTTGCAAACATGCCATTATCTAACATCACTTATAAATTATTTACTAATTAGGAGAACAGGATTCCCTGTGGATCATAATCTATAGCCTATATGTTTAGAAAATTATGGTAGGTTATCTCCCTGCCTATGCCCTATTCATAGACAGTATTATTATTATTATTATTAATATCATTGACAGTAGCAATCTTGGATTGTGCTAAGATTGCATTAGAAGAGTTTATGAGTCCAGAAAAAAAATCATGAAACATATAACTTGTGCTTTAGCTACTGAAGACAACAGTGTTAGATGCATCTCAGACAGAGATTTAAGAAAAACAGAAATCTTAGCTCCTTTGCTAATTTCCTCTCAGCCTACCTGGACATAATTTCCCTATTAAAATAGAGGTGGGGTTATTCTTAAATAAAAGCAGAAACCCTTCTGTTTTCACAAGATGGTAGCACATAGATTTCATTGGACTTTTAGTTATTCCACAGGTAAACATTTCTGGAATTTTGGTCACTTATAATACGGCAGCCCTAAAATGGGTTTTCTTCTTTAATTGAACAACTTCCATAGCATACATTTTATAGTATGCTTTGAAAACTGTATGCTGGAAAATTTAATTGCTAAAGATCCCTAAATAATATGCAAGTCTTTTATCAGACATTGTTTGTTTCAGAATGAATAGTTTTTAACGCTAGTCTCAAATCAATAGCCTTAAAGAAATCAATTTACTTCTGCAGTTGTTCCATTTGATCTTCTATATGAGGGAGGAGGTCTAAAAGAAAGATTATATCTTCTGTTGCTTACTATAAATAACAAGCTGATTTAACACAGAATTCATGGAGATTAGATACAGATTAATTTTATGCAGTAAATACAGGAAAAAACCCATTTCTTCTTTTCACATGACAGGATAATCCTTGGAAAGATACCTACTAAAATAATGTTCTTAGCCTTCATTAGCTACCTGAAATTCATCTTCCTGCCTGGGAAAAAACATCTGCTTCCTGTTGTCCTTGCCAAGAGTTATTGGTCCAGTTAATCCTCTGTCTCCATATATCCAAAGAGCAACACTTGCTTCAGTTCCTGCATTTCCTGTCAGTATTGACACTTTCCATTCATCATCTGAAGGAAGGGGACACTCACCACCTTGGGGATTTCTCATTTCCTCTGTGAAATACAGAACGTTAGTGGAAGATGAAAATTGACATGAAACTGCCAGCTGCTGTTGTAACTTCAGCACATAAAGAGGCCATAACAGCAGGGAGGTCGTATTTTTTCATGGCAAGTGAGATAGTCTGAAAAGATTGATTTATGTTTCTTGTCTAGACCAAAATGTACTGATTAGTTGAGCTACAAGAATCAGCTGGAAAAGAACAAGTTATCTCTCACTCGTGCTATCATCATATTCTTTGTATGTATTCTGGAGCAGACTAAGGATGTTATGGTGCAGAGCTTTGACCATTAAATTGACATTTCTGGTTCCTTAGTGTGACATTTAGAAACAAGTAGAATTTCTCCTCTAATGCCTTGTGTTGGGACATTGTTAGCAGGCTCACGCGTCTGGGAATACAGACAATTTTCATTTCAAATTAAAATTAAAAAAAAATCAGGAAATTAACATTCTTCAATTTAAATATCAACTAAATACTGCAAAAAACAAACAGACAAACAAACAAACAAAAAATCACCTCAATATAGCCTTGCCCAACCATACTTATGCAGTGCCATCATTTGGATCAAGGCATGCTCTGTATGAATGAGACAATAGCAACACAGTTGCACTTTGTGAATAAATTTCACAGCTCTAATGGCTGAGCAAATATAATTTTGTAAAACACAAGCTTCACTTTAGAAGAGCACCTAGTGATCTTCCAACTACCCTTAAGAGAAATATACATACATGCAGAGACATCAAATGACACCTCTGCACAGGAGATATCAAAAAAAACAGACTCTATTAGGGCAAAGGAATTAAATTTTGTTTAATTTAACCAAAGTGAAATTTACAAACATCAGATGTCTGGAACACTGCTTTTCAATAATGGGACCACTGAACATAGAACTCTCTCCAAAAGAGGGAATTGTTGCTGCCAGAAATTTATAGTCTGTTCTTACACAAGAAGCAGTTATAAGTCCCAAGTTTGAAAAGATGAACCTACACATTGCCAATATACAGTGTCATCCAGGGATACCCAAATTTTTCACATGAGAACTTTCCATGTGACTACAAGAAGAATTTTTAATATGCCACCAACATGAATTTGTTGAGGAATTCCCAATGAATCACTGTGGATGTTTCTGCTGCAAAAGTTATATAGTGGTATTAGAGTCCTTTCCTTTTTTATTTGTTTGATTAAAATACTGTATTGGGTTTCTCTGGATGCCCTTACATCAAAGGAAATAAAAACCAAACACCCAAACACCCAACCAAACAAAATCAAACCAAAACTAGACAGAAAAAAAGGTGACACAAAAGATATCACCACCAGCAGCAGTTTTTTCTTAAAAGTTGTACTCAAAAGGAATTTTACAGCTGGTTGGACCACCAGGTTATCCTATACTTAAATCAACATGGTAACTAAAACACCAAAAGTGAATTTTGATCCACTAGCATTGATCTGTTAACTGATGTGAAATATTAACACAAGGAATTGCAAAGGACTTATGATCCAGTACAAAGTTTTATAATAAATAAGAACTGACTTCTGGAATCACAGAAAATTTAGCACTGGTAAAGATTATAACATTTGGTTAATCAATTTTTAAGAAATTCAGAAGTGGAGTAGCATGACTTTTACAGCAGTGCCTCTAACAGTAATAGTAAGACTTTGGAATGGTCATAGTGATTTAGCATTATTGTCATAATAATGGCTGGTTTTATTGTATTCCTTGTCATGACTGAGCAAGTTATTCTGAAAGGAAAAAGAAAATCCACACCCCAAAAATAAAGCAACAGGCAAACATTTAGAGTTTACCTGCCTAATAATTTAATTACACTTGTCTTTCAGTGCCTGAAAGAACTATAACAAAGTAATTGCTTTGGTATGATAAATATTTTTGAGAACTTGCCTATACAATTTTCTGCAACTGTAGTTACCTAACTTCTCACCTGTAACTTTGAAAACTAGCTCTAGATAGCTAGAGTTCCTTCCAGCTATCTAAAACCACAACTTTTTTACAGCAAAGTGATTAAAATGTTCATAAAATGCAGATACTCAAGAAACATAAGGAATCCCATGCTGCTTCTAAGCACTTGCTTAGGACAAGAACTCCACACTTGGGCAGTTGCAACCCAAAACAGTTACTGCACCTCTTGGAACAATTATAATGCACAAACAATTCACAGGCTTGGAATGCTTTGGGCCTCGTAAATTCTTGGCTCTTGTTACAAATGGAAATAAGTAGCATTGATTTGCTACAGGCTAAAAATATTCCAGTCTGAAAAGAGGATTTGATTGTTGCCCTGCATTACTCATGGGATTTTACACACTTCATGATACCATGCTGCAAATCTATTGTGACAAAAATTAATTCTAATAGGCCTGCATGAGAATGATGAAGTCAGAACCTTTCCCACAATTTCACAGAAAGAACTTTTTTTTCAATTTACTTACTTATCCTAAATACAATAGAAAAAGAAAATTATCTTGTCTCAGAAGACCATATGATTGAGTGACACTTTTAAAATGAACTATCAGGAAAACTAATCTCTGGAGCAGAAGTTTGTGCAATAAAGTTGATGTATTTTTATTACACCTGTGTATGTCATCATTTCCAGTGTTATCTGAGGTGGAAATGAGATCACATTTTTATTTGTATCTTATAAGTAAAATACATTAAAAAATTAATAGCAATTAATAATACCAGACATACAGGAAAAGAATGTGGAGGATATAGAGAGCATTTCTCAGAGATACACTTAGTTAATACCAAACCACAGAGGTGTTCTCAAGGTCACAGGCTGCATTTGTGTCATGGAAACTAATGATGTCTGAGCTTTTAAGTGGAAGCTGAGACCTGACATCATCTCTGTACAGTGAAAGAAGTTTCTTGAGGAGCACTGCAATGGGAAAAGTCCCAAATGCTGTAGCATGGTTTTCAGTTTAATGTATCCTTAATCAATTATTATTTGTGGAAAGAAAAACCAAAACACATCTACTAGACACAGGCATAAAAGTGAGGGTCTGGTCAGCCTAAGACTTATCTGCTCTGAGTCTGCCTGCAAAGCCTACTGCTGGATTGTACACTCAGTACAAGCATCACCCTTTTCCAAATATTAACTGGGAGTGAAAAATAGAAAATGACAATTTAGTGAATATCAGTTTAAAACTTAAGGCTCACCTGTACATGTCATATGTTGAATGAAAAGCATCTAACTAAAAAACGATCATTTTATTTGAAAGACAGAGTAGCTTTGATATTTCTATTCATTTTCCATAAGCAGAATCTATATTTATGAATGCCAGAAAAACTACTTAAAAAGTGCTATAGACTCTATGTAACCAATTTCACGGCAGATATTGCTTCTATAAAAAGATCCTTTGTATCCAACCCTAAAAACATCCAGCTTCTTTGAAAACAGGGCTGATGGCTTGTGCATTGTTGCCATGGGTTTCAGACACAGCATATCTGCTGACATCCCACCATACTTTGGGAAGGCTTTCTGACACAATGATACAAGGTTAAGTCTGATAGATCAGAAATCGGGTGTTTTGAGCTAAAAATGGAAAAAAGAATTAAGTATTTATAGTGATTCACACCTATGCTTGAAATTTAACCAGAATACTTTGGCTGAATTGAATTTAATTAAAATCCTGCCTGATACTTCCCATTATACCCTATGAACAAGGGTGCCAGATGTGATGTCTTGTTCACACAGCCAAACTTTTCATGTACGCTTTGAAACAGTCTGAGGATCAAGCTTGAAATCAAATCAGCAACCCACCTGAATTGTTTGCTACATAAATGCCTTTGAGAATACCTGTAATTGAGTAAGCATGTCTCTCGTACTGGAAGTTGCAATATAATCTTGTCTTTAAAGCCCTTGCAAAGTATCAGACATTTTTCCACCCTGCAAATGTGCCTCCATGTGCTGTTTGCAGCTCAGTAGTTTCCATTTACCTCACCTGCTTTTTATGGTGATATGACATGATTCAGACTGTCAGGGTCTTTGGATAGATTAAAATAAGAGATTCAGGAAGCTAGCATGATCATCCCCACTATTTAAGAGATATATCAGACCCTGTTTTGTTTAGTTATCTTAGTTTGATTACTAGGAATCTGAATATTCAAAAAATTCTTGGTTTAGACCATTTATGCAATTTCTTTAGCTAAAGATAAAACATTTTTTTTCTAGGAAAAAAGCCTACTAGACCATGACTCCAGAAGCATGACCAGAACATTATCTACTCCTACTTGCCAAAACACAGGTATAGATGTAGCATGCAGTGCATCAAAACCTTCCTATCTCTTCCAGTAAACCATAAAGCTGAAAACATGAGTGTGAGAGCATAAATGAGAAATACTCCATTCTTTCAGTGAGCCTTAGATAGGGTTCTGCACCATATCAACCTCTTAATTTCCACAGAAACATTCAATCAATAAGTTACTACTTAATTTTTTTTTTAAATGCTGATTGTTGCCTTATCAATAAACCACATTCCAATGCTGCTTTTAGAAAAAGAGTGATTGACAATGTATTTTATGTATTGTATTTGTGTGCATAATTCAATGACCAATAAAAATCAATAAATCAATTCAATAAAAAGCCATTCACTGTCCTTCCTGAGGTGAATCTCTGCAAACACGTACAGAGGACAAGCATAAAACAACACACCACAGCTGGTTTGTAAACTCTCACTTACTTGAGGGTGGGGGAGTTGAAGGCCTTTGAGGTTCTGGCTCCTGGGCTTTTCCTGGTTGGAATGGAGATTCTCTGAACTCTTTCTTCTCTTGTTTGAGTGCTGCAGATGTTCCCATAGGCTTTTCCCGGCCAACTAAAACAATGAAATGTGAAATCTGTGTCAAGCTAGAAGAAATTTGGTGTTTCTTTCTCAGAAGCAAGCAACAGATCTCACAGTTGTTCCACACAACACACATAAAAATCTTTATTGTTAGCAAAATGCTACAAAAAATGGAAAAAAAAAACCCTGACATACCAATTAAAATCTGTTCAATGTTTTAAAAATCTAAGCAAAAATTTAACACTGATGTAGGAATAAAATGACTTGTTAAAATGTAACTTTCCCCAAAATAAGCTTCTCCACCCTTAAAATGTTTCCTTTCTTAACAGTGGAAATGCTGAAATGAAAACTGCTAGAGACCATTTTAATAATATAAATTGATATTTTTAATATGAAAATGTCAAAAAGGCAATATTTATTGCTTGCATAGAAAATATTAGCTCCTTTTTATGTTCCTTTTAGTGAGCAACACAGATTTAGAGGGGTTGAAGCCTGTGACACAGTAACATTTAGCTTTATTTAATGAATAAGCACTGTCTTGTTGAGAATTTCTACTGAAAACACTGCTCTTCCAAAAGGTAATAAAAATAATTTCCTCATTTCTACAAGGACACAGTGATCAAAATATTCCTATCACCCTGCAGCAAGCAGGGATGGAACAGCAAGGATGCGCTTACAGTGACTTTCGATCACAATACGCATGTAACAGTTAGTAAGAGTGGTTGTAGGTTTTGATACTCTTTTTGGAAAGTTTGTTCTGCTTGGAAAAAAATCTGACCAACCTCTCAATTGCAAACTGATGCTCATTTAGCCTTGTCATGATTTTTTTCATTTCCTGATGTCTGTTGTCAAGTTCACCAGATAAGAATACATTTCCTGTAGAGTAGTTTCCTGCAGCTATCATCTAAGTCAGCTGGCTTTGGTAGCCACTTTTTCACTAAATTAAAAACTTTCTTCTCCTGATGGGGAAAAGACAAGCAGACTATCCAATGACAGTGATCCAGAGTGTGCTGAGACCCTGTTTCTGGGTCCTGGCTTGTTGAGTAGGTCAGCTCTCTACTGAGGAAACATTTTGGCTGCAATAGCTCTCAAATCTGACTATGGGACAGAGGAATGACATAATGAATATACTGGGTGGGGAGGACGATGTATTTCACATCACTAAAAAAGAAACTGAGCACTGCCAAGTAGGCCTTCTTGAAAGTCTACTAATTCTCCTATGAAATTGGGAAAAAGTGTGATAGAGTTGGAAGCAAGACATCTTACAGGCTTCCAAAATCTGTGGCCAGAATGGGGAATACACCCAGGAAGCCATCAATACCATCTTTATATTGTCCATTATTTCAATTCTCATTTTCAAAAGCTTAGTAGTAAAACAATTGACAACTACTATATCATTATCATTATTATTATCATTATTATTATCAATTAGAAAGGAATTAAGTTAACTGAATATGTAGGAGAAATTAAGTGTGTTTACAATAAAATTTTCAGTTTTAAAACTACTAAAACACAAGGGAAACTGTGTCAATGTATCTTTTACACTATTGCTTTGAATTTTGTCAGTTAAAAGTATTAATTACTATGTAAATCCATAGGCTGTTGAGAAATCACTTACATTTGATGACCTGTGGGTAGAAGAAGATATTTCTCTCCCCAGTGTTAACAACTGGTTTAGTCTGGCCATCTGGCAGAAGACCAACATATATCCCTTTATTTCGCACTGATTCCAGACTCACAGATCCAGTTTCCAAATTATTCTCAATTTTAAAATGACAGTATTCATCACCTGTGCCCTAAGAAATTGAAAACAGAAACATGAATTCAACAATTGAATTAATGTAACTAGAGGATGTTTCTTAAGTCTTAATTATTACTACTTTCCAGTAATACTTCAGATTAACTTTACATTCTTCACAACATGCTACATTACTACACACATAGAGACATACCTGTACCTAATCCCTTTTTAATCCTTTAACCAGCAAAACTAATCACATAAGTCAGGGAAGTGAAAGACCAAGTGAAAGCATTCTGATTTATGTTAGGATTTAGGCAAAGACTAGGATATATTCAAAGGAGTTTCCCACTTAAACAGTTTCCAGAGGATTAAGAAATGTGAAAATAGCTATTTTAGAACACATAGGATATTTCTATACAAATTTTATACATAGCACAGGTTTGCTAATGCCACATAATATAACATGTATTAAATAGATGTCACTTTTTTCCTCAGTTTCATAGCACTTTCAAGTTCAATCTCAAAACCTTTACCCAATGTCACTTTTTATCTGGACCTCCTGATCCACTGGTGGAACACTGCTGAAAAATAATATACTCACAAAGCCTAAATTCAAAATATGGATCAAGCATTTTAATCTTTGAAAGTGTACTGGAAGCAATGACAAAACTCTTATGGACCTCATATCTCAGTACTTATACAGCTTTATTTCATATTCAGTTGTCTTCAACTCCCAAATAAAAATTATGAAGGAATATTTCTCACATAAATGTGAGAAATATTAACTAAGATGACAAGAAAAACACTTTAAAAGTCAGGAAAATATACAGTTGTATATGTCTTAATTATTCTTTAATGGGTTTTATCTTCATCATCTATCTAGCAGTACATAAGTTTTAACTACATCCACATTCTCAATAGTTTAAAAATATAATCAGATCTTCACTGATTCAATCAATTACCAAACTAACACAACACCTTCTCTTGCTCTATTTTTCTATAGTTTCTGTGGCAAATGAAGGAAAAGATTTGAAACAAATTAAATCTGTGCAAAGTTTTATGTCATTTTTATCCAAGAAAATTAAAAAAGATTCTCTCCTATCACTGACAATTCACTCAAACTATCTGCAGAGGGAAATGCAAACAAGAATTGCTTACTGTTCCATCACACTGGTCATCTTTGATCTTCAGATACATTCTTGGTTTTTTCACACTTTCAAACATGCAGAGTCCAGAGCCAATTTTATGCACCTTCCAGTAGGATTCCTGCTGCTGCTGACCTGCTCCACTGCAGCTCCCATCAGGTCTAAGTGACAGAGCCTGGCAGAGACTTGTGTTGAGCAGAATGATGGCACCATGATGAAACACACCCTTTAGATCAGAAACAAAAAGTCCTCTGTGAACAGCACTCCTTTTCTCCGTATTAAATTTTGATACTGATGCTGCTCCTACTGTTTTGTTTTAAGCACTTATTCATGAATGTCCTTGTGTGAAAGATAAAAGAGTCAGTCTCAAGTAATTGAAGTATACCTCCAGTCTTTGGATATCTGCTGCTTTCTGTGCAGGCACTAACCAGAGCAGTGGAAATCCTTCCCTACTCTGCAGCATCCCTGCTTTTCCTCGCTCAGCAGCCCGGCACAACATCCAGAGCACAAGGAGAGTGGCAAATTAAGGAACTTGTCTCTTTTCAACAGCAGCTCTCGTGGGCTGCTTTTCCAAGGTCTGCTAGGAAGTTTAGGGTCTCATCCTGCCCGTGCTGCAGCCCAGCCTGTTTGCAGGTAGGAGCTGCGGTGTGGGCAGCGCTCTCCCGGGGCCAGCAGCGAGGGGAGCCCTCCCAGCTGCCGCCTACGCTTTAAATTGTTGTGGAGCTCCACCTCGTGGAACAGGATCCCCCTTTTAGCTCGCAAACCTCTGAAACTCGGCTAGAAATAATCCGCTTTCTAACTGCAGCTTGTGTAACTGAGAGTCTTCCTGATCTCCCTCTGCCCGCCTTACCTTGACGTGCACAACAAAGTCTTTGGAAAGCCCAGCGTAGCCTGACCTTTCATCGGCTACTTTGCCTTGGCGACTGAAAGCCACAGTGTGGCCTGGGTAGCTGGCTGACTCAAGGATGGCACAGCCGTCTGGTTGAAGGTGAACACGGAGCTCACAGCACGCCTTGTCTTTGCTCTAACATAGTCAAAGAAGGAAGAATAAATTATGCGAACTATATGGCAAAATCCAAACCTGAGAGTATCACAGTATTGTTCCTGTGTTGTTTGAATTCCCACAATCCTAGCAGCCTAGTAAAAAAATCTTTCCATTTTTCAGATTTGCGGTCCTAATAAGGACTGAAATTGTGGACCCTGTGGAATTTGGCAGAAACAGTTCATTGTAAGATGACACAGATCTGGCAATAATACAAAAGATACCTAGGTACTGCAGCTGGAGAGTGTGTCACAGCCTATAAAGATGGTAAAGAAGTATAAAAGTGACACAGACAGGAAATGAACCACAGTAACTCTTGGGCACCGGCCCATCTTTGGCATGGTTTCCTTTTCTGTTTGTCTTCATTCATTTATACTGTCCTCACAGAAAACACTCAGGGAATCATGAAATATGATACTCTTTACATACTATTTACATGAAATAGCAAAGCGATACACTTTACTCCATGTTTGCCCCTTTGGCTTGGCAGGCTTTTATGATCCCATTGCAAAAAAATCATAATTTAATATTTTATCAAAACATTTAACAATAAATAATAATACATATTTAAACAGTTTATCCACTTATCATCATCCTGATATTTAAATAAAACTAGAATTTTAATCAATGTTAAATGCTAAAAATACTTCTAATAATTGATAATACTTCTGATTTACATCATCTTAGAATTTTCAAGACAACAAAGAGCCAATATTGTTACAGAAATTTTTAATTTTCAAGGCAGTACCTTCTGAAAAAAAAGCTAAAAGAACTGTCTATTAGATACAATATATCTATAAAAGTAAAGGAAAAATTGTATGAAGTTTAGAAGTACTTGTGAACAAGTAAGTAAGCATGTCCTCAAAGTACAATTAAGTATATAATATGAGGCAAATTGCAATTTTATGTAGTCTTTTTGTTCCTCCAATGCCTGAGAGACAGATATCCTGTCTTAAAGGTGTCATAAAACATCAAAGACTCCCAAAGCACCCTCAGACTCTATTCTGAGGCCTTTCACCAGAGAATTGAAAGCTTCCCTTCACAAGGGGAGGTACCTGGGCATTCCCACCTAAATTCTGGTCTTGTGAAGGACCAGAAGTCAGATTTCCATGATCCCTGTGGGTCCCTTCCAACTCAGGATATTCTCTGATTCTCTGATCAGAAGGAACTGGATTCTACAACTCCATTTACCTACCAGTATACTGCAAGCGCTGAGGAAGAAAGATCATAGTAAGACTTGAAGCTGGGCTGAAACAAATCAAAATGCATCAAAACAAACCCTGGATTATACCAGTTGTCTTATGACTGGTATGTTACTTAAAAAAAAAAAAAAAAAAGAAAAAACATGAAGGAAAAAAGGACATTAAAATTCAAGCCAGAGAATTTTTCCTTATCGAAAAAGAGGAGACATTAGGGCATTCCAGGTAGCTTGTCAACATGTGGCAAACAAATATAAATGACATCTTGGAATAGTCTGGTATATCTGAATTAAAGAAATCAACCAAAGAATAAAAAGTAAACTGTGAGAAAACAAATCCCTATCTCTAAAGTCACCTATTTATCAGCAATTTCCTGGGTTCAGTTCTGCAATTCTTCACTCCTTATCAGACTGGAAATATTTATTAGACAGACTTTTAAAACTTTTTTTTTTTTTTTTTTTGTTTTAAATCAGACAATGACATGTCTTTATGAAGCAGGAATCAGTAACACCACTTCCTACCTTTCCAGTTACACGGCCACTGACTAGAGCAAGAGCAAGAGATGGCATCTCATGACTGCTGAATATACATCTATTTCTCCTTTTGACATTTACATCAAAAAGACCTAAGAGTTAAGAAAAAAAAAAAGTTAGAAATATGAAAGTATATTAATTCATATTTACATTTAATTACAATCGATGGTTTATCATTTTCAAGGGAAAAGAATTAATTCAGTGTTTAACTCAACAGTTTGACCTCTCCAATCAATAAATTCTCTCATTTGTTCAGGAAAGGGCATCAAGGGACTACTGTCTCTTTTGCTGCCTTGAGAAGAAAAGCCCTGAGAGGTAATGATAAGGAACAAATTTCTTTTTATCAGCACATATGCTTAAAAAAAATCCATAAAAAGGAGCTGAGAACTCCAGCATGATGAACTGAGCTCTAGCAATGAATTTAGATGATAAATAACAGATGATGTAGGGAACATAAAGCTCGCAGGTAAGAAAAGAGAATTCATTTTCTCTATATCCATAATAGAATTTGTAAAGCAAATCCTGCAGCATATCTCATGGCTTCTCAAATTTTAAATCTGGCCCATTTTCCAAATGATTAACTCTTATAGCTACAAAATAGTGATGAAAGGTAAATTCTTGCCATTTTTATTGTTCCCAGGGACAACAACGATTTTTTTAACCAACTGTTCTACCAGTCCATTATGTTGCCTTTTTGTAAGATGCAACTGTCTCTGGAGGAATCCTGCGGTGTCCTGATGCACTCTGGTGTGTTCTGAAAGATTCTATCACTTCCAAAAAGATCTGTGTAAGGTCTCTGTGTAAAGTCCCTGGCAAGACGTCAGAAAGACTGAGCAGCTCCATCACTACCAAGGGAATAAATTATGTGTACCTAATACAACATGTATTAGAAACAAGTGCTACTAATGGAGTAGGAGGAAAGCTAAAGGATGGAACTGGAAGACTGCTATTAAAATCAGTTAAAAAAATAGAATAAAATTAATTTATACATATATTCTATGTATGTGTACACATACACGCACACATATTTATACTCCTTATTAACGAACTCTACCTAAATTTGAACTTGTTATCTTAGATGGATCTAGTTTCAAAACACTCCAGCTGTCCTTGCCATGTGAGTTCTGTGGGAGCACCAAACTGCTGAAGACAAGAAGTTTTTCTATTTGGTAAAGGAAAGCCAGCAACAAGACACCATATGAGAATGAATGTGTGTGTGTGTGTGTGTGTGTGTGTGTGTGTGTGTGTGTGTGTTCTAAGAATATATTTTCTTATTTTCTGAGCCCTTATACATGCATACTTTAAGTAAGGAAAATGTTTAGTATGATTATCCACTCCTATCCATTTTAGGAATCTCAACATTAAAGCCTTTCTTCCTTGTATCTCTTATGCATACATCCAGATGGAAAATACTTTACCATATTTATTTTTCTTGTCACCAAGAGCATCAACTCTGCTGTCTGGGTAGAGGCAAATGAAGCCACGGGTGAGCCTGTTGTAAAATTGAAGTGTAATGCCTTTCTGAAATTTCCACCTTTCTGCAGCCCACTAGTTTTGTAAACAACAAACAGAAAAGACTTATGAGATTATATGCAGCAATTTGTCCTACAAAGCATTCAACTGACCTGATTTCACTCAAAGCATAATTTCAATGGTTTAAATTAAAATAAAAATATATACTCTTACAGTTTTTTCTCTTTTGAGTTCCAGTTCTTGTCCTGTGCAAATAAAAAGAGTGTAATTAATTTACAGAAATCCTTTCTTCCCTTTGAGAGAGTTTTCTTCCCCACCAATTTTCACTTACTTCCTGGAAATGTGCTGGCATCTGTCACAGGCAGTTCTCTAGCAATACTGCCATCATCCTGTCCCTGGTCCAGCCACCTAAAAACCAGAACCTCTTTCAGTAATAACCTCCACTGGCAACTTCCAAAGTACTTGGATATCGATACTTGCTGTCCTACGCATTAAAGTCTCAAGGCTGACAAACAGCATTACAAAAACCCAGCTTTAGTAAAAAGAGATTAACTTCGGCAAAAAATTATTTCTGTTTCTTGTTCTTGGTGAAACATAAGTAAATGCTTCCCTTGACTGAGGTACAAGGGCCTAACCCAGTTGTTACAAATCAGTGAGCTCATATTCATCCCAGATCAATAATGAATTGTGTAGTGGTCACAATGTTTGTTTTTCCTATCTGCAAGAAGACTACAGCAAGATGCAAATTATTCTGTGCCCTGAAAATCCCTATAAGAGGAGGCAAATCCAACAGTGGCAACAGTTTCACCATGTCTGAACTATGCTTTCACAATGCCTTTTTTACACATCTACTTATGTAAGTCTAACTCCATTTGAGTCAAAAGCATTCACACACCCAGAGTAAGATGGCAAGCACGGCATCAAACTCTAACAATAGCTAGCACATACCCTGTATTTTTCTGCCTGAAATGGAGTTGAACTCTCCCTAAATTATGTATGAAGCCAGCATTATAGATCTCTTCATAGCAGTTCATCTCATCTAGAATACAGACTCAAAATTAGGTCAGGCAAGGATGAGGTGCTGTATCTGATAGGCAGAAAGCCCTTATTCACACATAAATCAGTTTCAGTGTGCACATCGCTCACTCTGGGCTGTCTCAGGCAGTTATTTATTCACTCAGAGAAGTGAGACAAGGAAATAGAATTGGGGTGCCACTGGCAAGCTGCAGCTTCACTCTTACGTGACTGGACTTTACCGTTCCTAATATTTGCACTGATAGTTATAGATTAAAATTTTTCCACAAGGTGTTGGGAATTAATCAGGCATAGATAAAACTGTAAATGAGTTACAGAAGATTCTGAGCAGCAGCATCTGCAGGGGAAAAGGCAGGGAAGTTGGGATTGCTTCAAATTACATTGCAGCTCAGCAAGAGGCTGAAAAGCAAATGACTAAAGGGGATGTGGTCAGGTAGCTGCATTTGTGATTGCCATTTCACAGGACCTTAAAGTCTGATCCTGAGCTGACTGAACCTCACATTCATCTCCATACTAACTTCAGTAAATCAGGAACAGTTTGCTAGAAAGACAGCAAGCCACTCTTCTGACTGCACTGCATGACATGGAAGAATGGATGAACCTGCTGGTGTCAAATACAAGGTACTGGGTATGGGAAATGTGTAACAAAAGCCTATCTTAAACAGTTCAAAAGGTGCAAGAATGGAAAGTTCCCAGGCAGGACTTTTTGCTGCTTTTACCTTAGTTCAAATGCACCAGACATTTGGGGCAGATACAACTCTTAGAGCTGTAAGAAGAATCAGACAGCTCACTTCTTAGGAAACATGTATTTCCCCTTACAGGGTATTTCAGGAGAAAAACTAAGAGTAGTTACAAATTTATTAAAAATTTAACCCAAATCAAACACAACTAACCTGTGACAAAGAAAAGTATAATCCAAATCTGTTACAGGATCCTTGATCACAACTTTTTCCAGAAACCATCCATTTCCTTCAAAGAAATAAAGTTTTAAAAAAAAAGTTTCTTCATGACAGAAAAATTTATGTATTTAATTATGTCTGACTTCCTATAGTTTTCTCTTTTTTACTGGAACTGCAAAATCTGCATCTACACTGGCAGGTTGCAAGAGTCACAGTCTCCACTCACTGGAGACAAGAGTCTCCAGTCTCACAGCTGGAGAGAGGACAGTACCTGCTCCAGGTACTCTAGAGTTTCCTTATGGGCCTGCAAGCTGCTGGGTCTCTCCCTGGCTACATCCCTCCCTCCTTTAACATTGCCATCATATGAAACTTATTCATTTTGCCAAACAAAATATCAACAAGATTAGATAGCAGCTTACAGGCCCAAAATAAGTTGTTATGTTTACAGTATTTAGGCTCAAGAGTTTGAAAAGTAGGACTTGTGACTGCAAGCATTTTAATTTTTACCATTAACTGGAAGTCTAATGACAAGATAGCGCTACAAAAATCTTCAGTTGTATCTTTACAGTGCAACTGATAATGCTAATCCATCTAAAATTATATTGGCTCATTTTGACTTTAATACAAGACACAATCAATGTCTTAACATGCAAACATTCCCCCTCTCCACAGTTTTTCATAGGGATTAGTAAAAATTACTGTCAGATGCTGTTCTTAACATAATGGTTGAGAGTATAGCGAAAGTGAGATTTCTGACCTGATCCAAGCCCATTATGTCCTATAACAATCTTGTACAAACATCCAAGGTGCACAGCTTCAACAGAAAAGATGTCAGTCTGTAATCAACCAACAGAATTTCAGAAAAATCTAAAAAGCATAGCATTATTCAGCCACGAAATTGTGAATACCCATAAACCCTTCTAACTCTTTTGTCAAGATCATCATTTGAAATATTAGCTGAAACAGTGGCAGAAGCCTGATCACTTTGCTAATGAGAGTAGTGCCATTCAAATGAATGGGATCAGAGTCAGGAAAGAAAAATTGGTTGAATGGCTAAGCACATACAAATTACAGCAGATGTCAACATTAGAAATGCAGATAAAAAATGAAAATTTGTTTCCTCTTCACTTTTTAAACCAAATTTTTAGAAGAATGAAAACCAAAAGTACACAGCTTACCTATTTTACAAATGAAAATTCTCACTTTCAAAAGCAATGGTATAACATTAGAAAGTAATAGGGAATACTTAATTAAGGAATTGTGGGGAGCCATTGGAATACAGTGATTATCTCTTTTCTAATTGCAACTCTCTTGGATGTACCACCCACTCAAGAGAGAAAAGCCAGCCAAAGACATCAAAAATGCTCTTTCACTTACTTGTCCTTTTAAAAATTTCTTGGATTTCTGTGACCTGAGCAGCTGTCTTGATCCTGTATCACCTCTTTCTCCATAGACAGAAATATAGACATCAGCCTCAGTTGCAGCATTCCACAGGTCTCCCGTTGTCACATGAACTTTGTAGACAGTCACTGAAAATAAAAGATGACAACTTTCCATATCACAAGCACTATTATAGTTACAATAACATCTAGCTGGCTGTAGAGTCCAAATACATCTGTGTCAAGGACAGAGTATAAAATATTAAAAGTGCTATTCAATAAAATACAATACAAACTTGCTTTTATGGTTTTTATGTTTTCTACATTCATTGTTACATCTATGGCTGTCATTTGTGGGGAATGCAAACAGAAGTTAATTCTAAATGCCCAGTATTGGTCCTGCAGCATCATTTGAAGTCATCATAAACTGAAAAGTAAATAATGTAAATCCCAGATTGGAGTCACCGTAAGTGGTGAGATCAAAACTGTAAAAAGGAATGGGAGCCATTATCATTTTGAATGTACTGGGTAACCAAATAGGCTAAAACCTAGCACCATTGTTTTAGTTTCCAAGGACCTGAAAACTCACTGTTTTATTATTTTAGTAATTCATGTTATAGGATACAATCCTAGAATGGTTTGGTTTGCAAGACACCTTTAAAGACCACCTAGTCCAACTCCCCTGCCATGATCATGGACATCCTCAGCTACCTCAGGTTGCTCAGAGCCATGTCCAACCAGACTTTGAATGTTTGAATGTTTCCAGGGATAAGTAGCCTCCAATTTCATATGGATTTTTTTTAAGGATATAAATTTAGGAGGGAAAAACTAAACTTAAATTCAATAAAATTAAACCATTTAATAATTACTTAATTACTTAATTACTTATTAAATATTTAATAAAAATGGATAATGCAAGTAAGATTAAATTTGAGTCAAAACCTAATGAAACTGAAGGTTATGATACATAAAAATATCTACCAATATCAAACTGTGGTCCTTAAAATGCAGATGCAGGAACTCCATAAAATTCAGAATTAACATAAAACATGCAATCATAATCTTCAGTAAAAATGGGAAAAGCAAAATTTATGCCAACATACACTAACAATGTCTTTTTAGACCAGGTGAGGTACAGAGAGAATGAAAGGGGAAGAGAAAACCTTATTTTCTGGCACACAAGCTCTTCTTCCAAGGGTAGATGTCTGTGTGCTTCTCTGTCTTGCAAGCAGAAGAGTTTCTGAATCACTGGGTCCGAAACAACATCAACATTATCATCATTCAATTGTCAGTTTCTATTTGAAACATGTTAGGAAGATTGGCTGTAATTCTCTGAAGAAGGTTGCTTCCAAATCTCACTCTTCTGACGGCCAAACACCTTCCTTTTATAAGCACTGAAGATGTATTTACCATCAGTCTGTATCTGCAATTATGCTAGGTGGCTGCTCAGTGTTACAATTTTTCCCTTCATCCTATTTTTTTCACTATTATCTCCCACTTATTTACATGGTATTTTTTGTGCTTGTTACTAAACAAGCTTTCTTTAAAGAATTCCATTTGGATAATGGTAACAATTTGGAAAAAAACACTTAACAGCCTGCGCAGGTTTTAATGTGCCCACACAGAATGCTAGTGGTAGTTTCCTTCTGACATGAGAGCTAACTCATTTTGAGATCAGAGCCTCTGAGCTCCTCTGAAATATGTGGCAAAGACCAGCCACATTTAACACACAGAAGCTTTTGACATTCTTTAGTTAGCAGCAGAATCAGGCACTATCTTTCCCAGTGTATGCCTGCCTCAATACTCAAAATAGTTTTCATTAAGCAACTGTTAATTCATACTGCATTACACCCTTAAAATTTCATATGTCCCCACCTGATCTATTTACTTGACCAATTTTTTCTTTGCAGCACCCACATGAACACATGTCCCATGAGCAGACCACAGCAGAGGAAGAGAATTAATTTCTCTCTGGACCAAAATTCCATGTATAGGACCACAACAATCCTCTATCGCAACAATTGCCTCCTTCAATAACTACCTACTTTATAATTCCTGCAAGGAGAAAAGCAAAGGTCCACCAGCTACCAACACTGTGTAACCCTGATTTATTCACAGGATATAATTAATGATTGTGTCATAAACTATGAGCAGACAGGGACAGAAGTAGAATGGTAGAGGATAAAACGTCAAACGAATGCTGCTCAGTCCTCCAGCATTACAGTAACAAAGTGTCTGTGCAACTCTTCTTAACAGTTTAATTCCCATGTTCTGCCTTTGAATAAAAAAGAATGTTAAATCAGAGAGTGTTTCAGCCTCTTTTTATTCAGAAATTGGTTTTAAAGTGCTTCTCATCATCTCCCTTTCACATTGAATCCAGATCCCTTCACTGTTCTGTTATCAAACTATCTTCTCTGAAGTTGAAAGCTGTGTTCCCTTTTCACTGTCTCATGCAGAAATATGACACTGGCAAAAAGACACAGAGGCCGTCTTTCAATTACTAAATCAGAGATGAAACTGCCTTCTCCAAAGCTTTCTGTATGACCCTTTTTACACTGAATCAGGTAGAAATGCACAGAAGCTCTTTTCTTTCTCCCATGTGTGAGGGAGAAATTGTTAACTACAAAATGCAGATTGAGAGGTTGGTTGTAAGTGTGCCTTTGTGCTTTTCATGCACCGAAGATTACTTGGTAATAAAAATCTTTCATTGTATCTTTATTTCAGAAACAATTGAAACCTGCTACTCAGAAAGAGACCAAAAATTAGGATGTTCAGAGAATCACAGAATATTCTCTTCTGTTGGAAGGGACCCACAGGGATCATTGACTACAGTTCTTAAGTGAACAGCCCATATAGGGATTGAATCCACAACCTTGGCATTATTAGCACTATGTGCTAACAAACTGAGGTTGTTGAGATCTGCACCTCAGAATATTTTAATGAGAGCACAGTTAGGAAGAACAGATACTGCAAATAGGGGAATACAGCATATTCAATGTAGTATGTCAATTATCATTAATTAGCGTTTATTCAAAGGGGTGAGGAGGCGCTTGACTTTTATACCAGCGTGTTGTATGTCCCCCTATACAAAAAATAATAATCTCCTGGCCAAAGAGACCAAACCTGTGAGGAAGCAGGCTAAGTGCCTCTGAGGCTTCTCATGTCATGAAGATCATGACCACCCAAGACCAAAATTCATTGTGGTTAGTGTGGACAGGACCCTCTCTAGAGCATTTTATGAGCCTAATGTTTTATGTTGCTAAGTACTGGGGGAAACCTATCTCATTATTCTTTTTCTCTTAAAACGTACTTTTGAGGCACAAACCTGTTTTTTCTGATCTTCTTGTTATGTTCTTAATCTCAGAGCTCAGACATCACAGGGAAGCATAAATATAACTTCAGGTCACCTTATGACAAGAGTAATTGTCCCAAGGTATGTTTTCCCACATCCATGGGCCATTTTCTGGCCTTCCATTTTATTTGTATGTATCTTCTGCCTCTAGCCTGCACCCACAATATCTATTACCACTGAAATACCTGTTACAATTTCAACTTTAAAGGATCAACACAAGAGACCACAGGCACATCATAAAGCACTGATAAATTGTTAAACATTCTGGAAAAGGGGTTCCATAATTTTTAGAGAACTCAGAGTGGAAATTTCTCTCATCCCATTAATTTTGTCCTCTGCGGCTATGATTTTTGTGGGGAAGAGAAGAGAAAATGTCCCAGGTGGATGTTGTTCTAGTGAAGTCCTAGCACAAATAGTACCAGTGGTGTTGTGGCTTTTCCTCCTCTAGCACCATGCCTCAATGTGATGGGAATCTGCCACAGCATTCTTACCCCCTCACCCACATCTCTCCCAGGACTCACTTGCTGATCTTGCTAAGCCCTTGTAATTTTCTTAGAAATTTTCCTGAAAAGGACAGTGCCAATTGGAGAGAAAGGAAGAACAAGCACAGACTTTCCACTCCCTTTCCATTGATCAAGCAGAGGGATTTTATAGCAACATCAGGGATTGGTGTGGTAGAGCAGGACACTAAAACAGTGCAATAGCAGCAGCCAATCATTTTCATATTCTTTGGAATCATTCATCTTTAGAATTACAATAAAATCTCCCTGTGAATAATGGAGATTTTAACACTTACAGACTCCTGAAATATTTATTCTGAAAGTTTTATTCCACACCCAAAAATTAAAAGGTCTCTGGAATCTGAGCCACTTACCAGAAAGAGACTGAAACAGCCACTACAATAGTAATGCTGGAGCTATAATCCTCAGTTATTGAAAACAGAGTTTGTGACCTGACTCATATGCTGGTTTCATGGTGTTTGCATGTCTGACATGTCTTTACTATTGCCTTTATTTTAAACCAAACACAAGCACTGAAAATCTTACCAAACAAGGAATCCATTTAAAGAACGTGTGAAATTCAAAGCATTAAAGACTCTCTCAATTCTTTTCCAGTGTTTTTTAACCTTTTACCTGAGTATGAACAGTAACAACAGGAAAAGAAAGCAGAAAAAGTGATGTGGCAGCCAAAAAGTAATAGAGGGCCTGATGAAAAACAACAAACTCACCCCTATCAATATCAGTCTGGGGTCTGACTTTGCTGATGCAGTATTGTGCTTACCTGGAAGAATAGGCTGGCCCTGGTATAACACAGGAAGCTCCACAGATACTTCCCCACCAGCCTGATCCTCAGCCAGCCATCGATGTGCCGGGAAAGAGAACTGCTCCCCTGAGAAAAGGTTCAGCAACTGCACCTAAATAGCACCAAGAATTCCAATTTAACTTGCTGATCTCAGACCAGATGGAACAGAACATGAAACGTGTGGGATGCTGTTGAAATCTGTGCAGGTACATCTTTGTGGGATGACCACAAAACCACGGGTTTGGAGCATTTCTGCTCCCTGGATCCAACTGCCCAAATCTGACTTTTCACTCAGTCATATTTGAAAGCTCAGGGCAGAGTAATTCAAGTGCAACCGAGAAACAGGATTTTGTCAGCTCAGGAGCACTCCCACAGACCACAGCTGCTGTTCCAGCTGGTACATCCGTGGGGGCTGGCACTAGGTGGCATGGCTTACCAAAGACGGAACTTCTCACTGGGAGCTTGTCAATGCTTGTAACTACATTCCCTATACTTTTAGCAGAACAGGAATTAAAGGGACAGGTTTTGATTCTTCAACACTCCTTGTGACATAAATAAACCATGAAAGTGCTAGGCCCAACACCAGTTGAGGCCTACACAATGCCCTACATTATTTACTTCCATATCCACCTTCAAGCACGTAGCAGCAAAAGGACCATATGCACACCAGCTGAAGGAGGAAAAGAGGCTGAGTTATTTTGTACTTCGAAGTGCTCCTTAGTAAGCATTTCAGAGGCTGCTGCATGTTCTAATAGTCCTTGATTATGCTAATTTATACCCATATCTACACTAGATTTTGGATCGGCAGAGAGAAGGAAAGACACTCCTACATGTAGTTTCACTCTGTGCTTTGCAGAATCTAATCTCCTTAATTTGAATATTGAACAAACTCAGGATTTCTGGAAACAGTTTTATGTCTTTTGCTGCGTGAATATTAAACTTTAAAGACAAAGATTCATCTTGTCTGAAAAACATGGCACACCTAAGCCTGACAACCTCTGCTGATGAAGTCTGAAAGGGAAATTTGGATTAGCAAAGCAGCACCTTTGTGGACATTTTCTGGTCTGATATCATCTCAGTACAGATACAGACATAGAAATCATGGGACACTCATGGAAAACTAGTGTGCCTAACTACTAGAAAAGGTCTGCAGTTGTAGAACACACTGTTTTAATTTTAGTTCTTCCTGAAAAAAAATGCAAGTTTCCCAAGAAACAGTGATGCTAAGTGTCTGTAGGTTGTTCCTCTTGTGTGAAGTCTAGAAATCAATCCATTCCTTTGTCTCTGACTGTAGGGTTTGAATGTATTTCTTTTTTTTTTCTTTTTTTTTTGACTCTGTGCACAAAGTTGCAAAGAGGGAATGACCTGGCCCTGGCTGATGAACCACTCCCTAAAAACTGTATCTGATTGACTGAGATTCCATAAAAAGACAATTGAAATTTAAAAATAAATAACTAATGGAACACACTGAAGTGTTGGGTTTTTTTTTTTAATTTTACTGTTGATTTCAATTAATATATCCTAGGTGGACAGAAGTGAAATAATAACTTTTCATTTTTCTCTTTCATTTTTTGTCAGACTTCCTCAGTCTCTCATATGTCTGTCCCCAAAACTCAATACAGCTGGAAAACAAATACCTAGGTTTTATCATCAGGCAGTCATCACTTGAACTGGAAGAGAAATAATCCCCATAATTCTATCATGAAACCTCTTAGAGTGATAATACATGGTATTTCAGTGTACACATGAACTGACTAGAGGTATGAACTCACAAGACCTTGCCTAAACTTCAGTTAACACTTCCCAGATCTCAGTCTTCCTTCTGAGTCACAGGCCCGGGTAAAAACAAGCATCAAATAGCCAGATATTTTGACCACTGATCAATGAACATTTGACTTCACTGGGAACTTTGCATTAGATAGACCTAGATATAGTGTGAAATATAATTTTAATATTGAGTTTACCAGCAGCTTCTGAAGTTCTTCAGAAACTGCAGTCTCTCAACTGAGAGATAAGAAACCCTGGCACAAAGAAGAAGGGTTTCAGGCCTGCATAGCATATAATTGGCACACATAGTAGCACATAGGTTATAGGATAAAAGTCAGATCCTTTAATTTCCAGTCCAGAAACCTATATATTATGTTTCCCAACCAAACCTTGAAGTGCAACTAGATCATTCTCTTTGCTCTATTATATTTGCTTAACCTGCATCAAGATATTTTTTACATAAGGAGGGAAAAAGACTTCTTATTGTCTTTTTCTTATCAGAGACACAGAACTAGAAACATTTGCAATGTAGCTCTGGTGCTGTACATAGGGGCCCATAGGCATCAGCCACAGATTTGGGGAGAACTTGGCTAGACTTGGTTCAAGATTTTGTGGGTTTAAACAAACCCTAGGCACTTTATAGCATGCAAAGACTGTAGAAGACTCAGACTATAGCTGCTAACTTAAGTAGTCTTTTTTGCTGCCCAGCCACACATTTTTAAAGAAACATAATGTATTAAATTACAAACAGCCAACCCAGACATCATAAGCTGCTTTAGTTCCACAAAAAAAAAAAAAAAATTCCTTCATAAGTAATCCCTTAAATGAAGGTGAAAGCATTTGATGAAGCTAATATAATCCCAGGGATTTTTTTCTTACTCATATTTTGAATCCAATGTCATAATGACTGCTTTTGGACAGATAAAATTCTTTCTCACTGCTTTTACCTCTTTGCAGTGCCAGGCAGGGGAGTTCCCTGTATTTGTATGTCCTATTCGTATTTTGTAGAGATGTCCTACGTTCCTAGTATTGACCTGTAAAAGAAACACAACTAATGAAACAGAATATTTGCTAAAAAGAAAAGACATGAAACAGAAATTAATTTAGTAACTGTAAGGTGAGATTTTAATTAGAGGAATTAAATGACATTTAAACAAGTCTTTCATCCTTAGACTTTTGGGTCTTCTAAAAGACAACCCTCAAAAATCCTATTGGCCTGCCAATCCCATTCAAATATCTTCAGGAAGTTGTTGTGGTAATTCCTGAGTGAATATTTGCCTCACTGGGAGGTGAATAGAGACCATACATATGACTGAAAGCAAAAGCATCTTGACCCTAAAATCTATCTCAGTTTAGCATCTATACTAGCAACCTGCTCCAAAATTATTTTTGTCTCCCACATACCTCTGAGCTTTTCCCTACCCCTCCAGGGTGTATGTCTTACCACTTTTTGGAAACAATTGTGTTCAGCTTTGATGCTTCTTTTTACAAATAATTTCAATTAAATCAAGTTAAAAAGCTGTATTTGAAAGATTAGCTCTTGGGCAGGCTGGATGAATATGTCCAGCACAGATAACAGGGCACTGAAGGAATAACTTTGTGTAAAGGTTATTCAAACAACCTTACTATGAACTTAAGTTGAGAAATAGAAAGCTTATCTTCAAGGAACTGGAAGTACACCATCAGCCTTCCTTTCTCACTGTGTAATTTATTTTGTTATAATGTAGGCTTGATTTTTCTCTCCTTCTGTTGTTTTCCATAGAATTAATTTTCACGTTCTCATGGACATTGTATAGATGGGTGTGAACTGAGTTCCCTGTATCATGAATTTCTCTGAACTCAGTAGTATAAATGATAAAGAGACAAAGCAGTGAGGACAGACCATGGCTGTGTGCAAATACAGTGCAGTCAGAGATCCTTTTCTCTTTCTATACATTTCAGAGTAGGTTCTCCTTAATAGTATTCAATGCTATGAATACTTGCCTAACAGGGGAATCCTAGGTTTCAAACAATGGGACTGTCCTCCATGTTTTGCATTTTAAAGTAATTGTAGGTGAAATTAATTTCAGTACTAGGAAACAGCCAACAACATCTATTGTGAAGAGGGTCTTTTAATCTGTCAGGACCTGCTTACTTGTTTTATCGACTCCTTTCAATCTGGCTGGTTTGATATCATAAATGGAGAATGAAATTCTGTATCAGGGGTGCTGGATTCTTCTGAGAAATTCCATAGGCTGAAAGGGATAAGAACTGCACTTCCTGCATCCCAGTCATCTATGGGGCAATTGTGGAAAAGGTGAGGTCTTCATCAATGCTGCCAACACCTTTTCTTAGAGGGGGAGTTGCTGTGCTGGATACTAATGATGGAAGCACCCATTTGTCATATGGCCCCATAGCAGACACCTGTAGACAACCCCTGACAATCCTATTTACACACTCAAGCTATGGAGATTGTGATAAGGGACCTAGTCTGGCTCACCTGTGTAACTGGAAGCAGAAGTAGTTTCAGATAGATTTATTACAGGCATAAAATTTGCCACTATTTCACTAAAGCAGCAGGTGTTTAACAAAGTTAAAATTTTATCATAATTCCTCACTTCCTCATTTAATTTTTAATATTGTAGTCCTGTTTCAAATTTGCAAACAAAACAAGTATCTGTTGTCGTACATTTCTTGGTATTTTCTTGGGCACTATGCAACTATGCAAATAAAACACTAGTTCTTCTTCAACAGACAATAAACATGTTGAATCAAATCAGCTTTGGGTGAGTGGGAAAGGATACTAAATTTAGCTCTACATTTAAGTGTTGTTTCTCATTTCTAGATATGTGTAACATACAAAAAGCTGCCTTTTATCACATAGAGTTTGAAATGTCATGCAATCTGGCAGGAAGTAAAAGGGCAACAATGAATATATATTACTTACTGTGAAGATGTCTTCATTGCCTCTCTGAAATAATTTTCCCTTCTCTCCATCAAGAAAAATAGGACCTGAACTGCCACGATCCCCATACAATGCAATATAAACCTTTGAGCTTGTTCCTGCAGATGGCACATCACTGGTGAAGACTGACACATTCCATTTCCTAGCTATCAAAAAATGAAAAGACTTGATGAACTACTTAAAGTCAAGATTCTTAAATAAAATGCACTTCAGTAATCAAAATTTTAAATAATAGCATGTCAATGAATACAGAAATATGTGTTTCACAAAATTACAGCAGGCAAATATTGAGTTTGCTGTGTTGGGCATGTCATGAAATGTCAGGTTGTATTCATCTTTTATTCTAAATGTCCTATATGACCAAGTCAAATTTGAATGAACGTAGATCACCTTTCAAACACAGATTGAAATATTGTATTAAATATGGGGTTCTCTTTACTTAGGATATATCAGCTCTGCTCAATGCAGTGCTGTGTAATGACAGCCTTGACACTCATCAATTTAAATATTAGGGACTCTGAAAGCAAATTAGCTCTGCTGAAAAAGAACTGCTCAAGGATCTGTATCTCTCTAAAAGTGTGATCAGCTACACAGATGTAGTACCTAGTTTGGAATCCACTGAAGCTTTACCAGCACAAGAAGGACTTTGACCTGTTGAAGAAAATCCAGAGTGGGCCAGCAAGCTGATCAGAGGGATGAAGAACCTCTGCTAGGAGAAAAGGCTGAGAGAATCAGCCTGGATAAGGGAAAGCTCTGGGATGGCCTTCCAGTAACTGAGGGGAGTCTAGAGGAAAGATGGAGAGGGACTATTTGCAAAAGCATGTAGTCACAGAAAAAGAGACAATGGCTTCAAACTGAAAGAGAACAGGTTTACATTAGATATTAGGGAAAAATTCTTTACTGTGAGGGTGGTGGGGCACCAGAGAATCTGTGGATGCCTCATCTCTGGAAGTGCTCAAGATCAGGCTGGATGGAGCTCTGAGTAACCTGTCCCTGACAGGTCAGGGACCTGTCACTGCAGGGGGGTTGGAACTGGATGGGTCTTAAGGCCCCTTCCAGCCCAAGCCGTTCATCAGTGGAAGCTAAGTACCAATGGCACAGAATTTAGGGAAATGGTATCACTGGTGGATACTCTTCTCAACAAGGTAAATTTGATCAATTCCAAAACTGTCATAGCTTGAACATATTAAACTGAATGTATAAGTAAAAGATAACAACTGTGAGATCTGAGAAAGAGAAGTAACTGACAGACACACATTTGCTATCAACAGAGCAGTGTGAACTTCCTCAAAAGTTGCTGTAATCTGCTTTTGCCACAGCTGCAATTAGCTGATGATTGAATTCCTTGTTTTGCTCTGCTTGTGTGTGCACCTTTTGCTTTACTTATTAAACTTTATTTCAATCCATGAGTCCTCTCTCTTTTATTATCTCAAATCCCACTGGTGGGGAAGTAAGCAAGCGGCTGTGTGGGGCTTAGTTCTGACTGGGGCTAATCTGTGACACAATGTGAGAAAACTGCATTGACTATTCCCCTTAGCTCTTAGAGTAGATCAACATTGTGATTAGATTAATGATATTTGATAATATTAGTGCTATAAAAGTTAAGGTGCTCGTTTAATAGTGATACACTGAACAATGCATTGAACAATGCTCTTCTGACATCCTTAGAATTAAGATAAATATGCCTGGTGCATTTCAGAGACTACAGCCATGATAATTAGAGGAAATGAAGAAAATATTTATGTAGGAGAAAAAGTTGAGAAAATGTCTGATTTTGTTGATAGATACCAAGGAGGAAAAAGTGAAAATTACAGTGATGGCTTTGGGACACGTATATAAACTAACCATGAGTAGTCTGAGTATGGAAACCAGGAAACATTCAAGACAGACATCAGAAATGGGACTCAAGCTCTAGAACATCTGTCTGGTGCAAGCTGTAATGACTACAGAGAGAAAGATTTAAAATGAGATTTAGTAATTAAATGGAATTGCTTACCTAATTGTGTAGTTTCCTTCTAGCAAGCTGCTAAACAAGATAAACTGGGAGTTCCTGGGACTGTGATCTGTGTTATGCTGGCTGTTTCTTTTTAAATTATGGCAAGACAAAAACTGAATTCTTTCCAGATGTATGGCATACTCTCTGTAAATCCCAAAATGTTTGCTGAATGTTTTTCTATCTTATTAAAGCAGCTCAACACCTCACAGTGTTTTTGCCTCAGTCAATCAGTATGTTTCTGTAGCATTGTGAGGTTCTCTCTTCAGCTTTCTCCAATCTTAACTATGAAAACAATTTTATCTGTGCATTTCAGACACCTGATATTCTCTGTCTTTGCTTCAAGCTCCACCAGGGAGGGTGCAATTGGATTTCAGATTGGATTTCAGATTGGATGACAGGAAAAATTACTTCACTGAAAGGGTTGTCAAGCATTGGTGGCTGTCCAGGGAAGCAGTTGAGTCACCAGCCTGAAGGTATTTAAAAGATGTGTAGATATGGCACCTGGGGACATGGTTTAATAGTGGACTTTGCAATTCTGGGTCAATGGTTGGACTCAGAGGTCTTTTCTAACCTAAATGATTCCACAGTTCTCTGATCTTCCCTGTGCTACTAATGAATATATAAACCCTATGACAGTATGATACATCTCACTGTCAACCTTTTGTCCTGCTCTGAGGTGACATTTTATTCCTTCTCTTTCAGTTAATGTACAGAAATCAAAACCAGGTCTTTCAGTTAATATTCATTTCACCACTTGCTGTGGTCTCTGCTAATTGCAACCTGAGGGAGTACCTCACATCTCATGTTTCCAGGGCTTAGTTTGCTCAGTAACTCTCAGTAACTCAGCAATAAGGATCTGATTAAAGATTTCTGAACCTAGATCTGGAAGCCCTGAGGTTTTGTGGATGCAGCACAGAGTGCTGTGAAACCAGCAGAAAGGCTGTGAGTGATGGAGACATATACAGCTGTTAATTTGCCTATAAATTAGACATTATTTACAGCAAAGAATGCTATATGATATTCAGATGGATTGTAATAATTTTGAGTTGTTGAGTTATTCAAACAAAGGTTTTATTTTTGTATTGACATGTAAAGGGATGAAAAAATACCACTGAGACTCTTCACTTGGAGCAGCTCTAAAACATGTGAAGAAGGACACCAAAAGAAGTGGAGATGGACAGAGGAACATCAGAAACAATGGCAGCAGAGGAAATAATACACTGCTATTTGTTGTGAAATATATTAGACAATACATTTTGCTTTAGAGTTATAACTTCAGTTTATTACATAGAATACACCGCTTCAAACAACAGAAATTTAACATTCATTAGGGGAAAATATATCAGCCACTGGACTTCTAAAAAAAATGAGGAGTGCTTCTCATTTCCTACCTGTGCTATAAACCCCTTTTGCTTCACATCCAACATCCACTTCCCTTCCACGTGCCCTCTGTCCCACACAGACACAATCAAAGCCTCTGACCCAAGAAGAATTTGCATCAGCCTTTTATTAGGTCCCCAGTCTGGATAATCATAGGATCATGACCCAGGGTTTATCACAGCATGTACATGCTAGTTATTCAAGACAGTCTTCAAGAGTACAGAATAGCCAAATTCTCATTCCCTACCTGAAAAGTGGCACCTTCTTTTTTCAGGTATATCTCTGACTTCATTGACATTGAAGAGAGGTACTGTGTAGTAATTAGAATTAAAAGCTAACCAAAAAAACTGAAACACTCTCCCTAATCACAATATTCATTAAATATTTTCCAATTTCATGTGTTATATCATTTACTGAAAATTGTAAACCATATATAGGTACTTACTAGATGCAGTATTAAAAAAGTGCTGTAAACAGGTATCCAAAATAACTCTAAGGGCAGACTGAAAAATCCTGGAACATATTGCATATGCCTTAGATTCTCAAAATACGACATATTTACAAAAAAAAAAAATAAAACCTAAACAAAAAAGCCCACATATGCACAGAAAAAAACAAAACACAAAACCACAAATACAATCTTTAAAGTACAGACAGAGATTAAGTTAGAACAGACAACTAAAACTTTCAGTACACGTAGAACACTTTTAAGAGTAAGTGGTGTTGCATCAGAAGGAAATATGGCAAGAGCAGTCAGGAAGTCCATTGACAAAGAGTCTCTGTTCTCAGTTCTTAAATATGCCCTTTTTCTAGTGTCCTCTGAGTTAAAGGGGCCAACTTTATTTGGTGTCTGGATGATCCTACATGGAAAATCTCTTTACTCACATTCATGTTCAGCAGCTGACCTCTAAAATTTCAAACAGCAAATTTATAATGTTCATCCGTAAAAAACTAACATGACCTCTGTTTCCTACTTGTTATTGCATTACAGCATTTGAATAGTATTTCCTACTTTTCATTTCAAATTAAATATATCAGTTGATTTTCTTCTGGGAAAAGCATTTGTACTGAAAGGCAGTTTTCAAGCTCCTTCTCAACTGCCATGGAATACAAAAACCTTCTTAGAGCTTGGGCAGGTATTTCAAATTTCAGTTCTCTGTTGAAACAAGCAGCCAACATTTCTCTAGATGATTGGTATACAACTACCTCTTGACAGATAATATTTCAGGGAAAAACTGCTTCCTAGCTAAGAAATCATTGCCTTAGAAGAAAAACTTTTCTTCATGTGGGTGTTTCCCATAAAAATGTAATTAATATTTGTATTTCAGCACTGATATACAATTGTGACTTATTTTATCTAGTTATTCACACCGGGAGTTTTATTGGTTGAACCGTTCAGCAGTTTATTATGCGATTTTTTTATTTTTTTTTTCTGAAGATGTTTTTACTAATCTAATGTGATGGAAATCCCAAGATCTTTATTATAAGTCATTCTCATCGTTACTATTTCCGCTGTTCACTGTAGAAGAGCAAACTACTTCTTCTTTGTCTTCTTCTTCTTCTTCTATAGGAAAGGCATTTTTGTTTTTCAGATTTTCAGAGGCTTTATGTTCAATGCTATTTAAGGAAGAGTCACACTTCAGAAATGTTTCAGAATGACAGGTTTCTGATGGATCTGCCAACATAGGGGAAAATTTTTCTTCAACAATATAAATTAAATTTATTCTTAAGGTTTGACATATTCTTTTCTTTCCATTGGGTAACTCAGTATTTGTGCCTGTGACTAGATCACTTGGTACATGTTTAGATACACTATTTTGACAATTTCTGGCTTCCATGGGGTTTGCATTCATATCCTCTGAAATGTGTAACTCCCCTAAAATATTTGTGTCCTTCAAAGTTGAAGATGCAAGTATTCCAAAGTTACTAATAAAATCTAAGGTGTTATCAGCATAAAACCTATTAAAGATATTATTGGCGATCTTATTGATAGAGTTATTCTTCAAAGTGACATGATTATTTTTGTCTGCCAGGTCTTGACCTGGCCATCCTAAATGTTTGCTCTTTTTGGCCAACAAGTATGGACACATCTGGTTCTCAATATCAGATGCCTTTTGGTAGGCATATCCTCTCTGCTCCTCATTAACTGGTATTACTGTTACCATCAGTATTGGACAGTGTTGGCCACATATCGCATGGAGCCTATCCAGAGAATCTTCTTCATGAGGAGCACTTCTATCCACGTTACTAACATTAGTTGGCTGAGACTGGATGGGCACAGCATTTGAAGGCTTTTCCAATGGATGCACCTTGTTATCAGGCAATCTAAATTCCACAGATGAAAAGGCTGGAAAATTGGTTTCAGCCTGTGTGGAAGTAGAACCTGCCATGTTCGATGGATTGGTCTTGTCTTTGTTTGGTGCAGGAAGGATCTTACTACTGCGACTAGGTTTGCTTTTTGTATTTGACTCATCCTGAAAGGGGTCTGAGTCACTATTATGAGGCATATTGAAGTAGCTGCAAAATTTTTCAGGGGGTTTTACCATGTCTTCAAGCTCTGAAGAAGGGATCTCATCAAGGGTGGGGTACTGATCCAGATTGCCAAAGTGAGAGTACGGAACTTCATCACTTTCAATTGATGTTGTATCCAAATTACCATACATTCCAATCTGTTCAGGTGGTGACCTTCTTATCAAATGATTTTCTTTCAGAAGCCATTTACCTTTATCTATCAATATTCCTTCATCTTCACCAGCCTGAATGCTAGGTTGACAATGTTGATTTGGAGATTCCTCTAAACAGTCATTAGTATAGCTTGTCTCTTCTCTGTTAAGGGCAGACTGTGGTGTTGGTGAAGGAGTATTTTCTCTTCTTGATATAGCATCATCTTTGTTTACTTTTATTGGATATTCCTGTGATGGTAATGAAGAATGCGACAATTTCTCTGCAGAACAAGACATAGATTCTTGAGAAAAATAAATGATTTTTTCCCCCACTGCAGAGTGGAATCCTTCAGTATCCACTTGAAATACTTTTGACGTATAAGGAAATCCTTTGTGAAAGTCAGGCTTAAATGAAGCTTCTGTCTTGCCATAGAGTCTTTCAATAGTTCTCTTTACATAGCCAGTATTGTAATGTTTTTCAAGTGCTTCCTCCCCACTTTCATTGGTCAAGTCACTGGATACTCTAAAGTTATAGTCACTCTCTTCAGTATCTGGTCTGTAATCTGACCAGTCTGACGTAGCAGGACTTTTTAAGCATTTTTTTAATTGAGAGGTGTCAGAACACATTTTATCCTCCAGTTCTTCTACTTGCAGTTTCTGTTCTCCTTCAGTCATGTCACATTCTGTAATTTGCTTTGATTCATAACGAAATGATAATGGAGAGACTGTAGATAACCTCTCAGAGGTTTCCTCAGATATTTCTTCATCTTCCTTGTCACCCTGTACAGAATAATCCTCATTATTATATTCTACAGAGGTTTCAGTATCTAGTGTAAGTTGGTTTTTTGGGGCTTTGTCAGTATCTGCTGAATTTGGATGAACATTCTCAGCTTCATTTTTATCAGTAGTAACAGGTACAGCGTCTTTTTCACCTTCTAACTCAGAAGTATCCTGATCTAAGATACAATTGTTATCATTAGAAGTTACACTATGAACTGTGGAGTTAGGTTCTACTGAAGATTCCGACTCTTCATTAATGAATGACGTATCTTGATTTTTTTCATATAGGCTATCAGGCATTTCTTCATTTCTTTCTGGTATCTCTAAAGCTGATGGAAAGCTACAGGTACTTGAATTAGTATTGGCATATTGACCATCTAGTTGAGTTATGGGAGCAGTCATGTCTAAAGCCTCTGTTTCTTTACAAATTTTCCTCTCTATATCAAAACAGCTTTCTGGTTCCCCAGTTAATTTTAGAGCTTCTTCAGAACTGACACCGTCCATTGCAATGCAAGGCTCAACTGATTCTTCATGTTCATGCAAACATGTATCATTAGGAATTTCAGAGATGGGCATATTCTCCTGTGTGCAGTCCTGCTTTTCAAGTTCCTTCCTAAAGTGTAATACCTTATTTTCTGTTGATTGTTGGAGATGTGAGAAGACAGCCTTCAGCTCATCAGCTTGTTCTATAGCTGCAGTTTGTTTCAGACATTTTAACTGTGTCAGTATTTCAGAACAGCTACAGGAATTCTTTTGCATATCATCTGTGATTGTCCCAATCAAACTCTCTCTCAGATTCAGTAAAAGTAGCCAAGCTAGGAGGGCATTGGAGGAAGAACCAAAAGCTGCAGGAGAAAGATCTGAAAAGCTGCAAGACTTTCCAATGCATCCACTATGTCCTTTCTGCAGACCAAGCAAAACTGATTGTAGTTCATGCAGCAAAATGTTAGACATGCAGTTATTCTGAACTTCAATTCCAATTTTCTCACTAAAAATTGTGCAATCAGCTTGAACAGCAACTTCAGATCTTTTTCTTTTACATAGGTTGTTAATTTGAATGTCAACTTCTGCCATCTTTTTATCCTTGTCATGTGCTTCATGAAACAAATGTAGCTTACTATCCTGATGAAATTCTGACTTTAGTGAATACTTAGCTTCTTCTACTATAGATGTGTTAGAATGAATCAAAGAGTCAGTTTGTCTTTCATCTGCATCTTTTGCTGAGTCTTCTGAAATTCTCAATTTACCAATAGGTTTTAATGGTTTTTTTGTTAAATTATCTTCAAGTAGATGGTTTTTTCCAGTTACATGCACATTATTTGTGATAAATCTAGATTCTTTTTCTACAGAAGCACCAGTATTTTCTTTGGGAAAAGAACACACACTGCTGTTCTCTACAGTCCCTTCTTTTCTCTTTATAGGGGGTAAGACAGAATTTGATAATGAATTTTTCAGCCAAGTTTGGACATAATTTTCACGTGAATGTTCAACAGTCTCCTCTTGAAAGCCCTCCTGGTTTAGAGACTCTAGTGTAATGGCACTCTCTGACATATTTAACTTATTTACAACTTTACCTAGATTTTTATTCATCGCCTTTTGCTTTTTCTCCTTCTTTGATAGCAAATGTTCTGAATGATTTTTTTCCTTTCCTTTTTCAAAGCTGAGATTTTTTGGCACTTCTGAAAATGGCTTTGAAGTCACTGATGAGTTAGGTGTCTGTTTGAAAGTACTGGTTATAAGATGTGCACCTTCTTTCTCAGTGCTAAGTGTATCCTGACTGTGTTCAGCTTCATTGTTTGAATCAGCTGTTATTAGACCATCTTCACTCTTTGCAGATGAAATGATACTGCTTTTTTTGCCTGACTTCAATTTTACCTTGGCTAACTTCTTGTTATTACTTCTTTTTTTCTTATTAGATGACGATGATCCATTTTGTTCCACTGAATCCTCATGATAAAACTCATCTTCAGGATATATAGTTTTGTCTGAATTGGCAGACCCGTCACTGTTTTTTGCAAAATATTCAGATCCTTTTTTCTGAGGCATTTCAGAATATTTATCTATAGCCTCTGTTGCGGAATCCTGTGTGATTTGCAACCCTTCACTTTTAATTACCCCTGAAATTTCCCTATGCTTTTGATTTTCATATGTACCTTGCTCTAGCAAGCTAGGTGATTTTCTTTTCTTCTTCTTCTTTTTGGTGACGGATGATGCAGATTCGCTGTTCTCAATGAGCGTTGTCATCACTGATTCAGTCGTGGTGCAGATTCGATTCTCACTTTCAGTAACAGTAGGAATGAATCCAGTCATTGTATTTATATTCTCAGTAGGACTGTTACTACATGGAGGTGCCATCATCTTCATCTGGCTATGTCCAGCACAGGTTGAATGCCCTGAATCCTGAGAAATAGCTATTAAATCAGCAGCTTGGCATTTTAATTCTTCTTTTGACTGACATAATTCTGAGTATGTAATGAAAGAACTTACTGATCTTTTTATTTGTTTAATATCACATGACTTTTGGATGTGATCTGCTGTACCTGGCCTAGCTGTCTGGTAAGTTTTTGATGATGGTATGAAACCACTGCTGTTAGCTTTGGAAGTTGATACTAAACTACTATATGCACCTTGTCCCACAGCTGATTTCTCCAACATATTCTGCACTAATGCATCCTCATCAGGCACTTCTAACGTCTTCCTATTTGTGGTTTCTATTAACTCACTACTTTTGTGGCTTACTTTAAAAAGCATTTCTTCTTTTATATTTTCTGAAGAAAGCTTTAATAAACCATTGTCACTCATCTCATTAAACTTTGGGTTACTGACACTTGATGTTTTTCTGCTTGAATGAGCTACCATGCAATACTCAGATGTTTTTTCTCCATTCTCTATTTCCTCACTGTAGGAAAACTGTCGTATTGTCTTCTCTTGAACCTCTTTCTCAGACACCAAGGTGACGCTTTCAACTACTGCTTTCTTTTGTCTAACACGCCTTGGCCCAGGGGTGGGAGGCCTATAAAATCGAGGCTTGATATTTTTGTCTGGTACGTTGCCTGCATCTAAATCTGCAGAACTGCTCTTCTCAGAGACATTACAATCAGAAGTTTTCGAATCAGATTCTGATTCTTTGTCTGACACTTCCTCATTGGATTGCTGTACCGAGTCTTCCTCTTCTTTATTGCAGCTCTTCAAAAATGGAGCATCTTTTGGATTTACATGCCCTGATGTATTTGCATTGGATGAGCAGTCTTCCACATTCATTGCAGAAGAGCTGCAAATGGAGATATTTTTGTCATTAGAAAGGCCAGCGCGACTTACGGTGGTTGTCCATTTAATGGTTTCTTCCTCTTTAATTTTGAATCGAACTTTCATTTCCACTGTGATGCTGCCATCTTGATTAACATGAACAGATTTCTCAATGTCATCTTGATACTGTGCCACAGATAAGTCTTCACCAATAACTGACCGATTTCCTTCTATCCCATTATGGCTGTCAAGAACATAGGAAGACTCTGAGTTGTTATCATTTGAGTTGTTATCATTGCTGGATCCTTTATCAGAAGAAACTGAGAATACCTGAGATCTTGAACTAGAGTCTATTTCAGCTGTCACTATCAATAATTACATTGAAATACAGATGCATTCAGTAGACAGAAAGTAGAGCAGACAAATACCATGGATAAGGATCCAGATGATTAGACAGCAGACAGGCAACAAAGGAGCAGAAAAGAAGAAAGGAGAAAAATTAGTATTAAAGATAATAATGAAATGTGTTATTATAAGTACTTTGTTTTTTTTATTTTTGCATTAAAAAGTACAGAAAAAAACCCATGGGTAATCTTGCTATCCATCTATGAAGTTTTCAGAGAAAGAAATAAAAGTCTTAATAAAGAATTAAGTATTTAAATACTTGTTAACTTAATTTTATTTTACAATTTCTTTCTAATGCCAGAACTGTGGCCTTATTTGAAGTTCCAAAGCCTAAAAAAGTAGTAGGTGATCTCATTTTATACTTAGTTGAGAGCTGAGGTTGCCTTTAGCTTTTCAATGGATTCATAGGCACCCACTTGTTTGGGCATCAAGCTACCAGCTGCACCTCCTCTTCATGCTTTAGTGATCATTAATATATCATTTCCTATTAGTTCTTGCAGTTAGTACTAAAACATGTCAGTCAAGGTGAATATATATGTCCTTGGGCTTAATCTAACAATATACAGTGCATGAATAACTACTCTTTGTAATGTCACTGACGCATGAGGAAAGGATTCATATCCAATCCTCTGAACTGACCTTCTATAAAGAAGTAAACAATGAAGTTCCTGAACTCCTTGTAAAATCTGAACTTAAATCATGACATGCTGAAACACATTTATCTGTACTATATGACACATGACTTATGTATCTGTGCTGTAGACAATGGTGCAAAGCTCAGCATAGCCAATTTTGATTTTTTTAATTGATTTTTTTAGTGTGGCCCAAAATGGGTTAGCATACAAAATATATACTCCCACACTATGTTTTGATTACTCTACAATAACTTGGATCTTTTAAAAAAGTTTCTCTCATTTCTCTCTCTCTCATAGTTGTTCCTGAAGAGTTGAGAACTAAAAGAACATGAGATAAGAATAAAGTTTGCTGATTTCCAAGGTCTTCTACATGTGCAAGGGAGACAGTGCAGGTACAGCCACACAAAGGTATGAACAGCTGCCAGTGATATCTAAATATATATAATTCACCATTTAATAGATAAGTTTTCCTTAAGAAAAGCATTTTAACACATGTAATATTAACTGATCTACTTTTCTTGAATTAGAGTTTGTTTTTTTAAGTGGTCTCACGTCAAGACTTTTACAGTAATATGTTATCATTACAGAGACTCGTCTATAACCTCAGGCAAATAGTCTTGCAAGTTTCTCAAGCAGATGCCTTACCATGAACTGAAACAAAAGTTAGTACAAACTTTTCTATCACAGACAGAACTTATGCTTCCCAAAGTATCTCACCTTCTCTGTCTCGGGAAATGGAATTAGAACAAAGATGCTGAAATTTCATTTCCCATGTTTTCATATCATCAATTATGTCTCCTGCACCTGACATTTTTTATATTCTCAGGTTAAAGGCAAAAAGAGGGTTGTTTTTTCCTCACTCCTTCTGTGATTGCTGTTAACTAAGAATTAGAAACAGTAGATAATCAGTTTCAGCAGCTCAGGTTTTCTACGATTGCAAGGTTCAGTCTCTGTCTCAAAGCAAAATCAGAGTAGGATTTTTGTTTCTGCAGAACTTTCATTCTCAAAATGTTCACATTTATTCTCCCTTGACTCATTATGTTATGCTCTGCAAACAGATCTCAAGCTGTGCAAGTCAAAGTACATTAAGGCTGTAAAAACTTAAACTTAATAGCTTGGTGGGGAGATAATAAAGTGCAAGAAATGTGAATGGAACTCCCTCAAGCAAATGGAAATCAAATGTCATATATTAATGTACTCCACAACACTGGCAGGGTTACTGTGGAAAGTCCCAGAACAGTAACAATTAAGCTGTTCCCTGGGTTCTCCAGTACAGCATGAAGCTGTAGCAAGAACAGCTGGGATTTAAACCTCTGGTTTAAGGAAGTTCCTGCAGATAGTACTTCAGCCCTACAAGATGCTCTGATGTCAGGAATTCCCACAGGACCTAAAGCTCTGGAAGTGCAGCATTTGATTTCCCTCTACCTCAGGCTATTCATCTAGACTGGCCTCTCTCCAAGAGCTCCTCATGTTCTTGATCATCCACTGGCCACTCCACACTCTTCCTGACCTTATCAGTGGAGCAACTTCGTGAGCAATCAAAGAGAAAGTACATATTTGTGTATCTTTTCCCAAACTTATTAAAAAAATGCATATAACAGCCATGAGGATGTAGGAACGGACAACACTCTGTTCAGGCAAAATCAGCTTCAAAAATATGATGAATTTGTGAGTGGATGGATGCTATACTAGTTGTCCTATTTATGGGGAGCATGCAATAAGAGAAGAGTAAATCAGGACAAGCCAAACCTCCACTGGTTAAGTTCTGAAAACTGGACAAAAGTTTTGCCCAAGCAATGCAATGAGAGCCTAAAGTCGCCTGAGGTTTTACCTTTACTACTGTTTTTATTAATTCTGACACCAAAAAAAATCAAAACAATGGCAATCAAGTGAATTCAAATGAACTATACTCAAAGATTTTCATCTGTGTTCTGAGTAAGTCTGTCAGAAACAAAATATGCATACTAGCTGAGTACTTACCAGAAACTTGCATTTTAAAAAGAAAATTAACACTTTGATCTTTTGTAAGCTTATAGAGGAGTCACAGCAGATATAAACAGTTTCAACTGGCCTTTATGAATATCCTTGATCCCAGTAAGATTGTCACTGTTTATGCCTTATGCTAAGAGAGATAAATTAATAAAATACAAATTAATTTAAAGAACTTACTCTTTTCACTTTCTGACTTGGCATTTGCTTTTGGGTACACACGATTTCCGATTCCAAGCAATTTAGCAGGCCGCAAATACCCAAGAGATTCATAATTACTTGGTTTAAAAGGCTCTCTCCCTGCTGCAACTACAGCTCCAGAGCACAATATCAGGGCCTGAAGATTAGGAACCTGGAAAAAGAAGTAACATTAAATTCTTTGCCTTAGTAACCACCAAAAAATAATGTGATTTATCCCTTCCTAGCTTTATATCTTCACTTCTTAGTCTCTACATTCATTTGCAGCAGACTATTAAATATGCATCACAGCACAGAATTAATTTTTCAATTCCTTTAAGGCAATTCCTATTTCTGTGAGGATGTATCTTGCTATATAAATATTTTGGATAATTACTTCAAGAAACAACTTGGATCCAGATCAAAATTTTCTTAAAATTTAATTGTTTACATATGTTATTTTGTTTCATCATTGCACATTGACTGCTCATAGTCATGAAATACGAATACACATTTGGAGGTAGGTATACATATGGAGACATTCTTGGAGGAAAAACTCAGAATACAGCACAAGTTGTTGACTCATACTTCCACAAAGGAATAGGACACCACCACAGAGCATTACACTTTGGAAAAGATCTGTGCAGGTCATGTAGTTAAACCCTCTGCTCAAAGCAGATCTGACTGGATCAAGGTGCTCAGAGCCTTGTCTGACAGTTTGGAATGTATGTTCCAAAATATATTACAAGATAATGTTTACAAACTGCACTTCACTAAATTGTGGCAGTGAATATGGACAGGTTCTCAACCTAATACACAATTTCAACATGTGAAGGGTAAACAGAAGATTTCATTTGCACTCTTGGAGTTCTGCATGGAATTCTCTTTCTAGATATCTGCTATGTGTAACCTTATGTATTTTTCTGGGGTTAAACAACAGACAGAAAAAACACAGAGATAAAATTATAAAAGCAGCATGCAAGATTAAAATCTGGATTATTACTGCTGCACCCTCTGAGTTTAGAGGTACAAAACCTGGTCCATGGTTTGAAAACCATAATAGGGACTAAGGTGTCAGAGTTTCAAGTTATAAATGGCAAACCACTCTGCCTTTGTGCAATGATAAAAATATGTGTGGGCATTTGATGCTACTTACCATGTTCTAAAACATTAAAAATCCCAGATAAAGAGCATTAAGACTAAAGGAAAATTTTGTGCAAATGGATAAAAGTATAGAATAGGGAGCATGCCTGAAAGAGGCTTGAGTAAGAGAATGAAGTGTTTTGTTCTTTTTGCATAAAATTAAATGTATACATGTCTTCACTAGCTTCTCTCTGTTCCCAAAATTCCAGTATATTTCCTTCAAGCTAGTAGCCCTTCTAAAGGGGGAAAAAGAATAGAAAGTAAACAAATTAAATTTAGCACATCTGATCGCACATCAGGATCATACATCAGGACCATGTTTCAAGCTCACAGGGGATATTTTTTTTTTTAATTTAAAATAATCTAGAAGAAATAATAAAAGAAGTCAGTACTCATCCATATTCTCACCTTTCTGCCATCAGTGGTATAGAGTTTTGCAACTGGATATTGCATTAACTCACTCATATAATCCAGAAAGGCTTCAAATGTTTGTGTATTTTTCTTCCCCAAAACTATGGTGCGCCTATGTCTTACATCCCCATTTTTGAAAACAAGCATCTTTTTGGGAGTTGTTATTCTGCTTTCTCGATGGCCAAACCCATCTTCATGCTGCCTCGCTAATTGCACAGCTCGACGACGAGCACTGACAGGCCTGCTGATCTGCCAGGGCAGCGGCTTTTTGCTGGCCTGTTCCAGGTTGATGGGCTTCATTTTCCTCTGATGGGAGCAAATATAGGATTTTCCATCTTCCAGATCCTCCAGATTGGTGATGCTGTGTCTTCCTCTTGGTGTACTAATATTCCTTACTCCAAAAGGAAGCGGGACCCTTTTGGATAAACTATCCAGCAAGGCATCAAATGTCTTGTAAGACCTGCTATTAACAACCATTTTGATTCCATTAAACTGGGGATCTCCACTTTTATAGAAACAAATCCGTTTTGCCACAACCGGTTCAGTAACATTGAAATGGCGCGTGGATAAACTCTGTTCACTCTCGGAGGAGTTTGGATGATTCACTGAGTAACTACTTGAAGGTGTTTCACTCATTTTGACAGCAATCTGGAAGAAAAAAAGAGATGGATGTAAAACTTTTCCTGTGACTAGTGAAAATATGATCTACATTTTGAAAGGTGCAGAAAGAGGATTTATGAGAAACCAACGGCAGCATGTTGTGCCAAAAATCACTGGATTTAAATGGATTCAAGCTGTTATCACTAAATTCCACAAAGACTTCAGTACTGTCAGATTAAGTTAGTATAGCTCTGCTTGCAAGTATTCCCAAAACTCTCCAGTGTAATTTCAAATCTCTTATCATTTTGGTGCAAGAGAACTTTCCTTAGAAGGAGGTAGTTTGTCAGTCCATCCTTTCTTGAACATGAAGCTAATGACATTTCACATTTAAGATATTTAAGAAAAGTTCTTACTAGGAGGGAGAAATTTAGTACGAACCTTTTTTGGTCCAAAATAGCTAAACTGAAAGACTATGCAACTCAGTCTGATCTTATATACTAGTTTCAAACCAAGGCAAAACTGTGGAAATCAGAGAAAAGTCTCCTGATTTACAGCACTATAATCTATACCATAATAAGGTCCAAAGCACGTGCTAAAGTTTTATCATAAATTGACATATTATTTGCTTTTCTATGACAAGTTTTATATCTCACAATACATATGTACTACAACAGCCACATTTATACTGAGCAAAAAATAACTACTAACAAAATAAAGCATTTTTAGTAAAATGAAAGTCTTTAAGTCACTCAAAAAAACACAAAAAATTCTGGTATTCTTCAGGAAAAGTAGCCTTGAAATGAAAACTTTTAATAAATTTAAAATATTTTTAAATATTTTAAAATATTTTTGGCTCATAAACAATAAATTATTTCTGACAACCATATTGATAGTCTTTGTGCTTGTAAATGGAGCACCAATCTTTCCATTTTAATCCAATCTAAATATATTTACTGTAATGACAACCTTTTAAGTGACTAAAATATCTTTATCTTAATTATTGACTTGCTTTCACTGGAACACAGGGTAAAAACATTCAACTAATTAGCCTCAGGGAAACAGTTTTGGTAGACTTACTGAAAAACTACATAGCAGTCTCAGGGAATACTTGTCAACAAAATAAAATAAATTCTTTGATGATGTAATCTTAATATAGCTGCCATATTGAATAATGGAACAATCTCTGGCTAGCATTTATTTGTTTGAATGAAGCTATGGAAAACTGTATTCTGATTATTTTAATACTGCATATATCAGTTCTGAAATTGATAAGAAAATGTTATGTTTCAAGACAGTGAAGGTTGAAATAAAGTCAGATTTGGTAAGAATTTATCTTAGTGTGTTCTTACAGATTTTCCAATAATGCTTCAGCTGAAGTGCAATAGTGCACTGCTTCAGCTCAGGTGTTTTGCCTTCACTAGGAGTTAATTATTTTGAACACTGATCAGAACACAGGAAGAAATGTCTCCTTATGAAACACAATTTATGCTGTAAAATACACTCCGCTAAGTGCTAAAACTAAAAAATAGCCAAACAGGACAGCAGCAGAATGATGTACTCTAAGATTGATTTGCACAACCACAATTCCATTTAAAATAAATAAATAAATTTTAAAAGCCTAAAAAATTAAAAACAAAAAAGCATTTAATTAAGGAGCACGCAAGCAGACATTTTCAAGGTTGGCAGCAGCAGCTTATACAACCCAGCTAGTGAAATGGCTTACTTTCTGTAGGAGGGAGGAGCTCCACTTCAACTAGAACCACTGGCAGCTACAGTTGTTCATCTTTTTTGACATATCTACTCATTAAGCTGAGTAAATTTTCACTATACTTCTATACTGAGAGATTGGCAGGTGAGTTTAGACTAGGGACACAACTTGAACCAGACATTTTGTGCTGCATGAGTCATTCTGCTTAGCTGGATACGCCTAGAGGAAATCTATAAACACAAACTTTCCTACTCTCTTTGAAGAGCAAATGTTCTGCTGGAGTGAAAGCAGCAATGACAGAAGTTCTTCAGTGAACTGAATGTCATACTGCTCCATTTCAGCTGGCCAAGACTGGAGTTTGAGAGTCCAGTCCAGGATCTCTGCAGAAAAAGCGTTATTGTCAACACTGGCCAGAGAGAGAAATGAACAGACACTGCTCCTCAGCTACTCTCTACTGTACTTCTAACACTTTGTGAAAATGAAGTGGAATTTCATCTGTGTGACTTGATTATTCACTCTTACTAGAGATAAGATAGGTGGATTTTCTCATGAGACCACTGACGTTAATCACTTTGGAATTAGCATCTCAGAAGCCGTTCTAGATATTTGTACTTGTGCGAAACATTCAGTTACATAAGCATCAACATTTGAAAGAGAAATACAACATATTTCACATTAAGATAATTATTAAATTTAGTCTTGACATTGTGGAAGTACTGAAATCCGAGACAAAGAGGAAATATACATACCAAGATAGAAAAAAGCACACTTTCCAGTATAAACATGAAATAATTTCAATGCACAAAACTAAGAAAGATAAGTTTTCCTTAGCAAGATGGATGATATACCTGTATACAGCACACCATGTTTCTAGCATTAATTTTAATAGCAAAAATTGCTTCTGCATTTTTAAGATTCCTTATAGTTACATTTTATAAAGAGAAAACATTTTAACAATGAACAATCAACTTATTGTAGAAGTCTTTTTCATACTATGCGCCACCACAAAATACCTTAATTTAATCATAAATATACAACCAATTTTCATACTTAAATGATATTCTAAAATTAAGAAATAGCTGATATTACATGAAATAGGATGCCTATTAAGATATTTCTGCAACTAAAATGTTGAGAAATTTATTCTCCAAGAAAAGAAAACAGAACTTCATCTTTTCCCTGCATTCTATAAACAAAACTATTCATGCAGTGTTTACACACAAAGCCAAATTCTATAAAGACACTAAGTGGAACACTTTGTTCTAAATACATAATACCCTCAATGCCATAGAGCTGGTAAGCATTGCATACAATTTTATCATACTCACCCACAGTCCTATGTAAATAAAAGAGAGTATAGTTTGTTTTCAGAGATTTATAAATTGTACATGTGGCTGTCTATGCCGCATGAAACAACATCCTTAGTCTTATTCCAAGTATGTTCAGCCTGGAAAAAACATCATAATCCACTTGCTTAATCTCAGCTAATGTGAATCACCAGACCAGGTTCACCACAAGCAGCCACTGTTCAGAGCAGAATGTCTAACATCTCATCCAGCAAGTCCTCTTATATGATGTTAAAACACTATTTACCTATTAAATATTTCATTTGTATAACTTTCTATTTACTTAGATTGCTCAAGAAAGTCACATAACCACATAAAATAAAAATGTGGGTGGGGAATGTGAGTTATCTAATCTACCGTCTAGCCAGAGTAGGTTTATTATCCAAACTAAATCCTTAAGTGATAAAAAATTTTAATATACTAAAAATAGAGTTTCTATCACTCACCTTCTGAGACTATTAACTATCTCTAATTATTAGATATCCCTTGTTTTCATTCATTCACTTCCTCAGGTTGATTCTCTTTGTGCTAAAGATTCTCTCATATTTTTCTCTATTCAGATAACAATGAAAATAGTTCCAGAATTTCTCTAACAATAGTTAGTAAAACATGACAATCTGAAGGAGTTTTGTGATCCATAAGGCATTCTTTATAGCATTCTTCGTGTTGGAAAAAAGGCCATGACTATTAATGTGTGTGAATATAGTTCAGGAAGAGATAGGAGGATTATGTTTAACTGTATAATATTAGTTATGCCCTGCAATGTGGGATTTTTTTTTCTTTTTTCAGTGGAAATACTATGTTCCCAGGTGGTAAGTGTTCCATCTAATTGCCACCAGATGTATAATCTGATTTGGAGCTTCTTTGCTTAATCAGGATTACACCAAGCTCCCAAAACTAGCTGTTAGAACAGTAACAAAAACACTTCTCAGTAAACACTACTACTACATGCTGTAATGAGTTTTTAACTGGTCTCCTTAGTAGAGAATTCAACATTTAGTGATGCTGCAAAATACCACTTCAGTTCCACTTTCACAAGATACACAGGTACAAACAAAGATTAAATTATAATGTTGCACAGATATTTCGCTATAAACATTGCTTTTTATAGTAATATATGAATATATTATTGTGGTCCTTAATCTATTTTAGCTGTTGTGCCTGTATTCTAGTCGGTATTCTGTTGTTTACACTTGTTCAGAAGACAAACAAGTGCAAATTCTATTCTGGTGTCTTAAAACTGCTTGTAACAGGAATTGATATTGGGTTGGATTTCCCTACAGCATAGGATTTAAAACATCATTGCTACCCTCATTAATGTTCCAGTGCATGCAAAGACACTTTCAATAAACAGCTAATCCATCAGTGACTTCTGAGTGTCACTACAACTGGGGACTCAAGAGATCATGCTGCTGGGGCCTGGTAAAGATGACAATCAAGTGTCACCATTTGACAGTGTAAATGCCTCTTATGTCTCCAGGACTTCAAAAGGCTTGCAAAGTTTCTGTCCAGATGTATGTAACTTAAAGGTCCACTGCATTTGTTCTTGTACTACAAAAACTTCATATATTCTGAAAAGATAGAAGAAATCGTCAACTTTATCGTAAAAATAGCATCAGTAGAATTATGCTTTATTCAGGCTTAAAGCTAACAAGTCACAAAAAAATCATCACTGCTCTAAAGCAATCAATATTGATACAGAAACACCTTTCATCCATTCATGTGGGCAACTTGTCTGACATTCATAGAATTATTAAAATTTTGCAATAAGAATTTAGCCTTAATATCTGGACAACAGTTGTTCTTCATATATATACACCTTTCAAAAAGAAAAATGAGTGAATATAAAATTAGTCCAGAAAATTGAAGCAAGCAAAATCAGGCCACATGAGAAAACATATCACTGACTAAAATTGTAATGGCAAGCATGTTTACAATTTTTCTGAGTTGCTGTCATTCTCACTTTTAAATTACAAGCCTGTTTATCTCCAAAACACCTTCAATTCTATATTCTGATACTAAATGTTGCACTTAATTGCACTCAATATCCCTCTTGGTCCTATTTTTTAAGGGTTACTTACTGGGCAATAACTGAAATTAGGAACATATCACTGTGAGACTGCCACTAAGTTTCAGTGAGAGGTCTCTTCTCTCACTGAAAAGAAGCAAAAAGAAGAAAGGACATGTTTGGCTCTTTGTAAACATCGTGCCAGATAAGTACAAAGGATCTACACTAATGACCCCCAGGCATCAGTGGGAGGTTGTTTTTTTTTGTTTTCCAAAGGCTGTCCTGTAGGAAGGCGGTGCAAGAGACACGGCCAGTTGGAGGTCCAGTGCCTGCAGCACCATTCTATGAGACTAAAGGCCTGAGTCCAGCACCCTAAGGAAACATAACCTGCTGAGTTCAGCCCTACCTGGGCTGAACCAAAGCTCAAGTGGATGTTTTCTAGTCTAAAGTTTCTAACCGACTCCAAAATTCTTTGTATGAGACCAGAAAAATACAGCATCAAAATAACTGGAACAAATATTGTATATTCAAATAAATGAACTTTTATCACTACACATCCTGATTTTGAGCAACTACTCCTGCCTTTCTATGGACTTTGCTTCAGTAACTGAACTGAATAAATGTTTAAAGTACTTAAATATAACCTAGGCTTTCCACCTCCTTCTACAGGTCCTCAGTGTTTCTCAAGACCGCCATACCTAAGAAATGACGCCTGAGGAAGAAACAGTATGTTAGCAATTACATTCACATTTTTTCATTAGCAGATAACCAGCATCCCAGGTTGAGAAACATAAGCAGCCTTTTCTGCAGCATTATCCTGAGTGGGAGCAGGGTCAGAGCCCTGTGTGTGATGAGGACTTCCTTGCCTGGCAATCCTGGTGCCCTTGAATGACACCCTTTGTTTAAGTCGAGCCATATGGAGCAGCAGTTAGCACTCGAGTGCTTTTATCATTCACCAGTGAGTCACTTCAGAAAGAGCAGTTGCTACACCAGTTAAACTATTACTGTTGATCTCCTGCCCCAAGAAAATGCTGATAATGTGCCTTATATTTCCAAGTCCCTGCAACCTCTTATATTTCTGTTTCATTTTGGTTTTTTTTTAATTGGACTGCTCAGTAAGGTATGGAATTAGGAAACTGCTATCAAGCTAAAAAGGAAATTATCACATTAGAAGCAGGGGTCTGGGTTAAGTTCCCTTCAGTATGCCCAGACTGTTTACATCCTTTCCAGCAAAGCTTTCCAAAAAATGTGGCACTATTAATATGTTACTACTGATAAGATTTTGAACCATCACATTACAACAGCATTTTACTGTTTGATATACATGAACTTCTTATCAAGTTAATCCTCACAGACTTTTATTCATTAAATTCTCCAACAGAGATTTGATAACCAACAGCTGAGGATGCAAAATGAGGAAAAAAAGTATTCCTCTGTGGAGGAAAACAAAACAAAGTAAAGACAAAGCTCTGCTTTTAAGAGAACTCTGCCTGAATGGTTAGCTGAACTGAAAAACTCCTGTTTGAGTTGTTCTGGTTTTTGACCACCACTACATTTTAACTCAAATCTGAATACACATTTGTGTTCAGTAGACAGATTGCTCTGGGAAATGCCTGGCCTTCCAGAACTACAAATTAACCCATCATCTTTAAGTGAGTTAGAATTTAATTCTGGAATGTATAGCCTATCTCAGATTTAAATGCATAACCATTCTCAGATAAATTTTCCTTATTTTCTTGCCTCAGATGTATTGAACCATCTACATTTATTTTCTGCTATGTAGTTTATACTAATCAAAGGGAAGGGTCAGCCATGTTCTCATTTTTTCTGAATGTGAACATCTGGAAAAAAGAGCCATCCTAGACTGTATTCTTATTTGTTTGCATTACATTTACACAAGTCACTGCAATGATATGTGAATGCCTACAGAGCTCAAATTCTTTAAACAGGACAAAAAGTGACTAGAATTTTTTCCATACCCCTAGTTTTCTTCTTTTACAACATTTTTAAAATTTCTTCTCTTCCCTGAATATTTGCTTTCATGACCCTCACAGCTCTTTCACCAAATTAATAATGCAGTCATCTGTACAACCAACCTCAAAACACCATGATTTGTAAAAAAAACCATGTTACAACTAATTGCAAATCAAATCAGTGATGTCAACTTATTAAAGATTGATTTCTTACTATGTTGGTCATAAAATCTTAATGTTTTTCTGAAAATTTCACTTATTAAGACAGCTAGGGTTGTCACACAATCTTTTTTCATGATTTTTTACCTTCCTTGTATTTCTTAACAATCTGTTAATTTATAACTATTATTCTTTGCATGTCCCAAAGAGCATGGCCAAAGAAAAGATTAAGCAGGCAGCACAGGATTTCCTTGGCTAAGTTGTTATCACCTTACCTTGCCATTTGCCTCAGTTTGTCTACCTGAAATTCCCTGCAATGGCCTTGCCAGCTTTCCTATTTTGTGAAGATGTTGTGAAGCATAAACTAGTCTCCAGCAGCATAAGACTATGAGGGACAGACCTTTTGGTTCCTTCCAGAGGATATAATAAAATCTTTTGCTAGGATCTGGTCTTATTTCCTTGACGGCTTAGATATTTTACAGTTTTGCCTCTTACAAAATTAAAGTTTTAAAGTAAAAAATTACATCTTCAAACACTTGCTCTGATCTGCTGCCTACTCCTGCAGGTGCCCAGGCTCCTGAGGCTCCCAAATTGCTAACAGTACAGCTCTGCTGCTGGGCACGTGTACAGCTATCCCAGCTCTGACAACACTAAGCTGCTTAATGTCTTATCTTTGGTGCAACGCAAAACTCGTCACTGCTTTGCCAATCTTGCCTGAAGAAACCTGGCCATCCTCTCTCACAGCCTGGGCAGACAGCTGTTGCTCTCCCCCATTCCTCTGGCTAGTAGCTGAAAAGCTCTCTTTCCACTCCAGAGTTCTAGTTCAGTGCCTGATTTAGAGCAAGGATTTAAATCCATATATCTAAGCCTGCAAGTCATTGAACCAGCTCAGTGCTCCTCCTCCTGTCTAGGTTCTGTATCAGAACAGACTGATGAGTGCACAACATCTAATTCCACAACAGACTCCACAGCTACAAATGCCCAGTGACAAGACACACCTAATTTTAAGCCTTGGTTTAGATACCCATTTCTTTGACAGACATAAAAATAGTGTCAGATATAGACATACACACACACACATCTAAAGGCTCTGTTTCTGCCCAGGATTCAGAAGCCAAAATATCCAACTCAAATCTGAGCATGCCTGGATGAGACAACCCATCTACCTCCAGCCACTGTATCACTGTGCCTCTATCCCCAGTAAAATCTAGATCAGTTGGGTTAACTCTTGGTACAAGCAAGAAGATCTGAGAAAATACAAGTACTACTGACTTTTATTTGGCTGTCACACAGATATTAGAAGTGAAAAATGGAACCAAATATATGTTCCTAGTACCAACCCAGGATTCCCATGTTGAGATTTAAAGCTGAACTCAGTTACCACTTCTGTTACTCTAGCTCTCCAAGAGACTTGGTTTTCCCTTTCTGCATTTACTCTCACTTACATATAAATATTTTAGGTAGGTATTTTTGCATATGCATGTTTATGTCTAACTGGGTGTGTGTAGATACACAAATACACACCTGCACCCAAAGAGAAGCTCTACTCAAATATCTTCAGTTATTTTTATATCTTCTAGATTAAATGGTCATTTTCTGGTGTTTTTCTTGCATATTGCTAGACCTGTTGCTTCCCTTTCATTTTATTTTGGTTTGGAAGTCCATTCCTTTAAACTCCCTCATATGCTGAACTGGTGTTTTATCAAAGGATCTTTATATATATATATATATATATATATATATATATGTATATGTATATGTGTATATATATCATTTTGAGCCAATTAGATGCATGAGGTTTTTTTTTTGTGAAGATTTCCAGCCTCTATTTCTGCATTATAATTTTGTCATAGTGTTTATTTCTAATCTCAAATAATGCTAAAAAGTGACATTTGATTGACAAAGATTTTTTTTATACTCAATAAAAAATAGAAAGGCAATGTCTACCTGCTTCAAAAATAATCAAAACATATTAGCTGTTATCACCACCAATTTTCCATATATCAATCTTTCCTCTTGTCTAAATCAAGCCGCAAATGTTTCCAATAAAATTTTTCTACACACAGCGATATTGACTAAATATTATACATAAACATGACTTACTACTTAATTTTAATTAAATGTTCGCTAGCAAAATTATGTAATTTCTATTTAATAAAATATTTTTGTTGAAGTTATTAATTTTTAATGAGTTTATAATTAAATTACCAAAAGCTATAGAAGTATTTTCTAGTAGGAAGTCTGTGAGATGAATATATGACCACAGAGTGGTAAAAAGCATCATTGCTGTTTCCAAGTTCTTTCAGTAAAATATGAGAAAGATTACTCAAAGTCTCATCATGAGAGACTCTGATACTAGATAAAATATAAAAATTTTATTTTTTTTTAAAAAAAAACATTCATTGGCAAAGTTAAAGAATAGGTGACCCACTATCTTTTTATTTTATCTCTTAAGCAAATTTAGTCAAATAATTTACTCTGTGCTTGACACAGATAAAATCTAATACATATAATTCTTAATGGAATGGATCTGTCCATTTCCCATTTAATGGAAAGGATCTGTTCATCAGACTGAGCCCCAGACTGGTCCTTGTGGTGTTTCTCCACTAATAAAATATCACAAAGCCAAGAAAAAGCAGATGAGTTAACTCAGAAGACAATGTATCACCTATCATTAAGAACTAATGAGAGGGGAATGATGGCAGGGCCTGGCTGTCAATACAAGTTTATAAATTTTCTGCTCCTGCTGCTCCATTGCAGCAGAAAGCTGACATGTTTTCAAGCTTCCTTCTTCTTACTATTATTATTCTTCACTTAAGACAAACAAAACAATCCTTTCTCCCATCAACTGTTAGTTTTTGCGTCAGGCTCTTCTCAGGGGTGTCAACCAATAGAAGAGGCAACAGACAGAAACTGAGGCACAGGAAATTCCAGCTGTATATAAGAAATAATTTCTCTGCTGTGCAGGTGACCATGCACTGGAACAGATTGTCCAGAGAGGTTGTGGATTCTCCCTCACCCAGGTGCTCAATCTGGATGCAATCCTGTGCCATGTGCTGTAGGAGCAGGGAGGTTGGACCTGATGACCTGCTGTGGTCCCTTCCAGCCTGACCCATTCTGTGATTCTGTGAATGTGGCCTCAACTGGAAAGGAGGTATGTTCAGACACCCCACTCCCCTTCAGGTTACAGCTACAATATATTGTGCTGGGAAATGTGTTCATGCTGTTATCTTCACTCAACTGAATATCGAGCAGTATCTATTTTCAAATTATTTTCCAAATTAAAAAATGACAAATTTTTAATGATTTAATTTTTGTTACTGTTCCTTAATTCCTGGACAATTTCAAACACTAATTAAGAAAAAGTGCTCAGATTTTCAGACCATACTGAAGGAAAACAATGTTCTTATATAAATCTAATACTGTCTAAAGGGATGTTGAATCAGAGAAATATATTCAGATCAATTCTTGAAACCTTTTGGTAATGGTAATTTATCACAGTGACAAAAAAGGCATGCTTAATATAGTAAAATATTGGCCATGCTTCCATAGAATTCTAAAGGCATATTTATGCAGTTACACTTTTCTTCAGAAGAGCAGCAGCTGACACTAGCTTTTTGCAGGCACAGCCATCACTGTCTTCGGAGAATCAGAAGACAGCACAAGGCCTTAGAGAATGGAAAAAAATAGAAAACTCCTCAGAAAAAAATAAAAAAAAATTGGGAAAAAAAAAATAAAAACCCCTCTGGAGCAACCTCTGCTTGGAATCACAATCCTTGTGGCTTTCACTTGGAACGTGTCAAGAAAAGAAAGCAGCTCGCAGAAAATCTTTTGAACGTTGCTGAAACAAACCAGTAAATTTTTGCAAAACCACCTCTGATAAGGTCACCAGCCCAGGCCAACCCTTGGCAATCTCTCCAGTGGCGTGACAGAACAATGGGTCCTCCACTCGGAGCAAGCGGGCAGGCGCAGGCTCCGCGGCTCTATCTGGGCAGATAAGCAATCCCTGTGACTTCAAATAAATCACAGCCAGCGGAAAGAGTCATGGTGGATAGGCCTCCTCTCATGTTTTTCTTAGCAGACTGCCACAGGGAAATACTCAGATGCTGAAGGATGTCTGTTTACTTAGAAGAGACTGATGTAAAAAGAAGTGACACACTATAATCTGGTCACGCGAACTGTCTCTTAGCAATTAGACTGTCTTAGTGGTTCAGTGTTATTTTAGGCTTAATTTTTGCTTTTGGAATGAAGACTTGGCGCTTGAAAAACACAGTACATGTTACACCACATCATCCATGCACTTATGATGATATCAGAGGCTATTAAAGTCATTGCATCATTTTTGTAAGATGTATAACTTCAAGCTGAACTGAGTTACTCCCTTCGCATTTTTGAACTACAGAGAAAAATAAAATGTAGTATGCTTTGTTCAGAGTGTTTTCTGAATAGTAGTCCTTAACTTTTTTCTCCTTTCAGAAACTGAGGGGAATGGAGATGAAAAATAATTTTGGTAAGACCCTACTACAGGGTTAAAAAACAAATTTTCATTTAGATACTGATTTCTTTTTATTGCCACTGATATCCCTTAAATTGCAGATTTTCCTAGGATAGTCTCAGACTGAAAATATAAATTGAGAGATAATTCCTAACATACATTAAGTTGTTTACACTGCAATAAGTACAACAAACTTGTTTCCAACTCAAAAAATAGTTCCCTGTCAAGATGTAACCTAAAATAGCTGCAGAAACAAGAAGGTAAGATGAAAGAGTACTAATTGCTATATGTCTGTACAACTACAAAAGGAGCCAATTCAAAATAGGCTCATTTTTATTTGTGAGGGCCATTTCTACCAGCTTGGCAAACAAAAACCATACCCAAGTCCTCTCCACACATGCACATACCATCAGGCCCTTAATTCCCATTATTTTGCTTGAATTTTACCACTGTTTTTTGTCCTTCTCCAATGCAGTTGTGCATTTTCTTAATTTTAAATACATCAGAGCTTTGTTGAACTGATATATTTTGTTTTATCTTTCATCTATCATCAATAATTCAGTTTCATTCCATATTGTATGTGCTCCCCATCACATTGCACGCACTATAGAAATACACAAGACGTATTTGTTTCTGTTGTCAATTCAAGTGGGAACAGAAGTGTAAATCTCAGAGCTGAAGAACAGAATCATGGAAGGGATAATGACTCATAAGTGATCTGCTTTCAAAAAGCATTTTTAATACCTAGTAATAACAGTCTTTGTAAAAGGACCAAATTGTTTATATATGTGTAGTCAGAATAAGATAGATAGATGATAGATGGTAGATGATAGAAGATAGATAGATAGATGATAGACAGACAGATGATAGACAAACTGTTATAAGATAGTGAAAGGGCTTTTTTATTCTGTCAAGGTCAAAGTTTTGTTACTTCCTCAGATGTTTTAAACCCTGTTACCTTTCATATCATATAGCAAAGATATATTCCCCGGTTTATTTTTAAAAGCACTTATTGTCAGGGTTGCAGACAGACACGCTCATGCATGGGTTGTCCATTTCAAGGTTTTGCTAGCAGGGGGGATAAAGGGAGGGATGGGAGGAGGCTGAGGCTGCCCTGTGCTGGACACAGCTGATTCCTGTCAGCTCCAACAGACCTAACACAGGACACAGATGAACCCATCATGTTCACACATCAGTGATAACACATTTAAGAAAACAAACAAACAAAAAAAACTGGACAGGCAGAGGAGGAAGCAAAAAAAGGGAGTGAGAAGAAGCAGTGTAAGCCCCAATGCAAGAGAAGGAGAGACGTGCTACAGATGCTGGAGCAGGAACTCCCCTGCAGCCCCTTGAACAGCCCACACTGAAGCAAAGATCTGAATGAGGGCTGGCAAGACCTCATGCCTTGGCGGTTTTTTCCCTCTAGGACTGCAAGCTCATGGAAGGACCCACAGTAGAGGAGAGGAAAGGTATCAGATGGAAGGAGAGACTGAGACGATGTGCTAGGGACTGACTGCGTCCGTTCCTTCTCCCTCACTGTACTGCTTGTGGGATGGGTGGCAGGATCTGAGAGAAGTGAAATTGAGCCTGGAAGAGGGAGAGAGAAGATTGTTTTATTGGCTGCCTTTTTTTCTCACTACCTGAATCTATTTTCATTGGAAATACATTAAATTCATTTTCCCCAATTCAGGGCTCTTTTACTCACAACAGTAATTGGCATGCAGTTTCTCTAACTTTATCTCAACCCACCAGTTTCCTCATCCTGTTTTCTTCCCCTGCCCCCTGAGGAGGAGTGGGTGAGCAGCTGGGTGGGTGTTTGGCTCTTAGCAGTGGCTAACCCACTGCTGCTCCCCAGGAGGAACACAGATCCCTGAATTCAGAAACTGCATCTCCTGGCTTGTGCAGTTCGTCTAGATGAAAATCAAGGTGTTTCATGAGAATTACTGCCTCATAAATATTCCTTTTCTATACACAATGCCTGCTAGCAGCAGATGGAGATAAGGGACAAATGAGGCTGAAAATACTTTTTGCTTTCATTATCTTCAAAGGATTCAGAGCTGAAATCCTCACTCTTAAAATAGGAAGTCTTTTGTCAGAGAAATATTTCCCTTGGTACTGGTTGATTTCAGACAACCTGTCCACAAACTAACACAAACTGTGTCCTTTGCCCAAGTAATCCCATTCAAGTAAATTAAACTAATACTGTGACCAAGGGTTTTGAACTCAGTTGTCTAAACTGAAACTGTTCAGAGGAAATTTGATTCAATGCATTCCAGTACTTAACATGCTAAGAAAAATATACATTAATCTCTAAAACAACTTATTCTGTATTTTCTAAATGAAGTTTCTGTTCTTTAGTTAAAAGACACTTTTATTTTAGAAACTTAACATATGTTTAAAATGGTAAAATAAGAAAAGATCACAATCAAAATAACAAATCAAACCATTTAAACGAAATATTTTTAACTGCTTTTTTCTTGGTTGGTGCCCAATTTTTTCCCCCTCTTTTGAGACTTTAACTCTGGATTCACAGAAAATGAGGAAAAAACCCCAACTGAAATGTCAAAAATTCTTGTATGATGAGAAAAGGCCATGATTTGAATTTGACAGGACAATCAGTGTTATGATCACATCTTAAAAAGTAAATGTTGGTTTTTTTAATATTTAAAACTAGAATATAAAAACTAAATAACTGGGAGCTTGCCACATGGCAGCTGACATAGGTTGGCCTTACTCTCCTAAAAGCCCAAGAACTTGTAGCAAATTGCAACAACAGAAGAAGAAGTGGATCTTTCTGTGATATTATAATCATGCTGTTCAACAAATGTCTACAAGCAGCTCAGTACTGCTGATGCATCAAAAAGTAAAAAAACCCCAAAACTCCCAAAATTACTTTGGGAGTGCATAGGTGTAGTAACAGAGATGCTCAAAAGAAAGGCAACAAACATTATTCAGTATTAAGTGTACTTCTTTAAAATTATTACTGCACATTGTCCAAAGGATTAAGATAAAGAGTAAATAAAGTCTCTTTTATACAAAATATGTGTCAAATCACTGCTTGAATCTTTTCCTCCTCACATCGATGTCAGTAATTAGCCAATATAATTAAATTTTAAAAGGCAACCTTTTCTATTTGAAGAAAATTGAGCTTAAGGTCAAATGAGGTCACTGCATAACAAATGTGTACCCATCTAAAAATCAAATTTAGCCACTACATCCTGCTCAGTTCAGAATGTGAAGTCAATGGACAAATACAAAGAAAAAGGTATATTTTTCCCAAACTTTATGAAGAAGTAGTAGCATTGCATTACCTAGGCTTTTGTTCTGTTATTAGTGTCCTAAAACAGAAACTCTATAGCATAGTTAAATATCCACAAAAGAAAGGGTTAAAAATTCAAAACAAGGTACAGAAAGAAAACCAACAAATCCTGAGAGAACTGTGACATGAGGGAGCAACCCTGTCCATTCTAGGCAGGCAAAGCTAAAGTGAGTTAACTTCAGCAAAGAGAAATGTTGATGCAAAAATTTGTACAAGGAAAACAAGCCCATTTCAATTTTTCTGTGGAATCCTGCTGTTTCTTTCTAAAAATGAGAGATTTGAGTAAAACCAATTGTACCAACAGTGAATTTAAGCTAGTGCTTTCAAGAGCTCTCTATTAACATCTAAGAATGAGACTAGCTTTTTAAAGCATAAAGTTTGCAGTATTTCTGGGATACATCCAATTGCAAAATGCTCTAGGTTGTACAATGCTCAGGAAATTTTCTGTCTCAGCCCCAACCTCTGGCAAGGACAAGCTCAAAACATATTAATCTGAAAATTATAATTCATTCATTTGTCATTTTGTATTTGCTCTTGCTTTTAATATCAGACTGAGAGAACAGCTAAAAAAAGGGATACCTTTGAAATGTCATAAAAAATTATTCATATCATTTAACTTCATCAAGATATTTATAACTGATGACAAAATTTGCTCCTGTGCTAAAACTAATACTGTCCACACCCATAAGCCTTTTGCAGTGCCTCTTTTCAGTTTGTCTTTGATGCCAGAGCCTTATCTGTGAAATAAACCCATCAATTTCCAGACAAAAACTGGAAAGAGATTAGCTCCCTCCCTGCTGAGATAAATCACTTCCCAGTGTACTCACTTGCACCCTTCAACATTTTTCATGTGGTTTTCACTCTGACTTGGCCTGTGAAGGAATGTTGGCTTCAAGAGAATTAATATTTCTGTGACACAGATATAGAACTGCAGGCTCAGTTTTCAGAATTAATTGGTATATTATTCTTTAACTACATGTAATGCAAATAGTTATTTACTTGCTTCACATGAATGATCATACTGGGTTTCAAGCCAGGCAAGAAAGAAAAAATTCTTTTTGCATCTGTTCAGGTTAAGCTGACAGTTAAACTTTAGAGGATGACTTTAGAAACTCACGTTGCACAGCTGCAAATATATTTATGATTCTACATGTGAACATCATAACACAAACACAGATCTTATAAGCTTCTGGAAGTATTAGAGCTTTCTAACACTCAAGATCCCAGCACAGACCCATTTCTCAAATATTATGAATGCTGTGAAAATTCTTGCTTTATAAAAGCAGTTACAGCCTATCATTACTTTAAAACAGATGCAAAATTAGGTTAGAGCACACTGTCAAAGGCACTGACTTACAGAATAAAGAACATCATTCTTTAGGAAGACAGATAGGAAGAAGGAAAGCAAGTACCAGCTAGTCCTTTAATATCCAGACTAAATCACCTGTGCATCAAAAATTCATTTATTTGTTACAAGTGCCTCTTAAGACGCATAAACAAGCATATATTGGTGTCCATTCAGATCAGGATCAACAGACTATCAGGACAGTTTGTTTGGAATCACAGAGCAGCTGATGTAGGAAAGTGGCTCTGGAGGTCACCTAATCCAACCCACAGCTCAGAGCAGCACCAGCCACAGCAGGTTGCCTGGAACCATGTCTGGATGGCTTTTAAATACTTCCAAGGATGAGACACCACTGGCTCTGAGCAACCTGTGCTCGTGTTTCACCATTGTCACATTAAAATAGGATTTTCTTATGTTTCAGTGCAATTTCCTGTATTTCAATTGGTGGTGTTTTTGTGGTTTTTTTTCTAGGTACAACTGAAGAAAAGTTTGGCTTCGCTTTCTTCATTCCCTGCCCATCAGCTATTTATATGCATTAACAATATTCCCCTGACTTTTGTCAAGGCTAAACAAACCCAAGTCTCAGCTTCTCTTTGAATATTAGATGCTCCACCAATCCCTTAATCACCTTTGTGACCCTTTGCTGGACTCATGTCAGAAGGTCCATGTCTTTCTTGTACTGTGAATTGGTTTGCCTTTTACTTTTTCCTTCTATCTTTAGATTTGGAAACATATCTTTCACATACTAAATATGTACTAATACCAAGTAAATTTTGTTCCCAGGATTTTTATCCCTTTCAGTGACAGAAAGCCAACAAGTACAATTTCATTGCAAAAAGTAATGAAATTACTCCCACCTGGGGGGGGAAAAATTTAAGTAATCCCACCAGCACAGCAGAGCCTTCTGCTTTAAGGCATTACTTGTTTATCCTCATCTAGGCAACAGTCTAGAGGCAAAACAACATTTTCACGTGTCCTTTTCTGTTGCAAATGTATCAGGTGAGGGTTAAGGTGTCAGGGGCACAGAAACAGCCAAAAAGCAAGAGCTGTCTCAAGGAAAGGAAAGAGATTCTTCCTCTCCACTGCTGCTGGAGTTACCTATCAACATCTTTCCACAGGGTGACACTGGACAGAGGATTGGAATGCAAAAACTTTCAAACTGACATTGGCATATCAGAGACAGCAATTGTCTACTGGCTAGACTGTTTCCAGAAATCCAAATAATCCTCTCTAAAATTTACTGTAAACCCTAATCACACAGCAAGTAAACTAAGGTGCAAAGGGCAGCAGCGTTTGTTACGAGTACTATTGCTTGGGGGTTTTAGCACACAAAATCATGAATTAAGGACATTAGATATCTAACACATGCTCACTCACAGTTTTTAATCCTGCAAAAGACAAGGATAGGCTTTGTCATGGGATATAAGTCTGTATAACAGCTGTTGGAATTTAAGGACCACAGAGCTCAGACTGAAAACAGCACAAAAGCTGTGTCAGAATCTGAATAAATTAGCTAATTAGTTTTTCTCTACCCTTGTTGTTATTTTGAAGCCATCATTAAACAATCTGCAGGCAACTCTACAACACTTTGATTCTCATTTTTCTCTGGAATAACTGCAGCCCCATCCTTTAAAGACTGATAATTGAGCAGCTCATGCAACAAGGTTAATGAACATTCAAATCCTGGATCTGCTAGGTTTGGAAAGACTAACAGGAAAGCAAAGAATATGCATCCTCTAAGCTAATATGTGTCGTGCTGCTTCAAAAAAAAAAATGTTATCTGAACACAAGTAAGCCATCTGTCCTAGTGGGCATTCTTCCTTGTTATGAAATGCTCATAGCCTTATTTCTTTCCATTTTACCATGCTAGAGAGGCCAACAGTTTAATGTCACGAGCTAAACCACAAAATATATTTTGGTTTGGCTTAAGTTCGCCTATAAGTTATAAAACACACTTCAAACAAAACGTCTGTCTGAAAGTGTAGCTGCAGATATGCTTTGAATTTCTCATTCATCAAGAGAAGGGTGTAATAAAGTAAATCTAATGTTCTGAGATTTCAGCAGAAGTGCAACACTGACAATCATTTTAGGTGTGAAAGAATTACACAGAAAAAAAAAATTCCATTAAGTTTCCACTTCGTTACTACAAAAACTGGGATTTGCTTTGTCTGAATAAGATAGTCAAGATTGATCCAAACCCCTTAAGTTGCTAGGAGCCAAAATGTAATTTTTAAGTGCATATTTTTCCATTGTATCAAAGGTATGAAACTGCACTTGTTGAGACAGTGTGTGTACATTCCCCAATATTGTAATGAATACTTCGATTTTCCTGTCATATGTTGTTTTCTTCTTCCCAAAAGCAGAAATGTGCATGATACAGGCTCTTGGTTTAATGACAGGTTTTAAATCAGGTTTTTGTTTATACTCAACACTACAAATTGTTAGTAAATTTTCAACTGGAACAACAAACTGTCTTTTCTTCTGTAGCTTGTCCTCAAAAGGTGAAAAGTCAGAAAGGTGGAATATTCACATATTTGACCTAAGTCTAAAAAAAATGTTTCCACCACAATCCAAGCCTTTTTTTAAGAGAGCTCCTTTTTCCACATGAAAGATGTTAATGCTTTAATCTATATTTAAGGCTATCTGTGAGCAGGCCATCAAACACCTTTTGGGCAACCTGAGTGAAAAGTCTATGGGAAGCCAGCAGAAGGAAAATGTTCACAAAAAATGGAGCTGCTGAGATCTCAGCAGCAGGTCACTGTCCCAAGCAGTGATGTCTAGGTTTAACACTTGCCTAGAGACTGACCAACACTCAGGCCACAGTCCAACAAGTCCCAAGAAATTTAGAATCAGCGTGAAATACAAAAGTAATTCTCAACCAGAAAGCTAAAGGGAAGGTTATGAATGTGCATCTTTCACATGAAGAAAACTGCATAATGGGCAAGAGTCTTTCAGCATTTCCTGTCCACCAGTATCCTTTTCTCCCTGCTTCAGTTGCCCCAGATTTTATTCATTATTGAATAATATTACTCAATGTTCTGGAGCAACATGATAATAAGTGTAGAGCTATAAATGACCCAAATGTGTAGAACTGTGCTCAGTGTTGATATAAGAGCTCCTACAATATGAATGACTCAGCTTCCATTATAATGCCTTACCAGCTGATCTGACAGGAAGACCCAGTGGATTAAAGTATTTATTTGGTGAGTTTATGTTTGTAGCCTGGCCTACCAGAAGTCAAAATTAAGGAGAGGAAAACTCCTAAGTGATTAACAAGATCAAAGCCTAAGGTTAAGTCAGGCAGATCATGTACAATGTTTAGTACCTCCAACTACTACCAAACTTCGCATGAGCTGTCTAGTGTGGCAGCTTTCAGCGACATTCCTTGTCTCCTGCTCAAACTTTTCTAGATATTGCTCCATTCAGGTTTCCAATAAAACATGCCTTTTTCTCTTTATCCATAACAAGGTTTAAATGCTTTCTAATTGTAGAAAAATTTCAAAAGTAATTTTTTTCAATAAATAAAGCTCTACACTACATCTGCCCTAACTATTTTCGTAAAAATGTCAAAATAGAAATTCATAAACATTTTCAAAATTCAAAACCAAGATTATGTAAATGGTGAATGACCAGAGTTAATATTGTGGAGAAACACAAAACTAATAAGAAACAGCTACATTCCTGATCTAACTAATTATGTGTAACAAACTAATTAAGCAAGTTTCTTTAACTGTACAAGTGAGGTTGTTAAGTAGAAGAAAATGACACAGTTAGTAGAGAGTATATTCTATTTACTAAAATAGCACATGCAGTGGTGCTCTAAAAGTACAGTATCTTAAACAATGCAAAAATTATAAAATGCTTTTATCTAAAATTTTACAATGCACTAGAGAATCCTCTCTTTAGGGGATTCTAAGGTGCTGATAAAACTGTTCTTTAGAAAATAATTGCAATTCAGGCTGATGACAATGAGAAAATACAAAAAATTTTTAAAGCTTTTTTAATTGTGGAGTTTAAGTTCTCAGCTCTTTGACCTTTTCTTCCTGTAAATTTTGAGATTTAAAAGAAAATTAGGTGCCTGATTCTAACAGTGAAGTACATTGTTAGAATAAAGGCCTCAACAACTTCCTGCAAAGAACCAAAGTCAAAATATATTTGCAACGAAGTGCAAATATAACATTGAACATATTATAGTGTCTCTCCTCCTAGAACAAAACACAATTATGGTCTGAATTTGTCAGAATGTACCATCTGAATTTGGGGACCTAGATCCCTACATAACAACAGGGCCTCTGCTGACTGAAGAGACTATCAGAAGATGCACAGTAGATACTTAGAAGGGGACCAAAGCACCCTCACATTGAGAAGAGCACTGCTTTGTAACACAGCTGTCAAAGGAACAAAAAAGACAAACTCAAAGCTGAATTATTTTTAAGATGAGTGGGCCTGCATATTCAAACAGTTGGAAAAAGTACACTTTTACTGCTTGGCAAATGTAAATCACTGGGAAAAAGGTCTGTATCACAGATGTGCTGTTGGAAAATGCAGGTAGTAGATACAGACATTTTAGGACATATTTTCTTGTGTTGTTGCATTGTCTTTGGTCTTCTCAGTTTGATTGTTTCCTATTAATTTTTTTTCCTGATGGCTGTGCTCTTTTTGAGGCACAGAAGAAATTCACGACACCTTTGTGACATTTAAAAAGCCAAGGCCCAGAACTGAATTACCTCCAATCTACTAAAGGAATATATCAGAATGAGCAATGTTAGCATGAGATACAGCAGAATGTGCTGTGGCTAAGGGGCAGAGAAGGCATGAACAGAACAGAAATTATGTGGAATGTGCTGCTTCAAAGGAATGTTACTCTGAAGGTTGCTGCTAAGGTGCTATGTTTCAAAGACTTCACGCTAAAAATTTGTGGTAGGAGGTATCTATTAGACAGCTCTACTGTGACATGAAGTCTTCAGAAATCCTTCAGCAGCAGACACATGGGTATGTGGTAGAATAAAACAGTTCTGTTGGGTCATCTGTCAACAGCAAAACCTGGGGGTGGAGGAAAGTATGTTAGCTTTAAGTCACTGCAATAAAATACCATTACTTATTTGGACCTTCACAGCAACAATACCCAGTTTACAGGCTGCTGTCCTCCTGTGCCAGGATGGCAAAAGCAAGGTTTTTGTCTTTGTGAAGAAATGAATCTTTGAACTTAAGACCTTTGGGGCTAAGCCAGACCAAAAAGCAGCTTAGCAAGAATCTCTGACCAGCAGAATCTTAGGGAGAAAGAGCATAAATACAGCATCTCTCACAGATACTTTCTCTGGCCCATCTAACTTGCCAAATTCCAAATTATCAGAGGCATCCTAAAAGGTTGCTTACAGATCACAGTGTTCAACTGTTGTTGATGAATATATTCTCCACTAGCTTTTCTTTATTCCTTCCTTTATCTATTTTTACTTTTGAGCATCCATGAGACATATATCAAAGATTTTCACAATTTCAAGTTTTGTGGGGGAAAAACCCAACTTTCAACCTTTTCCTTTCAAATTCACTGCCTGAAAGCTACACTGGCCTATTTGCAAGAAACAGTAATTAATTCTCAGTATCATTCCTGTTAAAATTTAGTTTAGTTTACTTTTCTTGTTCATTGCTTTTGGCTATTCCTTTTACTCAACTAAACCAGCACAGATTAAGTTATATTTAAGGTCTGAACAGACCAGTTTCCAGTACAGTGAAGAAGGTATCACTGTCGTGGTTTAATCTCAGCCACCAGCCAAGCTTGCTCACTCTCCCACCAGTAAGATCAGGGAGAGATTGAATGCAGCAGAAAAGAATTCCTGAAATAAGCCACTGAATGGAGAGGTTTTCATGAAATATGGAGGATTATGGCCAGCAGAGCAAGACAGACACTGAAAAGGAATTATGAGGATTAAAATGTTTTTAAAAATTCTGCTCTAATGTGTCTACAATAATGTTCCAGTGCACACTTTCAGTTTCTTGGGAAAAAAAGTTCTCTTTTATTGTTTTTAAACCATCAGCAGGTAGTTATTCTCAAGTTTTGCCTTGTTATGCATCATCTGAACTGTCCACACAACATGTGCATATTAGATAGAAAGAAAATGAAATTTTACAATTATTTATTAATTTGAAGCATTTCATAAAGAAAGCTTTAGGAAAACAAGAAAACCAGAGCTGTCTTACAGTTTTTCTATCATCTACTTTCAGTCATATTTCTATTGTTAAAACATGATCTGTTTCCTTGCACAGCAGCAAACACTTTTCTGTGCTATCATTTGGGTCAAATCTCATGGGTAGCAACTTGTATCACTGAATACCGTACAACTATGACTTGACAAGCCATTCCCAGGTGATCTTTATCACATATCAGAACACAAAATGCAATCACACAAACTCTGTGGTGTTCCTGTGTTTAGTTTACAGTCTCCAAGGATGCTGTTTGTTTTCCAGGTGGTGCTGACACAACAGATACCAAGGCAGTAGAACACATTCCAAGAAACTGAAAGCCTGTTGTTGCCATGGCACAAAGAGTAAATTTCTTCAGCAAGGAAAGGGCTCCTTATGGCATTTTTCAAAGGGTTATAACTGGACAAACAAGCCATTCCCTTTCTGATGTGTAAATAAAACTGCTTATATCATAGGAAAGAAGATAATAATATCTGAGAGTGTGTTTTTTGTAAACATTAGGTTAGCTAAGATAGCCTCACCATTATAAACATGAGCATGGCTATGTCATTCCCCTTAATATTAGCAATCACCCCTAAGCACAATCAAAAAAGTAGAACATATTTTCCTTTTAAGCATATCAATAACACTTAAATTCACCTAGCCACTGTATCTGTAGTCCCAAGACAGGAGTCTAGGAACCTCAAGGAGAATTCTGAGTCTCCAGAATTGTTTGTCTAGAAAGGCAAAGACAAACTTGCTGTGTTTATATACTCAGATTTGGCACTGACATACATCTCAAAACTATCTCTGCATGGCATAGCTGGAGCAAAATCAAAATAAAATCATGCTGCTAAATTCAATTCTGAAAAAAGGCAGGTCCATAGCATCCCAGTCTCTGTAAAATGCATTTACTGCTGCTTATTCTGGAGTGATTATTTTTCTTTTCTTGTTGTTTCTTGTCCTACTTGGCACAAATATTTTCATATTTTTTTAAACACAAAATTTGAGTTTGACTTTCAAAAAAACTCAAGTCAGGTCTCTATCATCCTAAAGCAATATAAAAAGCTAAGATCATTCATGCACTGGTTCCCATTTTAATTTACTGACTCCAAAAGTGAGATCAATGATAGCATCATCCAAGCATAATTATTTCATCTTTGGTCTTTGGCAATGGGGATAACAAAATACATCTCTCTACACCAAGATGCAAGTCCAGCTGTAAGGAAAGGCACCATTTTCCCAGCCTGGCACTTTGAAGGCTTGTATCCAAGAAATTTTTTGCAACAATTTAATACTATTAAAATTGACACATTGATTTCTTTACACAGAGCAACTCCTTCAATCAAACATTATCTTTTATCTTCTGAAACCACTGTATGTGTTAGCCATAAATTGATACCTCATTGATTTTGAGTACACTGGCTTCATGCACTACAAAACAAAAATAAAGTACCTGACTGAAAAGGTTCCCCCTAACCCCTTCTATCTAAAATTATTAGATTATCTTTTTAGATCTTTAATGTCTGCTTTACAACCTTAATCCTTACAGTTCTTTGTGGTTCAATGTTTCTAAACCATGGCACTTCGACTAAAAAATCGGATCTGAAGGGTATGGCAGGTAAAAAGTTTCTACCCCTTCATCACACTTTGCCTCTCTGTATTTAGCCTTTGAGTACTGAGACAGAAATCATGTTCAACAAGTTGTTTATACAATGCCTAGCACAGTGAAACCCTGATTTCACACTGGCAGGTAGGCTTTGCTCTACAACTGCAGTTGCATGTTACTGTTTATACTGTTCATCATTTCATCAAAATCATTATGCTTTTCCTGTGTAGACAAGAGTGGTCTACATCAGCATGTGCTGGGTGAAAACTTAAAGGCTGGTAAAACAAGATTTGTACAATTAAAGAAAAAACAAACGTACTCCAATGGAAGGAATATAACTTTCTTCTCATTTCAAAATAGAACATTTCAAGCAGATCACTGGAAATTCATGGTAAAGCCCAACTAATACAGCAAGCATATCATGATGTCTGAATACAGAAGCTTCTAAAGCAAATATCTGGCCTCTCAGGAGGTTTTTCAGAGTTTCTCCTCCAATAATCACACACAGAGCTTGTGTGTTTTGTCATCCTATTCTTAAAGGAGGTACACAGCCATAGATGCAATCTCCCAGAATAGGAGTTTGGGACACACAAAGATGGAGCACTTTGCTGTAGATCTTTCAGGAAGTTTTTTTTTTTAATTTAGAGAGAAAGAAGAGGCTGTATTGTCTGCTTTTCTCTAATGTTGAAAGCAATAATTTTAGGATGTATCTGGCCACTTAGCAATGTCATTCTCATGGATTTTGGATGGAATACTCTTAATATATTTTGCCAGGCTGGAAAAATCCATGAACTTTAATTTATAATACTATATAACAGCACTGACAGATAGCTACCATTCCTTGGTAATACAAATCCCATATTCAGCCAAGAGGCAATAACACTATGTGACAAAAAAAAAATAAAAAAAGAGAACAAAATAGGCAATTACTGTGCTCAGGATCACTGCTGGCACCCTAAGCATGACACTATCTTTTTCATGAGCTAAGTAAAATGTGGCAGAAAATTTAACACCTAACCTAGTAAGCCAATGCTTTCATTTTTTCTATATCCCAACATCATTTATAGGAGGCTTTTTAATTTTAAGTTAAATTTTAAGTCAAAGTTTCTGCAAATTAAACTCTTTTAATTTCATTTGAGATGTTCAAGGGGTGAAATTGGTAAAAACTCTGAAAAAATAGTTTTCAACAAAGTATTGCATCTTCACTAAAAATAGTTAGAATAGGCAAAAATGCAATTGACAGTTACGAAGCATAGTATGAACTGTTCTTTCTCATGCTTTAGAAGCACATGCTAACCTATAATTTTTAAAGTGGCATCTCTTAGTCTGATCTATTTTGAAGGTGTATTCATAATCACTAACACAAAATATTTCAAATATAGGCACCTAAGGTTAAGCAATTAAATAGAAATAGTCACTTTCTGAAGAAAAAAGAGGCCGTGACTGAAAGAAAGTTTCAGGCCCCTGATCCTGTGGATATCGAATTAAAGAGTAAGAAAACTATACATGAAGTAATGTGATTAACTTTCCCAGTCAAATTTAAAAGTATCAGTACATCTTTCCTAGGCTGACAGAGAAAATATCAGGTAGAACCATGTATGCATTAAAAAAAATTAGCATTCGTCAAAATGTTAAAAACAAATATCTTGGCACAATCTCTTAAAAAAACCCAAAATCCAAACAACCAAAAATATAATATGCTGCAGTGTAACCAGAATATAAATTCATCCTGAATATACTATCATGCTATAGAATAATAATTGGGAAACAGGTGAAAGAGGTATTACCTGGTGCTCTGGAAAGCAATTTGATAGCAACCACAATCCTTGAAGTGTTATAACAGGAGAGAGATAAACCAAGTCAGATAGACAGTGTTTAAGTGATGGATACTGCTTCTTTCTGCTCACACATACCCCAGCCACAGTGTGTTACAAATGCTATTGCCCTACCTGAGAACAAATGTTGATGTTAGTTCAGTATCATTTTCTATATCACCTATGGCAACAGCAAACACATCTTGAATACTTAAGCAACAGTCTGATTATTCCCTGCTCAGAGTTTCTGTTGGTAATCTTTGAATGCTGTGCAGATGATAGCCTGAAAGCTGTGTCTTTTGTACACTTTGCCTTGTACAAACGTTCTCTTTCACAATATAGTTCAACACCATAGAGAAAATTGTTATTTAAGCTTTTGAAAACATTGTTTACTTAAGATGTTATTCTACACCTCCAAAAGTCATATAATAGCTTATGGGTATCATGTGAAACATTGCACAAACATTAGTTAATGAACCTTTATAACATTTTCATGCAAAACTGTATTAGATCTATCAAATGTGGGAAAAGGCAAAGATTAAGGCACCAGAGATACAAATTATTTGAGTGACTAAGAGAAATGCCATATGCCTCTGACCACAGTGGGACAGATTTATTTGCTAAATTTAGATATAAGGTAAAGGACTTTGCTGTTTCAAGAGTACACGATTTGCTGAAGGCTCAGGAACAGTGGAAATCCAAGTGAGATTTAGGAGAGTTTAGGAGCAGTTCTAAATCCTACACTCAGGCCTAACAATCTATGCAAATTATGAAATTATGTAACAAAGGGCTATATTACTCATGTGGTATTACATGACAGGTATGATAATGTATTACTGAGAATATTACGGAGAAGCACTCTAGTTGAGAATATTGTTTCATTTAAATTGTTGCAGTTACATGCAAAGGGAGGAACATGCCGGTGAATCAGGGTATAATATAATGCCTAAAATACACCACACAACATATTCATATTTCAGTGTGTAGATGAACACTTCTTGTCTGAAATAGAAACTGGTTTTGAAGAATAAGATACCAAAGCATATACCATGGCCAATTCCTGAGGTATTTTTTTCCTTCTCTTTTCAGTATTCTTTGCAGATGTTTTTCCAGCACCAGAAGAAAATGAAAAATTCAGAGACACATAAAGTAAATTAAATCTACATTAATTTTTGTAAGAGTTACAAAATTTGCAGTGATCTACCATTAAAATAAATAAATACTCATCTCATAAGATTTTATTTTTGAGTGAAGCAAAAATTCCTCCTTCCCCCACTGTGCATTTGATCTTCTTCAGACCTCTTCCCATATCCTACCTCCACAATTCATCAACAGATCAGTAAGAGACTCTTTTAAATGTAGAAATAAAGTAGCCTCTCCCCTGCCTAAGTAAATGACTGCAGAATCTAGGGAACACCATAGCTCTGCATCTGCCCTAAATTTTCTCTCATTTAAAGAGAGGACTTGATGCTGAGATGGGATTGTGGAAGCCAAGGTGTAAAAGGTGACAATATCTGTATACCTTGTGGCTAGGAAACACAACCAGTGGTCTCAGTTTGCTTGGGGTTTTCATAGTCTGTGTTATCATCCTTAATATATCAGAAAAAAGTGAGATTTTCAGCTTTCATTGAGAATAACTTCATCTCCACTTCTTGTAGTCACATGGGCAGTTCTGAAGAGACTAACAGAGCAGTGTCCCAACAACTTGCAAGCCAGATACAAGTAAAATGAGAACCAGAATTTTTTCTTTTAATATCATGTTTTTTTTATTTTTTTTTCAGATAGTGAATTATGACTTCTAAGCAGCTTGAAGATGGAATTCCTTCCCTGCTATTGGGAGGGTATAATGTTTGTTATAAGTAAGAGCATAAATCACAGTATCTGTCCTGTACAGGTAGATGATCAGGAGGGTATTACCTGGTTTGATTCCCCCTTGATCATTTATCAGCAGGTAAGCATAACTTCATATAAACAGGGCTTGTAAAAACTGTAGTAATATCTTTATCAAGTAACATACAGAAAAACAATCAGAATACTAATAAAATATCTCCAGAAAAACAGCAATGTGAAATTGTGGTGTATGGAAAATGGGCGCAAAGTGACAAAACCCTTGAGCTCCCTCTGTGGTTTGTGATCAGAAGCTTGCCTCACCAGTTTATCTGTTGTGCATGATGATGCCAACTACTGTAGTTGTGAAACGTGCCATGGACAGTTTCTACAGAGATCTTTAAAGCAAACAGAAGTGTTTTTAAGCAGTGCCACCCGGAGGTGAAAGAGAGCTTTTCATCCCCCACGACATCAGGGCTCATTTTTTACAACAGCTATAAATATATCATAAATGCAAAAATCTCCCCGTGATGTGAGTCCTACAACAGAAATGGTCCTGCAGAGAGGCCACCAGTGGGTGAGGGAAGGAGTGCAATGTGCACTGAGACACGTTCTACCCTCAGTTTAAAGTGCAGTTTCACATACTTGAGTCCCACAGCTACACTAAGGGCAGAATCTCATGCTTCATTTTGTTGCCCAAGGAAACAAGTCTCTCTGCTCTGTCAGAGGGCTGTGCATTTCTCCTGTGTTACAGGAAAATCAGTACTGAGACCTCTCCTCCTTAAACAGCCTGTCCCAAGGAAGTCACGTGAAACAGGCTCCCCAGCTGCCTCAGTGGCCCTTTGTGAACACACCCCAGTTAATTGTTGTCTTTGTACTGCTGGGCTCCTAAAAATGGACCTAGTAATCTAGCTGCAAGCTAGACAAACTCTGCCAGGAGTGATCCTCCATCTGCAGCCAGGAAACTGCAGAACCCCTTAAGGTCCTGCTCCATCTGTTGACAGACTGACCTACAGTGTAATAATATCTGTGCCCTAACAAACATGAAGTCTGAAAGTTCTATCTCCTTGTGTATTACCAAAGGAAAGTCTGTGTCCAGAACCTATAGCAACCACCCCATCAAAGCCTGTTTTCAATAAAAACTGCAAGAAGCAGCAATCTCTGTAATGCCACCTGTGCCAAATAGCACAGTCTGGTGGCCTGCTTTGCTTCTAGAAATGTCCCTTGTAGCCTCCCTCTATGGACTTACCATGTAGCAAGCACATCTTAAAGTAGTCCATACAAAAAGTCATAAGAAAACAAAATAGAACATAAATAACTAAAAGGAAAAAAAAGGAAAGAAATGTTCTATACTGTCAGAAAACAAATTACTCCTTCCCATTACCTTCACTGTTGATGCAAAGAGGTAAATGTCAACAGAATATGAAGGGGAAAAAACAGGAATGAAAGTAAAATAAAGATAGAATGAAAATATACAATTTGGTGATAAGGTAAAAGAGGAATTATTTGACAGTCTACTGATGCACCAAATCAATATACTCTGCCAAGAGACAACTCCTACTTAGCCACAGACTAAGAGCCAAGAGCTGTTCAGTATAAAATTCACTTAATTAGAGAGGGCATAAACCCCAAGTACTCTGTTGGCACAAAGAACTGAGTTCAAAATCTGAACCAAGAATAAATGGACAAATGACACAAATACTTTTTTGTCAGACTTCCACTGAAATTCCATTAATGTAGAGAACGTTCCTGTTTCAATAAACCAAATTAACAAAACTATCCTTTCAGCTACCTTTCTGTGAATTTCTATCTATGCCTTATAAAAGGTATTCTTAAAGTATTAATGCCTGCTGACTCAAATTAGAGTCAACTGATATCAGAAAACCACTAGATTTGTATTCATTAATTTCAGCTGAAGAGAAGATTTTCAAGCACAATTGCACCAGTTTAACTGTTAAAAATTTGAGAATGTACATAAATGAAGTTTCTCATCCCCCTGCTAGACTTTAGCCCCCAAGCATTTCCCACTTAGCAACTGATGTAGAAAACATCCTGTTTATACCCTGAATTCTAGTAAATAGTGTATGAAGTCATACCTGTTTGCAGGAGTGAACTATGAAATGGCAGAAGATAAAAAAATTCAGTGGCACTTTTAACACCTTCCAAATTATCTCTTACAATTGGGATTCAAGTCTCATACAGCAGCTGTTTTCCTCCAGAAAAAAACTTGTGTTTTTAGCAAAAATGCAGTGAGCTGCTCTGTGTTTTTCCATATTCCAAAACTGCCAGATGGTTTTGAATTTTTCCCACATCTTTTTAACAGGGTCTCTACTGAACTGAAACTCAAAAAATATCAAGAATCAAGTAGTGCCAAGCCATTCAATGCTGGAGCTTTGACGGCACTAAGAGGGTTCCCTGGCCCTGACCAGCCTCACCCAGGACCCACGCTCTGCCCAGGTCTCAGGACCCCATGTCAGCTCCTGGGGAGGTCAGACCCTGCCCCAGTCAGGCTGCAGCAGGGCTGGTCTCCATCCCCTGGGAGGTGCCAGGGGCTGCCTGGGGACACTGTGCAGCCCCAGAGGTCAGGGCCTCAGAAAGCCACCTGCCTGTGCCACACCCTGACATTCATAAATGGATAATCTGTTCAATCTGCTGAGATAGCTACGGCACTGTTCTGCTACGTAAAATCAGTGAATGGCAGAATAGCCTCAGTTGTGCAATTCCTGTGAAAGACAACACAGAAGTGCTCCAGCACAGTGACACTATTGCCTGTCAGACACTACATCTCAAATCTCCAAATATTTCAAATGTGAGAAAGATGAAGGCAGAGGAACATGAGAAGCAAGGCTATTTGATTACAATTATGGTTAATCCTAACATATACCCTGTTAAACTGTGCAGTTGTTGTTTTTTGGGGTTTTTTTTGTTTATTAGAAGGTTTTCTGGCTCACTCACTAGTGTAGGCAGCTATACAGGACAGACTGTTTCTACAGTCCTGTAAAAGTACTCAACCAAAAATAAATGTGTTGATTATGCTCTGAAGGTTCTGCTACACCACAATGAAAGTATAAAGAAGACAAAAATTAAGACAGGCCCATACGGTACAAGCTTCTAGAACAGGGAATAAAATCAGTTTCTAAAAGAGAATTACACCCAAACCAAAAATGCTTAGATTCATGATTTCAAGTTGCATAAAACCAGACATGTTTTATACATCTTTAGAACAAAGCCTGTGGCACTAAAAAGTTAAATGTAGATTTATAAAAGCTTTAGAATTAATATTAGCATTGCCCCTATGATAGGCTGCATTTCTGTGCTCTTTGTAATAAAGATCCTACATATCACCTTTTTTGAGTAAGTAGTAGGATCAATGAGATGCCATACAAACTTCCAGTTACAGGCATCTGTCCAGCAGCAACAATAAGCAACACAGTGTGAAACAATGAATCCCAAATGTTCCTCTTCTTTCTTCTTCTTAAGGATATATTGATGATATAAGCAGCAGAATGTACAGGAGTAGTTGAAGAACAACTAAGAGGGAATGCAAAATACTGAACTCACATGAACCTGCTGTCAAACACTCTGCTGCTCCCTAAGTTGGGGCTTTTGTGTCCTCTCACATCAATTTTTAAAACAGGTCAAATAGTCTGGAAGACACTAAACTCCATCAGGATACTTGACTTGGCGCCACAGTGAAACACAGTGCTTAAAACAACACGGAATTCCTCTGTTGATGACACTCTTCAATCTAACCAGTGGCAGGAGCATAGAGCAGGCACAGAGGAAGCATTTGACTTAATTATTGGGGGAACAAGAGTCTACCGTATTACCAGTGTCTTAAGAGAGGACATCCCTGCTGTCAGAATAAGTGCTTCTACTTCATAAATTATTCTTTGCTTCAGAGAAAAATATGTAGCTGGACAAAAATGCTGATCTGAACGCTTTCTTCTTCTTCCTTTGCTGAAATGTATATCACAGCTATCAATCACACATCCCTAAAGCTTTGTGCCAAGGCAAGCAAAGGAAAAAAATATGTTCTGACTCTAGAATCTTACCAAGTGATCTCCTGGCACAAGACTAGGTTTATTCATCTAAGAAAGGGCAGTGCTGGGATCCCAGCTCACTATCACTGAAGAAAAATATTTTTTTTTAAATACAGATCATCTTTCACAGCTGTAGGTAAATCCACAGAACTTCCACAAAAAAAATCCCAGAAAGGTTTTAGGGTTTGCCTGAACAGTGTTGCTCACCTTACAGATAAATTCATCTGTGATAAGTTAAATGAAATGGCTAAGAGTTTCACAATATTTGTTATTAAAAGAAAAGCATACCTATCACTTCACTACAATTATCTGCAATTAGGTTGCACTCTGTATGCAAACGTTATAGATCATGTAACACACACTTGAATTGCTTCAACAAGATGCAGCAAGCAGAAAGTTTCATCGACTAATGACTTTCACTAGGCCTTAAATTCTTGTTCTTAGCAACAAAACTAGCACAGGCACTGTCCTAATCCCTTGTGAACCATTCTCCTTCAGCCTTCTTGTGTGCTCAGTCTCACAGCTGTGAGACCCAAGTAGCAGAGGGGCTGACCAGGCACATCTTGCTCAGCTATAGAATATCATCATATTGTCAACAGAGACTAACAAAGAACTAGCTTTTCAAGTCAAACAAGCTTAAAATACAAGCTTAAAATAGACAATAATTCACCTGAAGAAAGAATATTATGTATCTATCACAGCATTTACATAATGAATTGTAGTAAGTGTTAGAAGTATCTCTCTAGTAGTCTACTCCCAACATGCTTCTTTTCCCATTACACAATTTCAGCATTTTTGCAACCCCAGGACACCAAATTCTAAATGACCAAAATATTAAATTTTTGGTGAGCAGACAGTAGCATAAAAATGGTAAAAAAAACCCACTGAAGAGTTAGATCACACTTTGTACAACACAAAAAAAAAAAAAAAGAAAACAAAGAAAAAAGCCAATCTTGCAGCTATGACATTCAGTAGGGCGACATTCATGACATTCATCTTCCATCTGAATTTCCTTAGGAGTAAGGGATGCATAACTTTGATAAAAAGAGTGAGGTTTGGCAAACAACTATATATATTTCCTTGAGCAATGACTGAATTTCACACCCTACCCTTTGCCAGATTCCTACAATTTCCGCCAAACTCATCAGTATAACAGAAGACATCATCTTTGTCTCCCCCTTTCTCTAAAAGGGCCTTTTAAAACACTCAACATATCGTTGTTCTTCTGTAGCTTTTGTTCACCCACTTTAAGTCAGCACAACCATCATCATCTCCCAAATAATCACTCTGCCAGATGAAAACAATGTTGCTGTCTCTAACTCTTAATTCTAAGTCACCAAGTCATATATATTGAAATACTGAAAAACACTGAGATCTGAAACCCAAGATCACAACTTTTAGCATATTTCAGGTACACAAAAGTATATCTATATTATCAGTTCTGTTAAATCCATTAGTTCTTGGTTCTCATTCCAGCTTTCTGCACAACACCAAGACCTTGCCTCATCCATAAAACATAACTTTTCAATTTTTCCTTTAGTTCATACCAATCACATAAAGATGTTTAATAGTTTCGTAGCCAAAAACATCACTACAGATCTTATTTCATCTCTTTATAAATTCCTTCACCTTAATACGTACCATGTATATTGCATATTACTTAAAGTAACCCTTAGCTACTTTATACAAGTAAATTTCTTCAGTTAATTTCTTCTTAAAAGCAACTTTAAACATCTCTTTCTGCCTTTATCAGATATCTCTAGGCACATTCTAGAGCATTTCTAAGATCAGCACAACACAACAGGTTGGATAATATTCACAGGTTCAGAAGCAGTACATTCTCTGCTCAGTGGCACATCAGTCACAGTGAGTCCTGTGGCCTCCCCTACATTCCCTGGACAGAGATATCTCCAATGTTTTCAAATGTATTTTCCTTGATCAGAAAATATGATAAACATTAATGGTACTGTCCCACTGAACATCAGGAAAGTCTTTCTAAATCTGCCAACTGCAAGTGCTTTGGGGAAGTGTATTCCATGAATTCAAGAAGAGTTACATTCTACAGCTGTGATGACACTACAAATATAGAACAAAACCCAGCAGGCCCTGCACAGCTATTTATAGTCCTGGGATTTACCCTAGTGGCATCTCCTGGATTCAGCTACTGAATTTAGGTTTACAAATTTTGGTGCAGAGATTGCCTTTCTTTTAACTCCACCATTATATCTCCTTGACTAACACAGAGATTAAAAAAATAAATAAATAAACATATTAACTGAAAACTGTCTATTCAATAGCATCTCCTTGCCCCAATGGCTTAAAACTCCTGTATCCTCTTGAAAATGTTTATATATAGCCTGGTTGCTGAGCTATACATACTGCAGCAAGTCTTCCACCTGCTGGACAAAAGGCAGCACTAAGCTTCCTCAACAGGAAACAGATGCAACAAATATCTGAGAGCAACACAATGACAGAAGAGGAAAAAAAACCAAAACAAAACAAAACCAACCACAAAGAAACCCCACCACACAAAAAGGCAGCATCAGGATGCCCTTGTTCTTGTCTAAGTGCAGTAAGTAGCTGTAAATTTATAGTTAAAAGTAAGTAAGTAAATAAAGTAAGTTAATTAAAGTAAGTAAATAAGGGTGAAAATGCAGCCGTCTGAATAAGGGGATACAGAGGTCAAGCATCTGTGGCCAAGGAGGAGTTGTTCTACTTTCCTGCTCCTCTTTTTACAAACTGTTTCTACAAGGTCTCTTAATTTAATTTGTACTTTTACAAAGGACCAGCATTACTTGAAATGGAAATATTACAGATCTGCCTTTTGGGCTGTTCTGGGTTGGTAGGTGCCCTAATCAAGCAAGTAGAGAAATTTCCCTCTTTGTGTTCTTTGCCTACCTCAGGTGGCTGGCTAAATCAGAGCATCATGTATTCTGTGATGCTAAACCAGCTGGGCAATTGCCAGATTCCCATGCCCTCGAGCAGATTCAGACAGGCTGCCAGGAGAAGCACCAAAGACTTTTCACTCCAGGACCCGTGTTCCCTGTGCTCCCAGGGAGAGGAGCCATGGTGCTGTGCCCCAGGGTGGGGAAGGGGGAGATGATGCTTCCTGCATCTCAATCAGACATGGAAAAAGCTTTCAGCAGCATGCAGCTCTGTATCAAACTACAGGGTGTTATCTACTCATTCAAAAAAACTGGAACATGGCCTTAACTAAAGTTCACTCAGAGCTTTCAAAGCTGAACTACTTTTTTATTATGTAGCTTGTTTTGAGACCCCTAGCAGCATTTTTCCCTGAGTTATTGCCTAAACCTTGAGCCAATCAAGGATGCAAAAGGAGAGGCTGCAGGTCTCCTTTGGTGTTATCCACTCTCCTCTAAAAGGCACACTTCATCAAGAGGAGGGACAGCTGTAAAATTGCAGCCAAAGTCAGGAAAAGACTGGTTACAGAGCCTTGTGGGATCATTCCGAAATCTTAAATGGGATTAGCAGACATTACCAATAATGAAAGCTGAGCCAATAAAATGAGCTTTATCATTTCAAGATCTTGGTTACAAGAGTTCTACCTTTTTTTTTTTTTTGTTTGCATAGAAAATTAAACTCATTATACTGCCCTTAATGGTCACAAGCATGAACAGGTCTCAGTGTTTCAAAATTTATCTTCGGAAGTTAAAGACCAGACAAAAGGTGCAGAAGAAGAGACCTCATAATTTATGTTGCCAAAGACACCACGAAAGAGCCCTCCCCATCTATCTGTACACATGTGCAAACAAAAGCATACAGAGATTCATATTTGTATCAGCTATGTTTAAGGGTCAGTGTCACAAAGTTAAACATAGTTTAGTGATAATAGTTGCAAGAAATTATTTTTTAAAGCACAGTGATATGTAAATGTGACAGTTCCTCAAGAAGCCACAATCTGAGAGAAAAATAATTTCAAAAGCAAATAATTTTACAAAGAATAAAACTAATTACAACCATAAAAAAATCATAAAAAGCATAAAAGAATCATAAAAGAAATGTGATGAGAAAAGACTAACAATCATTTTTAACTAAACTAAGAATAAAGACAATGCAATGGTGTTATAATAAATTTTCTCTGATAATTTGGCACAGAAGAAATATACAATGAATAGCTCACTAGCTTGTTTCATGCATTGTAAATCAGATGTAGTCATCCATAAGGCTGATGAAATTCCAAATTTTTCAGAAATATTTAAGGAGGTTTCTATATAAAGCTTTAATTTTGGATACTGTTTGTTCAATCAGGTTGGAACCATGAGTTGGAAAAGCAAGTGGCAGAGGAATGCTTCACAATTTTCAGGCCAGAGGATGCCACAAAATACTCAGACTTAAAGAAAGTCAGTCTGTGTCTTTAATAGCAAATATTACTGATATATTTTCAATGCTATAGGACCTGCCAACTTTTAAAAAAATTCTGGATAAAATAAAACAGAGCCAGCAGCAGTACTAAGTGAATAAGAAGGCTAAGAACAGAGATTATATACTAATTTACGTGTGCTTACATTAGATCATGGGAACTGGCTTGATAGCTTTTTTGATGTCATTACAAGTCCAGATGATAGTAACAAACGGGGTCAGTGCAGCGTGTTCAGATCCCCAAACTGAGGCAGTTTGATACTTGCTCCACCCATGCTCTCACCACTCTGACTGTGATGGCAGCCAAAGCCAGGCTGGCTGCATCACTCCTATCCAAAAGCATTGGCATGTAGCATGCAGGGTGTGCTGAGCCCTGGACTAGCATAACCACAAGGCATCAGGATGATGTTTTTCATGGGAGTCTATAGGATCAGTGATTATCACCTCCAACTTAATGCCTCTGGAAGAAATAAAAGTCACTAGAGAAGATGTTAAGACTGGGAAAAGGCAACTAACAAAAAGGGCAGAGTCCACTGATACAGAGCAATCAAGATCACATGGCAACATGGACACAAGCAACCCCAACTCTTTTTAAGATAAGCAAATGAAAGTCATGCATAGGAACAAAGAAAATGACTTCTGCTCTGGTGATCAGAAGCATCGAAAAGAGTTGTCAAATCAGCGTGGATTTCTAGTGAATTTTGTGCCCAGAGGGGCTACTGTGATTCTGAGATGCTTAAAATGAAGACTACTAAACAGGAGCAGAAAACAAGAGCACAATAGTTCCTTTAACTCTGTGTTTGGCAGTGCTGCATATTCCTTCTGTTGTTTTGTTGGGGTTTTTTTAAGCATAACCTGTTTTCAAGCTAATACGTTAAAAAGAAAATCTTCTTAAAAAGATCAACTACAATTACATCAAAAATGTGTACAGAGATGATTTAGAGCTTTGATGGTGCAGGATTCAGAGACTTGATATTTTCAGCTTAACAGAGAAAAGCTGAAGCAATGATTTGATCATTTTCTTTAAGAACCTGGATGAAGAACAGTGGCACTACAACATTTTTCAAGCTAGTAACAAAGATGCAGTAAGACCCAAAGGCTGAAAGCCAAAGCAAAATATTCAGAAAATAAATATTAACAATGACAGCACTTACCTGTTGGTTAAACCATTTTTTTCCTAATATTGAAGAGTAAAGATCTAAGACTCACAGATTATTAATATATTGGGTTTTTTTAATTGATGCATTTCCATAATATATTGTATCATGTATTATTCAATTGTAAATTACCTTAATTTTCACTACAGGACAGTTTTTAAATGACACATAAACTATCAGATTGTATTAGATGTAATTATGAATTACATAAGGTTGTCTTATTTTATTGAAATAGAAACATGGTAATAATATTGTAAAAATAAATGTATTCAAGATGCAAATGCCTAGATAAGCTTTACGTCAAGGTGCAGTTCAATTTTTGACCCAAGACTACTAACAATGTAAGATGATTGTTTTTGCATAGACTTCCAAAAAAAACAATCCTCAACTATAGATGAGATCTGGAAAATAATATTTCCATGGGACAAATCTTAACAATGGAAGGTAAAAATGTCTTTAAAATAAAATTCTTGGGAAAGCTTAGGCACAGGTTCTGCAGTACGACTTGGGGGAAAGGAAATGTACTGGGAAGGTAAAGGGTAGTTTAAGCAAATAAATATCCTGATTTACACACCTCAGTTATATAAAACTCTCTGTATTTCATTTGCAGAGAGAAAATTAAATATTTAAAATATTATCATATCTCTTCATGTATGAACATGTGTGCACTGAATACACTAAAATGGTATTTACTGGCAATGATTTGCATCACTTTGTAAATTCTAAATTAAAGCCAAAAAAAAAAGGTTAAAATTAAAATATCATTCCTGTCCTCAAAGATCAATTGTTTGGCCTTTTTTAAACTTCCTGTTTTGCTCTATAGGAACTCTTCTTTATCACACTTGATTTACGGAACATGCTATTATTGTTTTGCTTTGCTTTACTCCCCATCAGCAAAAAAACTACTGCACCTGAACAGGACTCTAAACCCCTTTTCCATGCATGTTTTTCTCACAGAATTAACTGACATCAGTAGATTGTTTGCTTTTAACCCTGACATCCCCCCTCCAAACTATTTTTGAAACAAATTTTATTTTAGGATGTCCTGACTCTGATACTAAATTGGAAACCCTGGTGTGAATTTTATAGAACACTATTTCCTTTTATAGAGGATGTTCACAGCTAATCTGTCATCTAAAGGGCAGACAGAGGCCAGAAGGTTAGGAAACCAAGACAGGTGGCCCAGCAGCAGCCTGAAATCTAAACTTTTTTGGCATTTTGTGTTAAGTCATATTAGAAGGAATCAGTTTTCTCACTGATCCATGTTCTATTAACACAAAAAAAAATTTCTCAGCTCTGTAACAGAATAGGCAAACATTGAGCAGAACTTCCTTGCAGAAAATTCTTCCACCTGGGTAAAGATGGATAGCAAATACCCTGTTTCCCACAGATCTTTTCCCAAGTAGTTATGCCAGGAAATGAAGAATCTGGGTTTGTTCAGGCTTCCCCTCAGCCCTGCAAACACAGACTTGTGTTTCTGTTTACAGTATGCTTTCAAAAAAACGTATTTACCTCATCAGCAAGTCATGTCAATCCCTCCTCATTCTATTATTATTAATAATGTAACTGAATTAAATTATTGTTCTATTCAGTACCACTTTTCAATCACTAAAAACTACTAGTTTTGTACTTGCCATCTAACCCAGTGTAAGCACACAGCCTGGCCATGTCGTCACCAAAGCAGCCACAAACTGAAGGTTTTTGAAACTCCTCCCTTTCCAAAGCACATCAGCAGTCTCCAGTAGGGCCACACATGTTTTTCCACAGCTCTTATGTCCTGCTTAAGACCAGGAGATTCTGAAGACAAAGCATGGTTTGTCCTTGTGCAAACAAGACAGTTTGGAGAAGCAGGAGCTAATTCTGTAGAACTGATCATGCATCGAGGACAGCAGCAGAGAGAAATGGGTTACATTGGAGCACATGGAGCTACTGTGCCAAGATTGCACTTAGCTCCATGAGCTGGTGCATTTAGGAAGTAATCAGGAAACAGGATTTCCACTTTGACCCCAGGTGCAATGTAAGTATCACCCAAATTATGCAGCAAAATTATTCTTGCTCCCAAGAAAACAGATGTAGAGCAGTAGCAAATTCCACTTTAGACTTAAAATGCTACATGAGCTATTCAGCTCAACACTTGCAAATCTACATCACCCATGGCATCAAACACCAGCTCAAAGAGAAGGTGGGGTTTCCCTACAAACCATCAAGCCAGTATGGAATACACAAATACACTGCAACAGCACTTTAGCTTTCACGTCTCTATCACATCAGCCTGCCTTTATGTTGAGGGTTTTTATTTGGGCACACAATCTGACTTTGAAGGCATCAGCTAGCAAGTCCAATTCGACTTTGCAGACCCCAGCTAGAAAGTCTGCAGAAAAGTTCCTCCTGAAGGTTGTGAATTGCAGAAAAGCAACAGATACAAACTTGCTCAACAAATGTGCTGAAATCAAATGCAGAGATACTGCTAAAGATACAAGGCAGAGTAATTAACCCACTGAAAAAAATCCAATATTGAACAAAAGTAACATTGTTTTCATGTTAAAGGCAGACATCAATCTCGTATTTGAGGAATGGGCTTGCAAAACATAGAATGAATATAGAAATGTCTGTGTTTATGTGTACGTCTGCAAATGGGATGGAAGTAACTGTTAATAAAAATAATTGCCATGACACAAAATAACTGTTCCTCTGTATTACATTGTTTCCATTTATTATCTACCATGTATAAACTGTTTTACTAAAAAGGATACACACTGAAGACAAAGCATAGAAACATAAGATAGGATGTACATTTGGAGAAAATTCCTAACTTTCTGTTCCTTACAATTTCTCTGTCTTCCCAGACACGTGAGATAAACATAGCTAGACTGACTTCAGCTTTTTATGGTTTATAGCCCTCAGTCCCAAAATCTGACAAAACCTGAATGCACATAGATAAGATATCAAGAATGAAAGAAAAAAAATGGTTTTTCCCACTGCATTTTTCTACACTCTCCCACTTGTTAACAGTTTCTCACAGAAGTACATTTTGTTTGTAGATGTATTCTTTCTAATTTGGACTTCTACAAGTGACACCAAATGAAATCATTTGTACATCTATCAACAAATGCTGGAACTTTCAAAAGTGTATCTTCCTAATAGTTTTTCAACACTTCTGATTTTAACTTGGGAGGTCTTTAAATACAAGAATAGGATGTCAGACAAATGGAAGACAAGTTTTATAAACTTGAGAACCATGATACTTGATCCATAAATGCCAAACTATAGGCTTCTTGATTCTCTCTCCTCCCAGTTGCTCTATACTCATTTTCTGCACAAAATTTGGCATCTCTTTCTTAAGGCAGAAATAACATTTCTACTAATTAAAAGGTTCTTCTAATTAAAAGCTTCTACAGTGATCTATAGATTTTTCTATTTGTTGAATTCAGGGCATGCCATTTTATGTTATCTTGAAACATGTTTTTACACCAGTTAAATATGATTTGCCAGCAATTACCTTTATTTTGGTTTAGCATGTACTTTGTTAATTAGAGTTGTCCCTAACGCAATCTTACCAAGTATTTTAGCTCTGGAGTTTGCAGGCCCCTAAGCTACCATCAGTTTCACAAGTTTCTTAATTTACACCTGCTGAGATAGGATCAGCAGACTTGGGTTTGTTTAAATGAAAATTTCTGTTTGGATTACAGAGGGAGGCTGACTACCCATGGGCATGCACTTCAGGATAAACAGCCACCATAGGTGGCCACTGTCCAAGTGAAAAACATTACAGAAAGTTGGCTGTACAGTAAAAGAAAATAAATGAAGGCACACTACAAGACAAGCATTTACATTTACTGCATTTCAAACAATACAACACTGATTTTGTTAAATTTGGCATTACACTTGCATAAGCATTATAAAGGCCTGTAAAGACAAGATACTGCAGCCATGTGTATGGGAGAACAGTTACACACAGACCAAAGCTTTCAAAACTGACTAGCAGATGTTAGCCCATCAATTTAATGTCTTATTTTCAAGAGTCCAAGTGTTCAGTTTTTGAGAAACACAAATCAAACAAAAGCATTTCCACACATATATGACATAAAGGCATGTTAGAGTATTTTAAAATTAATAGGAAATTCATTTTCAGGTTTGTTATTAATAATCTTTAACCCAAAAGTTGGTTTTCAGTGAATCTTTTTAATAGGAAGAATCAAGAACTGTTATTCATTAATTATGAAAATATTTTAAAATTAATTTCCAGAAAATACCTTAATGCTGTTTCTAGAAAAATAATAAAACAATAAAAATAAATCAGAATATAGCTTTGTTTTGCAAATTAAAGAACCAGTCAAGTATTATAAAGTCGAATTTTCAACTAAAGAAATTTGCATTAAATAAAACTTTACATAATATTATCACCTTTTTTTGCAAATGCATTTATGATAAAAACAACTAATTTAATCCAGTTTAAAGTGCTTGGATTAATCTAAAGAAAATGTACTCCTTATTTACATTACCTGAAGACTTAAATACTTAATCATGACTGGCTGTGTTAGATACTTGTTTATACTGGGTTTTTTTTTCCTAATATGATTCAACTACCATGTTTGATTTAGAGATTTTCTCCCTACTGCAATGTATTTAAATAAATTTGGCAACTAGGGGCATAACACGATAACCTGGCCCTGTAAAAGGTTAAAGTCAACAATTACAAAGCTTTTAGTTGTGAAAACAACCAGTAAATCTTGAGGCAAGCCAATAACATTTTCTTCTACTTTCTCACCAATTAAGTGAGATCCTGTTTCCTAGTCTGAGGTGCATGCAGGTTATCAGGTGTGTGTGTGCCTTTAGGATTAGTCATGTTCATGGCAATAAAATTAGCAGGAGGAACTGGGAAGAGTTTACACAGTCCAAGTCCAGCTTTTCCATGCTCCATCTCCCATGTCACAAAATACTACACAGTCATTTCATTTCCACTGATTGCTGCCTGGACATTCACTACAGGAATAATTATGAATCATGTGTAGAGTGTATCACAGAAGGCCATTGTCTTTGGCTCTAATAGGTATTAAATTAAATTACTTACCATAAGTCATCTCTGCTTCTCAATCTCTTCAGAAGGCATGACTGTAGAAAAATTCACAGATACACGGGGATTGAGTCAAGAGAAACATCAACAATGAGCAGACTTTATCAGCAGTGGAAAACAGCTCTAGGACTATGAAAAATATGATATATTTTTTTGCAATTCAATTACTATTTCTCTCTAAAAAGAACCGCTCCAGCAGTGATCTTGTACTCAGCACTGCTGTGGCCACACCTCAAATGCTGTGCTCAGTTTTGGGCCCCTCACTACTACAAAGATATTGAGGTGCTGGAACATATCCAGGGAAGGGAAACAGAGCTGGTGGAGGGCCTGGAGCACAAGTTCCATGAGGATCAGCTGAGGGAGCTGGGGTTGTTTCATCTGGAGAAAAGGAGGCTCAGCTGGGTCCTTGTCACTCTACAACTACCTGAAAAGAGATTGTAGAGACATGGGGTTCAATCTCCTCTCCCAGGTAACAAGTGATAGAATGAGAGGAGATGGCCTCAAGTTATGACAGGGGAAGTCTAGATTGGATATTAAGAAAAATCTCTTCACAGAAGGCATTGCCAAGCCTTGGAACAGGCTCTCCAGGGGTTCACTACCCCTGGGGGCATTTAAAGGATGTGCAGATGTGGCACTCAGGGACATGGTTTAGTGGTAGGCTTGGCAGTGCCAGGTTAGCAGCTGGACTCAATCAATAAAGTCTTTCCAACCTAAATGTTTCTACAATTCTAAGGCCATACCCTTCTCTGTTCAACAGATAGAACTTTGCTAATAAGGAGCTCTCTACAGGAGACTGTCAGCAAACAGAGGTATTAAGTACTTTATTTAATAGGCACTATAATGTGAAAAATACTTATCCATTCATTTTTCCAGGTAAGGTGCAGTGAGAAAAAAAAATGAAAGGTGATATTTTTTTAATATTTCTATTTACATATATACACATTTCTTTCCACTATAATGTCTGCAGAAAAATATAGTCCTGTGATACTTAGTTTTGCTCACTATGTGCTTCCAAAAATCATAACTTCTCTTAAATAGGAATAAACTGGGTATTATTCTTCCTTTACTCAAATCTCTGACTTTCATTATGGCTGGTCTCTTCATTGTAATCTCTTTCTGCATTAGGGGGATTTTATACTTTACTTATTTATACAATATCAAGCTTGGGTCTCTTTTCTGGTCATCCTCTTCCATGACATAGATGATAATCTTAAAACAATGTCATGTTATATGATTAAAAATATAAGATTCAAACCAATTTTTTACTGACAATTTCCCCCCTTGCTCTTTGAGATCATATATAAATTCAGTGTCTGATCTTTACTTTAGAAAAATTTTCACTTTAAACTTGCAGAAACAGCCATGCAGTAGATGACTTTAACTTTCCAACCACACATTACGGAGATTAGTGAGGTCAGGTACACTCTGGAAATAAGATGTGCCCCTGCATGCATGACTCCTCATGTTAATGAAAATATTAATATAAAAATATTCATGCAAATTATAAAATGGAGTCATACAGAGCATATATTGCAGGAACTGATTATAGATACTCAGTAGCATGTGGTGCTCCCTGTGAGATACTATGTAAGGTATTTAATAAACTAATTTCTGTAAAATTATATATCTCATGAACAACACAGTATATTACCTACCACTGCCAAGAGGAGGTGCCTGCTCATATACAGGAGCCCTCAAGATGGAGAAGAGTGTGTGAGGTTACTGATGATGAAATGGGGAAGAGTCTGAGGGAGCTGAGTACCTGGATTTAGAGGGTTTATTATCTAGAATTTAGAAGAGCAAGTGAAAAGGGAGGTGGTGGAGTCCTTTCCTGTACAGCTGGATGAGGGGGATGCTCTGAGGAGCCACCAGATAGGAATTCCCTGTGGTATTTAGTTATACCTAGTTGAGTTATTTTGCCTACGGCACACCATTCCCTCACTGCTGAGATCCAATTCAGGAAACAAGAGAGCAGCCCTACTGTTGTACCCTGTTAACACATTTGAAGAACTTCCTGCAGTTTTTTTAAAAAAGCGAAGCATCAAAATGCATGTCATGACAATCTCTGAAAAACTAATTGATCACACCCTATTTTTACATTGTGAAAGCTATTTCTTAAATCTAAAACAATTCCATTTGCATTGAAAGCACTAATGGCATTTTATTTATGTTGGGGGGGGAAATCAGTTTAGACAAATAATTTTTCCTTGTGACCAAAGAGAACAAATGGTCACCATCATTTGTAAGGAGATTGTAAGAAATTGAACCTTCAGTCTCTACTCACAAATACTGTTTTCAAAGCTCTGCCCCCACCCTTAGGTTATCTCTTTCTTCAAGTGTGGTGTGCAAACATAGATGCAGTGCTCACCTGAGGTCTCTTATAGTGAAATAATTAACTCCTGGGTGTCACACATGTTCTTCTTCATACTTGCCAAGATGACCTCTGCTTTTTTTTTCCTTTTTTTTTTCCACAGCAGCTCTGATGACTCAGATCATTAGGAATGTGATGAAAAAAGAAAGAGATTAAGATAATGTATTTTATTTTACACTGCAGGGGACTGGGAATGTAACTGCAGTCAGTTATGTCTCAGATGAGGTGCAGTAATTTCCCACCAAGAAACAGCAACCAGTCAAACTGTTCTAATTGAAATATTCATAACTCACAGTATTCTGCTGAATAAATGGCTTGATTCACATTCAGCTGTTGCCTTAAGATTTAACTGCCTTCTCTTTTGTAACAGCATTCACCAATTCAGTTATTTTTTCATTTATACTTGCGCATTTATTGTTTGTGCTTTCCTTAATTGAAGTTCTTCTTGCTGATATCAGGCTATTTCTCAAAATTACCAGGATAATTTTAGCATCTAATTTTAAAATTTTAATGTTTTCAGCCCTACCCAAGCTGTCAAAACCCAGAAATTTTGTTAAGTATAGTCTATGCTCTGACTCATTATTAAATGCAAAAAATAAAGAAATGGACCTGTAAAATGATCCCATCTGAAGGAACTTTTATAGGTAAAGGCACTGATAACTGTGATTATCTGTGATTTAATCTGGTCCGTGTCTCCCCAGTTTAGGGGAAGTAACATATAACAACATTAAAACTTCTACTATGATTAAGCTACATATTGCTTTTCCCTTAAACACTCAACCACTTTGCTAACACAGGAATTCATGCTGAATTAATACAATCTTGAAAAATCTGTTTATTTTTATTTTGTTTCTTTACCTTCTCACTACTTGTAATGTTAATTATTTGGCTTAATACCTTTCTGATTATCAGCATTAGACCAAAGGATTTGTAAATGCCAGGCTTTCCTTAAGAAAAATATTAAGTTCCTTTTCTTTTTTCAGGGAATCTTCTTTAGGGTTATGAAACAGAATGTCACGGCTATTTCTCACTAAGTTACCTCATTTTTAGATTTTCCACCATCAGTTTCCATCAGTGTCAACATCATTATTTTCAGAAAATTGGAGATTGCAAAACTATCATTTCTGAAAATTTTAACAGCTAGAAGTATAGAGCTACAGATTTAAAGGCCTAATACAGACAAATCTAATTGCTTAGTTACTTTTGCAGCTGGAACATTTTTCTCCTCCTTTCTTGACTACTGATATATTTTCCATTAGTTTTCTTTCCTCAGTGCTTTGCATTTAAGATGCTATAAATACAGTGCAATGCTTCAGAGGATGATCTCCTTGCTCCTGCTGTAGGAGGAGGAATAAAAACTTGTTTGACAAATGAGCCTTCCAAGCTGAGACACTCCTAGTTTAAACTGACACTGTTTGCCTTCCTGTCATCAAGGATAACAGAGATAAACTCTGTAAATCAGTTAGTTTCTCTTGCTTTAAAGTAAGTCATGAGAACTCATGGAGGTTACAGATACTGGAAAGTTTCTGTAATTCCTGGATATTACTGTAGTTCCAATTTAGGAAGTATGAAGAGTCTAGTTAATGTGGTTTGTTTATATGGGGCGTCACAACACTGTTATTGTTATTCATCACTTGGCACAAAGGGGAACTTGGAGCATTTCCAGGCAATCTACAAACTGGAGTAATTTCACAAAACAGAGACAGCTGAAGAGGGAACATCAGAAATGGAGTTTCAGCTAGCTCAGACACCAGGAATCACTCTCAGATTTTAACTTAGGGAGGCATCAGATCTGTGATAAACTTAGCTCCAAAAGGAGCTACTTCTGCTATGGGAGCAATTGCAAACTCCAGTCAGGATGCTCCACCACAAGGATGCAGATCTTCACATGTCCTATGTGATGTTGGCCAGCTTTGTGTTACTGTCTTGTATACCCCTAGGTCATCTCAGATTGTGTCAGGTATAGCATTATCTGGAAGGAATCAGAGTCGCAAAAGCCACTGATTAAAAATATAATGCAAACACTGAAAGAGTATTTCTCAGGATGAAGATGAGAACATAGAACACCAGAATTATTACAAACTTTTCCAAAACTCAGGAATATGCTGTGGCCTTATTGCTGATGTAAATTCAACAATGAAGTTAAACTTACAGGCACCCAGCTATAAAATGTTTAAAAATTCCACTCCTTATTTTGAGATTGACAGTTATTTTATCCCTCTCAGAGGTAAGGATTCTCTAAACCATGAATAAAAAATTAATAGAAAGTCTGAAAAAGTATCTGAAAAGATTAGTACATACCACAAGACGTATTTGCCAATGAAGATCATCTGATAAGGTTTTCTCTATAGGAATACAATTTTACCTGAGACAGGAGATCATAGGAAAAGTCTATTGGGTTTTCTTTCAGCTCTCTAACCTCAACAGAATACAAAAACATTCATATTGAGAGAGGAAGACCCAGAATATTAAAAAGGTTCCCTGAGAACCTTGTGAAATGTCTGTATTTTGGTTACAGGTCATCCACAGAGCGTTTCAGACTCTAACCCACAAAGGAGTGTCACTAATGACAGCACCACTGCTACAGACATGAGCGGTAACCCTGTTGTCACAGCTGCAAACCAAAATGAAAGGGGAGTTACTTGTCACTACCAAGTGCAACTGGCAAGGTGTTCTGGAGGTTTTGAGTGGAAAAGTGACTAATACAGGAAACACAGCAGCAGAGAAAACCAATGTTTCCCTAAAGAAGAGGGGACTGCTTAGTTTCCAGGTGGGGAACAGCATAGCAGAAGGAATCACATGAATTCCTAGTATTTCACTTCAAGGAAAATTCTAATCCTGTGTGTACTTTCAGTCACACTAGCCATTAGCAGATCATAACTAAAGAAGAATACCAGCAGCCAACGTTTCTCCTACGTAAAATAAATTCTTAGCAGTGTAAAGTGAAAAGCTATGGTATTGCACAGATACAAACAAAAATGCAACAAACAAATGGACTGTGGATGACGAAGGGCAGCTAACTATGCTGCTGAAGCTGGGGATTTGTGTAGCTGTTTCTGCAATACTGCAGTCATGTGTGCACAGCAAATTACATGAAGGCCATTTGGGAACAGTGAAATGAAAAATCTTGCCCAAGGATGTGTGTTGTAGCCAGGGACTGTTAGACAAATAGAGGAAATAGCACAATTGTGTCGAGGTTGTCAGGCAGTAGAACAAGTCTGAACAAGTTTTGTTGTGTTACTGCTGTAGGTGGATTCTCCACAGCAGTAAGCTCTTATTGACTGAATTATTCACAGATCATATATTTTGATAGCAGTAAGTAGTTACTCTTAAGTACTTCATGCATTCCAGGTCAGTCTAGATACCTCATCCTGACTGGCAGAAGTATTAAGTTTGCTAGGAATGCAAGAGTATTCACGTCCAACCTACCTCTAAAAGGTTTCATTTATCCATCACATCAATATTTTTTAATTCTCCTAAAACTCAATAATTATCTATAAATACAAGCCAGAAATTGCCTCTCTGCTTCTAAACATAGACTACATACAAGACATTGCAACTTTTTCATAAGGAAATCTAATCATAAATCATAATCTTAATAATAAAATCTAATCTAAATCATAACCTTCTTTTACAAAAATTAAGACTGTGTTATTACAAGTTGTTGTTAAGTGGTTTTAATATTTTCTCAGCCATCTAGTGGTCATGTTCCCCTGTGAAATTTCCCCTGAAGGGAGGCAGCATGGCTGGATCTTTGCATCAACCTAAGTACATTCTCAGCACAAAGCTTCCTGAGGGAAAGCAGCTATTCAGGCTTCATTGTGCATCTTTGACATTTTTTTTCTTTTTGTGAAGAAATGGAATAGATAATTGTGAATTCTACTCCACATATTTAAAATGTGCAAAGTATGAAGCCAAATTAGTAATAATAACATGCACTCTAGCAAAGTTGTAAGGTGCTGCCCTATTGTTGTTCTGGTACTTTAACCAGAGGGTTCCATGATCACTACTGTCAGAGCAAAACTGGACTAAAGCAAAAAAACACTCACTTAATATGGATCAGTGTTTCTTCTTTCATCACCTTGGAACACGGTGGAATAAAAACCTCAGATTTGTCAGTCAGGGTAAAGCCCTCACACAAGGTTTTCAAATCAACTGTTTTCTTCTTTTAGTAGTGCTGAGTTTGAATTCATTGAAGAAAAAATTTATTTACATCTTTTACTTGACATCTTGTCAAGGTTGTCAAATTTTAAAGGAAGTGTTTCACTGAGTGACAGACTGTTTTGGTAAATTGTATGTCCTGAGACTAAATTCATCTGGATTAGGTTTTTTGCAGATTTGGAAAGACAAAGGCTAGCTTTCTGCCCCTCCCAACTAGGACAGCCTGTAAATGACTACAGAACAGACTATACTGAAAAGACAAGTGATTACCTAAGCTTACTTACATAAATAGACCCATCCCTGCGTACAATAAACCCATCTGGATCAAGGTAGCTATTCCCCACACTAATAATACAGAGTATAAGTGATGTTACCCTTGCTGGGAAGTTAGTAAAGCAGGCTAGAAGGGCTGTAACTGGAAATCAGACTCATGAATGAAACACACCTCTCTAAGATTCCTTGCAGGATGCTAAGAACTGGTTGAAGGAGAAGATGATCTCTTGCAGTCATTTCAATATGCAGCAACAAAATAACAGCCTTGTTACTTTTTGCATCTCTTGCTGGGGATATTGAGACTATAGGTGGGGTAGGTACAAACCAGTGGGTAATTCCCTGAGGCAGTACTCTGACCTATTCAGGAATAGCAAAACAGATCTTCTCTTTTGTTTCTTTTGATGGAGGGATGGTTGCCTCAGGTTTGGCCTTCGCTAATATTCTACTCTGCAATAATATTTGTGGAGAAATAACTTCTGTCTGAGAACAGAAGAAACAGCATTTGTATCTTGATAAATTCTATCAAGCTTTCCATGCATTAAATAGCTCTCTACAGGTTTAACCTCTAACTCCAAATCAGTGGTGAATCGAGCCCATTATTTTTAAAGCAAACCCAGGACATTGTGATTCAAGGTTCTTGTATCGGTACTAGTGAGAGTTCTTGCAGTATTACACTTTCATTCACCATACCCAATTCAAAGGTATGAGAAATTTGTATAAATTGCACTTTTCTGAGGGTAAATCTGCTTCACCTTGCTCAGGGAAACCAGTTTTCACTGTTGATTTTGCACAGGCAAAATAGGTTGACATACAGAAAGGCTGTGCATGTAAATTAAGGAAACACATGTATTGTAGGAGTGATACCTTTCATTAATATAATGAAAGCATAAAACAAAAAAAATCAAGAGTACATAACCTGATTCTACCTTAACTATTCCCCAGTAGTACTAATCTCTGCATTTGAAACCAGAATTAGTATGGTATCAAACCATTCAGCTCCATGAGCTCACAAATATTGGTTCACCTTTCCAGTTAATTTGAACACAACCTTTACCCAGAAAAACATTCTAATATTCTTTATCTTTGTTCAACAGGGGACAAATTTTTGTTTTAAACAGGATGTGTGCAGGATAAATTTTGTTTCTACATGGCAATAACAAGAAGCTTTAAAGTAAATCAGACACCATAAAGTAATTCCACAATGCCTTGGAAAGAACCCAAGACTTGCTGGTACCTAAATATATTCTTTGTGGGTAAATGTAGAGGCCACCCTCAAAGTGAACAATAACTATATTCCCCTGATAACTCTGTGGAGTACTCCATGAAATGAGCTATCTCTGATAAGGATAAGGATGGAAATCTATTTTCTCTGAACTATTGCTTATTAAAATGCAGAAGATGCTGGTATCCTTCCTTAAACAAGGTAAAAACTTATCTTGATGAAGATCTTTGTTTCTAAAATATTACTACAGCATTTTTCAATGTCAGGTACCTGGCATTAAAAATTAATTTGTATCACAATACAGCTATGATATAAAAATGAATTCTTTAAAAAAGGAGAGGTAAGAGCCATAATAAAAGCCTCAGTAGCTCAAATATTTTTACTTTGCTTGCTACTGCTCTGCTGTAAGTGAAAAACATTCCTAAAAGAATTGCTCTGAAAGAGTCTGAAAACAGCTGGAAACAAAATTGCAATTTATTTAATTATGAAATTTCTGGAGACAGCATCAAGTCTCAGATATTTACTGATATATCAAAGGGCATTTCTAGATTTGCTTTGAAATGTTTTTGTTACATTGAGATTTTGAGATTCTTTTTACTGAAGGACTCATGACATCATGAGTAGTGTTTCACTTTTATCTGAGTCAGGTGACATATACCATGACATTTGGGTATTTCAGTTTCTTTACCTGAAAATTCCAAACTTATTAACACATTTTAAGAGCCATGGCATTTTCAATTCATAGTGATACACAGGCTGTATTAATGCTTGAACTAAATCTAAGAGAGATACCTTAGAACTACAATAAATCTCAAACTATACAAAATTCAACATATGATGTGGACATAAAGACACCTCATGAGAAATCCCTTTTCTCCACATGACTATGAGCCCATTTAATTAAATACATTTTATATCATAAGTGCTCATTTGTGATTTACCTAACAAGAAGTGTAAATTAGACATTAAGACTATGCTGCCATGGTTACATTTTTTATGCTGCACTGACTATCCTAGTCTTCTTCATTTTATACTGCAATCTATAACAAAATTTATGTATCAATTAGTGTAAATGTAGTAATCATTGCCTATGCAGCCATGATTGTAGTGATTGGTAAAATACTTAAATGAATATGGACTTGGAAGAGGAATATATTAAGAAAAACTAAGAATTTTAATGAACCAATCAATAGTTTTAATAATATCTACAAAGGGAACATTATTGCTTCTACCACATTAATTTTGAAAACTAATCAAAGCAATGTGTTGTCTGCAGAACTCTAAGGAACTGAATAAAACTGCTTTTACATGTGTTTAAAATAGCTAAAAGCCTCTACACCATGATTTCCAGCTTCCTAGACTGGTGGCCTTGGATACATGATGACCCTTGATTTACCATGAGAGAAGAAATCAGTCCCTTTAGGAGTTCCAGAAACTGCTCTGATAACCTGAGTGGATTGGGGTAGCCAAGAGATAACATGTACACCATTTACCAGCCCATAAACTCCTCATGCAGCAGCTGCAGGAGAGCAAGAGTGACTCAGAGCAAGGAACACTTCAGCCTGCAGCACCCACACTTGCACATCAGCCAGGCCAAAGCGGGCACTGCACAGACAAACCCCAGCTGCTCCAGGGAGCCAGGCAGCCACACAAACCAGCCTGGTACCCACTGCACACAAGGGAAGCTGCCAAACACCTTGCACACAACTGAGAAAGTGCTCAGTGTGGCCCTAGAATACAGGACAAGTTTGAACATTCCTGTGTAGGATTTTCTGAAAAATAGTTTTTTTACATTTGAATTGGAAAAAGCTTGCTTTTTGCTTGAACCAATACATCAGAAAAATTATTTTCCCATCCTTATATTAGTGCTTAAATGCATTTGAGAACTATACTCAGATGATTTTAGAAGTGATGCAGGTGCCTTCAACTAAAGTAATCTCAGATTTGTGACTCTATTGAAGTAATTTCAATATTTAGCATTCCCTCAGTAGCAGAGGTGTGATTATCATTGTCCCCCATGGAAAGCTGCTCAAGGTTTTTAAGAAACTAGAAACTCTAAAAGTCATGAGGAGAGAAGAACTAAATCATGAAATGTGAAGCAGGAAGGCAGGAGAAACAGCTTATAGAAATGAAGCTACCTCATAGGAGGTTACAAGGAAATAGAAAAGAGGGCGCAGTTGGGACTGAAACAATCGGGAGACACTGAGGAAGAGAGGTAAGAATAAAGAGAGTGGGCAACTAAGAACATGAAAAAAAATAGGGGTCAAAAAAAAGACAAGCCATGAAGGAAAGGGAGAGGATACAGGTAGATTTCTGACAAAGGGGAAAAGCTTGGTATTTTGAGAACAGAAAGAATTTTGAGAACAGGTGGGAATGGGGTTAGCCTGTTACAGAAAAGGAAAAAAAGCTTGTGTGAGTAATAAAAGGAGCAAAAGAGTGCAAGAGGAGACTACAGCAAAAGGGAAGGTACAGTAAATACAGAGGCAAAGTAACAGATGCCATTCCCAGAATGAGAATCAAACCAATTATTCCTCAGCCTCAGCACCATTTTGTCATCCAATGGTATTATCTCAAAACCACACTGACAGTATTTGTTCCTTCACCTTGCAGCAGATTAAAATACAGGCTCACATAGTGGAAGAGAATTACTTGGTGAGGGATTCCTCATTTGCTGGTTCATTTCATGCAGATAACAGACAAAGTTCTAGGTAGAAATCAGTATTAGATGGTCAACTGCAAGGCAAAGGGAATTTAACTTGGGAATTAGACTTTGGAAAAGAAAAAGTGCTCCAAGTGCTATAATTAGGGAGCATTTTAGTTTCAAACCTCATGTATGACTTCTGTTTAAGATAGGGATTAACTGCACTGGAGTTACATTGAAAATGTGTGTGTCATTTACAATTAATAATGATTATAATGGTACTCATTAGAAGTTAATTAGAGCTGCACTGGTAAGCTTAATCCTGGAATTTGTTTAACCTTATTTGGGAACTTCTTAAATTAAACTTACTTGCCTTTCTTCACTTTCTTTTACTGGAGGATTTTTTATTTTATAACAGAATTCAGCTAGGTACTGAGGCTATACTACTGTATTTTAAAAAGTGTCTTATGATGCATGTAGTGAATCAATATACAAAAAGGCAATAAAACAAAATTAATATTATTTCAATAAATTTAAACATATATTCAAAGTACATAATTTGTCTTTGCTATTATTCTGAGGGGATTTTTTTAGAAAATTTCTGTAACAATATGAGAAAGAGTTTCTGCTACAGTTTGAGCAGCCCATAACTGTAGGAGAGATTATCATGGAGACAGCTGGAACAATCCAATTGTTCAGCTAGAGTTTCCACTGTTCTTAGACCTCTCCTAGCCTATAATTATAACATGTCATATATTTCTATCTGGATAAAAATGTTATATTGAAGTAACCATGCTTTTAAAACAGACATATATGCAGTCTTATTTCCCACCCTGTACCAAACCTCCTTAATATCAGGCACTGGCTTTCACACTTCTTTCACTGTCAAGTTGAAGGAGGAAAAAAAGACATTATGACACTGAAGACAGTGAGATTTCAAGTGATTTTTTTCAGTATTTCATTGAAATTATGTTTAAAAACCATCACTGAAGGCAGTGGACAATCAGGGTTTCTTGAGACCTAAATAAAACTACATTTTCTGAATTAATAAATAAAACATTATCTGATCCCATGTTTTGACTAGATTTGTTTGAAAATACAGCTAGCGCTATGTTCATCATGGGTTAAAAAATGGTCACTGACATACAATTTTTATTAAAATTTGTGCAATTTATAAGCTTAAATTGCACAAATGGAATATTTTTGCAGGATTTCTCCACCCACAGTTTGGTAGTCTAATACACAGTGTAGGATAGTAAACTAAATAAGATAAAGTACACTTACCCATAAATATTTGTTATTGCCTATCACTTTTGATCTGTCATTTACAATTTAAAATTATCTGAAAATCTCCACTACAATTATTGTAAGTTGACTCCAGCCAGCATCTTCCAGACATCAGAAGACTGGATGATGTAGTTGTACCCTTGAAGTCAATTGATACTCAGCAGAAGCTGATAAGAGCACTTGGGCTACACTGATTTTATTTTTTTCTCCTCACTGGTATAAATTGAACATGAACCCCATGGCACTAAATGGCATGAACAGACTTGAAGGTAGCTGGCAGAAAGTAATATAATTTCTATATACAGCTTCTATCTGTGAATCCTTTGGTTCAAACAAAAAATCACTATGTACAGCAGAGTCACCTTTTCATTGACAACTTCCCAAAACCAGTGTATTTCCAGGCAGACTTTAATATTAGTATCTGAAACTCACCTAGCTTCCTTTGCTGCACACGGGAGGTTTTTTTTTCCCAGTGCATTAATGCAAATTCAGTCGGCACTGAAATCAGAACGAAAAAACCTACAAAACGCACACAAGTACAATCACAAGTTGTGTACTCAAATAGACAGACCCGCAGCAGAGATATGACCATTAAGCTATGTGGTAAGAACACAGCAACATCTGAGAAAAAAAATATCTTTGCATGTTATTTTTGGAGGATGTTTTAAAGCTACTGTCATGGTGAAAGAAACACACCGTATCTGCCTTCAGAAAGCATCGCCTGAGGGCACGACGGATTTAACTTTGGATTAGTCTCACTCGAGGGCTACCTGGCCAAGAAGAATGACAGAAAAAGCAGTAGATTCATTTATTTCCCGGAAATACAAAAAAATAGGTAAAAACACAACTAGAAACACGTTCTGGGCAAACAAGTAAGACGGCTCATGTTGAAAAAATATCAATAATTGCGCGCATGAACGAAAAGAAAAAAAAAGATGTAAACATTCCATTAGCTAGCCGAGAAACAGTTCGAGTGAGGCTTGCAGCCTTTAGGACAATCAGGATAGTAATTTATGTCCGCCCAGACAAACTTTGTGGAACTGTCCCAAGGAGATCCAAATAAATTACATAAATAGGAGCGGGGCCGGGCGCCTCCCTGCCAGTGTCCGTGCCGAGCCCCGGCGAGCCCCTCACAAGTCGGGGTAGCCGCAGTAGTAGACGGCGCTGCTGGCGTCCGACACGGCCGACGAGACGGGAGCCGCGCCCTCGGGCGCCGACAGCGCGGCCGCGTCGTGGCCGCCGAAGGCCAGCCCCAGCTCGGGCTTGCAGGCGAAGCGCAGGTACTGTTCGAACTCGGTGCGGTCCACCTCGCCCAGCAGCTCCTCCGGCGGCAGCTGCTCCAGCTGCTCCCGGCACGGCGCCGTCTCGGGCGGCGGCGACGGCTGCCCCACGGCCCCCGGCGGCGGCAGCGGCGGCGGCGGGCCGCGCCCCGGGCCCGGCGGCCGGCACTGCCCGTAGTACGCGTGCAGCGGTGCCGGGCAGCCCAGCAGCGCCTGCAGCGACCCGCCCGCGCCCAGCGCCTCCCCGGGCGGCAGGTGCCGCCGCAGCGCCGCGCCCGACGGGCTCTCGGACGCCGCCGCCGCCGCCCCCGGGTACTCGGCGGCCGCCGGCTGCGGGCCGTAGCCGTAGGGCACCAGCGCGCACTCCTCCTGCAGCCCCGCCGCGAAGAAGGGCGCCTCGCCCTCCGCGGCGTCCAGCGGCGACGGGTCCGGCGTCGGCAGGCTGTAGCCGTCGAACGCGGCGCCCAGCGGCGGGCAGTCCCGGTAGTGGCCCGCGCCCGCCGCGTAGCCCTGCTCGCCGTACGCCAGTCCCAGGCCCTCCACGCACATCCTGCCGCCGCCGCCGCCGGCCACCTCGCTGCCCGGCCCGGGCCCCGCCGCCGCCTCGGCCAGGCCGTGCTGCAGGAAGCCGCTCTCCACCCGCTTCAGGCGCTTCACCTGCTTCCGCCGCCGCGGCCGGTACTTGTAGTTGGGGTGGTCCTGCATGTGCTGCACCCGCAGCCGCTCCGCCTCCTCCACGAACGGGCGCTTCTCCGCCAGCGACAGCGCCTTCCACGATTTCCCTGCGCCCAGCGACACCGTCAGACCGCCCGCTCGCCATCGGCACCCGCGCCCGCCCCCGACACCGCCCGCAGCCCCAGCCCCGCCCGGGAGTGCGCGACCCTCGCTCGCCCTCGGACGCCACCGCCACGCCGGGACCCCGGCCCCGCAGCCCCCGGAGGACCCCGCTCGCCGCAGCCCCAGCCCGGACCCTGAGGCTGCCCCGGGCTCCTCGCTTTCCCGGATCCGCCCCGCGGGACTCCGCGCTCACCCAGCATCTTGCTCAGCTCGGCGTTGTGCAGGTCCGGGTTCTGCTGCGCCAGCCGCTTGCGCTCGTCCTTCGCCCACACCATGAAGGCGTTCATGGGACGCCGGATCCGCGCCTCGCCCTTGCTCCGGCCGCCCGACGGCCCCGACGGCGCCGAGCCGCCCTTCGCCTTCGCCTCGCCCAGCGGGCTCAGCGACTCTGCCCACGGGCACACGGCCGGCATCATGATGGGCAGCGAGCACCGCCCCTGCACCTGGTCGTCGCTGCTGGCGTAGCCCGCATCGGGGCTGCTCATCTCGCGGCGGGACGAGAAGGGACGCGCTGCCCACCGCGGCCACAGCCGGCAGCTCCGGCCGGCCCACGGGACGCTCTCGGCACTCGGGCCCCGCTCGCTGCTGCCGGAGCCGGCGCCCGGCCCGGCCCTATTTGAGCCGCGGCGCGGCCAATGGGGCGGCGGGGGCGGGCGCGCAGCCGGACGGAGCCGTGGCCCCCGCGGCGCTGCCCTGCGGGGCGGCCCCCGCGCCTCCTCCCGGCCCGGCCCGGCCCGGCCCGGCCCGGCCCGGCCCGGCGGCACCTGAGCGCATCGCGGGCTCCGCCGCCGGCAGCGCTGCCCCCGCCCCCGCGGGACCCGCCCGCCTGCGGCTCGGGGCACCGGCAGCGCCTTCGTGAGCGGCAGCGGCTGCAGCCCTGCCCGCCGAGACCGTGCGCGGCTGGACATCCTTGAGCGGAGCAGATACGAAACGGGAAAGGGACAGAGTATTTAGAGCTGTGCCGAGATAGCCTCTGAGAGCCACAAGTGGCTTCTCCTGCAGGTAGATGCGGGATGTAGCTTGCGGACAATAAGACAAGTCATCATCTGTGCCTCACATTTCACATTCTTTCCCTGTCGTGCTGCTACCTGTGCAGATCCGAGCCTCCCCTCCGCCTGTAACCAAGTGCTCCGAATGCTTCGGTGCATCCGCGCTTTCAGCTATGCCGAGACAGTTCCGCCAACAGAGACAGATTTTTTTCCCTTCTGGCTGTCACTATCACTGCCTTGTAGGATCCCCTTGCCATCAGGTCTCTGTGCTTTGCCTCCTTGGCAACTTGGTTTCATTAAATCACGACGTATTCAAAATTAAGCCGACCCTCATTTTATCGGAATATATGGAACAATCGTAAAGACAATATTGTTTGTTTTTCCTGATTATAGGTTCGATGGGTTTGAGGAAGTTTTAATTACATTTACACCTATCCTACTGCCGTTTTATTGAGAGCGGTCTTGATAAATGGGATGTTCTCATAAATTGTAATAATTCTTCTCATCTCGGTTTTCTAATATTCCACCGTATTTTCAATAGTACCAACAACCCTATTTTCCAACGTGCACCTCGAAGGATGTGTTATCAGTGCCATATTTCATACAGGAAGAGTGCATTGAAAGTTTGCCCATAAACGAACAGTGACTTACAAACCTCGGCACGACCTGGGATGTGTTTCTTGGAGCATTTTCTTGTGCTCAGGTATAGCTGGACAAGCTGAAAGGCGCATCTGTGCCTTGATACATGAGATAACATCTTATCTGAATAGAAAAAACATGACAAAGGCGATAAAAAAAAAAAGCTAAATAAATCCCTCGATAAATAAATAATAATCTCTCAATACATAATGCCTTCATTAATTAAGTTTACCGGTCATTAACACCTTTTTTTCCCCACTCCGCGCTTTTCCATGACATCCTATCTCCGCCGGGTATATGGGGCAGCCGGGCCGGGCTCCCTCCGGGCACTGCGGTAAATCCCGGCTGGGGAGCGGGAGCAGGAGCGCCCTCGACAGATTCCTGCTTTCGGGGAGCCCCTGTCTTCTCTCCAGCGACGGACACAGGAAATATTTAAATCATCGCACAGTTTCTTTCCTGGTACCTCTGTGTTCATGTTTTGCTTAAAGTCGAATATAAAATTCTGAGTTAGTTCTTTAAAGACCCACACGAATTAGGGTCCTTCGTCTTCCACATAGGTCTGGAACCTGGAAATGCGAATGTAAGTGCTTGCAGGCTGGGAAAGGTTCGGAGGGCAGAATACCTACTTGGGAAGCAACCCATTGGTAATGGTAATGATGTCAGATCAAGTTTGAAATAATTTCTTTCAGATAGAAGTTAGCTGAATATATTTATATATAAACGCTTTAAACTGCAGGAAGTAATCACAGACTAGTTTGGGTTGGAAGGAACTTTAAGAATCATCTAATTCCAGCCCCCTCTTATGGGCAGGAACACTTTTCTCCAGACCAGGTTGCTCAAAGCCCCATCGAACCTCGTCTTGAACACTTCCAAGTACGGGGTGTCCACAACCTCTCTGGGCAGCTTGTTCCAGTGTTTTACCACCCTCGTTGTAATCCTGCTTCTTTCTAGTGGATCTAAAAGGACCCTCTTTTAGTTTAAAATTATTTTCCTGTGTCCTATCAACACAGAATAACTTCTTTGCTCTGTTTTTTTAACATGCACACATAGACATAATATGAAAGAGGATCACTTGTATTCCTTGGACATGTACTTTAAATTCCCCTAGGATAAAAACTAGGCATCTAGTTAACTTGGAGTAGAGTTTTTTGAGAAAGTGTTGACATCCTCAAGGACAGGGGCGACTGGACCTGTCTCACAAGTCTCCACTGCTTTTAGCAGGCTGTCTTTGAGCCTGGAGATGCTCTGCTGCCCTTCCCAGCCACCCTCACGGTGACCCCGTCCCCTTGTTTCACCCCTCCGTGCGCTCCTCTGCTCTGTCCGTGTTCCTCGTTTGGAGGGGTCACCACGGACTTTCCCACCCCAGAGGCTGCCGGGCGGGGGCTCAGGGCGGTGGCTTGGATGCTCCACCCACGGGCTGGGCCTCCCGTACCAGCCCGCTTAGCCTGGTAATCGGTGCCCGCTGGCGGTGCCCGGAGCACGCCGGGGACATGAGAGAGGAATACTGGGGCAGGAGACACCCCACCTCCCGAGTTTGCCGGAGGTTTTCTTCAGCAGACACGAAATGGAGCAAATCGCAGCTGACCGGGTCAAAGCACCGGGCGGCGAGCAGAATCACGCAGCGACAAGGATTGCATCGTGTAATTCATCCAGCCGTACCACGTAACACCCCGCCGGCAGGAGTCCTTCGGGCTTGTCCCCTAAAGCATCTCTAGCTGTCCATCACCATCAGCACCTCCCCTGAGTGACTTCCCAGCAGCAAAAACAGAGATTCAACAGTACACATTAGGCAAAAAAAACACAACCAAAATCAAAGGCTTTAAAACGAGTTCCAGAAATAAATACAAGCATGTAATGCCACCCGATCTTCAGCCTTGGGAAGCCACAAGCACCTTCGGGAATCCGTAATCCAGAACAAGAACAGAACATGGGTTAGTGTTAACAGCACGACGTCCGGCTGGCTTTGCAACCCTCGGAGCAGGGAAGGGAAACAAATTATCTACCTCTTTCTCTGCAAATGCATTCATAACATGTCATTTTACAGTGTAGAAATTGCAATTTTTTTTTTTTTTTTTTTTTTTTCTTTAGAAGGTGTGGACTTCGAGGATTTTTTTCCTAGCTGCTGCATCCAAAGCATCCAAAGCAGAAGTCACTAAGATGTCATCAGGAACGAGGGGAATTCTTTAGCATTTGATCTGGGGACAACATTAATATCTTAGGTAAGGTCTGTTTATGTGACAGACCTTCTGAGTAAATAATTCAGGGTAAAATCATACACTTAAAATACTAAAATATAGCAGTCTGCGAGAAGCCTTGGATGATAAGCACACTCTTAGATGCACAGACAGCTGTCGTGTTTAAGAGCCTCTGTCCAAACACAGAGAAGGTGAAAGAAATTCCTATTTTTTAGACGGAAATCTGAAGAGGGCGACTGGACTCTGATCTCGCAGGCATTTAATTAGTCAACACATTACTTGAGTGTTTAACATTAAGCAAATGTGGGGGCGTAATTACTGGGTTTCACAGTTCTGCCAGTCGCGCTCGCCCCTCGGTGCGGCGATAAGTGCAGTCACCTCATGTCAGCACACTAATGTCCCTTGTCGCAAGGCTGCCAATGGCATGTCCCTGCCACCCAAGCCGGCCGTGCCCGGGCTATTGGCTCCTGATCCCGTGCTGGCATGCCAACACTTGTCAGGGGTTTCTGTCATCCTTCTCGGGAGGACTGGGACAGGATTTACTACAACACAAGCAAATTAAATTTGTGTACGAGGAGAAATTCATCAGCAGTATTGTTGCTGTCTTCTAGCGATTATCGTCTTTGGAGCTGGAAAAGCACACAGCTACAGAAATGGGCAGAACTGTTATGTTAATGTGGAGGCTGATTGTTTCGTTGGGGATTTTTTTTATTATTATTATTTTTTTGGTGGGGGGGTGGGTTTCAGAGACATTTCCAGCTCCTCTGCATTAGCAAGTGTTGTTATTTTGACCTCCTGGCTTTCCTGCCACCTGCCCTGTATGGACGAACCTTGAGCTGACTTTAATTCAGTATTTTGGCCTGAAATCTCTTTTGTCCACATTAGGCCCACTTACTTTTCTATCCATATACTTCAGCAAGACAGAGAGAACACACACACACACACACACACGAAGACCATCAAAAGAAGAAACAAAACAAAACAAAAAACACACAAAAAAAAAATGCACAAACAAACCAATCCACTCAGAAAAAAAAAGACAACAAACCAAACTCTTCCAGCTGCAATGTGACACCAACGGAAGAGACTTGACTGTGTTAAGAAAAATCGAAACGTTACTAGGGATTTACTTTTTAATGAGAAAGGGACAGGAAAACCCCCAAACCAAGCAAAAGACAAAGAGCTGAATACCTTTTGGGCTTTGGGGCATAAGCGATCTCCGTGAACTTCAGAGAGCACCCACCATTCCCGCAGGAAGGGATTGGAAGGCGCTGCCCAGCTAATGCCGTTGTTTAGCTGGAGAAGGATTGGGTAAGGTTAGAGAAATTTAGCAGATGCCACCCTGTCTTTGTGGTTGACTTTTTGGAGTAAACCAGAACCGTGTTTTCCAGTGAGAGTATTGCCCTGTGTGCAGGGATCGAAGCGGCAGTGGCAGACCCCGACTCTGCCTGAAGAGTGTGGCCAGGAGCCAGGAGGTACCTCGGTCTCTGGCACACACTTGAAGCCTTCTCCACAGCCCCCCGGGGCACGTAGCAACTGCTTTCACCGCCTGACAGCGAGAACCTTGACTCGGAAAGCACTTGCCAAAAAAATATTGATCACTTTGGGGTTCTTCTTTTAATGTGCTTATTGTCATAGGCACTCGTGGGGCGGGAGGGAGGTTTAACGCTTTCAAAAGGGCTACAGGACATATTTGGGTGTCTGTCATTTAGAATCAGAAAGTCAAGATGCTTTGAGGAAAACAGGGCTTGGGCGGAGATTCAGAATATTTTGGTTCATGCATATTGGCAGTGCATAAATCTGCCACGTTTCAGACATTTCTTTCCGTTTCAGAGATTTCAGACCGTTCTCATAGGGAAAGGCTGAAAAAAAAGAGAGCTACACATCTGGCTACATACAGGAAAAAAATGCTTCTTAGATCTGAGTCTGCAAAAGGGTTGCTGGAAGATCTGCCACATCTTTACCACACACAGTTTGGCACGCTCTTGTGGTGTGCTGGCCAACACTCTTACCAAAACCAGTGTATTTATTTCAGTTTAGTGTAATTCCCTTACGATATTATTACTAAAGAAAGAGAAGAAAAAGTGGAATTATTTGACCCTTCATTATGAACCACTTGCTGTTTCAAGTCTGCTTCAGGCTCCATCTGTCTGACAAGTTGGGGTGAAGGATAGAAGAGGGGAGCAAAACCTGCATCTAAAGGAAAAACTGAATGAAATGGTGACTGATGTTATGAAAAGCTTATTGCTGACTTATTTCCCAAACCAGCCAAAGTGATTTTCCCATCATGTGCAAAAAGGACAAAATTATTTTAATCCTATAGGTTTAAATATCATAGTAAAAGGAAAATTCAACCAAACAAGAAACTATCTCTCTTACACGTTTGTCTCCTGGGTTTACATAGCTATGTTTTAAACATGTAATGTCTTTTTCCTAATTAAAGTATCAAGAAAACATATTATGTCATTATTCTGAAGTATCAGCTTTTTCAGAATCACATAATTTTTCTTGTGTACAGTTGGAAGAGGAGTGAAGAGAGTGACAGGATGGAGATTTTAGGAATATTTCTTAGAACTGAAGACTGTTTGGAATATAAAATAGGAAGATTAAGAGACTAGAAGGTAGACTGTTTTAAGAAATATTAAGGGTGTGAATACCTTTTGATTCAGGACTCACTAATAGTACACAATTATTAAGTCGATTTTTGCCAACGAGACTGCTCTCAAATCTCATTGAGGCAGTTTGCATCTATTTTATCTTTCATGGGTACAAACATAAGTCTCTTTAATTGTTATTTGAAAAAGGACCCAATTTAATTTCCCGTTCTCGTGGAAGACAGGTTAATCAGTGGGCAAGTCTGCCACTTCAGCCTCTGCTCTCTCCTCCCTGGTGCTCAGCTCCACAGCTTTATCTTAGGAAGCAAACGACCCAGATGACTGCTACCTCCTCCTCCCGATTTAAGCAATAGGAATAATTAATTTATCAGACCCAGCCCACAGCCGGACTCCGTACTAACATCTAAATGAAAAGGCCTTTCCCCCTCCGAGTTTAATTGCAGGGTACCCATTTCTCAAACACGAAGATGTTTGTCTAGACGTGATGACAGCGACCGAGGGAATTCTTTAGGAGAGAAAAGGCAAGATTCTGGGAGGCACGGGTGAAGGTGACGCTGTGGCAGGGTGCGAGGGGGCTGCTCCCAGCCGGACTCCCCCTTTGGAGGCTCGTGTCGTAATTTTTCACCTACTTTGAATCCTGATTTACAGCTCTTCTTCTCCGGAGGGGAGTTCTGATACACCACCACCCCCTTCCCCCCGGCGCAGCAAAGCAGCTATGGGGACACAAAAGCCATTCTCCCCCTGGAGAGAAGTGCTTAAACCAGCACTTATCCACCCGTCTCATCAGTGGATCTATGCTTCCATTAGAAACGGACCAAAGCCTGATGTACTTCAGCAGGCGCTTTCGTAGAGACTTTTTATACTTCAAACATAAAATCGCTCCCCTCTTTTTTTTTTTTTAATTCAGTCATATTAATTAGCTCTATAAGAAGGCACCTATAAAGCGGCAAAAACCCCCAAAAACCTAGAGCCTGGAGTAGGCAGTTACTGAAGGCTTAAAATTTTTGTCTGTAACTAGAGCAGAAGAGACAGAAGAAGATTACATGTACAGGAAGTGTGAGAGGACCCAATGCTCAGTGCAAAGGACACCTGAAAAAGTAGCTTAAAAGGCAGCAAAAATCCATTACAAAGGAGGGTAAGAGCACTTGGAGGAGTTATAAGAAACCAGTTTTATTATTTTCCCTTTATTGTAAAAGTGCAAAATTATCTGTACAAATCCATCATATAAAATCCAGTACTCCGTAAAACATACAAAAGCATAAGGATCTCTAACAAGATCTCAGAACTCATTCTCCGTGTGCCACTAGAATCACGATTCCACCGCAGGAGCGGTTTAACATGTCACTGTCGGACAGTGATGGTAAGACCCGCACCACCTGGACAGCGAGATGGCACACCACCTTTTAAACCTCGAGCAGGTCACGGATACCCTGTCAGTTCTCAAGATTCAAATAAATTACATAAATAGGAGCGGGGCCGGGCGCCTCCCTGCCAGTGTCCGTGCCGAGCCCCGGCGAGCCCCTCACAAGTCGGGGTAGCCGCAGTAGTAGACGGCGCTGCTGGCGTCCGACACGGCCGACGAGACGGGAGCCGCGCCCTCGGGCGCCGACAGCGCGGCCGCGTCGTGGCCGCCGAAGGCCAGCCCCAGCTCGGGCTTGCAGGCGAAGCGCAGGTACTGTTCGAACTCGGTGCGGTCCACCTCGCCCAGCAGCTCCTCCGGCGGCAGCTGCTCCAGCTGCTCCCGGCACGGCGCCGTCTCGGGCGGCGGCGACGGCTGCCCCACGGCCCCCGGCGGCGGCAGCGGCGGCGGCGGCGGGCCGCGCCCCGGGCCCGGCGGCCGGCACTGCCCGTAGTACGCGTGCAGCGGTGCCGGGCAGCCCAGCAGCGCCTGCAGCGACCCGCCCGCGCCCAGCGCCTCCCCGGGCGGCAGGTGCCGCCGCAGCGCCGCGCCCGACGGGCTCTCGGACGCCGCCGCCGCCGCCCCCGGGTACTCGGCGGCCGCCGGCTGCGGGCCGTAGCCGTAGGGCACCAGCGCGCACTCCTCCTGCAGCCCCGCCGCGAAGAAGGGCGCCTCGCCCTCCGCGGCGTCCAGCGGCGACGGGTCCGGCGTCGGCAGGCTGTAGCCGTCGAACGCGGCGCCCAGCGGCGGGCAGTCCCGGTAGTGGCCCGCGCCCGCCGCGTAGCCCTGCTCGCCGTACGCCAGTCCCAGGCCCTCCACGCACATCCTGCCGCCGCCGCCGCCGGCCACCTCGCTGCCCGGCCCGGGCCCCGCCGCCGCCGCAGCCGCCGCCGCCTCGGCCAGGCCGTGCTGCAGGAAGCCGCTCTCCACCCGCTTCAGGCGCTTCACCTGCTTCCGCCGCCGCGGCCGGTACTTGTAGTTGGGGTGGTCCTGCATGTGCTGCACCCGCAGCCGCTCCGCCTCCTCCACGAACGGGCGCTTCTCCGCCAGCGACAGCGCCTTCCACGATTTCCCTGCGCCCAGCGACACCGTCAGACCGCCCGCTCGCCATCGGCACCCGCGCCCGCCCCCGACAGCGCCGACACCGCCCGCAGCCCCAGCCCCGCCCGGGAGTGCGCGACCCTCGCTCGCCCTCGGACGCCACCGCCACGCCGGGACCCCGGCCCCGCAGCCCCCGGAGGCCCCCGCTCGCCGCAGCCCCAGCCCGGCCCCTGAGGCTGCCCCGGGCTCCTCGCTTTCCCGGATCCGCCCCGCGGGACTCCGCGCTCACCCAGCATCTTGCTCAGCTCGGCGTTGTGCAGGTCCGGGTTCTGCTGCGCCAGCCGCTTGCGCTCGTCCTTCGCCCACACCATGAAGGCGTTCATGGGACGCCGGATCCGCGCCTCGCCCTTGCTCCGGCCGCCCGACGGCCCCGACGGCGCCGAGCCGCCCTTCGCCTTCGCCTCGCCCAGCGGGCTCAGCGACTCTGCCCACGGGCACACGGCCGGCATCATGATGGGCAGCGAGCACCGCCCCTGCACCTGGTCGTCGCTGCTGGCGTAGCCCGCATCGGGGCTGCTCATCTCGCGGCGGGACGAGAAGGGACGCGCTGCCCACCGCGGCCACAGCCGGCAGCTCCGGCCGGCCCACGGGACGCTCTCGGCACTCGGGCCCCCCCCGCTCGCTGCTGCCGGAGCCGGCGCCCGGCCCGGCCCTATTTGAGCCGCGGCGCGGCCAATGGGGCGGCGGGGGCGGGCGCGCAGCCGGACGGAGCCGTGGCCCCCGCGGCGCTGCCCTGCGGGGCGGCCCCCGCGCCTCCTCCCGGCCCGGCCCGGCCCGGCCCGGCCCGGCCCGGCGGCACCTGAGCGCATCGCGGGCTCCGCCGCCGGCAGCGCTGCCCCCGCCCCCGCGGGACCCGCCCGCCTGCGGCTCGGGGCACCGGCAGCGCCTTCGTGAGCGGCAGCGGCTGCAGCCCTGCCCGCCGAGACCGTGCGCGGCTGGACATCCTTGAGCGGAGCAGATACGAAACGGGAAAGGGACAGAGTATTTAGAGCTGTGCCGAGATAGCCTCTGAGAGCCACAAGTGGCTTCTCCTGCAGGTAGATGCGGGATGTAGCTTGCGAACAATAAGACATCATCTGTGCCTCACACTTGGCCACGTACTGCTGCTACCTGAGCGTATTTCCTCTCTTAAAATCATGAAAGAGCTCAACTCTCTGGATAGTAGGATGCTGAACCCAGAGTAAAGCCTCTGTTACATATCCTATCTCACTTTTTCATACTTCCTAATAAAGGTGTTCAGTATCTGTCAAAAGCATGAACATTCCTTGTATGCTGTTGTTATTAATAAGTTGAACTTTGAAGTACGTATTGCTTGTGTCATTACATTATCAGTATTTCTCTGACTTGCCCAAAAAAATAAACTGTAATTACAAACAGATGTTTGAAAAATGTCCATCGCTTCAGAATAAACAGAATTCTATCTCAGCACCATTTACGTTCTCTTTTGGCATACAAACTAATGTAGAATACGGCGTTTTCACAAAAGCTTTGGTTAATATTTGCACTGTTATGTGGTGCTATTAAATGCATCAATGCTTATTTGAGAAACCTCTCAGCTTTAAACTGAAGATCAAAGGGGTTTATTTTGTTAAGGACACCTTTGTTTGGGTTGCCACTTTGATCAAATAAACCAATATTGTAAGAATTCTCGCTGAAATTAAATGAGTGAAGCCAGAATAACCATTAACGTATTCTAACATTGAATTTCCTGTTTCGCACAACGTAAAGCCTGCTCCTTTACACTTGACAGGTATTTTAAAAAGAAGATCTCAGGAGCTGACAGGAGCTGACAGGGACTAACATCGGTGAAGACAATTTTCGAGTCATTTCTACATTTAGTTTTCTGCTCCCCACTCTTTTTTAGAGACTATAAACAAACCATGCTTCCAGCATAATAGTATGGCATATTTATCTCTGTTGCAAGAAGAAGAAGAAACTATTACCAAAAGACTGATATCTGCCTAAATCAAATCAAAAAGTTTTAATTTTCTTTTTCTCCGTTCAGACGCTCGCCCTAGTCCAACATAAAGGCAGCGATTCAAACAGCCCTGTTTTTTGTCCTTATGTTACATGCTGTAAAAAGCAGCGGAGGTGAAAACAATGATCCTGTATATATGTGTGTTTAAATTAATCTCAAACTGGTATACAGTAACACCGTTCCTGCAAAAGTATTGTGCATTTAGAATTGATTGTAAAATTAATTAACGGGGCTTGCAAAAGCCGAGCGTCAGACCACAATCTCTCAGGAATAAAGTGGTTTTTCACTCGTTTTTAGTCCAGCGCCTTTGAGACACTACCTTAAGGCGCACCTGGGCAAGGATGGTGTACTAATGGATTAAGTTTTATGGCTCAGGTTGTGACATTTCCCGACCCGACGTGCCGGGACTCAGAGCGCTCAATCCCAGGCCAGCTGCCCCGAGCCAGGTCATGCACGGCCGATACCCAAAGAAAGTTCTGAATTAAAGAGAATCGTGTTTAAAGAAAACTCGTGCGTGAGGAAAGCGTGCGTGTTTTTCCCTGCAGATAACAGAATCTGAGGGAACAAGCGACATGACTTCCAAGCAAAACAAAACCCAAGTAGGCATCGACACTTTGCTCTAAGGGAGCCGGTCCTTTTCCATTGATTCCCATAGCAGCTCCCAGCTCACTCCGCATTACTGACTCCGACAAGACTAACCAACTAGGAGTTTAAACCGTACCTTTTTTAACCAGTTGATCTTGTTAAAACGCCAACATTTCCCTTTCATTCTAATTAGCAGAAACATTTTCGTGAGCCAAGGGAAAAAATCCGGCAGGGGCTTTTACTGAAAAAGTTCAGCGAGTAGAGGGACTGCTTGCAAATAAAGCTTGCGGCAATTTTTAGGGCTGTCACTTTCAGCAGAAAAGAAAATGTTTTTCTGTATAATAAACATGAGGTAATAAACTACAGTTGACTTTGTTTGGGAGATTTGTTGAAACCGTTTCTACAGCTCATTGATCTGGGATCAAAGAAAGAAAGGTGTGTTTTGAATCTAAGCCGAGAAAGTAAAAGCTCCCTGGTTTGTACAGAAAATGTTGGCAGTTTGTGACCCTTCGAGTGCCCCTGGCGTCATAGACAGATTATTGCCCTTCTTTTTCACTCTTTTTGTTTCGGCTGTTTGGATATTTTAGAATTTTGACTTTAAAACACACAGCACTGCGCTGCTTCTTAGTCCAGTCGCGCTCTGAGCTTCGACTTCACTTCCCCGCGGCGTTTAACAGGGAGCTTCTTCTGACACTCCTGAAACCTTCGTGGTCGCACGACTCCTGGGGTCATTCGTTAACTTTCCCAACCTCACAATGCCACCGAGAGTTCATCCTTCTGATTTATTGACCTTTTAAACCCGCCTGTACACAGCGCGGGGGCGCGGAGTGGGGATCCTCCGGCGAGAGATGTGTTTCTATTTCAGGTCCATTACAGAACGCGGTGTTGGAAGTGGTGCTCCCAGCGTTATCAGAGCGGACCACAAATGCCACATGAAAAGCAGCAAACATCCGGAGGGTTTCCTGCAAATCGAGCAGTTTCCCAAGACAAGAGCCTTTTTTTTAAAAAAAAAACCCGTGTATTTAAAGGCAACACACTTTGCCTCTTTAAAGAGATTCAAAATCACTAAATGAAGGCAGCCGAGCCAGACAGCGTTGCATAGTGCAAGAAATCTCCCCGAATGAAGACTTTTTGGGACTTTACGTTAGGAAAGTGAGTGTATTGCAATGGCCTTGGTCAGGAAGGACTCACTATAGAACGGAAAAAAATATCAAAACCCAAAAAATGAAAAATATCCCTTTCAGAAACTCTAACTATGAAAACACCATTAATTACTTTACAGCAAATTAATAGTCCCCGGCATCTAGAAAGTGACTACTTCGCCTGCCTCACTTTAACCTGCAAGCTGCTTTCCAGCAAATGCGCACAGACCTGAGGAGAGCTGAGGCTCTCAGCTGCCCTCAGCATCCGAAGCGGAGCCGCTTGGCTGGAGCCGCTGGGCTGGAGCCGCTTGGCTGGAGCCGCTTGGCTGCAGCCGGGTCCCGCCGCGGGCTGGGGACAGGCGGCCGGCTGTGGGACACGCGGCCCCGCACAGCGAGCTCCCCGCACCTATGCGCGCCTGCTTAGGGGGGTCTTTAGCCACGGTGTCCCCGCATTTTAGGACTGCAGCGAGTCCGGCGGGGGGAGCGGGACGTGCGCGACTCCCATTCCGAGGTAAGAGCGCTTTCCCCTCCCGGCGGACACGAGCGAGGTTCCCCCGCCAGGGGATGTGGCCCGGCCGGCAGGGTGGGGGTCGGGCTTGGCCCCGCTCGGCCCTTTCCCCCCGGGCTCCCCCTCGGGACGGCAGCTCTCCCGCAGCCCCTGGATGCGGAGAAGTCTGAAAGGGGCTCGGGAGTAATGTCGTGCATTTATCTGCACGGGGGACCCGCGCTCAGCAGCAACCAACCCCTTCCCACCCCCGCCCCGGTAGTGCGGGGACTGCGGTATTTCCTTTGGGCAGGCTCAGCCCTGGGTCTGGCCAGAGCACAGGAGGAAGGAGAGCCGTGGAATACCGTCCTATTTCTGCCATCCTTTCTTCTCGGTGCTAGGAAATACATTGTGTATACACCTACACCTACACCTACACCTACACCTACACCTACACCTACACCTACACCTACATATACATACACATACACATACACATACACATACATATACATATGCATATACACATACACATACACATACACATACATATACACATACACACACATACACATACATATACACATACACACACATACATATACACATACACATACACATACACATACATATACACATACACACACATACATATACACATACACATACACATACACATACACATACACATACATATACATATACATATACACATACACATACACATACACATACACAGACACATACACATACACATACATATACACATATACAATTTGGCCATCCATCACTCTCTCAATTACACAGTGCCGTGTACAACGCCCATGGCACTGCAGTGAAGGACTGTCAGAAGACTTGCTAGTCTGAAGGAAATGGCTTTTCAATGAAGTTGTCGAACATTACTGGTGAATTCTGATGCTACACCTCCTGGAGGACCTGCGGTGCAGGAGAGAGCCACGGTTCTCCTAGGAAGGGGTTAACTCTCGCCTGCGGGGCTGCTCGGGCTTGGCGCTAATGTCCCCATAACGCCTTCCCTGCAGAAACCGAATGGATGGGAACCAGTGAGAAGGGACATGTTTGACACGAGTGCTAGGTACTTCTGTAATACATCTTCCAAACAGACAATATGTGGACACAAATGATGTCTGAATAACACCTAAATAACATTATTTTCATGAAGAAAGCATGAAAGTGACGCTTTTCTCAAACTGCTGACAGCATAATCTTCTAGACCCAAGTCTCATTACGCTTTATACTAATAAATTTACATACTCCTTTAATATAAAGATAAATAAATGAGACTAATATCACAGACTTGTTGCATATTCCTTTGTAAAATAAAATGTCAATGGTTTGATTGCATGAGTTTCCAACTCAAACTGGTTTCAGTGTCCTGTGGTTTGAGAATGAGTTGTGTAGACCATGAAGCAGTACAGTAGCTGAGACCAGCTAGAACCCCCCTACACTTGAATTTCCAAGAACAGAAGTCCTGTTACTTTTAATATTCAAGTATATACAAGTCATTAAATAAAAGAAAAATAAAAAGGGGGGGCAGGGGGAGGAACGCTTTACACAATGCTGGACCCACTCCAAAAGTTCGGGGATCTGATTTGACCTAGGCAATTTGGCCCAGCCTCTGTATTTATGCTGGTTTTATGTCAGTGGAGCTACTGCTAATTTGTTCTACTGTAAGATTTATTCTGACATGCTAGATACCAAAGTGATGGACTAGTCAAGGACAAGTCATGAAACTGTAGAATTAAAAAGCTAGCCCCAGTTACACTGAAGTGAAAAAAAATGTTTCACAGGCAGCACTCAGCTCCTAGAATACCTTTAATAAGGCCAGAAGACTGAATATCATAGATATTCTCTAGAAGGTGGGTTTTACCCTGTATATAATGCTATTGCAGTCCTGCAATACATATCTATGTGTTGCTTTATTTAGTAGGCAGCAGTATTTTACAGTAATTTCAAAGGGTGAAATTCTTTGTTATTAGCCAGAATAAAAGTGTTTTATTATACAAATGAGAAATTAGCTGGGCTTGGAACTGGGCAGTTACTTCCAACATGCCAATTACTTATGGTCCCAGAAGAGATGGTCAGTGATTTTAGCATAAGGAAATAATATTATGCTAGTTGTTTAGCAGAAGTAAGTTAGATGTACTAACAAAAATACTAAATGAAGACTAAATCCAAATGTCAGCATCTTCCCATCTGCAGTTCTGATGAATCAGCAGTGATGAACAGGTAAGATCAGACAGAAATTGAGAGTGGATTCAGCTCCTCAACAACCCTAAAGATGGATAAAACCTTTTTCCAAAATGGACAATATGATACATTTATTATAAAATAAATTCATAATCCCTGAAATTAGAAGCAATATTAATGTTGTTTAAAAATACCTGTTCTGTTACCTGACAAAAATTCTCTATAAGCAAAACATAGGAATACAAAATTTGATATTGTTTAACAACTTAAAAAAACAAATTGTTTAAGGTTTTAATTTTTAAATGTACCCAGTGGAAATGTTCTGGATTTTCATCATATCTTTGCAATTACATTTAGTGACTAAGTGTACAACAGATAATGCTTGACATTTATTTAGTTAAATAAACTACAAAAAGAAAAAGGCCTCATCAGGCAGTTGGAAAATTTGAGAAATTACTTTGGTTTCATTTCTCAATAGCTTCAGCTGTTTTGTTTTATGATATTCGTTTTCTTTGAGTACTTTTAATGGAGAAAGTTAATTTTAATTTCATATTTATTATTTTCTTATTAGTTTATTAATATTAATTAAAATATAATTTAGGTTCCATTTAAATACAATTTAAAGTTGCAGATTATAACAAAAAGACATCTCTGCATCTTTCAAATCCAAGGCAGTCAATCTGATTATGTTTCTAACACTACCACCCTCGCAGTACTTTCACTGACACACACTCTGCTTTCTCTACTGGGCACAATGAAGTCTGCAATTTCTCTGTGTAGAACAATTAATATTCAGTATTCTGAATGCCTTTGACTGCCACTGATCTGTGAGAGAGAAGGAAATAACCCCTCGTGGGGTCATGCCTGGCACAACAAATAACGACATAAGAAAGACAGCTAAGCCTCACAAACCTCCAAGCTGAGGTGAACAATGCAGGTGGGTGGGTTTTTCTTGATCCAGTCATTATTTCCTATGCTCAAGGTGTGTTCACAATTACCTAGCTGCAGCTCAGCAATCACACCTATTTCACTTGCCTGGCCTATTTCTGTTTGAATAAAAACCAAGGCTGAAAGTCCCCTTTCCTCCTGCTTTGTCCCCTTAACATCACCTTTTTTATCTTCATAACACCCTTTGAAGGGTATTTACTGAAAGGATGAGAAAGCAGTTATCACACTTAGACAGAACCAAAAACTTAAAAAAAGAAGACCAGGAATTTCAATAAACTTTCTCTGTAGCTAGATCAAGGACTAGAGATCCTCACTCCTACTGCAAACAAGCTTCAAGATCTAAGACGATTTCTACCCTGCTATCTCCAGTTTACCTGTTCCATTAAGATAGGATGCCTGTTTAACTGAGTTCTAGATGTAGGTTGCATGAACATTCAATTTAGAAAGCTTGCTCCAATGACAAATTTAATGGCCTTTTTAGCTTTTTGAAAATGAGTCAAGTCTTGCTTAGGAGAGAGTTTATGTAGGACTAGATATATGATGGTAACAGAACTCTACTATCACAGCCTGGAGAGGTTTGAATTGAAGAAGCAAGGCAGATTACTAGACAGTGTTAATTTCTGGGTTTACATGTGTATAAATATACTTGTCACGAAAGGACTGCATATTCATGCTTCTTTCAGCATCCTATAAAAAGTAAAGGTGGTAAGTTCCTCAGCACAGGATGAAAGAAAAATGCCTGAGTAATTTTAACCAACTACAAACACCAGAGCTGGAACTGCAGTATATCAAAATTACCTGACACAATTGCAATACCAAACTTTGCAGCAGTTTCCCAGCCTTCCCTCCTAGCTGGAGAACAGTTGCAAGATTTATATTGCAAGCCCACTGCCACTGCAGGAAATGAAGATGACGAGTGTTGACAGGACTCATTATATACTGACACATTATATGTCAGTATATGCAAGTGCTCAAGCACCGTGAGAGTACCATTTGAAAATAAAATCTGAACTAAGACAACCCAAAACATGAAGATAGTTCAGTTGACAACCACTCGACCACTCACCAGAGGGAGCCCATTTTCCCCAAAAGCCAACATTTGCAGCACAGCCAACCTGCTGGGGCCTCAGAACTGCCCCGTTAAAAACTCTGCAGATGCTGGGAGGAATAGCTGCCAACAAAGAGAGCCACATGGGCAGCAGGAAAGGACAGAGTGTAAAGGATTTTTGTTGCTGCTTGATTAGTATTTTCTGCAGCCCAAAATGTTCTTTATTGAAGAAGTTGCTATGTTAGACTTTCAAACTGAATGTGTCTGAGAGAAACATGTTGTGTATCTACAGCATGTCACTGACAGAGGTAAATATCTTATACAGTCCTAGGTAGGCTTCTTGTTACTGTTAGACTGTATTTGTAATATATTGCCACTTTAAGCCATGTTCTTCCAAGAAAAGTATTGCTTTTTCAATAGAAAAATCATTTTTTTTCAAAGAAAGACCCTTCTCACTTTACTTTTCCTCAAGGGGAGAATCAGCCTTATAATATATTAGTGTATCTCATACATTCTTTAAAGTCCAACTGAAAAACTTTAGTAATATAATTTGCATTTCAGCAAAGCACAGAATTAAGTCTGAGCTCCTAGCTGAGCCTGGAACATGTCCTGCTCAGGAAGGACCTGCAGCATCTTCCAGGACCAAACTGTGTGTGTGCACAATGTTTGGAACAGGGCAGTACACAGAGGTGCCTTGGTAGCTTTCAGAACCTGGCAGAGCTGTAGAAGTGGGGGTTTGGTTTTATGGTTTTTTTTTTGTCTGGCTTATTTTATTTTTTTTATCTTTGCCCAGGTAAACACAAGATCTGTTTAGCAACAAAGCTCCCCTGCTGCCTCTCTAAACAGGAAAATCTTGCTAGTGAAGACATAGTTACATCAGCAAGCATGTGTTTCTGGGACTAGAAGATTATCTACAATTTCACACCTTCTGATATCTGTCTTTTTTTTCCTCTTCAATATCATGAAATATTACTAAGTTACTACTTTTGCTTTTTGAGTCTTCTGTGTTCATGTTGTTTCCTAATTACTGATTAATACATTTCCTCAGCACTTTTCACAGATACTGTGAGGCAGCAGTCAGTAGATGCCACAGCACAGACCTGAACCACTGATAAGTGAAAATCAAGCCCCATTGATTATTTCCCATCCATAGAGGGCATATTTGTTGGTGTACTTATAAAATTTCCCTTTCAGGTTTGCAATAGTGCAGACACACATTTTTTGCTGCTTGTCAGACTAATTCAATATCAAAATCCAAGCAACAAAAATTTGATCTGGGTAAGTAGTTATACTAAATAAGTTGCTAATTAATAGCTGTACATTTTTTTTTTTTTTTTTAACTAATTCTCAGTATTTTCTTTTCAGTCTGTAGCTTCAGAAACATCCTGAAATACAGTCAACAGATTTTTATTTAAAGGTGTGATTACAGAACTCAGGCTGGGTCTATATGTTTTTGGAAAGGTTCCACATTAATTAGGACTCACTGGTCCATCATAGACACTGAATCTCAACACAACACTGGCTAGACACCAGCCTACCAGAACTTCACTTTACAGCAGCATCAAGTTAATCTGAAATTGAAACAAGAAGATAAAATAAAGATATTCACACACTCAATTACATGAGTAACTGAATGAGTACAGGCATGAGTATGGAATCTATGAAATCCTTTTGGCATGTGCATACAGCTTTTTGGCTCAGAACTCTTAGTGTTAAGCCCCCACAAAATAGTAAAATATTCAACAGGCAATCTTTACAACAAAGAATTAACTTACAGATCTTTTGGTGATATAATTATTGATTTTATGCGTGTCTTTATAAACCACAGCCTTTTGTATCACTGGCTTAACATGGAATTTCAAATTTCCAGTTTCAAAATTTCCTTGACTGCTTTCACAAATGAGTTATTGCTCATCTTTACTCACAAAACAAGAGTTTATAGGTCCACATATATTTGATGTGATTTCATGCACAGAATAGCCACACATTAAAGTCATTATTTATATAGTTGTAAGTCAGAATCTATCCAACAATACTTAAAAAGAGGTGAGTGGAAAGACATATTTGAATAACAAAATTTGATAGAAATACTGTGAAAAAATACTTTTCCATCTTTGCAAATACCAGTGATATAACTCAGTAAATAATTAATCTATAATATTTTAACAGAAAGAATTTAAATTATAATGTGGATAAAATACAGTACTTGGCACCAGAAGTAATTTGGACATACCACTGAGAAGATCACAGAGTGTTCAAGGTTGCATTTTAAATTTCCAGCCAGAATCAATATATGTATCCTAGTTGTTTCACAAGTGTAATATATTCACTAGGGAAATTTTTCTTTCAAAAACTAATTATTATCCACTGCTCTGATAAAAGTAATTAAAAAATTGATAACCAGCTTGAATCTTACAAGAAGGGTTGGATGTGAGGTTAACAGTATTAAGGTGATTCTCCAGACAGTAACAAATTAAAATAAATTCTGTAAATTTCACAATAAACTATCAAAAACCCAAAGTTCTTGATCTCAAGTGTTTAAGTGCTTTTTCTGGTAAACCTAAAAGGAGGAGCTCTGGCCACACCTCAGTTCTATGGAATAACTGCAAGTAAAACTGAAAAATGGTCCAGGAAGGAAGAAGATGATTTCTACCATATCAGAAGTTTTTCAAGGGTCTATAACTGAGCAGACTGAGATCATAGAAGCAGCTGAAGCTTCAATCCTTTGTCACCAGTTAAATGGCCATTATATTAAGAATTAAAGCAAGACTTTAAGGAGATACTACACTCCTTGAGAATTCCTATGTGACTGAAACACTAGATGATCCACTAAAAGTGATGTTTATCAGGCCTCTGCCTACTACTCTCACCTTGTAACTGAGGACATTCTGAAAAAAAGGATTCATGCCTTTTATTTCTAGCCCAGCCTTTTATTTTTTTATTTTTTTTTAATGTCATCTCACTCCAAAGGGCATTTAAATACTGTTTGTCACCCAACAAATGCTTTACAAAGATATGTCAGCATTACTAACCTTTGTTAGTATGTTCTGGACCTTTGGGAATTCAGGACTAACAAATGTTCTTGCTAACTTGTCCAGAGTCACAATAGAGCAGAAGGCAGACATGGTCCATGTACCTCTCTCTTTCTCTTCTCCAATTTTGAACTTAATTCCATGCTGAACTTAAAGGGACTGGCTTTAGATTCCCTTTCTCCCACATTCCTGTTAAAACTATGGCAGAATCAGAGCATCATAAGGAGCCTTTAGCAGATTTGTCTTTGGTAAGGTGCCTAGTCAGGGATTAGCAATAACAGGATGATTACAGTAAATTCAGAAGAGGGTAAATCAATAGACCAAAAGAAACTGAGTCATGAGGAACACAAACCTTCACTTCTGCTGTGCATCCTGTAAGCTGTTCTGAAACTGCAGCTTAACTCTCTTTAAAGCATAATTACCTTTTTCCATACTGAGGCTAGAAAACTGCAAAATTGTGAACAATGGAGCAGAGATGGCATTATATTTTAAATATACACTATAGGATAGAAATCATTGTATACTACATTTGACAACTTAACCAGTACTAGCGTACTGATTTTTTCCATCATTTTCACTACAAAAAGCACAATGGCAAGCTGAAGGCTGGTTTTAAAACTGTACTAACATCTCTAATTACAATAAAAGCAAACTAGCAAATAATGAATAGTCAAGTAACTTTTTATAGTTACTCTACTTCTGTCTACTGCTTCCTAAGTATGGATAAGTATGGGTAAAATTCCAATTTAGATAATTTATTTTGGCTCTTTATAGTTTTGTTTACTCAGTGACTTCATACTGCCTTATTTCAGACTCTTACCTAAGGGATTTGGAACAGTTAAAGATAAGCAGGAAGAATCCCCAAGGAAAAAAAAAAAAAAAAAAGTGTCTTTTATTTTGCATTTTTAAGCTCTGGGTAATTCCAGTTGTGAATTACTAAACTACAGCTATACTGCTGGAATAATCTATGTTAAAGATGGGGAACATAAAAATAAGAAACAATAACAAAGAAAAAAGTCTTGAGGGTAATTGTAGATGACAGGTAAACACCAGTCAAGAATATCATGCTGCTGAAAGGAACAGAAGAAAAAAACCCCTATGCGGCATATATAACCCACTGAGCTATGTAACTGTGCATGTTCTCTCCAGCCTGTGAAGCATCCTTTAAAAAATCAAAATAAGAGTTTTCACCTCCCTAGACAGTTGATTCAGTTGAGATTAATATCCACTGAAGATGCTGAAGACAGGGAAGTGTTGGACTATACTGCCTATAGATAAAGCATTCCAGTTTCTGTAAATAAAGATAAAATATATTTTAAAATCAGGTTGGCAAATATCTGTTAAAAATGTCACACCTAGAGCTGATTTTGCTTCATGTCACAGAATCACAGAATGGTTGAGGCTGGCTGGGGCCTCTGGAGATCCTCTGGTCCAAGCCTCATGCCCCAGCAGAGCCACCTAGAGCCAGCTGTTCAGGATGGAGAATCCACAGCCTGTCTGGGAAAGCTGTGAGGGGAAAGAGTAGTCAGCCCCTGAAGTTCCTTCTAGCCTTGAGTTTTCTAAATGAAATGAAAAATGAAAAATTACACGAATATTTATCTTTGACTTTAGGACTTGCTAATTTATCTTCCTTTATATTTAAATCCTTATTTTACCATTTCGATGTCATAACACAGCCTTGTTAATTTAGGGATTGGAAAAGAAACATTTCTAAAATAAAACAGAATAAATAGATTTTTTACCCAGGAATTATGCAAACAATCTCTTGGCAGTATTCCCCTTGAGAAAACATTGTAGTTGTCCAGTTCTGATTTTGCATTGCACGCTCAGATCATGCTACTTCTTCCTAGTTTAATTTTCAACCTCATGTGCCTTAGTCCCATTGGTCAGCTTTGAGATGAAGATAAGGCAGGTGTTCCAGTCAGCTTTGATATCAAATGCCTCGTGAGGTATTTAGTATTTCCAGTGAACAGAATAAATCTTTTACACACACATATTACTAATTGCTCACACAAAGGTGTGAAAAACTAACATTTAAAATTTTAAGCGCTACACAAAGTAAGTAAATTCTGAAAACTTTACTTTTCAAATGAGTTTCAAGGATTTTTTTTCTAATTCAAATGCTGAAGTTAAAAAAAATTAAAATCAATACTCAAAGTTGAAAACCATCCCTAAGAGAAAAAATGATGGAAATGTCTTTCAAGGGAACATACAGTTTCTTTCTCCTTTTAATCCAGATATAATCCTTAATTATAAATCCTCCTTAATAATCCAGAATCACATAGGTTTAGTATTGATCTTGCAATTTATGTGTAAGCCCATGACAGATCACAGGTGAGTAACATCTCTTTAAGCATCTCTGTCCTACCATAGTTTTGTTTTAAGATACACTGCTACATCCTAGAATACCTTTCCTAAATAAACTCCAGAAAGTAAATACTTAAGACAATAGTAAATGAGGGGTGAATGAATGTAAGGACATCAAAGGTTCTTTGAGGGAGATGGACCACAAGAGAAGCTTTGAACCTGGGTTAAAATGTCACAGGGTGCTACCTGAGCACTGCAGTTATCAATTTAATTCCTTCAGAATCAACAAATAAACTTTGTGACAGAGATAAAGAAAATTCAAACCCATCTTTCTTAAAGCTGTCTTTGAAGTTACCTTATACCTTAATATTATTTAATGTATAACTACCATTTTAGACACACATTTTAGAACAGTTCAAAAAAACTCTCAACAAAGTAATGAAAAGATGCAATCATATTGAGCCACAGTCACAACACCTCCCAAAAAGCCTGCCTATCAGCAAATGGTAAAATAACAGTAAAACTAGTTTTTATGTTATTAAGAATTTTGGGAAATAGGTATCATTTTTCTACTCAAGCAGTACATCCCTCTTTCCAAGATTAGCAGCCACAGACATTAAATGCAGAACACTTTCTAACAAAAAAATTTCTAACAGAAATTCAGTCAATGAGAAACTCACAGCACTAAAAAATATGTTCAGATCCATCAGCCAACCTTTTAAAACTGTGCTTATGAATCTTAGTAGCCAAAGCCTCATTTGCATTAGTATCTGTACTTAAAGCAAAAAGATTTCTTTCATTGATACCAGTTTTATGTACAGTAATGCATAACTGAGAGTGCTTCTAAAAGTCTCTCTCACAAAATCACTCCATTCACTAAGGTATCTAAACAACACTTTTTTAATTTATTAAGTCTTGATGAAATCCTATCCCATGAAAAGTACTGCCTCAGAACCTCCCTGTTCACACAGTGGAAGGATGGGCAGACAGCCCTAGTTATTGTTTTTCTTTTTCTCTTTTTTTTTGATCCCCTCCACTTTGACATTGTCTGAACTGCAGCAGAGAAAAATACCAGCTTCTGATGTACAATGAAGAGGGTGAGGAAAGGGAAGGTCAGCTTTCTCATGCTTCCCATAATTAGAAGCATCAAAGAAAAGAAAGTGGCCTGTGGTGATTTAACTGTAAATTGGAAAAAGTAATATTTTTCAGAAGATGGATGCATAGGAGAAAGTATGATGGAAGATTGTACTGGCCTTCAGGATGTTGTTGACTGTTTAGAAAGGATACTAACTTGATTTACTATATAGAAATTTCTAGGGAGAATTTTTAGTTCTCTTAAAAATAAAGTGATTTGTTTTTTGGGGGTCTTTTTGGTTTGTTTGGTGGGTTTTTTTTCTAGTTGTTGTTTTTTGGTGTTTTTGGGTTTTTTTTACCCAGAGCACACAAGAATGCTTCCAAAAATTTATGAGTACAACAATTGAAAAAAAGATTTCTGGTAATAGTCACAGTTCTAACAACTCACTGCTATTCTTAGGCAGGTACATTCACAGCATCAGTCACTGCTTTTTCCGCTTGCTAAAGAGACCAGTGCCACAGTCCACATAAAAACATGGCTTTGGCCGAGTCCTATGACTTCATGTTTGAATTTTATATCAGCCTACTACCCTCAGATATTTGGAATCAAATCACTGATGAGTTTAGCTGCAAAGAATATCTCAAATACACAGATGAAACAGATGAAATTGACATTGAAACCGCACGTTTATGGAATGCTGTTTATTTTACACTGGTATGGGAATAAGAAAGCACGTACTGCATCTTCGAAGGAGTGAAGGGAGCTCAGAGTCCCAGATGTTGAAATGTAGAAGATTAATTCTCAGTAATGGCTCCTGAAAGACATGACTAATTTCTCTCAAACTCTAGGAGTACCACAGTGGCTCAGAGTATGGGGACTATGGCTTCGTTTTCTAGGCTGTTATGCTCAAACACCCCTTCCCTGGAGAATCTATGACCTAGCACAACATGAAGCATTCAGTAACAGATTTATAAGAAACAATGTGAAAATGAAGCAGTAAAAAAATCCACAGGATTTCTTTTGTAGTTGGTATTAATACAGGAGTAGTTTACAGAAGATTCTGTTTAAGGAGTAGAAATTACGGAGTTATACAAACAGAAAATATTTTCTGCAAGTATCATGGAACCTGACAGGTCAAGACTCTCTCCAGAATTCTTTCAGATCTGCTTCAATAAATATTATACTCTAACACACACAGTGATGAAAAACAGCATTTAAATTAGACCCTCATGATCAAATGCTGCCTTCTTGAACTCTGAAAAGCTTTGTTATTTGGTATGATTTTCTGATAAGGAACTTGTTCTAAGGCTGTTTAAGTGACAGAATACTGAATTTTAATCCAAAGAGTTTATGAACAATGTATGTACATTCCTGCTTCAGAAACACCTGGCAACAGTGTTGTATAGCAACTCCAACTATACTATCTGCATAAAAGATAAGCAGATTTAGCCAAACATGCTTTTATCCAGGATTGCAATGCATACACAGAATCCTGAAAAACTTCCAACTTCAGGAATCTGCTGTTTATTTTGGAGCACCTATATCAAAAACATCAAAACTTACCACAAAGGTACTAATTGCTCTTCTGCCTGACAAAATTGAAAAGGAATGTTTTGCTTTTAAATCTGAGATGGAATAAAATAAAAGGAAATGAAAATGAACTATCCACAGGATAAGTTAACAAGAAGAATCTAACAGTTAGCTTACAGAGCCTTTAATTTTTGCCATGACAACAATTCTAGGATGTTTTCATGTCTGGAAAATTAAATTGCCTCTGCATTTTTGAAGGGAAAATTCTGTCAATATCATTCCATGTCTCCTAATACATCTTAACCCTCTTATCTCAAAATCTTCATTTAAGTTCAAGGTGCTGTTAACACCTTGATGCACTAAATAAAACAAGATTTTTAAAATGGAGTCATATCTACTAAAAAAGGAAAAAAAAATGGATGTATAAAGGTACATGTGCTTGGCTGACAGTTACACAGCTGGGAATGTGCTGATACCCTGCCCCAGCACAGAGCTGAAAATTGCACCCCTGAGAGCAGAGGTGGGAGCTAAATACCAAAGGTATTTATACAATTATTTTCCTTCCAGGTAAGAGACAGTCTTACACTTAATCTCTCTTTGAGTGTCTGCTCCACTATCTATTAATCACTTTTTGCCTGTTGCTTTTCTATCTTAGCCACATTCATGTGGATTATTTAGCATTTTTCCTTAATTGTCTTTCTTGTGTGTTAGAAATAGGATGATAGATTTCTTACTTTGTTTAAATATATGCCCATTCTAGTCAAAGGGGATATATTTAATCACATGACCATTCTAACCACTAACATGAGTATACTCATTTTGCTTTTGTTTTATTCCCCATTATTCCAACAGAATTTTTTTTGTTAAATTACTAACCACATTTATTTCCCATCAGCCTGGTTTGTTTCTCTTTTCTTCATTATTCTTCACCTCAGATTGCCTGGGTTTGCAGAAGCTGACAGACTTATGATGACTTGAATAAAATTTGAAAAGAGAAATCCAAAGATATGCAATATTTAGGTTTAATGACCTCTTCTACATTCAATATTCTTTAATGAAACAAGATCCTGGAAGCAGAGCTCTCCAAATGCCATACACCAAGTGGCACACTTTCCATGGAACTATTATGTGTAATACTGCTTTCTGCTAACAGGCAAAATAAAGCAGTTTGACCTGTAATAGTTTTGGTTTTGCCTGCTAACAGGCAAAAGAGGATGTAGCTGAGATGCTTAAATGGATATAGCTTGATTGCTATATCTCATATAATAAAATTGGAGTGTTTCAGAAGTGCAACTCCAATGAAAAGTTAATAGCTAACAAAGAGTAGGAAACAAAGGATGTCTACCACTGGAACCAGCCAAATGCCACCAATATACTAAATAAAACTTGGAAATCTTTTATTGACTAGCAAGCTCAGCATGTTAGAATAATAAGGAAGTTTGGAATTTCCTCTCTCATTTCGAGTGTCTTTGCAGAAATATCAGCTGGTAACTGCATCAGACTGTGCTATGTATAGCTTTGTTGATTTACTGAGGTCTTTAGAAAGCACACGCCCAATGTTTTTCTTCACATGAATAACCCTTATAGAAAACTGCCTAACATACTCAAAGTTTGGGGAATGACAGAAAACATTAGTTTTGAAAGTTTAGGTCACAAAAAAAGGATAATTGTTTAATTTCAGAATTATAAAATTGAGGTAATCTAACAGAATTAATTTCTAGATATGCGAGTTATTCTCCAGACTTCCAAAGGACAGCTTCTTGCAACACAAAGAGTAGTTATGAAGAAAAGTTGAAACACATTACTTAATTCTAACCTCTTCAATTAATATAATTTATCTGCTTTTAGTTTTTCAAAATATATTTTGAGGTTTTTAATAATGTTAATTAATTTTTGAACATTGTTTTTGATAATGTTGAAAGAAAGAAACCACTACTAAGAAAGCAAATGGAAACACTAAATAAACAATTGAGTGTTGCTCCTCAAATATTCAAAATTATTTTAATGTTTCAATTATTTGCATTACAGCAGTACTTTCAGAGACAGGGGATAATGCCTTTGTTTTCCAAAACACATCTAGCAAAACAAAACAAAACAAAACAAAACAAAACAACCCACTCAGTGTTATTACTCATTTTAAAATTATAGTTAGAGATTGTGTGATTCATTTAATGTCATATTGGAAAATCTGTGGCAGAGTTCCAATGAAAACTTGGTTGAGTGAAGAAAGAAATGCAGCATCCAATTCACACAAGTAACCTTGTTAAGAGGAGAAGTGTGGTGGTTGCTCTGCATCAGAGTAAATCATCTCCCCTGCCCAGCTTGCTTTGCTCCTTCCTTCTTCACACACACAAATTCTGCCCAGCTGAAATGGGAGAGAGAGAGAAAAGGAGGTGCCAAAAAATTGCCACACTGAGTTCTGAATAAACAAACATGTAGTTCTGATAAAATAGCATTTCTAATGGAACAGAATTCATGTAGAAATTCAAGTCTACTTCCTTCAGAAAAATTCTAAAAGTGTTGAATGCAAAACTGCAGTTTGGGCTGGATACTGCACGATGCCTACCAGCCATGGAGAAATGTTCAGCATCTCTATTCTTTCTCAGCACTTCTGCAAAACTGCTGATTTTTTTGGAGTTGCAGCAAGCTTCAAGGAAAGAAGTCACAGATCTACAGATAACAGAAAGATTTCTAAAAGCCATTAGCATAAGTACTCATCTAGCAAGAAATGCTGTGTGTATGATGAAGGGTTTACTTTCCCAGAAGTGCTTTTGGGACTTAACATTGCACAAAAGGGCTGTGAAATGTGTTTCCCTCAGTTCTGGCTCTTTGGTTCCTGGAGCCCCAGGTCACATTCAACTCATAGTTCCTATCAAGCTATTCCCAAAGGACCTTTGGGCTCCTGCAGTAGCCAAACTTCCCTGGAACAGGAAACTCTATTTACACTGATGTCTTAAAGCCTGGTGCTCATCCATAAAAGGGAAAAATAATACTTTTAAGAACAGCATTTTTCTTAACCTTTAACAGACCACAAGTTGGTCTAAAATGCACGTGCTGTGAAAGAGAATTTTTTCACAAAATCAAGCAAAACTATTTCTGAAAAGGTTACCCCTGAAGTGCCTGCAACAGTCTGACTGTGTGTAAAGTTTTGACTGGAATGTCACAGAGGAAAACTTTCAGTGTCTCATATGAAAGAAAGGCTGTCTATAAGTATTAAAATAATAAAATGTTAATATATTTTGTCCACACCATTGCTGATGCAGGTCATTTCTTGGGGGGCATTGTACAGTGAGTGGGAAAAGCTCTATTCCAACTATCCATTCATAGGGGAAAACCAAAGTCTTCTCTGAGAGAGTGCTTTGAAAATTATTAAAAATAACCCTCATGATGTCAATGTGACTCATGAGCAGAAAGGTCCTGTAAGATCTGCTTCTTACAGGACAAATTACAGCGGGCTACAGGGAAGGTAAAGTAGTAATATCTCCTTTTCCCTTTTTGAATTACATATTTCTGTTTGTTACTCCCTTTTGCAGTCTGTTATTTCACAAAGAACATAGTGACTTCCATCTGTCAAATAGCTTTTTGATTTTTTTAACTGCCATTTTTCAAACAGGAGAGTAATCAATTAAAAGATTAAGGTGAGGATTTTTATTTTAAAAAAACCCTAAAAGCATAATGACTTCATCTGAAGACACTTTCTAATTTAGAAATAAATTTATCTTCATGCACATATGAGTTTTCATTTGTAATTTTTTATTACTTCAGTGCCAAGGTCAAGCTTTCCTGCATTACTACATCTTACAATCACATCCTCTGATTTTCCTCCCCCTTAACATCTTTTGTTTACTGCTTTCTTTTATGTCACATCTAAAGTGAGTGAGACTGCCAGCTCTGTAAGTTTCTGTAAAATGATTAGCACTTTACAAACCACAGAAAATAAGAGCATCTGTTCTATGCAGGCAGATGTGCTGAAAGGCTGCTTTGAGATACTGAGCAAAATCCTTCTGAAGAGCAGTTGAGTTGTTTACATGAATGATATGAAAAATAAGTGGCAGTTCAGTGCTGCAGACATCTATCCATATAAAAAGCCTAAATTTAGTATTCAGACTGAGATTTTTCTTTTGAGAATGTACTGATGCTTTCAGTAGATGTTCCTTAATCAACACTACTCTCCTTCCAAAATCATTGTTTCAAGCTGTATATCTATTCAATAAAATAAGATATTTTGCTTTTGGATTCTTAATCATATTTTTACAGAAATCTAGTTTCCAAATATAAACAAAGGTATTTCAACTCTTTGTCGTATTTCTTTTAGCTCCAGAGATGAAATTGAGGTCCAGATGATGTAATCTGTTTAAAAGTGAATTTACCTTTTTAAATCTAGCTGTAAAAAAGTGCATTAAAGATATTGTTACAATAGGATATTTTTGGTGATGAGATTATTTTGCTCAAGGTCAGCTATTATAATTTCTGGTTTAAAGGTGAAGGTTGAAACATGCAATCACCTTGCTTCCTAAGAATAGCAAAGAGTATCTGCATGGGCTTTTCTAAATCATATTTTCATGCAAGGTCTTTAGTACATTTACTGTGACTCCTGGGTGGACAAACCTATTTAATTTAATTTCATATGCTGGACGTTTCTTGACCTCAGACTAGAAGTCTGGAGACATGACTGTTATTTTCTAGGAGATTAAAGAAAGCAGAAGGACACAGGGGTTTTCCATAACTTTCCTTCACTACTCACAAGGACTTGACAATGTAATATCTCTAATCTGTCATCTAGGAAATGAGTAAGGTACTAAAAATAATTGGGAGTATCCCAAGGTGAATAAGTGTAGATCTATGAAAAAAGTGATATGCTATGTCTGTATAATGTTACTGGTTTATCTTGGCATTTGTCCATCTCTATCTCGATCTTGTGCTGAATTTTCTTATCTGTCTCACACTCATCATCACCTCAAGTCTACAAGGTCTTCAAAACAGCTGGTTGGATTTTTCATTACTTCCTATTACTACATTCTTATTTAAAGCTGAAAGGTAAGAAGAGAGAATTATTATATATATATATTAATATATATATAATTATATATTATAATATATGATATATTATATATTATCATAACTATAATAATATAGTTATTATATTAATAACTATTAATAGCAGTTATCAGTAAAGTTTTATTAAAATACTATTCTCCATCCAAGTTTTAAGTATCTATGACATTGCACGTTAAATAAGAGACATTTCCCATTACTATGTAAATATTATTTTTTCCATCTAGATCTTTAAAAAAGTATTAATGGGTTTAATTCTACCAGATTTCTCTGGTTTGCACTCATTCTTTTGCACATGTGAGTAATTTATTGATTTTAAAAAAGAAAGTCTAGGATAACAATTTCATAACAGGCATTATCCAAACATAGGCTTTTGGGTTTCAGATACAACATACCCAATGAACATGAAAATGTATCTGTGGCATTACTAATCTAAAGCTGCAGTTTGTAAATATTTGTTAATTTAAAACTCTTAAGGCAACTAACAGACTCAATTTTAATATAGACATGGGTAGTTTACCTACAGTAGTACTACAGAAGGCAAGCACTTACTGACACTGCTTTAAAAATGCAACCTTATAAAAGATTCCACTAAATCTGAACAAGATCTGACACAGTTTGCAAAGGTGGAAAGTTGTAATTCTTAAAGAATAAAATGTCCCTCTGATATGACACATATCCCTCTTTTTAGATACTTCCCACAGAAATAAAATATTTTTAATGCTCTATTTCACGTGTGCAACAGAGGCCTAAAAACTTCAACTCTGAACTCCGTTTCCTTATCTGCTCTCTGTTTCAGGTTCTGAAAATATCTGTGAGACTGAAGACATAATCATAGAATATTGATTGCTTGGAAGGGACTTTAAAGATCACCTAGTCCCAACCCCCCTGCAATGGGCAGAGACATCTCCCACTAGACCAGGTTGCTCAGGGTTTTATCCAACCTGACCTTGAACGTTCCCAGGCATGGGGCATCCACCACCTTCCTGGGCAGCCTGTTCCAGTGTCTCATCACCCTCACAGCAAATATTTATTCTGTACATCCAACCCAAATTTCCCCTCTTTTAGCACCCTCTCAGGCCCATCAGGTACTGCTCTGAGGCCTTCACACAAACTACTCCAGGGAAAACAGCCCCAACGTTGCATAAAATATTTGGATTATCTAGACTTACCTCTGTATTAATTTGGAACAAGTCTCTGTATCCATCATCCAACTAAAGCACAGATTTTCAATGCAAATCATGTAGTGCTGCTCCACATTTAACTGATGTATTAATACTTGTACAGCACAGTCCCAAATACATAATTTTCTATCCAAATATGCAGTTATGAGTTACCTTTTAACTTTCTGCAATTGTTTGTTACATGCTTTCAGTCACAAAACAGAGTATCTAAACCTTTTAAAATGGGAATTGGCAAAATATATTGAAAACTGTATCAACTGGCATTCCAAACAGCTAGCAGCTTGAGCTTCTACAGGTTTGCAACTTAAACAGAAAAAGTTCATTGTAATATTTCAAAACATGTGCTCAACAACTACTATTGGAATTTTTAAAGTTACTCTCTAAATAATAATAAAATAAAATAAAGATAAAAATAAATAAAAAATAAAATAAAGTTACCCTTTAAAGAATGCTCTTGGACAAAGCAAAAGAGATTAATTTTCTTTTAGAACCTGGCTAAAAAAACATACTTGTCATACTTCTACTCCAGATTGGAGTCATATTTAGGAAATATCAAGAATCAGGGAATCAGAGAAGGATTTAGGTTGGAAAGGACCTTAAAGCTCATCTAATTCCCACCTTCCTGCCACAGTCAGAGACACCTTTTATTAGACCAGATTGGTGAAAAATTTGCAACCTATACCAGAACACTTCCAGGGGATGTAACATCTACTCCTACTCCCAGACCTTTAAATATCCTAATTTATACAACCATAAAATAGTTATATAACCTTAGCATGAATAATTCCCAGCCTGTTGCATTTCAGTGATATAACCACAGGAATAAAGCCCAGCTACCCTTGCTTTAATGTTACCTGCACAGCATTAGGCAGGTAGGGAAGTTCTCTGTTCCTTCATTAAAGGACCTCAATTCTGTCCTTTGCATGGGCACAGGACAGTTGTACCCAAATGCATTACATTTAACTGAATCTCTCAAATGCCTCACATTTCAAGATTTCCACCAAAAACCACAGACTCTTTCAAAGCAGACCTTTTTGAAAGGTTTTGTGTAGCTTTAAAGGAGTTTTTTACCATTCTTTCAATTTCAGTAGATATTAATTTCAATTTAGTGCTTCATAAAGCAATGGTTGAAAGCAAAACTGCAGTCTCTCAAAACCTATAATCTGAGTATCCATCTAAGAATAATTTTGCAGAAAACACTGTATTTACATGCACAGTCCAAGAAGCAAAGCATAAAATAAACATATGTTTACAGAAAAGTTGATCGGAAATGACTAAGTATTATAGTCAAAGTGCTATGCTGGTTTATTTTTAATCTTGCCATCTGCTGTGTTTAGATGATCAATTACTAAACTGACAAACAAATCTCTTCGTGGTAACTGAACATTATGAGCCTTTTGCAAGTGGTGTATTTTAAGGAGGGACATTTTAGAGGAAAGGGTGGAGGTATGAAATGGATTTGTTTAAAGCTAGTGGCCAAATTCACATATAACGGGACACTTCCAAGTTCAGATTTTCACTAGAGATAAATTTGGAGCAGGGATTTGAAAGCAGTTTCGAGAATTCCATCATCATATGTTGAGAATTGTTTTATTGGAGCATTTTCAGAAATATGAGTTCAGTCATTTCCTCTTCCCTTTATTCCTTCATTCTTTCTCATCTTAATTTATAGCAATGAATTTATAAAAATAACCTAGTCAGGCACTGGGCAAGCACAGGAATCATCTCAAAGTGACTTCAACAGTCATATGAAGACTGCCTTTCACACTTGTCCTTGACCTGGGTATGGGAAATAGTATGAAAATAAGGAGGCCTCACAAGCATCAAAACATCCAAAAATTGACAAACTGTTTGTAATTGTGGGATCTCACAAGAACTGCATAACTTTTTTGTTGTTGTTGCTTTTTATTTTCCTGAAAAAATTAAATCTAACCCAAACCCCTAAAAATAAAATTCCTGAATTCCTGCAATTTCTCACTAAAATCTTTAAACTCCTAAGTGCCTGAAAATAATAATGTCTGATCACTTCCCTTCCTGACTTGACTTTAAAAGTGAGTAATTCTTAGGTCTGTAAAGGTTTTGACAATCATGCACATTCAGTATTTCAAGGGAGGGTCTCAAACTTAGGCACTGTTATACAAGCTCTTCCCTTTAAACCAGAAGTTATGATTCTAGTGACCAATGATTTCAACACATCTTTGGAAATCTTTGTGAAAATTTACATCACAGAGCTGTATGCAGTTGTACCAAGGACAACATGCAGGTGGGATACACAAAGTTGGACCACTTTTATAACAGCTGTTGAAGCGCATGCTACGCAGACATAAGTATTAATTCCAAAATATTATTACTTTTCCTACAGTAGGAATGTGTTCTATTACTTCTTCCCAGCAGCCCAGGAAGTCAGGGCCAATGGAAGACTCTAAGGAAAAGTCATGCAGTGATTAAAAAGGTAAAGATCCTGCGTTTCAGCAGAATGAGACGAGGAAAGAAGAGTGTCTGTATTCTGCCCCCTGAAAACCACTTTCTCAGGCATGTCTTTATTCTCATTCTCTGAAACATGAGCTGATCCCTTACCATTCCCATCTGAAATTATGATTTTCCCTGTCCAGAGTTTTGAAGTCTTCATTGATGCCTCCATATCCTTTTCTTCCCCTTCTTTTCCCCTACATCTATTTATCCAGTACTGCAAAAACTGAGCTTGCATAAACTTCAGATCGGCTCTAGCATATCATAAGGAGCTGTCAGTTCTAATGGAACTGATTGCTCTTTATTCCTAGCTAAATATTTAAACAAAAGGCATTAGAAAATATCATATGTAAATATTATATAGGGATAAAGGCAGTCACAACATGTATCTTCATGATATTCAATATGTAACTCTTGCTTTTGTTGACAGACAAGAACCAGTTAAAAACAGCATAAGAGAGGTATCAATACAGCCCAATAACACAAATTTCAAAATGAGCTGCTAAGACTAAGTTTCCAGGTTAGCAGTGAATCCCATGTTATCTGTTCCCAAACTGACAACATGACAATAAGCTTCAGGACATTTAAATGAACATGCCATCTTCAAAAAGACCTAAAGGCATACACAGAAGAAAGAGATACATTCATAAATACAATTCATAAATTGAAATGAACTCTGCAGATGGAGCAAAAGAAAACTTTTTGTCATAATTAAAATGCATGTTTCTGTACTTTTATCAATGTATGTTAATTATTCAGATAAGTACTGTTTCTCCTTTATGTCACACAAGCATTTTTCTATAGATCTTGTAAACATGGGTTTGATGTCAGTCATGTATGTGTTTATTCTTACAGAATGTCATTCATATGATAAGGCAGTAAGACAAATATTTATACAACTACAGTTGGGTTTTATGCATAGATAAGACAGGTACACTGACAGAAATTCAAGAGGGAAGAATTTAACAGACCAGTGAATAAGTTCTCTTTAAGTCTTCATTTAAGTCTTCATTTAAGAAAAGAAGCATTATAAGTCTTCATACTGCAAAAAAATATAAAAACAAAATTATGCCAAATGTAAACAATGGGAAGGATCACACACCTGCTCTGTGTCATCTGGTGAGCAAGAAGCAGCCATAGATGTGACTTTTAAAACTGTTTTCCAGTTGATTTTCAGATTATATTTTAGACACTTCAGAAAACAAACAAAAATATGTGGAATTTTGGTATGGATAAATTCTTTATGGAAAATGTTTGTTTATATCCAATATTCAGGTAGTTATAAAAAATACTTCCAATTTTTGTACTGAATCCTTCAGAAAAATTAACATTTAAATTGGCCCTTCAGAATGGGGGACTAGGTGGTCAGATGGAGATAGAGCAGAAACTACGTTTCCACCAGTAACAGTGTGTGAAAGAAGTTCCTGACAAAATTTTTGTGTGAAAATGGTGGCTTTTTTTATCTTTTATTAGTAAAGTTAGCTTAAACCAAGCTGAAGGGGCTGATCTTACTGGCATACATATGATTCTAAAAGTATAGTTGCACAGATGGGAGGGTTACATGCATAGATCCAAATGCAAGAATGACTTCTCAGTAAACCACCAACTCATAAGAAGACTCCTGATTAATTTAAGGTCCTCATTTCTATATCAAGGCAATTGCATAACTCCAGTGTATCCACTGAAGAAACTACTTTTCTGTGCTTTATTCATTCTAAGCAATTCAGCCAACAGAACTGTAGAAAACTAAAGTCAAATCATCTTTTTGAATCTTAAAAGAAATCATCTTGGTCCTACAACAGGTCCAGCAGAAAAAATAGCAAAAAAAGCACCATTCATAAAAGTGATGAGCAAGGTCAAATTGAAATAACTGATAAAATTTCACAGGACCTTCACTATCAATTTAGAATAAGCAGTGCCTCAATGTGTTCTTGTTTTAACTCTTATATGTACATTTTACTGTATATCTATTAAATTGATTTCAATAATCTGAATCCTAGTTTTAGCTATGAGAATCAGGAAAAGGAGGGACCCTCATATTCCCAGACCATAGTAAAAACACAGCATCCTCCTTTTCTGAAGAGAGAGTTAGGGATTTAGCCAGTTATCAAATGTTAACTATATGGCAAATATTTTCCTGATATCAGGATATCTTCGACATTTGAAATTCTATAAAAAGTTCCCTGAGATAGAAGAAAGTCAGTAATGTGTTCATTCTAAGATAAAAATGCAAAGTACAGAAGAATTCAATACCAAATCTAACAGGCATTAAGCAGTGTATAAACATGAAAAATTTCTTTCTGTTTCTTTGGTATGTCAAACTGAGATCCTTGATGTCATCTGGTAAACTTTCCTGTGTTAACACAAAACTGCCCTCCTCCAAATAATTCCGTCTGAGTCAAACTATGTGGACAAAACCATGTCATCATATGATGAATGCACCACCCTGACTGGTAAGAATGATGGGTATAATGGCCACTGTTTTGGAGAAAAAGGGAACATTTTAAAACTTGTGGCTTATATATCTTTATCATCTCACAGCTGCACACTACCAGTGATGACATTACAGACTTTACCTAAACTACAACTACTGTCTTAATAAAAGTGTTGTACTTCATAAGACATGAATTATCCTCTCTCTATAGTCCACTTAACATAATTGACATTCCCTTGGTTATGTAAGGAGATATTTGAGACTAAGCACTAGTAAGCATGAAAGATATTTCCACCTTTCCACAGTGAGATTCAGTTATTGTACAGAAATCAAAGTAAGTTAATAACTATTATTGGTAGTGCCTATTCCCTCATTCCACCAGGAAGATACTCTGCCAGACACACGTCTAATTTCAGTGAAACTGAGTGACTCTGGCCCATTGTACCACAGTACAAACACACACATGCATATATATATATATATATATATATATATATATATATATATATATATAAAAATAATTATGTTTTCTAAAACAACTTCATTTTTAAAGTACACTAATACAGTACAGATATTAGTTTTCTACATTAAAACAAAGGGGGATATTTATTAACTATTCATAACAGGTACCAATGTTTTATGGACATCTTGTAGGAATTGGGAACACATTCATTCTCCCCACCAGTGGGCACATAATAGATCTCAAGAGCATGAGACAAAACCAAGTGAGGAACACAAAAAAAAAGGCAATATTGGACTTGTTCTCGAGGGGTTTTTTAAAAGATGCTATGCAAAATAAGAGGTCTGTGTTAGTATGTTTTCTACCTTTCCAACCTATAATACAGTCCACTGTTATTACAATTTCTCAAATCCTTACCATAATAAAAATAAAAAAAAATATATAAATATAAAATAAATAAAAATAATAAAAATAAAATAAAAAAGCCAAACAGAAAAATTTATTTTAAATATTCTGCTCTTTTTAGATATAATAAAAACCGACTTTTATTTTTGCAAAGAGATGTTAGATTATTGAAGAATTTCTATTCTTTTTTACTATAAGACCCCGCTGATGCTTTAGAACCTGAAATGGAAATTTATTCTCTTTCCCTGCTTGACTCATGATCTTGTCGGTGGTGACAGAAGGGACTAAAAATACAGTGCATTACTGCATGCGGGGTGTGTAAATCCCAGGGCAGAGGCGGCTTTAGCCTCCTGCGCGGCGGGCGGGCGGGCGCTGCCAGCGGCGGAGAGCGGACACTCCGCGCCGCTGCTCCGAGGACAGGAAGCGTCCCGAGTTTCTGCGGCGCTGCTTGGCCCGAGATAATTCCATTGTAAGGGGAGGCTGGGCGGCCTCTCCCAGCGCTGGGAGCCCGGGGCTGGCGTCTGGCTGCCTGGCCCCCGGCCAGCCCGGGGCTGGCTCTGCGGGGAGGGCGGCCGCTCCTCCGGCAGCTCCGCGCACAGCCCGGCCACACCTCGCCTTCCAAAGGAAATCTGGCCGCAGCTCCAGACTTTATGACTTCTTCTTTACGAGTCCCCTCTCTCTCTCTCTCTCTTTTTTTTTTTCTTTTTTTTTTTTTTTTTTGCGCTCTCAGGGAACTATTTAAAGCCACAAGCAATAAATGAGCTGCTGACAGGGTTATTGGGAAAAGTCAGGCTTTGATACCCCAAAACGCACTGTACATTCCTCTCACTTCTTAAACAGTGGCAGATTACTGTCACCGCCACTCATCATACAGAAGAAAAGATTCATTTCCACGAGCGAGTTTCTACAATCTCCCTAATTTTTATCGCCTTTAATTCTACCGGGTTTATTTAAGATATATGTTCTGTTTAGAAGAGACATTGTTCTTAACACACAAAGGAGTTCAAGGATGTGGCATCAGTGTGTTCCCACCCACCATTTGCTCTGATGGTGTTAGATTCTCTGAAAAAAAACATTCAAGTCCCAGAGCAAGTATTGTGTTGGGTACATTTTTAAATATGTGTTTCAGTGGTAAATCGTAGATATTAAAAGTTTAATAAAATATTTCCCTGTACAAAACTATGTGAAAAAAACCTCACCAATCAGAAAATATGATACAGCACAACCAACATCTGCTACCTTTGCTCCAGAGAAGCCTCATTTTACAGCCCAGGCAGCTTCCCTGAGAACACATTTATATTTTCTAAGTTGCTTCTAGGCACATACATAAATGCTCATCATACTGGATTTAAGAATGTCCTTTAGTGTTCTTTTGAAAGGGTAGAAAATAGAGCAATAGTAGGTACAGCTAAATGGCAAAACCACCAATATTTGCATTTTCAAAATATCAGATATTTATTAAAATCAATGGACATTAGTGTAAGACTAGGAGCAGATTTCTATATCAGCATTAAAAATATATATATATATATATATATATATATATATATATATATATGTATATATTCTTTTTTTCACATTAGCACTAAATAATTTCTCAAACACTATCCAATACCTCTTCATAGCTTTATTTTGTGATAAAATAGCAAGTATTTCACAGATAAATTAACTTTCTGTATTTATTTTATACAAATATTTTGCAAAAGCCTATTATTAAATAATACAAATGTAATTGGTATTAGTAGTAATATTTGATAGAGCAATAATTCTGAGTATCAACATAACTTGAGTTTATTTTATTTTTGTGACTTTATTTTATGCCCTAAGTAAGTAAAAGCACTATAGCAGCTTCTAAGCACTAAGGCTTTGGTTCCTGAAGAGCATATGCAGAGGTGGTGTTATATTTAAGGCTCTACACTTAACCTGAATCCACAGAAAAGCTGTGTTGAGTATGACCTTGTCCACAAGAGGTATAACCCATATATTGTGAAACAGCAAAAGCCCCAAAATTCAAACTCTTTTGTTTGTTTAACTGAGTTTAATGAGAATTCATATTGTGTGACAGATCTTGAAAATAAACAATGTCACTAGCTTTAAATTTAATGTCTGAAAAATAGGGGGTGTACTTGTTTTTAATTTTGAGCTTATAGCTCAAAAAAGCTAAATTAAAAAGCTAAAAAGCTAGATTAAAGCTTTTCTTTAATCAAGGAAGTGTGAAGAATACTTTAGTGTCACACCATATTTTTTAAGTCATGTGGCATTCAGAAGGGAAAGGCTTCAAAGAAAATCAAAATAACAATTTATTTAAAATTATCTCAAGTTTTTCAGCCAAGCCAATGCAGTTATCAAAAAGTGACCCATTTTAAAAGAGGTAAAATCATAAATAAATTATTTTATTTCATGTGTCAGCATATTAAAATACTCAGAGTGATATATCAACATTTAAAAAAAAAAAAAAAGAGTCGTTCTGGATGGCAGCTTCATGATTCTTTAATGTAATATAAAGCTGATAGCTCAATTAATACAAAAAAAGCCATTGCCTACTTTGAACAATTGAGGAACAGAGAGTTGCACACAGGTTTCTGTTGGTTCCTATAAAAGTTGTAGTAGAGATGAAATCCCAAAGGGTTAACCTCCTCCTTGTGGCACCTATTGTTCCTGTGAAGTGACAATATATAAAAGCTGGTAGCAGCCTAGACATGACCCCACAGTAACCTGTCTGCATGCACTTCTCTTGTCTCCTTTGCCCCCATCCAGCTGCTTGTCCAAAGATCCAGTAAATATTTGCACGCACGCCGTAAGGTGGTGGCACTTTCCAAGGTAACGAGAGACAGCATCTCAGCTCTGAGTCAACAGCCAAGAGCAAACAGTGGCTGCTGGTGGGGAACATCAGCTCTCATGCCACAGTCAGCTCTCAGCTACTCATGACCGTGACCTCCACACTTTATCCCGCTTTGATCAGCACTGGGAGAGCAGACACCGCAGTGCTGGCTGCCCGTGGTGTAGCCTTGTGGGCTCGCTGCTCCTAAAGGGATCTCACGGCTCTCCTCCTCCTCCTCTCTGAGCCCCAGGACTTGATGGACCATGATGTGTCTATGTGTGTGTACCTACGTAACTGCTGATCTCAAAAAACAGGTGCTAACTCTAAAATTCAGCCTGCAATAGGAGGAACCCTCGACGTTTGCACACATGCTATTAGAGGTAGGAGTCGGAGGAATTAGGCAGCAAGGGGCACTGTAAGCTTAGGCACCAAACAGATTAAAATGCAGTCAAATTTAATTAGTCACCTGAATTCAGCATTGTACCACATGAAGGTGTTTTTCTGCCCAGCAACAATAGCTTTCTCTAACAGCTCAGGCTCCTGCTCTACCTAATATTCTAAACAAATGCAGAATAATCTGTGTTTCAGCAAATTCTATGTGACTCAAATAGTAAGAATTACTTTGCCAAAGGGAGGTAGCTCTGCACAAGAACTTAAGTAAGATATGGGCTTTGTAGAGTCAAGATGCTTTCTAATTAATCTAAAACCAGGAAGAATTAAACCCAGGTCTTTTAATTTCCTTAGTAACAAATTAATGAGTCTATTACCTTTGTTAGCTTTTCTACAGCCTTCTGCAGAAAGAATTTTGGGCTGTGGTTTTATATTGATCTATTCTCACACTACTTTTCACCAAGGATCCTCTTTGTTAAATATCTTAATATCAGTGTTTTAAAACTGCTTGTCTTTATTTGAAATAAAAGTTAAAGGAAAATGAAGATGGATATAGTAAAATATTATCCTTTTCCTTGTCCATTTCATTGATGTGAAATGAAGATTTTCGTGTTTTGACAGAAATCAGAAATTAGGCCAGGCTAAATGTAAACACATTTTGGAAATATTTTGATCTCTTCTGAAGCAACTCCAAAAAGCCATTTTATCGCAATGCATTGTATAGTACCAATGATGATGCAGACTATATTTGTATACAAATTAATATATGCACAGATCCTGTTCTACTGCCTTCTACAGAGTTTACTAAGAGCATCTTTCCAAAACCTGTAGAAAGAAAATTTAAAATTCATACCAAAATTCATAGTTCTCCAACAGATGAAAGCTGGAATTGTAAGAGAAGGAAGGTTCTTTAATAAAAAGGAATCAGAGTCAAGTAACAGAAGAAGTATAAAAATAAATATTTGTCATGAGCTTAAGAAGGATTAGAACAGTAAGTTATTTGGAATTCTTTCATCTCTGCCCTTTCACCCATAGATGCCCAAGTTAGAGCATCACAGGGTTCAGGTGTGATAGCTTAAGTGATAATTTTAGACCAGAGTGGTTGGCAAGGAATTTTGTGATCAATGTCTTGCAGCGGTTGGTGGATTCGAGGCTGTTGTGAAGTAGCACACTAACAGGGCAGAAATCAATATTCAGACCTGCTAGTAACAAAAATCACATGGCACTTCATCAGGAACAAAAAGCCCCACAGAGCCCCAGAATGGGGTCAGAACAAAGCTGGGAGCCGAAGCTTCAATATGTCTTGTGATTACAAACAAGAGCAAGCTTAACAAATGAATTTTGAAAATAATTCTCAAACTGTTTTTAGCTGGACACCAACATGCCAACTGTATATTCCTTTGCATATTCTCAGGGTTTTCATGGGTTTCCTCCTCTTGTCAGCACTCTTCTGCTCCCCCATCAGCCCAGCCTCTCTGCTGTGTTCTCACCCATCCACACACATCACGGTAGTGATCTGTGCCACATATTTTCCTGTAGTACCACTGCCTCTTCCACACCTGCCCAGTAGCAGGTTCAGCAACACCAGCAGAAAGCCCAAGCTTCTAAGCCCTCTTGTGGACTGATATGATGGGAGCAAGGAGGGCAAAGTAAATGGAAAAAAATATTAACTTTCCAAATGTGGGTAAGATGAAGAAATTTGACAGCACTGGCTTTACTTCCAGGTTCTAGAAAGCAACTTGTAGACTTTTCTGATTACTCTATAGACTTTTCACTTACTCATCATACAATCCCTACCTACACATTTGTTTCCTAATCCTAGATAATTTAATGCAATTTTTATTCTCTTCCTGTTTTTATAACTCTCCTTTGTCCCTTCAATAACATTATGATCTCCCTCATCATATGCCACCTCTTTTTTCCCCCCAACTCTTTGCTTTTTAAGTTGCATTCCTTTCTTCAGGATGTCAGAAAGAGAAGAGAAACACGAGGACTGTCTCTGCCCAACCTATGTAGCTCAGGACTGGTGACAGAAAAGGACTTCCTTAACCTCTGCTACTGCCTTTCATGGCACATGTGGTAGTGGCAGAGACTCTTGATTATATTATAGCTTAAAATCTGGTGGAAATGATATGCATCTGAAATGCCTTATTTTCTACTTATGAAAAGTATGACACACAGAGCTAGGGAATTCTCTGCCTCTTTCCAAAGAACTGAAATGTCAAGTCTCTCAGCCAAATGATATAGCTGCTATGTTATCAGAATTTAGTACTAATTAAATACTAAAAGTCTACAAAACATGACTCAGAAGAATGTTGTCATTGTTGATGAGATTTGAAAAAAGCTTAGCTTCAGAAAACACCCACCATGACACATAAACCCAGAGGAAATTTTTTCAGTCCTTAAAGTAGGTAATTTGGGCACCTGGGTTGAGGCCTGAGAAAGTGCAGTGTGTGATCAGTTTTGGTGTGATCACTGTTATGTGATGTAAGAAGGAAATTCCAGCAGAAAATTCCAGCAGAAAAATAAAATTTCAGGTTCTCTGCCCATTCAAAGACGTGATCTGCAGGGTAATTTTTTCTTTGAAGGCTGCAGTCCACATTGAATATGCAGACATTTTTGAATATTTTGGTTCAAAATTCAATATCTTTTTCAGAAATAAGCACGAAGTTATAGCAGCCTTAACAGCTGCACAAGATCAAAGATACTTAAGAAAAGACTAGTCTTAAGGCGACTGAATGGCAGCAAAAGCCATCCTGGAGTCCTGGCACTGCCTTTCCTCTTCTTTTCAACCACGCATAAGGGAGGACATGAAGGGAAGAACCTGAGAAAATGCTGGTTTGTGGTATAATGGTAGAGGGAAAAAGCAGTTCTGCATTGCACTTGGCTGTCTTTGTGTCCTGTGACAGATACCTGGAGGTGAGCAGTTCTAGGTACAGGGATATTGTGTACATGGAGTGGGGCTGGCAGGGTGACTGTGCTTCCCAGAAAGTCTGTACTTGGGAAAAGGAGCCCACAGTACAATGAAAGAGGCAGTCGTGCTGATTCTCTAAAACAGAGGATGTGCTAAACATATAGAACAGAAATTTTATATAAATATACAAACTGAAATTCATCCCTATCACTTTTGGGAAGAATGATACTTCTTAGGGAAAAATTTTTCTATTTGGTAAAAAACCAATACTACGAAAGTTTAACAATTGAAACAAGGGAAATCAAATTTCTTTTCAAATGAAGTGGGGTGGCAAGATTGCAAATCTAGGTGATTAAGAAATATTTGGATGTCTAAAGGCAAAGTGAACCACTGAGAAGGTGCATATTGCCTGTTTCCTATCATTCTATGGTATACAGACCATATCTTTGCTTAATGTAAATTGACGTAACCAGTATCAAAGTAGTAACAGAAGATGATGATTTCATTCTATGTGCACTCAGTATTTTTATATCTGGTGTGTGTCTAGCTCTGTAGGAGCCCTACCACACACACCATCTAGTGCATAGCTACCAACTTTCAAATACCTTATCTTCACAAAGGAATCAGGAGAGGGGGAGGCTGACTCGCATTTCTGCTGACAGACATTGTAGCATTACAATGTAAGGAAATAAAGTAATGCAGGTTTAACTGAAATTGTTTCAGAGGCATTACTTCAAGTTTTCTATTACTCCAAATGACATCTATGACATGGCAGTGACAATTTACTCTTCTTGTACACTAAATGCACAAGATTCTAGGGGTAACTATTTCTGTTTTAAACACATTTCTTTTTTTCACGTTTAACATTATATGCATTAATTAACTTGCCAGATATAAACTGAATTCCATCATTTAAAATGGTTTTCAATTGCACTGGGGGTGGCTCCTTAGGCAACAACAACAAAAAAATATAGATTGCAGATACATATGAATTAACACTCATTTTGCAGTCTATGAACAGGTCACAGCTTAATGCAGTACATGCCTAGAAATGGTATTTTCTGATAAAATTGCCCCATGGAGACCACTTGCAGTATATTTAATATTTTGGTTATGGATAAGATTATATCTGATTTAATGAAAAAATTATAGTAATCAGTTTTTCATATTTAGATATTTTTCACTCTTCAGAGCATTGGCTTGTGCAGGATGGACCATACTGGTGACACAGCCATTTTCTAAAACGTTTGAAATTCAGTTCATAGCAAGTATTTGATTGCAAGTAACAGCTGCATATTTGAACAAATAGAGCTATCTCAGGACATCTTAGGAAAATTTAAAAATACATCTACAAAGGCAATATTCTCTCCTGCTTATATCTTCATAGTTTCCAAAGGTGCTACATCATACTAAGGTTCCTGATTAAATATAACCTGCCATGCAGTAACTCTACTGTTAATTTAACTTAAATTTCTTAAACCACAGAAGCAGTGAAGACAGGCCACCAGCAAGAAATCTGCTTTAGTAAAGCCTTGCTAAGATTTGATTCCAGCAATCTCAGGAAACAAGAGTTACTAAATCATCACTTGTCTATACCATTACTCTCTTACCACCCCCTGTACTAGTGTGCCAAGGGAGGTTCAAGGCTGATATATTTCAGAGAGATAAAGCTACTAGAGAATGGCTACTGCAATGAGACATTAAGCCAAACTTTTTTTTTTTTTTCATCAAGTTAAATAGAAATTAAAAGCCTTTTCAGAAAGACCCAAATAAAACCTCCATATTTTTACCTGAGTTCTCCACTAGAGCACTTGTCCTCCAAGCTGGGAGAGTAGGACAGAGGAAAGATAAGATCAAACAATTTGTCCAGCATAATCAGCAAGAAAGACTTGTTTTGTACTGGAGGTAAACAAAGATTTTATGATTTTTAAATTTCCCAAAATTTGGAATCTTATGCATACTCTCTTAATATTTTCATGTCTTTTATAACAGAGCATCAGCACTACCAGCTCCCTGGCACAGCTGTAGTGGACTCTTTCCTTCAATATTGAAGACCTGGCATTGTAAAAGTTTTATTCTTAAAAGTACTTCTCTTCTAGAAATTTTGTTTTGAAATCTTCTCACCAAAGATACTTGATTGATTTAGTTGACTTCTTGGAGTCTATCTTCAACTTTCATGTATCTGCATATATTTTTTCATGACATGTTCTGAGATCTGGTGGATTTTGGAAGTATTTTACTGCCCAGTAACATCTCTAATACAGAGTCAATCTTCTAATAGAATTTTTTTTTCCTGTATATGTTATCTCCAGATAATTTCTAGTTAAAAGGCAAAGCCCACTAATTTCTTAGTTTCAACTACACAATCTTCCCTCCCGATTTGTGCTAAATGAGGATAAACATTTATTTAGAAAAGATGCCTGTTTTGAAGAAATAGGCACATGGTCCTGTATTCACTCAGTATTTTCATATTCACTCCTTAGAGAAAGTGCTGCTCTGTCTAGGCAAGGAAATTTATGGTAGCATTACCCCTACTTGTTTGCACAGTCCTCCACCAGCAGCAACCTGTGTTAATTTTTTGCACAGGCATATAGAGAAATTTTGGCACATGTTTAATATAAGCAGGCCTGGTCTTGCATTCTCAGCACAGGCAAGTCTCCAACAAATCAGTGAAGTGGCAATTTGCTCAGCTCAAAAAAATGCACGGTTTCATTACATTCTTACTTTAACACCACAGAAAGGAGAACAGAAGATCCTCACTTCAAGTTTACTTCTTACAATCCAGCTGAATAGACAGCTTGATGTGTCACACAGTTCTATCAGGAACCTTCGCAATGATTTTAAGAAATGCGACCACAGGTCCAAAGTCACAAGGTTACAAAAACATATTTTCAGTTTTACAAACAGAACTGTACGAGGGACACTGAAAGCAACATTGCCTAGACTTCAGAAATTTCTGTCAAACACAACTGCAGATCAGCAACCACCACCCCCCCAAAAAATCTCTTCAGTCTACTCATAGCAAAGTGAGCATGCTGACATTTTAATGTGGTTGACTAACTTTTCTTTATGGCCACCATAAATTCAACTTGTTATAATTACTGTCAATAAAATTAATGAAATTACAGGCTGCTCAACAAAAGGAATATCAATCTGTAGCATTTTATTAGGTCAGTAAGACCTTCATTTATCACTGGTACACTTTGTGTAAAGCAGGGATTTGGCTCTTGATTTGTTGCTGTTGTAATTTCTTAAAGTCACATTCCAGGATCTTAGAAACATCTCATATATTGATTCTGCTTGCTTGATCAAGAAAGAAGTTTTAAAAATAAACAGAGTTTCTAAAACACTTTCTAAAGACTTAGAATAACTTCAGTCCTAAGCCAAATGCAAAATGTATTGCAGTTTAAAAAAAAAAAAAGCAGCAAATTTTCAGTAACAGCCAATTTGGAAAAGTGTGTTAAAAACAACCCCCACCCCCAAAAGGGGTTGTAAAGGTCTCTACTTTGGGGCAGCAGGCATGAAAAAGTCCATACCTCTCTAGTTTCCTGTTTGTTATAAAACAAAGGAGGCCACACTTTTTTTTCATTTGTGATATAATTTTTCTTTTTTTTGTAATTTAACTGAAGTCACACAAAGACATTTCTGGTATTAGAAAAATACCATAAACAACATATTCAAAACAACTGTGTTTTATCTTCTTGTGCTACATGAGTGAAAATGTTCTCAGTGATTTAATGTTCAACTAATAACTGAATTGCTTAACAGATACTTTGACTGGATGGTAGTCTGGTGTCAGAGTTTAATTCTTGAGTCCCAGACTACAAAGACAATAGGAAATATACTGGAATTTGTCTTTGAAGTGTTATGTCATCTTACTTTCAAAGCTGTCTAAGTTATTTCACAACCTGACTTCCACTTTCAGCCATATCCTGTGCAATGAAGAATTCAAACTTCATTGTAAGTCATTGTGAATTAAAGCTCATACTATGTGAATTCATACTATGAATTAAAGCCCATACTACAAGTATTACTCTAAAAAACCCAAATCTGAATAAACCCCAACAAAATAAAACAAATAGCCAGACAGGCTTTACTTTTTAGTCAGACTTAACAAAAATTATTCATCTTTTTTTAGGGTCTTATCACCTTGTTTTAGTAACAAACAAGTTTTGGCAGGTTATGCCGAATGACCACAGGTTTCTGTCAGCATTCTGGGCTCTCAATGAGACAATGAGTTGCTGTTCATTGGAACAACCAAGGTATAATCCTATTTGAACTTTTTTTTTTTAAATGATGCAGCTTCTAGCCATCAGGGGACTCATAGTGTTTAAAAGCCTTTTCATAACTCTGTACCAATCTGAAGTCTAATCTAACATCAAAAATTGATGCTAAAAATCTGGATACATAAGTTATTAAGTCACTCAGGCACTGAAAAATGAGGCATGTATTCTTCTTTGGATGGTTTTGAAGAGAAGAGATTGGGCTAGAACTCTGTCATTCATTTGGATGATGTCTTATATGAGCAGACACAAAAATTCCACTGCATATACTGGTCTCCACAGACTGGCAGCAAAATTCTATCCCTTATGGCTAGAAAACATGAGCCTTACCATTTACTCATTTTTGAGTAAACCCACACCAAGAATTTATGTCTATTTTCTGTTGCACATATTTAGCTAAGGATGAGCCTGATCTTTTCCAGGGTTAGAAAACATCCTCACTTAGTTACCCTGGACACTGTCTTCAAGTACTAATTCAGTTATTATTAGTCCTTTTTCAGACCAGTCACAAACACAACAGAAGATTGAGAAGGCAAAGTAGATAAGATAGATTAAATTCACCCTGAATTTTGTGGGCTTGACATTGCAAGCCTCTCTTTTAGCAATCCACTGGAATAAGGTACTTATTTCTATAGTAACATTGTTCTAATGTTTCCCAGGTTAACTTACAGAAGTCAGGCAATTTAAAACAATAAACTCCTAATTTAGCTGTATGCAAAATTACCTGCTTTAGGATAGTTTCCCTATACAGTGCAAATGAGGAAAATTTACAACACATCAAGGTTCTTTGAGTGCCATTAGATTTGTTTCCATCTAGGAATATTCCCATATTGACCATTTTCTTTCTTTTCAGTGTTTTGGGTTTTTTTTTCCCTGTTTAGCATTCTCAGGTCAAATCTCAATAGAGAGCAGTCATAACAGGTAGCATAGGAATTAACTTCAAGGAAAGTTATGAGAACAGTATCAGAGACAGCAAATCTGATCTGCAAAAAAAGAACCTCTTCAAGATCTACTGAACTGATTCAGGTCCTGCCTAACCACAGCAGCAGTCATGACCACAGCTGCCACAGTCACCAGTGTTTCACAAAAGAAATATTTCAAAGCTGATTTAGACATACAGGGACATCACTTTTTCAGGCAGAGAAAATAAAAATATTAAGGTATTAGAGTAAAAGATATGATTCTGTACCTTGAAAAACACTTATCTGGACAAATAATCACAGATGTCCCTCATGTGAGGACATGAGATCCCATTGAAAAAGAAAAGTAAGCCATCACTCCTCTCATGAGTATTTGACTCTCAAATAGAGAAAGCAAGACCCTCCTTCACTTCTGGTTTTGGAATATCCTAGCACAGTCTTGCTGAGAAAATATTAGAATTAGTCTTTTAGGGTTATTTTTTTTAAAAATATGTTCTTCAATACTTATTTCAGGTGAAACATAAGTTAAGTCACAAAAAAAAAAAAAAACAATCTTGGGAGAGTTTATCAAGCAAGACCATATTAAAGAGTGCTAGGTTATGTCCTCAGACAATTATTTAATTTAGAACAATAAGGCTGTGTTTGGAAATTATACCTGTCACTTTAAAATATGCCTCCTCTGGATTTAACACCGATTCATGGCACAAGACCCAGTTTCAATGTAATGTCAAAATGGAAACAGTGCTTTTTAAATGACAGGTCAACTGAACCTGAGTGATTTCAGTGAAACGTGGTACTTATTTGTACTTATCGTCAAAAATTCTTTTGGTTTAGGGATGTAATGTTAAAGAGAAAACAAAGCTCTTGTAAGGTGTCTCCTTCTTTGATGAAGGAAGAGCAGTCAATGTGAAAACCACTTTCCAGTACAGTAGAAAAAAAATTCTGAAAAACAATGGAATCATGTGGGATTTAATTATATAACTATCTCTAGTCATAAGAAAGCAGCACTTAGTAGACCTGATGAGAGGCCAAAAGAGAATTAACAGACACAAAACAAAGAAATTTCACTCCAAAATGTTTACACTCTGGGTCATAATTGCTTCACAGAAAGAGAATTTTAATTCATCTTTTGTTTTCACCCAGGACTCATGTGAATCCCATAATGCAGAGGTTTTGATCATCACTTCTGAAGGTTTAAAGATTCACAAATATTTTGACTTTTATTGCAAAATACAGTTTTGCAGTTGTCCTACAAATAGTATTGAAGAATACTGGGGACAGATGAAATATATCTTGGACATTAAATCTCTCTTTTTTCACCATTTACAGAAAATACAGTTGTTACCAAAGTTCAGGTTTTTCTGTGCCATGAAGAGCATTTTTTATCTAACACAGGTATTGGTGGTATACCATTTTCTAAGAACCCTTGTAGAATTGTGTTCTGAGTTGCTGAAGCTGGTTCTGTAAAGGATAGGGCTGAGGAGGGAATGAGATCTGAGGTGAGCAGAGGAAGATTCCTAACCTTCATTTTTACCTTAATTATGCTATAAATAGCATATAGAAGAGGACAAATTATTCACAATTGTTACACCTGAAATAAGCATCCCTCACTTATTTTGTTACTTTAGCAGTGCCATTTCAGAGGATAGGCCTGTGTTACCATAGAACTTCATTAACAGACTCAAAATGTTAAACAGCCTCAAGCAGGGAAGAGACAAGGGTCATATTCCTGCAGGACTAAAATGTCACCTTCCTATAAGTCACCTGATAAGCAATGGATGCTCCAACCAAAACAAAATTCTTCCAAGCTGTATTATCTTCTAGTAGCAGGTAAGATGTTATGCATTTTCAATACTCTATATGTTACAGAATTTGGATCAGATGGACTTTATAAAGAGAAATGTCAATTGAATAAAAATTTTACTCTTGGAAGACATAATGCCAAATGAGTCTACATCAGTTTTATATAGAAAATCTGTAACTGAAATCAGGAGGTTTATAGCGTTGGATTGGTGTAAAAGCATAAACTCATCTTTTTTTTACTGGCAGAAAACTGCTGTGGGAAAAAAACATTGTTCTCAATCCAGCTGTTTAAATCAGGGCAAGGGCAGACAAAATAGGCTGTGCTGAGATGTCACATCTACTGTACATCCCCTGGCAAGCAGGCTCCAATATTCTAGACAACACATAAACAAGTGTCTTTTCACAGAGGGACAGAATGGCTCCAGTCCCAAATCACAGCTTCCAATAACAAAGCAGGGAAGTGAAAACTCCAGTTTATTTACAAAACCTACGTGCCACAAATGACAGAGATAAAAGTCTTTCCGAGAAGAAATTCAAGGAACTTCTTAACTTGCAGCCTTAGAGCGCTCCCTTTGAAATACATTAAAAGTGGAGATATATGTGTGTCACAAACCAGCCGTGAAACTATGGCACAAGGTGATTTGGAAGCTTATTAAAGAAATAAATGGTATTAAAAGAAAAATGAAAGATTTTCTATATCTATCTTGAGAAAGTGAAAGCTGTTACAGGGGCTATAATTTTAGTTTTTGAAAGAAAGCAATGCAGAGGTTTTTCTCAGCTCTACATTTTATGGGTCAGCTGCAAAGACAACATAGAAGTCCGGAGGAAGAAGGAGTTTGCAACAGAAAGAAAAATGTGATGGAGGAGAGTGAAAGGAAAACATTAGATGGTCCTGCGTATTTTCCATGTTCTAAAAATTTTAGTGCAATTTTGCCATCCTGTTAATTCCTTTTCATCCCTTCTTAGCACATAAATGACACAGATTTAATTTTTCAGGGGTATTTTTATCTAGAAGTACATCATATTTAAATCGGAGAAATGTACCATGTGGTTTACAGGTGTTCAAACCTGCTTACCCTACTTTCTAGCTTTATGATCCATGAGAAAATTTAGGCTAAGAAACTTTTTGTAGTGAAATCTGTTCTTCAGGCTTTTCTGACAGAAGAAGTAGAACATGCATGACGTTACCAAAAGTTCTGGAGTCTTTCAGAGCATCCACCTTCACCATGAGAGTCTGACCTCATACCAATTAATACCTACAGAGAGCTGGGGTTTCAGGGAGCCTCTCAGCTGCTGGAGGATGCTGAGGGTGGAAGAAGGGACCAGCCATGCCAGAGAAGTACTGCTGGGCATCAACATGCAAGTTAGGTATACACAAAAATTTGGCACCCAGTGCCCCTTTTTTGAATCATAAATATTTAAATGTAAGAAAAAAAAACACCCAGCAATAGAAATTCCTGAGATTTTTCCTGCAATTAACAAAAAAGACATAAAGTTTATTTAATTTCACATTTGTCTTTCAGTTAACAAAGGCTCAACTTCACATAAATCCTTTTGGATATTATGTGCAATGTATTACCTTATTTTTGGACGACTGCACAACGGCTGCAGCTGTTTTATAGGAAACTACGTTTGAGAAAGCTAATTATATTTGAAGTATTCCAAGGGAAGTGGCCAGACGAGAGGATAAATGGCAAGGATATTCATCAGGCACTGGCAGGAGCACAAGCATGTTGTGATTGAGGTTTTAACACGTTTCAGAAGCCTGCTGCCTGAGATAGTTTAGTGATTACGTACTCGCTCATCTATTTCCCTTTGGTGTTTATGTTGGAAAGATGGCACAGTATTTTGAAAGAAATGAAGAAAAAAAGGAGCTTGCAGAGGAAACTGTAGCAAATAGTCCTGATATGGAGTAGTTTAACACCAAAACATACAAGCAAAACACACAAATAAAATCTTGAAAAAAACCCAAAAAACCCAGAATGTACAATATTATGGTTTAATGTTTTCAAAGTAGATTATGTATTATTATTATCCTGAAGTTAGTGTGAGTCTTCACCTTGGCTCTAATTACACCACGTGTGTACATCTTCCTTGTTGTTTTGGGAGGATAAAATTTGCTTTGCTTTGTAAGGAGGACAGATTACTCCTTTCAGACCAGAGGCCACAGTAGACACAGATGTGGGCATTACCTCTACTGGCATTTCCTTTCTTCTTCCAGTTCTGTTGTGGCTCCCTACATTTCTGATTTGGACAACTCCTTTGGTTGTCTCTCAACTGGAATGGGAAAAAAAGCATTGGAATTTTTGTGGCACTGCATGGCACTCAGGACAAGGCAGCATCCGTTTCCAAACAGTGAAATACACAACATTTTCTTCAGATAGTATTGGTACTTTTGTCATCCCAATGTCTTGAAAGATGTATAATTTAAAAAAAAACTCAGCAAAACAAAAAATAAGTGAACAAAAACTTGGTGGCTTTTTAAATAAACAGAATCATACTAAAACCTCTACCCATGTCTCATACATTAAGGAACTGAGAAAACAAATAAAATGACAATTTCTTTTTCCTATAGTCAAAATTTAGCTAAAAAGAAGATGAAAAGATTTGTATCTGAGAAAACTGCTGTCATTTTAAAAGAAAAGCAAAGAACTCTGTCTTATATCCTCTTTCTGGATCAACTAAATTTCCATAACCTGACAGGATTTCCACACTGACTATCAAAATCTTTGGTCAATCTTTGTTTTTTTCAAACAGTGCAGTAGTAAAACTGCTAATAAACAGGTTGACTTATGTCTGTGATTAAAAAAAAATGGAACAAAACCAAACCCTCATGTCTTCAATTAATGAAGATGAATTGGGGCAAATTATTTCAATCCTCATAGGCTGTGCACAGATACACAGGATAGACGAAGACATACTAATATATGGAAGATTTACAGTGAACATAAATTCTCTGGAAGCATCTGAAATATTTGGATTGGTGCAGTTTACATTGGATACTATTCCCACTCCTATCTAGGACAACAGTCATCATTCAGCACTAACAACAGCTTGACCACAAGCAGGGGTGTAACCCCAAATATTTCAAGCCTGAGGCACCGCTACCTGTTGTTAGGACCACAGCCTTACAGATAAATAGGTAAAAGACACACTTAAGAATAACATTTATCTTTTGTACTAGCTTGTAGTACCTTGGAAATATGACAACATATGTCTTTTCATGTTAGGTTCAAATTACTTGTCACCACTACTTGTAAAAGAGTCTGAAAGAAGGCAGAGGATGAAGGCGATCCAATTCTCATAGGATCCAAAAGAGACCATAGGTTCACGTGGATTACAGCTGAAGTGATTTTCTCAGAAAATGCTGTGCTTCAGCTGAAAGTAAAAAAGGGAAATGACACAAATACATGAACTCCTGCAGTAAAAGACAGGGAAAAGTCCCTGTACTGAAAGATACTTCAGTATAATAAATTGTTCCTGGAAGAAACCAAGGTCAGCAAGCTAAACGCTTTTCAGCTGCTCACAACACTATTCTATAAATTAAAACTTGAGAGGTCCAAAGGAGATCTCATGGCCATTACTGTTTCTTCACTGACTGAGAGCTAACAGCTTAAACTGGTACATGTGAGTCAAAAATCAGATTTGAAAGCAATTGTCCTTGCCCAAAGCTGAAAATAAGTTTGACTGTAAAACAAATGTAATTATGTCTGTGCAGGAAGGAACACATCCAGAACGATCATGAAGTTGGTTGTAATCAATGACCTTTTCCGAAATACCTTGAACTCTTTCTTTTGTTGATGGGACTTTCTAAAAGTATACTGGGAGCCATAGGTTTCTGGCTTGCACCCATTTTAAACATTGCTTATCGCACAGTGCTACAATTTGCTATCAGATGACCCTGTGCTCATACACAAACACAGCCACTATCAGGCACAGACAGGCTATAATCTGGCAATAACTTTAAAAACCAGAAACAAACACAATGTGTAGGGAATATTAATAAACCCACAGAATTCTGGCACAGCATTATTAAACTACTACCAAGTATCTGGAGGGAAGTACAGTAAGACATGATAAAAATCCACATTAATTTCAGCCCTATTCCTTATGACATAAACTGTCCTAAATAGCTACTGTCATGTGAAGTGCTCTCTTTAGCAGAGTTCAAAATCCTTCAGCCTCGTCTAGCTTTTGCAAATGTGAGGATTAGCTTGTTATATAAGTTTCTATTGTGTCCAATGAGTTAATACACAGACATTTTTACAAAACCAGTCTTTTAAGTGTAACCATTATTCTATTTTTGGGAGAAAGGTATTACAAGAAAGACCCTTCAATTAGCAGATACCATACTAACATATATTACATAATAAAATTATAGAATTTCAGAATTCTTCAGCACTTGTAGGAGTAGTCAGATTTTTTAAAAGCACTCCCACATGTAAAATACTCTCATTTTAGCCACTGCCAGGAACTATGGTTCATTATGTGGTTTAGGTTGACAATCCCTTATAATACTTTTTCCTCAAAAATGACACTTCATTGTACTAACCTTCAACAGAAAATCAGTGAATCACTGTCTGTTTACTCTAAAATGGGGATTATTTCCCTGTGTCATGAGAATGTAATGAAAATAGAATCCAAGAATGAATATGCAACTATCAGATACTTTAGCAATGGGTACTATATAATCAGCTAAATAGATAAGAATAGAGAATCTAATTGAATATTTCTTTTGTCATATTAACTTTTTGCAGGCTGTGGTGGCTTTTTGTTAATTAAAAAATTGTCTCAAAAATTGTATCAAAAATACATATTTTTGCTATTTATTAAAAACTGCACATGACTTTTTGAGGGCCATGACATGCAAAATAAAAGAGACAATAAGGATCAAATTTAACCTTAGGTAGAAATGGGACAAACCAGGAGGAAGACCAACCACACAGTCTCTCTTCTTTTTTCAGTACCCAACCTTGGGATCCCGAGGTCAGAACACAATCTCAACCTGAAATTCACAATTATTCTGTCTCTTTTTGGATCAAACACATTCATGTTACATTACCAAAACCAAAACCAAGAAACTGTTCAGCAAGTGTGTGTGGCATTAATAAAGATCATTTAGGAACTAAGCTTACCAAGTGTGGAAATAAATGTGATTCCATTTAAATGGTGCTTTTTCTGTCTAACCTTATCCCTCAAGCTGATGCAAGAGTTCCTGGAAAACTTCAAGCTTTGACATTTTACAGATAGGTTTATTTAGCAGAGCATGGAAGATTTTAAGCCACTCAATACCATTTTTCTTAGATATGTGAGGCACATTCCTTTTTTAAAGATTTCAGTAGCTTATTTGCAAAATTAGTCAAAAAGAAACAACATTGTTCAGTCAAAAGTTTCATTTTAGAGAATCCAGTCTCTGGACTGACCATTTCTCTGGGTATTTTAATGCAGGTACTCTTCTCTCATCATTACCATGATGTCATTAATTACAATATTCCAACTGACTAATCAGGAAGGAGGTTGTGCCTAAACTGGATGAGGTTATGACTCTAAAGTATTGTTATCTTTTTCTGCTAAGGAAAGATTGCTCAGGGAGCTCCCACTCAGAAACCCTTTCATTTGTGAACTGAAGGGAGGCTGAGGTGCCTGTTCAATTTGCTTAATCACATACATTGGAAGATTGCACCCCAATGCTTAGGCTGTGAAATAAATCCCTCATTGTCACCAGAAAATGTTTGTATTTCAAAAGCATTCACAAGTCTCATGGCACATTTGCAAATGTGGGAAAATAGAGTTTTCCCTAAAAATATTTATTAACTAATATCATCAAAATGTGGTATGGGAAAAGAAAGCATAAAGGGATATGATGACATTTGCATTTGTGTGTGTGTGTGTGTGTGTGTGTGCTACCATGATCAAAAAATTATATGATAGGAGTGAAATATCTTAATTATATTATTATATATTATATTAAATAATAATATAAAATAATAAACATATAATAAACATATGGTATATTATATATTTATATTAGAATAATAAAATAAAATAGAATTAATACCTTAATTAACCCATATTATTCAGCTGAATGTGTTAGAAACAATTATAAACATATAATATAAAAATATTTTTATCCAGCAAAAATATACCTCAAGAAAAATGTTAGCAAATATCTGATAAGACTTATTTTCCAGATAATCAAATTATTTAATGAAAAGTTAATTTAAATAATGAATCTAATTTTAAAATAATTATTTAATCACCATGCACCTATTCTTTAAGTGTTTTTTTGATCGTTTTTCTTAAGTGATGTCAAGACAATAAAAAAATTAAATCTAATTAAACTTTAAATTCAAAATATGTTAATATTTCCTAACAGTGATAATAAATAGATTTTAGTTCTTTGACATTGAAAATCCTAGGTTAAATTAATAAAATAATAATAAAGATCTAAAATGTATTTAATATTAATTCCCCATTTGGGAGTTTATAATTGAGCCTGCTTTGGTTGAAATATAGGCTTGCAAGGCAACATGGAAATCTACAAATATCAGGGAGTATTAAATAAGACTAAAATGGTATTATCACCTCTTGTATATGGTATTAAGTAAATAACTATTCAAATTTTATGTCTGGTTCTGATGTTAACACCTGAGAAAAATACATGAAAATAATTTTTAAAAGCAAGGGAATAATTTGAAGTTGGAAAATAAACCTTGAAGAAAGGGGCTAAAAAAAGAATCTACTGAACTTTTCAAAGAGACTGTGAAGTATTTGGGCTGCAAGTATGTACAAAAGGAATACACTTTTAATAGCAGACAATGCTTTAGTGTACCAGGAAAACCATAAATGTTGAGATGACTGGAAATTCATGGAGTGTGACATAACTGGGATGTTTCCCCAATTTACCCATAGGAGTATTTGACAAAGTGTTATTCTGAGGTTTTTATGATGTTGATCAAATTAAAAGTTGATGACGTTTAGGATTTGTAAATGCCAAGGTTTGGATTAGTGATTGTTAATAGTCTCCTCTGACCTTAAAATATGACAATAAAACGGTCTCTATACACATGAGAAGTTCTGTAAAATACATTTTTATCCTTAAAGTATGTGAACCATAGATTATTCCTACATTTAGATGTTGATAACTTGCTCCTCATGGCTTTGATGCTAATTGCTGAGAGACTGAGTGACTACACTGTGCTCTTTAGCAAATTCAGTGTTTTAATTTAAAATAGTTATTTGGATCTGCAAAGTTGGGTCTAGACAACTAAAATCACTAGAATCACTCTTTTGACATCCCTACAGTCCTATGAGGAATTGCTCATGGCACTGCATTTTTAGTTCCCATCAGGGTAAAAACAGCTTTGTTAGCAGAAGATTCCATTTTTGCACTGGGGGTGCAATTACATTAGATTGTAGTGCACCACCATTTCTTTTCCATACTGAACTTATGCAATATTCTCCTTTTAAAATGTTTAGATCCAGGAGATATGTCCCTCAACTTATCTAAACTGACACAGGGCCGTTAAAGTAATTGCAAGGTTGATTTCATCATCCTGAGAGGTGGATTCTCAGATTGCAGAAAAGTGAACCTAAAAAAAAGAAAGGAAAATTCCTTTTTTGATTTTTGTTTTTCCCTTTTTGTTTTTGTTTTTCTCCTCCTTTTCTCTATTTCAATACATATCTAAAAGAAAAAGAAGGTATCACTAGGAAATTACCGAGCGATCTGCAGATGATACTTGTTAGTAAATGGAAAGGCAAAGGGTATTTCCATTTGCAGAATTTAAATGCATTCCAAGTGGCACAGCCAGTACAGTGTCAAGTTTTTTGCAGCGATAAGGCTCGAGGCAGGAAGCCATGAGAGGTCAGGAAGGAAGCACTATCAGGCCTGAGAGGGGACCAAACAGCAAGGGGGGCAGCAGAGCCTCTTGTATTTAGGCTGTGTAGTAACTGCACTCTTTTCCAAAGAAGAGCAGCTACGAGTGTAAAATCCCATTTACTGTCTCTCTAAACTTACTGGGGGAAATAAAATCCTTGTTTGCTGTGTTTGTATTTTGTTTCTAGCAGCTTTGTAAGTGGAAGAGGGAAGGAGAAGAAGGCAACAGGGAAAGTATAATTTCACATAAACATTTCTTCTGGGATGCAGACTGGTTTGTTTATAGCAATTTAGTTTGACCCTGGGCACAGCAAAGGAAATGGATTTAATGCTGGTTTTGCTCCACTGTACCAGAGCTGGATCCAAGGCATTTAGTTCACACTGGTATGTTTCCAAACATCACCAACATCACCTGCTTCCTGATATACTGCCCAATGGGAAAGAGGTCAGGCAGCAACTTAAGGAGAAAGGGAAAGCTCTAACAAAATTTAGCTTGTAAAGAACCACTTACACTAGGAAATCCAAGGTTGTTGCTCTGTATTACACTACCTAAGGTCTTCAAAGTAAATTAGTGACTCCATCTAAGCTGAGCTGACAAAGTTGTTTTCCCATCCCATGAAATGAAGGAATTTATATTTTCTTCCTGTTCCACACTGTGATGAAAAAAAGACATTTTACATTTTTCTTTGGAAATGAGGGCAGCAGGAGAGTCACTTTGCCTCATGGAGTGTTCATTTGTTTCCTATTTCATCATTTGTTTCATTCCTTCCTGATGTTGAAGGTCTTGCTCTGGTGTTCACTTATATTGGGGAGGGGAGAGTTGGAGGAGAGCTGGAAATCTGACTTCTGGTAGTTTAGAGATGTTTTCTCTAAAAAAATCCTGATTCTGAAAGAGATGATCTTAGAATAGCTGATATGCAGTAGGACAGCCATGAAGGAGAGGATAGATCCATACCAGAGTCAGGAATCATGATGATGACGCTCAATATTTGTCTTAGATCTCATTTATTCTTAATTTCTTGTTCAGGGAATATCAAGTAGCCTAGACAGTGTTATCTTCTTTCCTGTTTCTACTGTGAATTTTATAGGATTTCAACTGTTTCTCTGACTTTAAAAATCATCATTTTCAGAAATGAAAAGCAAGCAAACAGAAGAGTATTCTGTCCAAATACACCTCAGTAGCTCTTAAAGTCAGTGTAAACATATATGGCCACATCCCAGTGGTTCTGTGACCTTCAGGCACAGAAAGACTTTAATTTTGTTGCTACTATTTTATGCTTATGTAGTTAAATGGAAGCCAAACAATTTACTATTGTACGAGGCCATCCAAAACATAAAGGGTGCAAGCCAGTGCCCAATGCATTTAATGAAAGCAAGATACCAAAACCAGCACCAGCTCCAAAAACCTGTCTAAAATTACAATTACAGTAGTAAACTTGTGCACGTGCTTTGGGATCTGCGCCCAACTCTGTGCACAGCAACTCATTCTAAATTAACCAGTGGGATTGTTCAAATCCACTCTCTTGAATTATGGGAGAAGAACCAAGAATCTTGTCCAACCTACAGCAAAATAGACCAGTTCAACAGGACATAAAGAAAAAGTCAGTACTCAAAAAGCTGCAAATACATCTCAAACACTGGAGTATTTCATACCTTTGAAGAGTCAAAGCTTATTCATGCTGGAGAAAGGTAAAAAAAAGTTTACTTTTGTGAAAATATATTACCTACCTGTGCTGCCAAGGTCAGTGAGACCTGTTCTGCTTCGAATAAGTACTGCTGGGGCAGAAAAAGCAGACTGGGAGGTAGCTTTAACTTATGAGCTACTATTTAGTTGCTAAACTCCCTACAGAAGTGAAAATATAAAGCTAAATCCCACAAGGCTTATAATTGTGTGATTCCATCATCTTAACCATTTTTGTATGGAAGTAAGAGAGAAGAATTTGGTTCATGGCATGACACTTGTCTAAAAGTAATTCTTTTTTGCTGCCATTAGCAGCAAACTTGTGCAACATTATTGTGTGACACTTCCATAATGGAAAAGTTACTGGAGCCTGACAAAATCTGGCCCAATTTTAGATCAGGTTTTGAGCAAAACTAGGACAGTTTCTGGCATGATCTAGAGATTTTTATTAAATTGGAACGGAGGCAAAATTGGGTTGGTCCACCTAAAGTCCAAAGTTAATTTTTACACTTACTTGAACATCAAAGTACAGTTTAAGAGCAAGCCAAAATAAATGAACTGAAAGTATCCACAAATCCTGCAAATCAGAGCTAACAAGGCCTTTAAAAAGCTTTGCCACCTATCATTTGCTATGCATACAACTCCCTATGAATGCAGCAGCTATAAAAAATTAATGCTAATACATCATGAAAAGAACAATATTTTGTTTACAGTAAGTGGTATGTTCAAAGGCATGATCTAGCTCAGCCCAATTTTTCTTCCCATAAATTAAATCAGACTGCTTCACTTGCCCTCTACAGCTACTTTTCTCCATGTACAGGTAGCAGAATCCTAGAGAAGAGACAGAGACAAATACATGTTTGCCAAGTAGACACTTCTTCTCATTATTGTGGCTAACAAATGCATTTCTTTTCCTGTCCAAGTAGACAGCTAAAAGATATTTTTTCATTAAATTACACCCAGCAACACTAACTCTGTTCACTTGCTGTAATGCCTGATTAAAAATGATACAGTGAACTGAAATTCAGATGACCAAGTTGAAGGACAAATTATCTGACCTTGTAAAAAAGTAACAGCACAATTCTGTGTGGAGAATGTTTTAGAAATACCTTTTAAAAAGATATTTGTATAAATGGAAAGCGGCTTCATTTTGTGACTTCTTTAGTCCAATAATTAAGTTTTATGGGCTCTCCCTGATCTTCTTATTCCTGCTTGTTGTCTCATTAACAGTCAAATATAAGCTGGTTTTCTTGGTTTGATTCATAGCTATTGAATTTCTTCCATAAAAAAAAATTTTCAGGCCAGATACAGCTATTTACCTACTCCCTCTTGTGTGCTGATATAGACATGCTTTGAAAAATATGCCTTATTTAATTTACAGAACCAGAAGAAATCTCAACTGAAAATGCCATTTTAAAAACCAGAACAGCTGGATGAAATGAAACCCCTTTTCCTCCTGCTTGAAGGCTGGAGTTTGTTTAATAAGGGGTATGAAACTCTAAGGTGAAAGATTTAGTGGGTATGTTGTTTGCCATTAGAATTTGGTTTGGAATTCTAAGGAGCTTTCAGGATACTTACCAGATAATGATCTGAAGCCACAAAACTCCTCTGGGCATTTCTCCATCCCACTTTGTGTAATACCATCTCCTATGGCTGCTGGGTGCATCTAAGCCAGGGCTCCCTAATCTGTTCTTAAATGTTTTCATCACCAGATTGCTTTTTGTTTTTAAGCAAAGTGAAATTCAGTGCTTGAGAAAAGTGCAAGGATGTTGATAAAACTATATAGTGACACAAAACTTTCCATGAGGAAATGAAAATGAAGTTTTTAAGTATCATTTGAGTATCAGACATGTTATACACCCTCTTCACTCACTTAATAACCTAAAATCTCAATTTTATCTTCTTAGACGTCTGGTGCAAATCGTAGATAACCACAAACATTTGGAAAAACAGATCACAATATTTTGCATGAGAATAATGATCCAAACAGACTTAGTTTTAGGTAAATGTTGAAAACATCCTACACACAACCACACCCCCATACACACACACCTGTGTTTGATGGTCCCAGGTCTATCAGCAGGTATGATAATTCACTGTCCATCACAAACAGGCCACTAGTTGGGCAGACAGATAATAGAAATAATTGTTTGTTTGTTTGTTTGGGGTTTTGTTTTGGTTTTGGGGTTTTTTTTACAAAGCTTGAAAAGACCTGAATGATATTGTGATAAGCACTAACAAATGTCAAATCAGCAGAGAACAGCTTAATTTGGAAAATTTCTTCAGTTCTTTTTGGTGAAGTCACAGTTTTTGCTTTTTTTTTGTCATTCATACCCTAGTTTCACCCCTACAAAAGTAATCTGCCTTCCTATGTTTTTAAAAGCAAAAATAGAGATTTGGATAGCATAGGTAGCACTGAGTGTAGAAGATTGATGAATGTGGCAGCTGCAATCTCTTGGCAGAGAAGCAGCAGTCAGTCACAGCTTTCTGAGGTGTTTAAGCACCTAAGTAACCCAGGCAGGTATGAGAGCATCATCTCTCATTCCAACAAGCAATAATAGATGTGTGGACCATACCTCATGATCCTGAGTACAGCAGAACAACTAATCTTCCCAGTGTATGACCATCTTGAGAGAGATCCTACTCCACAGAAGTCACCTTATTTTTGTTATTCTCTTAGTACATAATTATGAGTGAATCTTAAATATTCTCCATACATACCGAGACTTTCACATGGGAACCCAAAACACCATCACTTTTTTTGTTGTCATTTGGTACTGAGTTATTTACTGGGATATATTCCTGAGAACTTTAACAGGAAAGAACAGCAGCTGACATCTGGCAGAATTATAGACAGTTATGTAGATTATAAACAGAATGACCTATCACTTTTAGCAAATATATACCAGAACAAAAGGCATTAAGTTGAAGCCTAAATGGCAAAACATCGATGGCAGGAAGAGATCAAAGAAATCCTGCTCTTTGCTATATGAATAGAATAGGTGAAATTACTATACAAGGAAGAGTCTTATATAAAATTAGCATTGATATGTTTATCCTTGTTTTGAATACAGCTTTGTTTGAACTGAGAAAAAAATCATAAAGCAGCCAACAGCGCTTTAGCATGGGTATCCTTTATTGCTGTATTATGTTTTCAGGAAAGATTAATTTCCACCCTCTCCTTTTCCTACCCCCTGCCATTAAACATAAAGGTTTACTCCACTAATACCTTTTTATTCATTTGAAGGAATTAAATAGAAACATTACATAGAAATTTGAGCTAAAATATGTGGAGAAAAACATTCCCTTCTTAAGAACATTTAAAAAGCTCATCTTAATAGAGCACTATATGCTCTAGTAAAAAAAAAAGAAAATAAAATTACAGGACTGCCCTACTTCTCTCCCTTAAGAGTGCTCCCAGAGAGAATTTCTTCACCCACTTTTTTTTTTTCTAGGTATTATCAGTGTAAATTCAGCTGTTAAAACAATACTGAAGACTCAAACCAGAAGCTGCAATCAAGGTCACTAAATTGTGTGATTTTCATTAGATTCACTTTGTTACAGGAGCAGTTGCAACCAAGTGGATGCTATAACTTGATACCTGAAGGCTGCATTTTGAGCACCAGCAACCAGTTCTGTTGCTCTCAAAATACTAATGCATTGGCACTTAATAAAAGTTGATGTTGATGCAAGGTATCAATAATGTTTGGCTGTGCCAGAGTGGTGCATTAGGATGAGGGAAGCAGAATATTTTGGACACCTCAGATATTTCAGTAGAGGATTCAGGGACCATGAATTCTGCAGATAATTCACTGATACTACTATGGCAATGTGTTAGCTGGACAAGCTTTGGTTCTACTTAGTTTTTTTGCATGAAGTTGTTTCAACACAGGAGTTGTGAACCTTCAGAATGAAAGTTCTGCCACACTATTCTCTATCAGGATTTTACGTCTGTATTCTGAAGAATTTTATTTCACAGTTTCTTAAAACTCATATATGTGGGGTTTTGCTATGTAAATGAAGTGGCCTCACTAAAAATACAAAAATTGTAAGATGGATGATACCATTCCCAAACACTACATGAACAGTTGCTAAGATGAGTAGGTTGCACTTCAGTGGCTCTAAAGTCTGGTATAAGGGGATTTCATTACTGAAAATGAAACAATTATGACTCCTCCATATCTTCTTAACATGCAAAGTATGAAAAAAACCAAGTTGGATAGTGCATCACACCATGCATTTTTAAATTTGCAATAAGGACAAACTAGCAAATCAGCAATGTTGATGACCCACACTAGTGTGGCAGCACTCATCAAAGGCAGGTGTTATGGTCTGAGAGCTGAAGAAACTGTGAAAGATTTATTCTAGACTAACATACACAAGTGAATGTCCCCTCTTAACTACTTCCAGCATAAAGTTGCCCTTTCTTTGGAGGCAGCAGAGTTCAGAAATATTTCAAGCCTCTGTGATTAGGTGTGTATTTAATTATCACACTGTCTGCTTTATTTAAATTATCTATAAAGAGGGACTGACACTATTTAAAGAGTTATGCTGTCTTTTGTGGCTCAGTAAAAATATGTGCCACCAACTCACATCAACAGCTGTTTAGAAATTTTCTGTCACTTCTGACAGAATATATAGTTTTGTAGATACTAAAGAATTTCACATGAATATCAGTACTGTATTTTTAAAATTGGAGCATTTTGATCTCATGAGGACTTTTAGGACCTTCTTTTCAGATTCATCAAGTAGTTTTATATTTTATTTTAACAATAATATACAATACAAATAAAGATAAGGACTTGAGTAACACCTGTTTTGTTTTTCCAAATGTAATAAGAAATTTCAAAATTTCCTCTCTTGCACAAAATTAGAATATTTGCTCCAGGCTAGATATGTTTTTTGCTATTATGTGTTTTATAGTAAGACTTACAGGCCAGCCCAAATTTACATATATGTATGTAAATATATATATATATGTATGTTATCTGCTTCAGGTCTTGAATTAGGTTTTTGATGACAGTCTCTCTAGCTTCCATATTTAATAGATTCCTTCTGAAAATCACTCAGAGCATGTGCTTGAAGGAAGACTGTTAATATCTCCTAAAGAAACTGATTCTGGCTCTCACCACAAAGAAAGCCCTACAATATAATGGAAGGAAATTCTGGACAGCATATTCTGTAGAAATAGTAAAATCTTAGCCTTTTGGAAGGTCTTTGGAAGGCTTCTTCTTTCTTCTCTCTAGCGATGTAAGTTTGTTAACAATTTTTTTTTTTTTTTCTGCAGAGGTCTTTTAGTCCTTGGCTGCCAGCCATGGCAAAACAGCTGAACATCTTGATTATCAACAACTTCAGCTGTATTTCCATCCTAGAAATAATTTCTTTCCTGACTCAGGTGGCAATTCAGCCACAGAATAACAGGAAAATGAACTTATGTTTCCAGAAGGGTATAAAACTTCTGACAATCAGGCTTCAGCAAGAAACCTGACCTGAAGTGTGAAGTTCTGTGCTTCAGTTTTAAAACCAAAAGGTGCCCAATGAAGTTCACTCTATATAAAATTATATCTTTAACCCCCTGAGGCTTTCTTTGTTTGTTAACAATTATAACAATAGTGGGCAGTGTACTGGCTCCTTTCAGTAAAAATGAATGTGATTATCAGAATATATCAGAAAATATTAATGAAATTAAAGACTTCTGAGGGAAAATGTTCCATTGTTCAATCTGAGAGCAACATATTTGTTTGAATACAAGAGTGACTGGAGATTTTGTATTAGATTTACCTGTTGTGAATAACAAGATCATCACCAGCAGTTTCTCTCTGTTGAAGTTTGGCATTAATTATACACGTCCCAGATCAGCAGGTCTGTCCTACAAAAGTGTCATCCTTCAGCATCTCTGAACTCAGATCATAAGTGTATTTAGGGAAAGAAGGTGAACAACTAAGGAAGAAGTGTCATCAAAAACTCTTTCCCATGAATTGAAAATGGAATATAATTTTTAGTAGTATATCTATGAAATTGGTTGTTTTTTCAAACTCTGGAGTTTGAGATTTTGTTTAAAATACCTACACAAACACTGCTTCTATTTAAAAAGATGTACAAATATTACCTCTGAAGAGAAGTTGTTAACTCTAAAAGAAGATCTAATTGCCAAACTTTCATGGCTTTAATTTAAATATCATGGCCTTTATAAATTAAACATAAAGGCTGGTCCCTCCTGTGTGGATGTATAATTTCATTAGTTAATCAGAGATTAATTAGGAGGAGAATTTAAACAAGAATTAGAAATCACCATGCTGTTTTGAGCAAGATTCATTGTCATCTATTCCATGCAGCTGTTTTCTCAAAAGGCATTGCTAGTACATGCAGATACTTCGTATTATTTCTGTTAAAACAGAATGTTGGTATATGACTGCCCCTAAAGGACACCTTTTTAACAGCAATGAGTTTATTTGTCCTTTTGCTATGAACACTGATCATTAAGCTATATTCAAATATGCTCTAAACACTAGACAGTTTTGTCAAGTAGTCCAACTTCTATAAGCAAATAATCTATTGTCAAATAAGCAATTTTATCTAAAGAAAAGTAATTTGTTTTCTTACTGGAGGAATTTTCAACACTCACCATAAAACTTTAAACTTCAGGCTGGGTTGCCTTGTTCTGCTTGATCTAGCTAGGAATTTAGTTTCACAAGCTTGAGAAGCGGCCCATGGGCATCTCATGAGGTTTAACAAGACTAAGTGCAGGTTGCTGCACCTGGGTCAGAGCAACACCAGAAGCAACACAGACTGGGGATGAAGAGATGGAGAACGGTCCTGCTGAGGAGCACTTGGGGGTGCTGGTTGAGGAGAGACTGGAGGTGACCTGGCAATGTATGCTCGGAGCCAAAAAATGCCAGTTGCGTCCTGGGCTGCATCCAAAGCAGCGTGGGCAGCAGGGCCAGGGAGGGGATTCTGCCCCTCTTCCCACTCTGCTGAGACCCCACCTGCAGGGCTGCATCCAGCTCTGGGGTCCCAGCACAGGAAGGACATGGACCTGCTGGAACAGGTCCAGAGGAGGTATATCACCTTGATCAGAGGGATGGAGTACCTGTCCTATGAGGAAAGGCTGAGAGAATTGGGATTGTTCAGCTTGAAGAGGGAAAGGCTTGGTGACCTGATTGTGGCCTTTCAGTGTCTGAAGGATCTTACAGGAAAGATGGAGAGGGACTATTTACAAGAGCACGTAGTGATGGGACAAGAGGGAATGGCTTCATACTGAAAGAGGGTAGGTTTAGATCAGATGTTAGTGAGAATTATTTTACTGGGAGGTTGGGGAGGCACCAGAACAGGGTGCACAGAGAAGTTGTGGATGCCCCAACCCTGAAAGTGTTTAAGGCCAGGTTGGATGGAGCTCTGAGCAACTGATCTAGTGAAAGGTGGCCCTGCTCATGGCATAGGGGCTGGAAATAGATGATATTAGTTGGAAATAGATGATCTTTAAAATCCCTTTCAACCCAGACTATTCTATTAAGAACAAAGAAACACACAAGACCACTAGAGAGCCCCAGTTTCACTAAGGCTAGGTGCCTACTCTTAGAGGGCAGGAGCCATCTCAACAAAATTCAGTCATCTAAGGGTAGTTACTTCCTCCAAGGGTCCTGGATGCAGGTAGAGATTCCCCTGATTTACCTACTTTAGTCTCAAACTGAGACACAAATCTCTGGCTCTAGAAGGACTATTAAACTTCAGAAGTTTCTAAAGAAGCAAATATCCTTTTTTTCTTGCAACACATTCTAGGGGCCTTTCTTAGTGTCCAGCCCACAACACAGGCTGGGCATTAGAGATACGTTTTGGTTCACTGTACTGGAAAGAATGAGCTTAATTAACCAGAACATGGTAATTAGAAAACAGAAAGGGGAGACAGAAATAAGCTGGAGAAAGTGAAAGAGTATCATTCAACTTTGTAGGGAAAAATAGTGTTAAAACTAGGCTAATAAATAGATCAATCAATCAATACAGCCAGAAAGCAAAAAAGGCTTATATGGGATTTCTCTTGAAAGTTTCATCAGTCAAAGATTGACTGTTTTTTCAACTTCTTTAGTTGTCCTAATATAAAATATTCCCTTTCTAATGTTTTCCTCTGACATCCTTAATCTGAGAATGCTGTAGAGAAGACAGTGAAAATAAATGTTTAAGAATGGTTTTGGGTTTATTTTTCACTTTTCTCTCTGCTTTTTTATGTAATGGCTTTAAATATAACAGTTTTCAAGGAAAGATTTTGACCCCTTGAGGTCTCCAGAAATTTCATTTTATGTTTTAGAAGCATGTAATATTAATCTTGGGTTATTCTTATTTACACCTTTATGGATTTTTCTGCTTATCCAAAATTTCCTCTTCTTTTGTAGCTGGAAAATACATAGTCCATTTTAGTCAAGCCATTGTGTCTTGTCATGTGTGGAAATGTTCAGACCAAGCATCCTGAAGTCCTTCAGCTACTCTCCATAAATTTCCTTTGCAGAAGTAGAGTGGCTGCTCCAGAGGCAAATTTAGATCATGGCATTCCATTCTAATTTACATAATTAATAAAATGATAGTCTAAGCAGGTTAGGTAGTAATTAAGAAACCTTAACTGGATGCCTAAAACTGGATAGTGTGAATGTTCCTCCTGCTATTAAATAGATAGTATGAAAAACTTGAAATATAAATAATAAAGACATTTCAGTATATAGTCTTCTTTGTAGTGGCATTATGGCTGTAAGGCTATAAGACAGCCAAGCTTTACACAGGAATTTAATAACTTTATATTATTAAGCCATAACTGGGGGAAAAGCACACTAATTTTTAACAAACTCTTTCAATGTGTTAAAATTGAAATGGCATGGAAGCCATTTACACCAGGTCAAGGGGAACCTGAGAAAGCCAGAGGAAAGGAAATTCATAAAGGGTTACTACCTACATAGAAACCATATCTAGCTCAGGAAATCCCAGAGCTTCAAATGTTTGAAGGCTGGGAGAGCATTCAGGAAAACAAGATATACATTTGCCCTGTTCTTATAGTTTCCCTCAGGCATTTGCTTTTGGTCACTGCCAGAAATTGGATACTGTGTTAAGCAGACCTTGGTCTGACCTAGAACAGATGCTGTTATGGACATATTTATGTTTTTTAAGAAATAAAACACAGACACGACTTAGAGTTTCTTTTTACGTTATTTTTTATTTTTCAAAAAAAGGCACACATATCATAGTTCAAAAGCACCTTCCAGGTGACATTTCAGAGAACAAGTTTGTCTTTGCATGCACATGACATTGATAATTCTTCATTCTGTGAAATAAGTTACTTTTTTTGCTCAATAAATATCCTGTTAATAAAAACCAATAAATTTAGAAAGGTATTATATCTTTTCAGGGAGGCACTGACACATTCTGTTTACTAACAAAGTACTTCAAAGCCTTTAGAATGCATCCTCACCCTAATTTAGCTTGGGGTTTCTCTAAAAAGTTTAGGAGATGAAAGCCAAGCTAATCCGCAATGCACTCAGCATCCCGGTTATACAGGCAGCACCAATACAATGCCCTCTTGATTAGAAGTGAATCAGGTGCAGAGTGCAAGGAGAAGACATCAATAGAAAAGATGTAGATTACTATTGTTTCTGCTGGCAATGGACATCCTCTCAAACCTAATCTATGCAGTGCTATCAGGTGCTAAAATATTCTCTGGGAGAGTACAGCAGCAAACAAACAGGGACTTCATTGTGCTGCTCCCGAAGTATCTGGTGCTCACTTGTGATCACATGCTGTTACCAGAGGAATGTGAAACAATAACACCACAGCCCTGGTGAACACATTCACAAGATTTACCTGTCAAGAGGACAGCGGACGTGCTGCACTGAAAGGCAGGGATGATAGCTCATTTCCTTGTTTTGTCTTGTTTGCAGAAAACAGGACCATTTGAGGGGCCTGCAGATGAAGAGAGAGAGAGAGAGTAGCTTCTGTTTATTAAGCTGTGACTTGATAATGCTAAGAGAATTTTTAAGCATGTTGTGTTTGATCTGCCCTTTAGGCCAGCTAAGAGCATAAGATGTTTGATGATTGCCTTATAACTCCATACAAGCACAGTGCTACCTGACAAATATATTGAAAACCTTCAATTACTGTAAATTGGGGAAACTAGGACAAAAGCTGTGCTCAATGACATAAACCATGGGTCTGGAATGAAACCTTTATCATGTTCTCTTTTTGAACTATCAGCTTCCTTAACTAGAATTTTAAGGCAATTCTTTAAAAAGAACAAATGTAAAGCTGTGCTTGAAGCACAAAAATTACATGTTTTAAGCACGGACTCTGCTCTACCTGCAAAAATCAGTAGAGAACAATGAAAAGAATAATTCTTCTTTAGGAACTGGTAGCTGCTGTGAGCCATTATAGAAATCAATTACTCAGACAGTCTACCAACCTCCTGAGGGTAAGAAAAGAGTCTGAAGGCTTGGGATGCAGACAAACACTTAAGCAATGTTTTCACTGCCACAATATTTAATTACTAATATCCACATTTATATTCTTATGAAATTCACCTTTAGACTAGACCTAATAGCTTCTGCTGTAGTGCAGGTAGGTCAGATAAAAAAATAGATTGTCCTACAAGGAGAGATTGAAGAAAAATATTGTTTCTCCTCAGGCTGGAGAGGAAAAAGCTGAGGGGACTGTGGCCAAAGGTCATCATAAAGACAGTGAATAACGTGCATGTGACAAAGCTGAAATGGTCAACCACCAGTTCTGCAGGAGCAGAATGAGAGGACATTTGTTGAAAGTACTAGAAATGGGTTTAAAAGATGTAAAACATTTCATTGCCTGCTCAGCAAGCAGTAAACTTTGTGAGTTTGCTGCCATTTGGGGCAGTCGAGGCAGACAATGGCAGCAGGCTCAAAAGAGGTTAGTCAAATTCATTCCATAAACAGGTTCCAAAGGGAATAGGCAGAGACATGGCCCCAGACATCCTTCATGCAACATCTGTGGCTTTTGGGAGGTGTAATGGGAAAACATTCAGGATGTAGTTGGGCTTGCAGGCCTTTCCCCAGACACCATCTCCTCTTGTCACGTTGGAGTTAGACTGTGGACACAGTCCATACTCAGACCCTGCAGGGTACTTCTCATGTTCTCATATGAAGACTGAATAGGAGCTTCTTCAGTCAATGAATCTTCCTTCCTCTCAATTTAAACCACAAACCTGAGACTTGTGGGAAAAGGCCAATGTCCATCAGCCAGCTTTGCTTCATATGCTACCCTCAAAAGAGCATTAAGCATTTATGCTTAAGCACCATAAGGAATTGTGTGGATTTTAGTCTTGAAGTTCAGCATATGTGTACCTGAAGTACCTGGCATTCAATTCTTCTGTGAAACAAAGAGAAGCTAAGAATTCACTTCTGAAAGATAACAGATAAAACCACAATGAATGAACAAACCAAAACATCATTAATTGCTTCCTATTACAAGTAGTCCATCACTTTCCTTAATTGAAGTCTCTCTCCTCTTCTTCCATGCTTGACTTTCTCTTACTAGTGAAGTAAAAGCTTGTCCTTGTGTTTCTGTCCTCTCTCTTCTTTCTGACTTTTTACTCATTCTTTCCTTACTCATTCTAGCACAGCTACAGGATGAAGAAATGGGGGCCTTAACTAAAACACATGGTGTTTTGGAGATCTTCCATGGGATCTCTGGATTTCCATCAATGAAGAAAGCACACAGAATTTCTTTTAAAGGCACTCATTGCAGTGTTTGCAACGTGCTTTTGAGGAGCTTGCAAGGAAATGCTTTGTGAATTCCACATACTGTTACTAAAGTCCAGAACACACAGAGGATAAAGATGGATTTCCAAGCTCAGCAGCAATATGGTGTGAATTTATTTTCACATTTTTCATGCTCTTTTTAGGTTTTAAGGTTATTCTCATACTTAATTCAGACTATTAGGGGCTGAGCTGTCTCTCAAACATACCACATATGTCATGGATCCACACAGAATCCTGCCTCTGAAAGGGAGTGAGCACCAAATGCTTTAAATAATAATGAAACAAGTCCCAACTCCTGATAATGTATATACAGGGAACAGTTTCCACATAGGCCTCTAAATTAGAGGCAGCATATGGCAAGGTTTGTATTCCTTGTAGAAAAACACAATCATATTTTTTGTACAAATGGCTGATCCCTTTTTTGACATGTAGGAACAAAAAGATGAGAGAAAATAATGATTTCTCACACTGTCTAGCTAAGATTTGCTGACTGATAAGCAGAAAGGTGAAAGGAAAAGACATGCATGCCTGCTGTTAAAGAAAAGCCTATTTGCACATAATGCTCTGGAGAAATTTTTGAACACTTCATCCACACAAAATACAAGTCCTGTCACTCTGCCAGGGTCAGTGAGACCTGGGCCAATCTATTGAGTCAGTTCTAGTTATGCAAGTGAAACGGTTTGGTGGTTGCTTTAATTAGGAACCACATTTTGTTTACAAACTCACAAAAAATGGTAGCAAAGAATGTTCCACGCCCATGCTTACCAGCCCCAGCACTTGTCCTAACCCTCATCCCCCAAAATGGGTTTCTTTGCCTTCTTCCATCCATGCCTGGCAAGGTGCCAGAAACACATTCCAGAGTGTAACAAACATAGGTATTACAAACATAGTATAAAAGTGAGATGTAGCACAAAGCATCTCTTCTGTGAGAATCCCATGCAGGACAAGCACAAGGAAGGCTAAGACATTACTGGCACTGTAAGGAAAACAACAGGAATTTAAATTAAAGAACAATAAAAAAAATTATTCACATCTTCCTACATCTGTTAACAACATCACTGCAAATGTTTTCATTGTGACATCAATCTTTCCTTCACATAATGCTTTTTTCTCATTCTTATCTCACAAACATATCCGCACCTTCTTCCATGCTTCTCTTTCTTGCAGATAGGGAATTCATAATCTATTTGTCCAGTTTCACCTTTACCTGACACATACCCTGGCCAAAGGGACCTTTTTAGAATATTGCTTCATTAAATTTCTCAAAACTTTAAACTCACCAAACATCTCAAACACTAAGGATATGAAGAGTTGCAATGGAAGTGACTTTGTGACCTCAGTGCTCTGCCAAGTTGAGGCACTTAGCATTACTCCAGGTGACATGAAGAAGGGACCATGTTCTGACCAACTAATACCATGGTCAGTCATGTAATTTTGCAGTTTGCAAAAATGCCTAATGAATCAGGAGAATGACCCTCCAAGATGTACTGAAATCCAAAGAAAAATACAACAAAATTTGGGCTGCAGCAGGACCAGACATCCTGTTCAGAGAAGTTGTTCTTCTGTGCAGCTTCCTTTCCCCACTTCCTCTTGGCTTCCAGTCCTGTCCTCAGGTCATTAGACCACATCACTTCCCTGTTGTTAGCAGGTTATAAATACTGAGACAGATACCTACTGACACGATACTGATAGCAGTTTGATAGCAACAGATCTACATTATCAGCTGTAGCGTTTGCCTAAAAGCTAACAGAGATTTGCTGAGTCCCCCTTGCTACTAAATGCCAGCTGCAAATATGCAACTCCTTTTCTTTAAGCCTTAAAAGTCTTTGCCATGTTAATATTCAATCAGCCTTGTAATTTTTCCTATGTGGCTGAAACAGAGCAAATGAAGATCTGTCAACCCACAAAAAGTACCTTTTTTTTTGAAGTACATTTTAAAAACCCAGTGGTTAAAAAACCAAGCAGTGCAGCACATTTAACACTGGTTAATATAGGATTCTTAAACCAAAGTACTGCTGATCAACAGTGAAGTACCTAAGTCTTAGCTTCATTGATTATGTCTGCACAGGCTTAATTCACAGGTTAACCATCCTGGCCCCCCAGATCTCTTCTTTGCTGAATTTTGACACAACTTGCACAGAATGAAGAGCTCCCCCCTATCACATTCTTGATATTTAAGCCAATCAATACATTCTAAATCTGTGTTGGCAAGTGTTAGAAAATTTGGTGCTGGTCGAGCCAGAAAGAGAAAGGTTTCTCAGCTTGAGATCAGTTTTCAGCACACACCACAAAAAAACATGCTCTTCTTTCTGTCACATAAAGGACTGATGAACTGATGCTGTCTGATGTTCTCCTTGTAAAAAAACCCTGAAATATTTAGATTTTTTTCCTCAAAACAGGAGTGATTCTTTTTTAAATTGGAAACAATAACAACAGCCACAAAGCTTCCATCAATAAACCACAAATTTCAGGAAAATCTCAGTGTATGATAAAGACAAAAATGCCAATGCTGTAACAGGTTTCAGAGAGCATTGTTTGAAAATAGCATCTGTGTTTGCAGGAGGAGTCCAATCATCAAGATGTTACCCAGCTGACTGAAGAAGTAGAGCTGCAATCTGTGCATTAAAAACAGGTTCTTAGCAAACTTTCCAGGTTCTTCTCTAAGTACCTGCTCTGTAATAGCCAGTTAGAATGTTGGCACTGGTTTCAGGTATGGGAGAAGATTTCTGCTGTGCAGAAGTCTGTGGGAGTGAAGGATTTGAGTGAAGAGAAGGAAAAAGGTGGGAAGAGCCATTCAGCAGTACATTAGTGTATCTTTTCAGCTGTGCCAGCCAAGGCAAGGAGGAGACAAAACATAAAAATTTTCCACAGATCTTAGGCTGCATTCATAAAGGGCATTTGGGGTGAAGTTTCTTCTCTTGGTGTACTGTAAAGCTTTCTGAAATAGGTTTGCTGGAAAATCATTTGAGAAGGCAAAGGGTAAGAGTTTGCAGCCTGTCACACACTGCACTCACTACTTAGATGTGCAGACTGTGTTGGCTTTACTGCCCCTGTCACATTTTTGAGACCATGGGTATGACAGTTTCTGCCACATGCAAGTTTACCCCAGCACCTATATTTTCACATTTTGTAAGCAGAATTCAGCACCACATTGTAACAACTTAATAATCACAGCAAAGAATACAGCAGTTGACCAACACTACAGCTATAGACACTTGGGTTCTGGTTTAAGTGAACCTGACCATAAAAAAACAAAGATATTGAAAATCTTGAAAATCTCACAGGCTGGCTGTGTTAAAGGACAACAGTCACCTGAGGCACTAGCACAATGTCAGTTTGCAGACCTGTCCTGTACAGCACAGACTCTCTTTTTACACATCTTGTGATTGCTTTGCAAACTTTGGTTCAGGATTTCTCCAGAGGTGTCTGGGAGAAATGAGTCCTGTCTGGTGGCTCTCTATGAATCTCATTCTGTCCCCCTATATCTCCCACCTAAACAATATTAGGCATTCTTAGTTTCTGTATCCAATATCTTATTTGAGGTTGGCATATTGAGCTGTTGTATTGAACACAGTTCATGCCTTCCAGGCAATGACCTGAACGGTTTTTAAGATATCAAGTAAATTAAAAATGTCATTTCAGAAACTGCCCAAGTTTAAAAATAGATGTTGAAAACCATCTGCAGAATCATGAGCCTTGTTGTTACTCTCACAAACTATACAGATTAAACTACTTATCTATTTCCTGGAGGTGGAGCAAGACATCTATTCCCAAAAGGCATTTCCCTCCCAAGGCTAAGTGATTTCTTTAGATGTTCCATTTAATGGGTGGAAGAAACTGGACAGAAAGCTGCACCCGCCAGGGACTGGCAGTCCTGTGAAGAATGGGGAGAGCTTATTGTGTGAAGTAATAGCTGTGACTCCCCAAGGAGAGCGAAAGATGGAGGGGAAAAGAAGGGAGGGCAAGCGAAGCCCATGGCAGATTAAGATCTTTTCCCTCTTTCTTCTTCTTGGCTGCAGCTGAGTCTCACCCACTCTCCGTCTTGAAGCTGTCAGCAAGCCAGTGCCTGGCACAACGGCCAAGTAATTACTGATGACATGTGAACAGTATTTTTCCAGATCGGCTTTCCTGCCTTTCTGCAAGAAAAATAAACCAAAAGCTGTACCCCAACAAACATGACAGGAAAAATAACAATACTTGTAAGGCACTGATACTGGAAGCAGGCTGCTCCTCTGGCTGCAGACTGGAGAGAACTACTACCACCCTTCATCGTCTCAGCAAGGAAGGGAAAGACTGAAGGCAGGATGGGAGAAAGGTTCTTTCCAAAGGTCAGCACATCTCTTTTAGTGCCCCAGAAGAACAGGGAGAAGGCAGCAATGTAGAAATCACTGGGTATGGTAGTAACTGTGACAGATCTAGAACTGCTTGTATTTGCTTTCCTGGAAAATAAAAGAACAATATCATTCTATCACCTCCTCTCCTTTCAATCTGAACTATATGACTCATTCTGCCATTTTTAGACTAGTAAAGTCTAAAAGACATGAGCCTGACCTGCCATGCAAATGGGTCCTCCCAAATGATGATTTCTAGAAGTCCTCTCAACAATCAATCTCTTAATTTTAAGATGAGAAAAACAAATATAAAATCACACTCTATATTAACTGGCCACAATGATTTGTACAGATCTAGCCTGAAAAAGGACCAGAGATCCCATTACCTGAAGAGAAATTTATGCACTTAAGCAAGATCTCATTTCTACCCAGAAGAGTGCCTCTTTTATTTTTAATTTTCACATGGAAACTTTATTCTATGATTCTCAGCAGGAGCCACAGAGAATAGATTTCTAACCGCCATCTTCTGCAGCCTGTGAGATGTTTGTAATCTCTCTTTTTGTGGACAGCACAAATAGAAGTACGATGGATGGATGGATGGATGGATGGATGGATGGATGGATGGATGGAGGGAGGATGGATGGATGGATGGATGGATGGATGGATGGATGGATGGATGTGGTTCATTTGGTGGTCTCATGTCTGTTTTTACACTTTAAGGACACTGAGTCTCTTCCCTTCATACCGACAGCTGCTGGATTCATGGAGCATCCCTGGAAAAGACTGTTTTGGTTATATAGTTAGTCCTCCTGGAAAATATGAGGCCATTAGAATGCCATGTACGAGTCATGATTAGAAGATAGAAAATCCTACGTTATTGCATAGGACAATGAAGGAGCAAAGGAATTAGGATATGATTTGCCACAGGCAAACTTAACTAACTAACTAGCTAGTTAATATGAGATAAAGAAGCAAAAAATATTTAAAATTACAAAAACTCAGAATGTAAAAAAATAATTAATGGTATTCACAAATACTAGAAGTTATTGCTACAGATAGTAGCAATACTAACTGTAATTATAAATTTATATTTAATAATAATTAAATTAATTATTTAATTCTAAATAATTCTGCAAAACTTCATTCAAAATCCATGGTTTTGTATGCTTCTCACTAGAAAGCATTTTCAGGATAATTTTTCTATTCTATTCATAAGTGAATTTCTTCATTGACATTTTTGCTTATTATGAAATCAATCATGTTAGAGTCATGCAAGAATAAAAAAATCCCATTCAAAGAAAAAATTCTATCTAGCTGTCTAGGCCTATGAGGTTAGTTCAAAATACCCTGCATTTGAAAGCCTCAAATTTGGGGTGCAAACTCCCAAAAGAGACCAGCCAGCCAAAGTACCTCTGATAATCAGTGAAATACATCATGTCAACAGAGGCATGTTATCTTTTTACCTACTATCTACATTTCCTTGAAAAAATGGTGCAAAATCTGGGCTTGTTCCTACAGAAGCAAGTTATCAAAATAGCATGCTTTAAGATGATTTAAACCAACCATTGTCCTTAACACCACAATAGAGCAGAACACACATAGCTCCTGTTCCTCAGCTGAAGGATAATAACTTCCTGCTGAGGGATGGTGACTCCTCTGAATGTGTTAACTCATTCATTTTCAATTTCAATTTCAATTTTCAATGCCCATGTCTGTGAGCAACTCACCAGAAGGTGCTACCTGAGAAGCAACTTGTATTTACCTAGCTCTGCTCCCCTGAAAGCTTACCCCAGTCTTTCTCCTGGTTCAGGTCCTTGGCTCATGCTTGCTCCTGGTGGATGAGACTTCTCCCCATCTAATGGGACAATTATCTCTGACCAGACTGCTGAGCTCCCTCCAAGATAGTTTCTGAACCACTACAGTTTGTCTAAAAATTTTTTAGTGACAAAATACAAACCAGTACTCAATCTGTGATTAGTGATAGACTTAATATGTACATTGTATTGTAGCAGGACAGGGTTAAAGTAGCTAGAAAGGACAGCTCTGTGAGACAAGAACTGCAGTGTCAAAATGAGAGGTAAACAGATGCTGCCCCCATGACAATATTGAGCCTTCCTTATTTGTGTGGTCTTTTTAAAAATATATTCCACATGTAACTTCAAAACAGCATTGTGAAAACATGGGCAGAACTGTAAGAAAAGAAATTGCAGAAGCAAGCTTCTAAGACATATCTGGGCTGCTCATGAGCAACTCTGGACCTTCTTCCTCTGGCACTCATTTCTGAGTGCTTTGACACACTGCCTATGCAAGAAAGAAATGCTTGTGGTAAAGTTATTAAAAGATGAAATTACTCTTCAGAATATTTGGATAGATCCTAAATAGAGAGTGCATTTATAGCATATTAACAGCAGAAGAGTCACAATCTTCCTTACAGAAAATCCCTGAATTTTACCTGATTATATTATCCTCTCCTGCTCTGTGACTCAAAGTGTGTGTTTCATGCCAGGTACTCCAACAAGCCCAGTTTTTTCCACTGGAAAAGAAGCTACTTCTGCACTTTGCAAAAAAGCAGGTCCTGCAGGCATGCTGATGTGCACAGTGCCAAGGGCACTCACTTGTTACACTGTACAAGTCTTCTACCTTTAGTTCAGGCTGTAGAGCTCCTACTTCAAATATCCAGTGCAATCCCTCACATGTCAACCAGGCTAGAAGCAGTTATCATCCCTATTAAGTACATCTGTTCTGGCAAGTGGATGGCATCTAAGCTGTGGGGGTTTCTCTTCACACTTCTCCCCTAACAATGTCTGGAAGCTGTTCCACTGGCTCACATGGTACTCAATAGGCAGAGTTCAGCTTTTGATTCTTCAGCTCTGCAAATAACTGGTTCTTTTCTAAATGGACTTCTCTGGCAAGCTTCCTGTTTCTCACTGCCATTTCTTGCAAGAAAGAAAGTGTGAATAAGGAGACATATAGAGGAATTTGTCCTTAATAAAATAAATACCAGTCTTTCTGCTCCAGCCACTGTGTGTTTTTACATAGCCTTAGCAAGGATAGAGGTACTGGGATGAAAGGGCTGTATTTCCAATAGGCAGAAGCAGATGATTTCTGTATGGTAATATGAAAGTATCAAAGGGGAATAAATAAATAAATAAATAAATAAATAAACAAACATACTAAGACCTGTGTCTGGCAGGCTCTATATTCTCAAAATTATGTTTGTTTCATCATATTTCATGTTACTCATGCCTGAAGACTCCCAAAGTTTTAACCTGTAAGCATCACATCCTCTTGTATGAGCCTGATTCACCTGACCTGCAACAAACTCTAAGTCATTAGGTTATATGAAGTCTGGGTTTACACAAGATATGGAAACCTCACTTGGAATTTTATTATGGTTAAAAGAGTCAAATACTGTAGGGGGAGGGTTTCTCTCTCTCTCTCTCTCCACACTTCCAGTCCTTATTTCCCCCCACTTTATAGCACTCACAAGTTGGATTTCAGGGTGTTAATAGAGCACTGAGCAGAATTTTGGAAGGTGTCCAGCTCTACACCCCACCCAGATGAATACCTGGAAGCACACTATTAACATGGCTATCCTGCCAGACCAAAATCAAGTGCAGAATAAATGTTGAAAAGATGCCCTCTGAAGCAGGTAACCACAGGACTGATACAGCAACGCTTTGTTTACAGTTTTATACCTCCCTGATAAATAATTTCATTTTACTCTACAAATCCTTTTGTGGTAGGAGCAGACATGTTGCAAGCAAGTCTTAAGATTGTCTGGTTAATGTACTTCATCTTCCTGTTTTCTAAACCAATCTGATATTTCGGCTAAACATAGGAATTTATCACATTTAGGACATAGGATTTTGCAAGACTATCTAGTATCAGCTGTGTTGCCCAGTATCTGGCTAAAAAATATAAAACATTTTCACCGTGTGTCAGCGCCAGAAGGGGCTGGGGATTTTGTATAGCATAAAGAGTTTTGTGTACATCAAAAAGCTTTTTGTGTACATAAAAAGCTGTATGTACTTCAAAAAGCTTTCACCAAGCCCAAGGCAGGCACCCAGTGGAACTCTCCAGCCCCTTCCACACACTAATTTAGAACCAGGGATGCTAGTGGTCTCTTGGGTCCTTGGCTCAAGCTCCAATATGCTGCAGCAAAAGACTCTCTGTTTCTGTGGTCTAAGGTTTGAGTACAGCACTTCCAACAGTGCAACTCCTCATTTATGCCAGAGGAAACTTTGAAATCCCTGGCTCCAAAACCACTGTTTAAGGCTTTCTGGTCCTGTACCATGGAGCGAAGAGGCTGAGATTACAGGTTCTCCATCAACCACCATTGGCCTTATGGATCTGCACTCAAGCCAGTTGTTTCTGGGTGCTCCACCTTCCTTAAAGCCACGCTCTGCCACAGGATCCCACGTGCCCTCGGGAAAACTCTGTGATGGTAGTGTCACAGCTGAGTGGCAGGAGAGGGATGGAAGGAATTAAGGAGGGTTTTCATGCCAAGCTGTCATCCCAGTCAACAAACTGTGCTGTGACACTGCTTGAAACATGGTTTGGATGGGAACCACAGCAAAGAAAAAAATCAGCCCAAGGTGGGCGTCAGTGCTGATTGAACAGCTTCCTTTCCAGTGCAATCTGTCCCTCACCTGAACCCCTTTGCCCAGCAGAGGACCTGCAGTAACTTCTGTGCTGTGACACAGCAATGTCAGGGGTAATGCTGGACCCTGTTCCCAGAGCTGGGAAAAAGCCTTACCTTCCTCACTCCTTTTCACTCCACCCAAAACAGGCCAGAGGGTGAGAAAGGCCATCCCTTACCTCATTGCCTTCCTCTGTTTTCTGAGGCAAAGCACAAACCCCTTCTCCATCAGGATGGTAGGGTTGGTTGATTTGTCCTCTGTGACAGACGGGGTTATATCTCTGAAGGCAAGGCTCCTCCCAGGTCTTCCTCTGTGACAGCTGGCTCCACAGAGGCCCTCCATCAGCCCCCAGGTGTCTGGAACTGAGTCTGACTGTATTGATTTAGTAGTCCATTGTCCTGTGGGAAAAGTGCTTAGTGGTAAATACCAGAACATGATCAGTAGCACAACATCCAGAGTCTGTGTTAGAGTTTCAGTGACAGGCCTTGGGCTCCAGAAACACCACAAACAACATCACTCTGAACTGGCCATTGCCTGGTGAATTGAGCAGATCAAAGAAAGAAGCATCAGAAATAGGCCAGGGACACACCTTTTGCCTGCTCCAGGTGCCTGCTGAAATGTCATAAGCCATCTGACTGTAACACATAAAGACTCTTTGAAAACCTGAGGGTTCAAAGGTGAGGATCTGATTTAATGTACATGATTTAGGATTTCTGAGTAGACACTGATTTCAGTGCAATTGATCCTGATTTTTAGAGCTGTAAGGCTCAAGCCTTTTAATTTTTAAAATGCCAACATTGTGCTGTCACCAACTCCAAGCCTGGAAACACTTCCAGGCAGTTCATGACAGATGTGTCACATCCTGCTTCCCCTTTCTGGACCCCATTCCCTGCTACCCACTAATCCTCCTACTACTGTACAAGTAAGTCAGGAGCAGTGTGATATATTCTTGTAAAACAAAATAGATGAGGTTTGAAGAACATAAACAGCAACGTACTAGCCCAGTTCATCATATGATCCCAGGCTCCAAACAAAAGGGCAAGGGTGGGGCTCACAGACCAGTCCAAGTGTCGGGTGGGTCCATGTTTTACGAAAGATAAGAACATATTCTATTAAAAAAAGTCTTTTGTACAGTTGCTCTTTGCGACCCTGAAGGGGGAAAAAATTATCTCTGTGCACAGACTGCAATGGTGTGAGGCGGTGCACGCACATACACATGCCCTTGCAGTGGTGTTGCCAGGCACTGGGGATTTGTACGTTATTCACAAGTCAGCACTGCCAAGGGAACGTCGATGGAAACTCCATCACGCAACAGCAGCATGGCAACAGATTTGCCCTGTGGTGTATTTTTATCTTGTTGTGGTCTTTTTTAACTTCTGTCTTTGGTTGTTATTGTAAACAACAGTTCTAGGATGCTTACTTTTCCTACTGCCAGGATTTACAAGGACTAGACATTTGTGTGAATGAGGACATCCACCATAAGGATTTTGCCATCAAGACAATGTGAAAGTCTTCTTGCTTTAGGACACTACTGTTGGAGTGACCTACTTGTGGTCCTGCTCCACAGTGAGCCTGTTTTATGTGGGTCTTGTGATGGCCTCAGATGCAAGGTGTCCCATGGGGGGCAGCAGCATGGCCCGCCAACCCTGCTGAGCTGGGCTCCGATGCACCCCAAGCCCAGTGCCCTGGTGAGAGTGGATGGGAAACTGAGCAGGGATGCAGAGAGGAACACAAATTAAATACTGAGGCCAAGCAATCCAAGCAAATCTTGGCCTAGGGCAGGTAGTCCCTGAATTGTCTAGGGCAGAATTTTTATCAGTTTCAGAGGCAGAGAACAGAGAATTGATTGAATCACAAGTATAAGCACAAGCATAAACACAGCAGCTTGAAAGTGTTCTATTTCTTTGCTTTTCCGTTGTGCTCACTGCAGCTGAAATGTCTTGAAAGTAAATTTGATTTGGTTTCAGTCCAAAGGAGCCAGATTTAAAATACAGATCTACACCTGGGTTAGGATTCCACAAATGTTTTTGACTGCTCAGATGAAAGAATCTGGGGTCAGCTCATCTCAGGAATCATCACAGAACAAAACAAGAAGTATTACTGAAAAAAAAAGAAAATTAACATACTCCACTAAAATCAAAATAACAAATAAGTTATTTTTTTTCCTGTTTCTCAATCAGAGAGAATAAAAATTTTATGTGGTTGACTTTCTGTAATCCACTTGTAACTCTTAGCAATTTGGCCAGATGTTTATTCTTTTTAGGAAGGGTTAATTATGCCTAAACAAAATGTATGTTTCTTAGGAAGTAACTTTAAGTGTTTAGGAAGGCAGGTTTGCCTGTTTATGCTAAAGAAAATCAGTCCATCAAATTTAATGACAAGCAATATTGTCCCTAAGAGAAGCTTTGTAATTACCCATCTATCCCTTTCTATTCTTTGTAATTATTCACTTGCAATTATCTCCATCCTGCCTGATGTTTTTCTAAATCCTGCATGAAAATAAAGTAAAGCAACAGTCAGATAAATCATGATAGTTCTTTAAATTTCTGCAAGGGTTTCTGCAGTCAGAGAGAGGATGGTGTGGAAGGGGTTACACTTTTTGCTCAAGTTCCTCTTTTTGTCCCAAAGGAGAGGAAAGAAGCAGAATACCTCCAGAGGCTAATGAAACATGGAAACAATTTGTGTACAAGCAAAAAACCAAGGCTTGTCGTCTCTCACTGCCAATAATAATACTTTATTTCCTATTTGTACTGTATAATGTTCAGGATGAAAAACAAGTGATATTACTTGGCAATTCCCAAAGATGTCATTTTATAGGTAGTGTGCCATCTCTCTTATTTCACAGTGTGTAGAAATAACTCTGCCTCCACACAAACGAGAGCCAGGAGCTACCTATTTTATTTTGATTTCAGCACGTTGAAATGGCCTTGATTCAAACTTCAGGAATTTTGGCTTCTTTGAGGAATAAGACTTAGAAATTAAACCGTTATAAGCCAATTTAGAGCTCTCCATCTGCAAAGGAAACCCAGTTAAACCTCCTTTACTGTTAGTATTTAAAGCCTTATTTTTGTCCAAAACTAGAAAAGGTGGAGCACAGCACAAGGTAGGTAGTGTGTGAGGTTGATTACAGATCAGCACTGGTTATCACTGATAGTTTCCTCCAGAAAGAATTGGTGTGAAAACCAGCCCAAGCTTAACCAGGATGCAGCCTCATAGCATTAATGGAAATTTTCTCTCTATTTTCACTAGATCTGGATGTGTCCAGGGAAGCAGCCGAAACTGCCTTCTAGAACAATGCACAAGGATGCTGAATTTAGACCCCCTGCAAATGACCACTGGGATAATTATAGCAGGTGTCAAAATCCCTAAGAATAACTGAGAAACAGGACCTCCCAGCCCGCCTCTGGTGTCAGATCAACAGAGATAAAACAACAAACGAGGTCCCAGTGGGTCTCCCCAGGCACGGCAGGCAGGGAGCTGAGCTTGCCGGCAGGGCTCGGCCTCTCTCTGGGAGTTTGTTTGCTGCTCCCTTTGGAGGAAACCTCCCTGCTGGTGGCATACATCCCCTCAGCAGGGACAGAAGATTAAGAGCCTGCTCTGCTGTCCAGGAATGCAAGCTAAGGCAAACAGCAAAACAGCATTCCCATAATGTGCTTCCACAGGCTTGAGCAGCTGACTCTTGCTCCACTGTATGCAATGACTGTGTGTTTAGCGACTGCCTTGGCCCATCTGCACTTAAAGTTCTCATGAAAACCACAGTGGGTTTGCCTTTGATAAAACAAAGCATAAAAATAGCAGTACCATACAGTACTACACACACAGAGGCACTTTCAAGGGTCTGCTACTCTGTTATAGTCTGTTTCAAACTTACAGAAAACTGGAAAACTGCTGTCAATATCTCCTAGCTTGGCTGATCAGCACTGAGAACAACCTGTACTATGTCCTGGCCTAGTGCAAGGTGTTCCTGCCCATGGCAGGTGAGTTGGAACCTGGAGGTCCCTTCCCTAAACCATTCTATTATTCTACAATCCCTGGTGCTGTCTGCTGTGTGCCTCATCTGCAGCAGGTTAAATTCTCAGACCACGTACTAGTAGTACTTGTATTGTTTCAGAGTGGTAATGATGGGGAACCGATGAGTTATTACTAGAAATACTGTCCAGAACTGCCAGGTTTTTAAAAAATAGCCTCAGTCTCATGCCATGTAATAACTGCAATCAGGCAAAACAAGGAGATGCAGCCTCAGTCCTGTCATATCCTTTTGCAGGCAGGTGCCTCAACATCAGACATCCACTGGTGACATGTGGCAAGTGAAAACACAGCTATGTTTTAAATAATTTCCTAACCCTCAGACAGTCCAGGATTTAAATGATACAAGAGTGACATTGCTTATTCATATCTTTGCAAAGTCAGGAAGGGGGAGTCCCATCTGCAGCTCCCTTCCCCAGTCACTGTGGCAATACTGCTTTAGAAATTTAAGTAAATACAGGCTTTGGATTTGGAGTTTGAGAAGCCAACTTGGTAACAAAGGATGCTTCAGACAAGAACTCCCTATTGCCAACTCCTTACTGCTAAAACCAGGAGAAAATCATTAAATAAAATGTATATAATATCACATAAGGCACTTTGATGCTGGAAGTTTTTCCTTTTCATTCACAGAATCACAGAACAGTTTGGGGTAGAAGGGACATTTAGAGGCAAACTTGTCAAATCCCCTTGCCATGGGCAGGGACACCTTCAACTAGATCAGGACCCAAGTAGCCTTATAATTCAAATTTAACAGTCACCAGCAGCAAATACATATTCTAAAGCTATATCAAGTGCACTCATTACACAAAAGCCCCCTAATGTATGTCTTGCCTTCATTAAACTCTGATGCTCTTCTGGTCATACCTACAAAAGTTTTCTGGGATGAAAACTCCAAGGGCAAGCCCAGCCTTTTCAGCCCCAAACAGGACTAGATATTATGGAAATGAATTGCTAACACTGTTGACCAGCTCCATTGTTTAAAGCAGCGCCCTCTCAGACTTCAGCAATAATTCAACAGTGAAATAAACAGCTCTGATCAGATAGCCAGGGGAATTAGATAAAGAGCACAATAGCTGTGAAGATAGGAATATTTCATGAAGAGTCATATATCAGTTTATTCCTGATTTTAAGTCCCTTTGATTACTCTTTGTTTATACCTCACATCTGTATGACAAGTCAGAAAGAAAAGCAAAGACCTTTTCCAACAGAATCTGTTTTGCCCCAAGATGACATGTGCATGTTACCTTCATGACTTAGCACTCAGCCATCTCATTGTGACTCTTTCATGTTACTTGCTTTGAAATAACGACTGCGTTTCAGGACACAGCAATTTCCTCAGAGCTCGTTTTTATACTTTAGTGTGCTCCCGGGATACCAAACCATTCAAAAGTGCTCTTTTCCTCTGCATCTGTTCCCACAGAAGTCCAAGGCAACTCCTTTGAGTCTCAGGACAGTATCTTTGAAATTCCGCCCCTGCCATTGCTTTGAACACGAGCAGGTTAAACCCAAGCTTAGCACTTATTTTATAGCTTAACATACTTAATTTTTTTCACAGTAACTAATTTAACTACAAAAAAACCCCAAACAATAAAAAATCCAAGATGCCTGGAGAGAACGGAATTAATGGGATCACCACACTCTTTAAATATGCTTCCTAAAAATGTGGTTGCTGTGGATGAAAGAAGTTACAGGCAGCAGAAATGTTCAGTGCTGGGGAAGAAGAAATCTCTGTCCTTGTCAAATGGGGCTACTGTGGAATTCAGGAGGCTCTGTACACACAGCTGGCTATAAAATTCTTCAGATCATCCAGCTCTGCTTCTCCCCTAGAGCAAACAATTCTCTTTGCATTTCATGTTGCTCTTATCAAAGGCAAATAGGCTGGGTATTTTGTAGTACTCTAGGGTTTTCTGAGGATATTCTTAAAATACCTGGTCAAGCCAGAGGACCCCATCTAAGGGAGGAGAGGCCATTCCCTTTATAGGTTTGGGGGGCTACTTTTCAAACTAACATATTGTGAAAGATATCTTTTCTTCAGACAGCTTTGAGAGGTAGGTTGATACCAAGCTAAAACCTACCTATCTAGGTTTTATAACCATTGTAAATAATTTGGGTATCTGATTTGTTATCATAAATTCAACACTGAATACTTTCAAATTACTAAATTTAGCAGAAGTGACCAAAGCTACTGGTTTTCCTTTGTCTTTTTATGGACTTGCCATGCAGCTAGTGGTCAGGCATTCCCACCCAGTGTCCTACTTTAGTTTGCCACTCTACATCTTAGAAAACTATACTTTCAATAGCACACCTAATACCTATAAATAATAAAAGACCAAACACTTTCAAAGTTTTACTTTAAAAGTGACCACAGAAATCTAAAAATCTTTCAAGATATCTCCTCTACCTGCAACTTGTGAATGAGGATGTTGCTACTTCACCTTCAAGGATGTGGTATCCTTTTTCAGTTTATCTTACCCTGAGTTCCCTGGATTTGAGGACCTACTACCTTCAGGAATACTATGTTTTAATCACCATTAATTAGTCTCAATCCTAATTTACCTTTGGAAAAGTGTTTTCAGGAAATTACCTTAGCTTTTTCCCTCAAGCTCTTCTATGGAAAGAACAATTCAGTTGCAGTTAGGAGAACTTCACTATGGAAGGAGAAGGTTTTTCTGAGGTGATGAGCAAGTCTTAAGCATTGTATAGAAGTCCCTAAAATTCCTTCATAGTTAATCCACATCCCTTCTCTCTAGGTCTCCAAAAGTAGATCCTTTTCCTCCTTCAGTTCCAATGCTGCAAGCTGGAGCAAGTTGCAAATAGTGAGAAAGTATGCAGAATTAGCAAATCTCAAACTTGTGATACATCACAGTTTCCAATCATAATGATAAATAAGGTGCTAACAATCTCTCAAATTTGCTGCATTATAAATATAGAGTAAATTCACAAACTGTAGTAAAGTTATTTTGGAAATACCTCGCTGTAAATGAGGCAAAGTTTTGACTCTATTTCTTGAAGATGTAATAAAGAATGTGTTAGTGTGAGAATCTAAAAACCCACAGTAGTTCTGCTCAGGTATAATAAATGCCAAGTATTTTTAAAAAGCAGTAAAATTCTTGAGAATTACGGTGAAAGTCATAGGCTTTAGTTCTCATTTAAGCAGGAGTAGCAGAAATCACTATCTGGCTTGTGCTTATTAGCAAGGGGAGAAGCAGAGGCATTCATTTTAGTAACCACTGCAAATACAGCCTCTCTGAATTGCATGGACAAGTTCTGCAAATGAAAATAAGACCTGAAGATAATTTAAAATTACAAGTGTGACCACTTAACAGTGACAATTATTTTTAATTTTTCACTAATTGCTATAACTAGACATAAGAGAGCTGTATATATATATTTTGCAAACACTCCACTATGGTCAAATCCTGCAATCTTACTTAGGTTAGGTCTGGGCTAGTAGGATTTATTTCTCAAAATCATGCACTTAGGATTTGTATCACAAAAGTCTTCCCAATGCTGTTTATTCTTTTAAAAATCCTCAACATATCAACAGGAACGCAGAGCATATCTTCGGTTGCATCATTAGCTCAGTTTCAGGAATTACTAAAATCCCCTAAGCTACAATTTGTCATGATTCTCATTCTTGGGAAATCCTTTAAAGGAACTGTTAAAGTAATTAAGCTAGTGTCCTCGATTTAATCTTTAAGGCTGCTTAGCCAACATTGAGTCACCAAAGTCTTCTAGGTCAGACAGGAAAAGAATTTACGTCATTGCAAAACGCCACTGCGTAAGTGTCTCTGAAAAAAATGGCAGCCAAGTGCACACAGTTGGATAATCAGATGCTGTGAATAACAGGCAGCTCAACAGGTGAGCTTAGGGAATTAGGCTCTTCAGAGCTGAACCAAGCGTGTTCTTACGCAGATGATAAAATATCTGCGATGCACTTTCTCTGACATAACATATTTAGCAAACTTATCAAGATGTTTCCTCTGTCCAGAAAGTCAAGTAGCCTATTAGGAGTGATAACTTGGCACAGAGTATGCTCGAGGGACAAATACGATAAGGGATGTTTCATACAAAGGGGCTTCCACTACTAGCCAGTTATGTCAATCTGCAGCTAAAAACAGAGCAGCATAAAAATAAACTTTAACTCTTCACCCTGAGCAATTAAGCTGTTTTCTAACAAAATAAGCACAGCTTAAACAGGGGCCAGGAAAGACAGATACAGCTCTGCTGTAACACTTAATCTTTAAAAGTCAAAACTTCTAAAGCATTAAAAGGCACTAAGCATTAAACAGGGCACTGCATTCTAGATATTTTCCCATTCCATAATTAATATTTTCAAATTCCAGATGAAAAAAAGCAGAACCACATAGTTCAAAGGGACACCCCAGTTTCCTCAGAACCTGAAGACCCTTCAAACCTGAACTGTTCCCGCTCAGACTCATTTTTAGAAAAGTCACAAACAGGAAGTGCATGTGCTGTTGTCCACAGGCAAATGAAGGAAGAATAAAGCTGTGTTTAGGCATACACTAACCTTGAACCTTATCCCAGTGACTTATACCTGCCCCAGCACTAATCAGAAGACCTTTCTCATGAGTAGCAAAAGCCCACATCCTTGCATTAATTTGAAAGATTCAGAAATACATCTAGTTCTGGCTATCCAAAATCCTTGTCCTAATCCCCAGTATAGCTTCCTTGCATCCCAGAAATCCATTCCACAGCAGAAATAAAAACAGCACAGATTTGTTCTTTAAATGTGTTAATGGTTCTGGTCTTCAATTTATCTCTAAGAGCTTTATCTACCTAACTATAAAGCTGCACTGTTAGTCATCCTAAACCTAAGCCCAGACCCAACCCAAAGCCCATGTAACTCATGGCTGTCACAAAATTCTTCAATTAATTATCCACTCCAGTTCTTCCCACAAGAACAGTGACACAGCATCCAGTAACAATCTCAATTTTTCAGCCTTCTTTTACAGACAGTATAAAGTAACCATAATTTAATGATGGCCCTACAGCATCTATCCACAACAAGAAAACTTCCCCTATCAGTACCTAAAGGAGCTGTGACTTTAACAAGGCCTAGCACAAACACACATCTTCCACACCCTGAGAAAGTTTACCAAGCCCCATCTTGAACCCAAGATTTTAAAATTTTATATTTTAAAGTATGCATTAAATTATTCTCACTTGTCAGACTGAACTTTCATCCTAGCACTGCAGGGCTTGTGGGATCCAGCAGTGAGCAGTCTTCACCTTTGTGTCACGGGGTTAAGGCACAATCATAGCAGAGTGACTCTGTGTAGTTTGCAACATACTTCAAAACATATAGCTCTGCTAACTCTGCCATCATCCTTATAATCCTTAATCAGGCTACAGTAGCACCTTGAGGTTAGAGTTTGTGCTCAGGACAGACCTGGTTTTAGTACCAAACGTGCAGAGTTCCAGTAGGATGAGGACTAAGCCAAAAAAAGGTGAATGAGATCTGGCAGAAACAAGTTTGCTGTTCTGTACCTTACCATACAGTTAGAGTTGGGCACAAGAGATTAAAAGATTGCTTTATCACTGAATTTTACAATACCTGGAGGTCTATGATGAGGGCAGGCACCCAGAGAGATGCCTGAAATGGATAAGATGCAGACTGGTGTTGAAACAACCAGCACTGACAGGGTTGGGCTTAATGAGCTATAAAAGTGGGGCTAGAACTGACTGAAGCAGAAGGTGGTATGCAAAGCCCAGCAAAGGCTGAAAGCAGTAGCAAAAGGCTCTGAATTTCCTAATGTGGATGGTGACAATAATGTCACAAACTTAAGTTAAGCATAGCATTGAAGAGGAAACCCTAAATCTGGGAGAGTAGGAATTAAAAATATAAAGATGTTAAAGGATCCTACAGAGACAGGCTACGATCACCTTAGATACAAATATAAAACTACCCAGAATATATTTACTCTTAGGACAGAGACAGCAGTTTGTCTATTGACCCACATACATTTTCACAATTTACCATTTAAATTATGTTTTAATTAGAAACTGTACAGCTTTTATAGGATCCAGCAAATAAGCCCCCAAAACCAGAACCAAAGCCAGAACCAAACAATTAATAAAAGGCTTATTATTAGCCACAACATTCTGGGCCCTACCCCTCACTCTAATACTTCAGTTTTAATTGTGCCATAGAGATTTCTAGCAGTAATAGAACCAAGTGTGGAATAATAAATGCTGCTCTCTCTAACTCACTTCTTGGCTCTGCATGTTTTGCTGGATCCAGCAATAAAGCCAGCTCTTCTTTGCCCCCTACTCTGAAGGAAAACTTTTTCCCCAGACAAAATGCTGGCCTTTCCCATACAACAGTGACTCACTAACAAGAACCCAGCTGCCTCTGCCTGCCCTGGCCCTTATCCTCATGGTGCCAGTCTTGCTATTCATTCCCCGATGCAGAAATAGCTCTCAAAATGGGATAGTGTTTTTTATGAGGAAGATTGAATAAAGTCATGGATTGTAGCAGTGAAACATTTCCACCTTGATTTTGTCCCTCCCTTAATTTCCATTTTTAGTTTCCTGTTTCCCTTCCCCTCCCCTCTGGCCCACCAGTGCTCCCGTCTTCTCCAGCTCTGCAGCTGCAGTGCGCATGGTGGAGCGAGTCAGGCCACAGGATGCTTCACCACATGGGTTTGGCAGCAGCTGATTTTCTCCTCTCTTCACTTCTTTCTTCCCTTTCCCCACTTCTCCTTTCTAAGTGTTGGTAAACCAGAGCAGCGGCTGCCCCAGCCACATGGGAGCAGCAATTTGCCCAGGGGATGCTCAGGCTGGTCAGGACAGTCAGAACATCAAAACACACCCTCAGAGCTAACATTTCTGTGGGAATGATGACTCCTTGTAAAATTTTTGGCATAAGCAAGAGGCTCAGTGACCAGGAAAACTTGGAGCCAACTCTGGCAGCCCCGGTGCTGCAGTGACTGGGTACTCTAAGCTAATCTGGCCCCCAGGAAATCATAGAACTGGTTATCTAAATCTGCATGTCCCCACCATGCTTCACCAGGGATCTTTGAGGAAGAGGGTGCAAAGCTGATGAAGGCACAAGAATTTTTTGGCAGTGGAAGGCAGTGCTGGGTACAAGAGAGGCTGGAAGTACAGGAGCAGGATCCACAAGGAGTCACACAAGGATATGTAGGGATGACAGTTGGATAAGGTGGGGGCTGTGTCAAACCACAGAACAGAAGTGAGAGGACTTAGTCTGGAAAGTCTGTATTTCCCTGTTGGGAAAGACTTGATTAGGGGGATAATCAAAAACATAAGTGACTGACACTGGAGTTCCTGATCCAGATGTCTTGAGCAACCTTGTTCAGGTTTCCCTATGCCACACAGCAGCAACCTCAAGTGATACAGGAGAACAACCTTGATTTTCTAATGAGTGGTGATATAATTAACAGAACACTGAGAGGTACTCAGATTGATTTGCAGGGGACTCCATAGCCATAATCCAGCCAGTCCTAGTTACCTCAGTGTATGAGAATATTATTTAGCTATCCCTAAAAAATAATGTACCCATGCATCAGAATTTTCCACCAAAGAATTCCCCAAAGCTTTTGCAGTTTTGATGAAGAAATTATTCAAAATACCTAAGGTTTTGTTTCAAATATGACAGCTGAAAAACAATGAGTCATAAAGCACATGAAATATGTGTCTCTAGTGATATTCCTCAGTACCACCAAGTGTTTCTTTTACAATACAGATATCTGATAAGTTGTTGTTTATGTGGACTTGTGCTCTGATAACCCAAACAGACTTTTTTTCCAGTTGCCTTTAATATCCAGAGCAGGGTGAAAGCATTGTGAAATCCAGGCACAGTGAGTTCTGGCTCCCTCTTTTCCAGTTTGCACCAGGAAACTGGAAGGTAAATATGGGTGAAGTGATAATAAAGGCATCCTTGTGAGTAGGTGCCACAGAGCTGGTAAAGCCCAGCACAGAGAACAGCTGAGATTTATGCTCAAAGGCTCAGTAACTCTCCTCAACCTTTAGAAAGCCAGGTCTGAAAACACTGTGTAAACAAAGCAAACAAAAGACAAATTCTAATGCAGCTAACAGTCTCTAAAAATAAATAGATATTAGCACTTAGCCTCATCCTTAATTAGATTAAATAGTATTCTTCCTACAAATAAGTAAGAATGACATTTAAGATACATGAGTATTTGGCAGAAAAGATGTTCTAATTTTATAGGATAATCTCCTAGATTTGGACAAAGAAGTGGCCAGGGTCCAAAGAGAAACAAGTCCTTTGTAATGAAGCTCATCGTAGGTCTGGAGAAAAATGTCTGATAGGGAGAGCCTGAAGGAGCTGGGGTGGTTTAGCCTGGAGAAAAGGAGGCTGGGGGGATGTTGTGGGGGGGAAACAGATCATGACCTTATTACTGTCTACAGCTACCTGAAAGGAGGTTGTAGAGAAGAGTGTCTAAGTTCATTTTCCCAAGTAGCAAGAGACAGGACAAGAGGAAATACCTCAGGCTGCACCAGGGGAGGTTTAGGTTGGGTATTTGGAAACATTTCCCACTGAAGGGATTGCCAAACATTGGATCAGGCTGGGAAACATTGGATCACCAGGGAAGTAGTTGAGGCACCATCCCTAGATGTGCTTAAGAGATGTGTAAATATGGCTCTTAGGGACATGGTTTAGCGCTGGACTTGCCTGTGAGTTTACAAGAGAACCTACATGATTCCATAATTCTATGAGTCGTTGATTTGGAGCCTTCCAAGCAAAGCCGACAAGCCAGGGTGTCTGACGCTGGCTCCCCCTTGGTGGCTGTGCATGTCAATCCACAGCCCCTTCGTCTGCCACCTCGCCAAGCACCTTATTTACATGCCAATGCTTTTCACCCTCTTCAATCACAGATAATAAGGCTGCCCGGTAACAGAAAGTGATGGCCATTTAAAAGGCAGGCCTATATTTTTTGCTATCAATACCGTAAATATCCAATGTCATTTTAAAGCGCTGCAGAAGGGGAGGGATAAGCGGGAGTTATGAAAGGACTAGCAATAGCTGTAAAATTTGGGCTAGTCGGTCTTTCTACCACAGCACCTAAACTAGCAGTGAATGTGAACAATGAATGGGCTGCCAAAAGCCACCGATGAAATCTCTTCTGCTTAAATTTTGAGCTAAGATTCTCATTTCCATATGTCTTAAAGGTAGTAAGTTAGCTTCCAAGAGATTCCACAGCTTCTGCTTTTAATTTCCATCTATTCTTTTAACTGTTAAACAAGGAACATAGGCAAATGCATTACTTCCTCCTCACCCTTGTACTTAATCAAAATCACAATCACCCTGAAGAGCTTTTCAGATCATTCTGATGGTCGCTTGGCCAATCACAGCAGCAATTACTTCTACATCATAAGTTCCCCTCCTTGAAAGGTTAGCTTGGCACTCCTGCTTCAACTAGTATGCAAACTGTCTTCTTAGGGGAGCAAGAACAGGCTTGTCCAAAGGACAAGGGTGACCTTGTATGTTTAGCAGTCCTTCCTTTCTTCTCCTCCTTCTTTCCCCCATTAACACTGCACTTTACAGTGGCAGACAGAAATCTGAATCGTGAACTGCTTAGCTCCTGGGAAGGGTTTGTATCAGATGAGCTAAGTAGTGTTTACCTCTAATTAAAACTTTAACTACTACAAGAAACTGTCTGGCCACACTATGGATTTGCTCTTTGTAACCACAGCATGTCAGCACTTCCTCCAGAAAAATATTTTTTCCAGTTGAGAGTCTTCAGAAATTGCCATAAACAGCTATAATTTAAGCACACATTTTATACAAACATCACCACTATTTTCAATTTTTCTTTACATCTTGGAAATAGTTAACAACTCTTCTGAAATCAGCTGAACAAACGCATAAACGTATTTTTATAGGTTTTGAAGGCTCTGAAATTTCCTTTTTCCCATTCATGATGTTTTAAACCTTTGTATATTTTCAAATTGTCACTTTTGTTCAGGTGTTTGTAGGAGCCACTGGCAAAATTTGAAAGAGCAGGCAAGCTTATAAAAGCATCTGCTTACGAGTCAGTTCCCGGTTAAGAGACTAAAGCAGAACACAGTATTTCTGGGGAAAACCTTTGTCATTTTTTGTCCCTGTCATTTACTGTCATACTAGAGGAATGCCTCTCACTATGAAAAGCCTCTGCTTGCCTGGCAGAGTACGTTATGTACAGTCAGGATACTGCATCCTGGATAGTCATACCTTTCCCAGACCTGCCAGCTTGGCTGCCAGCCTGAGGTAATAGGAGGTGCTCAAGTGATTGCTAACAACAAGTAGTACCTTTGGGTCTTTACTGGCTGGTAGATGAAGTACGGTATGTGCTGGAAATTACATTTCTTATTCAAAAGGAGAAACTGTCCAAGCAGGGAATATAAGGTAAGCACAAAAGGCAATTAGGCAGAATCAAGTTTTGCCCACAGATCTCCAGGTTTCTAACTTTACCTCAAAGTTATTTCAGTGTCACCTGAAGCATCTGACAGTGACAATTTCAAGAGGTACTAATTAGCAATAATATTGATTCAGGAACCCATAAGAATCCCAGCTTTACAGCAGAGAGTAGGTAAGCCTGTCAAAGATCTAAATAAAGTAGATGAATGAATGCAACCGTCTGTCACATGTGCATTGTGTGTAACAAAGGTAAATTTAAGTTGAGCTAAGGATGTTTTAAGAGCAAGTGTGCAAAGCTGAGCTTCTGAATAGGTATTATGTCCTATCAAGGACTCATTGTTTAGCAGATCCTATATCTAACAATGCTCATTGTGAAGGCTCCAAAGATCAGTGCATTAAATACCAGTTTTTCAGACCCCTTCACATTTTCAGTGTCTTCCAGCGCTGCAACCACTTGGATATTCCTGCATCACTCATACCTGTATGTGGTCTATTGGCTGTCTCTATGCTGTTCTGGGAATGGGAGAAATGGCTCAGATCAAATGGGTTCAAGAATTTTATCCTGCCCCCTTCCAGAGAAATCTTCTTTTTGGATACTGGAAAGCTACTGCACACGTGAAAAATGAAATCTGGATTTCACAAATGGTTCCATCTGGATGGCTATTTCCAACAGAGACCAGGAGTAATAGCACTGTGTATGGTCATGGGTTAGCATGCATTTACAAGTTCTGACTCAATGTGTGCAGCTGGAGGGAGGATATGGCCTTCTGTAGGAGGAGAAATTCCGGTTCATTATGCTGTGTGTAGGAAGTGGCTTTATGCAATGCTGTCACGAGCACAGGGAGTCAAGAAATGCATCCCTACTGAAGCATGTGAAGATGCTGTGATCTGATTACCAAAAATGAGTGGAAGGCTCATGACAGAATCAACATCAGAGTGGCATCATGGTGCAGGAGTGCCAGCTGAGAGATCTGCACACCCCAGCTGCGGAGAAGGTGAGACCTTGCTCTGGCTTTGTAAAACCAGTGTCATGAATTGCAGCCAACATTTGATTGTCATTAATTCCAACAGGAGCTGTGTTCATGGGGCACATCTCTGACACAAGTGGTAGTGGTGGGGTATGGGTAGCTCTCCCAGCCATTAAGGGTGATTAAAATAAGGATCTGCATTTTATTTCTGGCATAGGCTGCATCAAGAAACCCATTGGAGCAGGCTGGAGGAGGAGGAGGAGGAGGAAGAAGGCAAAGTGAAGGGGGGGGGGAGTAAAGGGGGTGTGAAAGGGGAGGAGATCTTTGAAACCACTGCTTACAGTTGTCAGGGGGATGTCTTTGTGGCTCTGGCAGCTCTTTAGACCTCTGCACTGGAACAGGGAGTCTGCTGAGTTTCAAAGATAACTGAAACTACTTCTTTTGCTGGCAAAGGTGAAAGATTACCATAAATCTCTCTCACTTACACTTGAAAAGTAATAGTTAACAAATGTCATACAGACAGATTTTGATGGACTTGTCTCCTTAGACTAGCTGTTTTCAGGTTTGAATCCCAGATTTTACAAATATGAATCTCTGCTCCATCTTTGTGTCACATCATACTGATGCAGGGCATGAAATTAGCCACCAGCACCATAGAAAGAACAAACAGTGCAGTCCAGGTCTGTCACTGGATAGCAAACCAGCTTGCTGGCAGTCTGAGCTTACTCAGCTCAGCTGGGTCTCTAAGTAGTGCATGCTGCCTTCAGTATACCTTTCACAATAAAATTATCCTTTCAATCAAAACCTGTACATTTTACACACATCTGGCACTCCTCTATAATAGCTGAAAACTAGTGAATTAAATATCACAAAATCTTGTATGTGCTAACAGCAAAATCTTGCTGTCTTCAAGCATCTTCAGAGACTAAGGGCAGCCAGAGTCTGGTCTAACAAGGATAGGCTGAAGTTCAAAAGGCACATATGTAAAGCACTGTAAGTCAGTGCAGAATGTTGCCACATAGCTGTGAAATAAGCCATGTTAAAGCACAATTAAGATTGTTTTTTCATCTTTGTTTTCTACTGCTCTTGGTTAATTAGTTTACAAAGCTCTTCCCATTTAGAAGACTTTCCCATTCTAGAAAATCAGTGTAGCAGAGTTACTATCATCTCCTTCTATCCCCATGCCCAGCAGCCTTACATTAATATGAAGAAGGAAAAAAAGAAAAAAGTTTGAACCTGTCTGTGTTCAAACATAGCAATCTCCACTATCCAAATGTTTCCAAACCAATTTTATTTCCAGATTATAACTCGTGAGAGCTCAACACCAGATTTGAACTGCAATTTAAAATGAAATGGCAGTGCATCAGAGCTGCTCAGCTCTGCAAGTCAGCCATGGGTTTTCCAGCTTGAGCCAGCTTAGAATGGTTCTGACTGTGATTGAAATTTTGTCAGCACAGAAATGCTCTCCACAATGTCTTCCTGTGGCATTCAGTGGACCTGAATTTCTGGCAGTCTCATTCTTTCCCTCAAAATTGTAGAGTTTTTATCTGATTAGCTGCAAGTGATCTCAATAACTACTCAGATCTAGTTATTTCTTGAATCCCATACTTGGAGATCAAACATTACATCACAGGAACTCTATCCTGTTCCAAATGGAGACAAAGACAAAACTTCCATTGATTTTACTGTGTTCAGGATAAGGCCATAAGTCTTTGAAAACCGAGTGTCCAATTTTCAAATTAAAACATAATGAGCTCAATAGACATGGATTTAAAGACTGCTGCATCTTGCATGAGATTCTGTAGCTGGGTTACAAATACTGCAAAAACTTTGATGGTCTGAGGGAGAGTCATTTTCTGGGAGCTCCCATCATTATCTATCAGGCTAGTACACAAAACACACAATGGAAGTGATACTGCCCTGATGGCAAACAATGTCTTTGGAAAGCTTCAAACAATTTCTTTGTAAACAACTGATCAGGGTAATTACATTTTCTAATCTGAAACTGTGCTGTGACATTGTTTCAGGTAACACATGAATCACGCTAAAGGGCTTTCCTCTGCTAGCACTGGCTACCTTATCTAAGCAAGCTCCAGTCTAAGGATGGAGACCTAAGCCTGATGAAGTATTGTACTGGCACTGCAGGCAGTGGCTCCACCACCTGCGCCCAAGACTCCTCCAATCCACTGCTGCTGTTGGGCAGACAGCTCACCGGGAAATTAGAAAACCCGAGGAAAGAGGGGAGCTGTGCCTAATGCCTCATGATCCCAACTCATTTTCTTTAAAAGATGAGGTGTTAGATGGGACAACCTTGCTGCATATCTGAATGATGCTGAGTCCAGGTGAGAGAGCTGTAGCTCCACTTAGCAGAAGGCAAACATGACTTTGATGACTTTGCACTTGCTAATGAGCACAAATGACCTAAAACACAATGAGTTCGTCTCCCACAACCTCTCAGCCAAGTTTCGATGTATTAACGTGGCTGTCAAACCCTCACCACTTCATGGGATTGTGTTAACAAACTAGTCCAAGTATATTACACAAATCATGTGTAATCTTGAAGAAGAAGCAGCCCTAGCTTTCTGGTTGTTTGGTTTTGTTTTCAACAACAGTTTCAAAAGGAAAACTGCAGTATGGCTGGCCCCTGCAATATTCTTTTATTCTTCAATCTCTTGTCATAGATGCAATCTGCACACTGCTTAATTTTTGTTATTATTTCCTTGGATATCTACCAGCTATGATTGTCATGATTAAATCAGTATTGACTTAATTACAAAGAGCTTTACTCAAGATAAACTCTAAAGAAGTGATCCAGAACAGTGAGAACTGCACTGCTGAGTGAGAATGTCTGGCAAAGGCCTTTCAGACACTCCAAGCCATCTTTTTTTCCTCACATAAGTTTTTGTTTTGTTTTCTTTTTTAAACAAGATGTGTTGTTTTTGTCAAATCCCAGAAATTAGATCAGTCTGTCACCTCTGAGTCTGACCCCTGAGCCTTGTCAATGCCTTTGGCCATCTTTGCTGCTGTCAGAACCAACATTTTCAATTTCACTCCAAAGTCAATTCCATGTTGATCTGCCATGAGTCAGGCACTGAGGCTTTCTCCAGTTTCCTCCTCACAAGGATACCTTGAGGACATCTGGATTTCGTGCCCTTCCCATGCTGATCTCCTGCTCCAAGGCATCTCTATTCTGCAGGACAAACACATAGTCATTCAAATAATTATGATGGAGGGAATTATTGCATCTTTGCTCTCCTCTCTTATTTGACCATACAAAAATTTAATTATAATTTAGACACTGAATCTGCCCCAGGTGAATTCTACAGAAGAGCTCTCACAGATATTAGTGTGATTATCAGTCCTTTTCTAATTAGGATAATGATCATGTATTGCTGACACAAGAGATGACAATCTTGCTTTTTTTAAATCTTAAAAAAACCTCAAATATTTTTTGAGAATACGACATAGAAAATATACATAATCACATGTGAAGAGGCAGCAAGAGACCACCTTGGAATTTCAAGAGAAAATCGAAGAGTTTAACACAAATTATAAAATTTATTTTCATAAATAAAGCAAATTTTAAAATTTTAAGGAAATTATTTGCTTAAACGTTTAGGACTTTAAAAGATTGTGGACTATATATTCAGCTGTTTGATACACATTCTGTGGCTAATTATTATCTATTGGCCAGGGACAAGCCTGGCAGAATTTCCATCAGGTGTGCAAATGTCCTGGTTTTCCTCAAAGTCCTGCCTTCTCAATAGACTCCTTTAGAATTCTCCTGAATACTATCACCAGAATAGGAGACATGGAATTCAATATAAAATTCAGTCCTCTGAGGTTCTTTTTCTGCCACCTGTGATAAAAAGAACATACTCTCAGATAATGAATGTTTCTTAATTTCTCATGCACGTGTGTCCAGAAATTTCTCTTGTTGTCCATTAGGAAAAAAACCCTGTTATTACACTCTTTCTCACTTTCAAGAGCTGAAATGGGGTCCTGCTTATGATACATTTCATAGCAACACAGAATCATAGAATGGTTTGGATTGAAAGGCACCTTCAATATTTCCTAGTTCAAACCCCCCCTGCTGTGGGCAGGGATAGCCTTCCCTAGACCAGCTTATTCAAAGCCCCATCCAGCCTGGCCTTGAACACTTCCAGGGATGGGACGCTGACATTTCCATAGAAGAAAGGTCAGGGTGAACTAACTGATACCTTCTGGTGGCAATGTCTCATATGCTAAATTTCTTATATGCCAATTCTTATATGATATTCCTGAGGTTTTGGTTAGGTTTTTTTTTTCTTTTTTTTCGTATTTCCTTTGTAAATTTTCCCTAGCTATTGAATACTTTCTCCAGATGCTTGAAAATCAGGTTTGTGTCGTTTCAGTTCATTGTTTTTTTCTTCATTTTGGCCAGTAATACAGTCACTTGCAGTCCTCTCTGCTGCTTTTTAGCTTAACACAGGGTAGTGTGCTCATGTGAGAGAGGAGACCTACCCTCATCTGTGAGGGACCGGATAAATCCTGTCTGAGCCTATATATAGGCAGTAAAAAGTGTTATAAAGCACAGAGATTATGTGGTGCAGAGCCAAATTTAAGCGGTGCAGGAAAGTTACTTGTCCATGGGCTTCTGACAAAAGTCAGAAGGTTTAAACTCAAAGATGGACAGACAGGAAAGATCTTCTCGCGAAAGAAAGGATGATGGATTTGCCGATATACACCATATATCCTTTCTGGCTGGCAGAAACTTCATAAAGTTCATCAGAACAGAGGCAAGGTCCTTGACACGAGACAGAAGAAGCCCCTGCAGCAATGCAAATTGGAGCTTGCCTGGGAGTGCAAGCAGCTCTGCAGAGCAGGACCTGAGGTGGAGAACTTGCTGAAGCTGAGTCAGCAGTGCGCCCTTGAGGCAAGGAAAGCTAAAACATGCCAGGCTCAGCAGACAGCTGCCAACAGCTCTTCCAGTCCTGTGAGGCCACCTTTGGAGTCTTCTTGAAGCAAGGAAAGCTAAAACATGCCAGGCTGCCTCAGCAGAGAGCTGCCAACAGCTCTTCCCTTCCCGTGAGGCCACGTTTGGAGTGTTCTGCTGTGTCCACTCTTGGGCTTCCCAGTAAAAGGCATTAACGTGTCAGACCAAGTCCAGAGGAAGAGCACCAAGGCTGTGAGGCATGATGTGTGAGGAGGGCTGAGGAGTCTGGAGAAGGAAAGGCTGGGGATGGGGAGGAATATGACTCTGATCTTCAGCTGCTTAAAGGACAAGAGGGAGTCAGACTTGTCTCAATTGCAATAGGCAATGCCCACAACTTGCATCCAGGGAAATTTTCAGCATGGATAAGGAGAAAAAAAAATTGTGGCAAGAGTGGTTAAATCCAGCTAGAGAGGTGGGGGGAATCTCCACCCTCAGATGCTTTCAAAACCTGATGAGGCAAGGCCATGAATAACCTCATCTGGCTTTTAAATCAGCCTTGTCAGGAGCAAAGGGTGGGACTGGATGACCTTCAGGGGTCCTTTCCAATCTAAATTATTCTGTGATTCTATAAATAAGGTAGAGGTTGCAAGAAAAAGGAGCTAAATCAGATTGAGGAGGGGCAAGAGTCTTTCCTGTGTTAAGAGGAGAGAACAAGCCTGCAAGCTGTTGCTACTGCTGACCTCTTTAAGAGCTGGATGATTGAAAATCACTCCTGGATGCAGCAGAGCGTGTGTTCCTGGCACAGCATTTGCATTGAGACATTCCCGAGTTTCTCTAAGCAGGGGCCTTATCTGGGTGGGGTGCTGTCAGTCAGGCATTTTTTCCTTCAATTTTGCCTCACCCCTTGCCATCACAGGGTGTTAAAGAGAGCCTGTTAAAACGACTCACCAAACTTCCACACTCCAGGAACAGGAATGTGATTTTTGCCATCATTTTAATATTGTTTAATATAATTTCTTGGGAGATAATTTTTTACCTTTGAGGAAAGAAGTTTTGCTCTAGTAAAATGACCAGTGACACACAAATCCCAGTTCTAACCTCAATTAGAACACGGGTCAGCAAGAAGAAACAAATACACTTGAACTAAAAGTATTTTCCTATTTTCTATTAGCTAAAAAAATATTTTAATTATTCAGATGACTTTAGAAAGTCAAAGGCTGTAGTAACAGCATTTTATGTGTTGGGTAATTAAAAAGATGGAACGTATGTTTTAATTTCTAATCAAAAAAATGTTCTCACCTATGCCTTAGAAAAACTTTATTCCTTCATCAGCCACTCACTCCACACATACAATCCCACGTATGTCTATTGACTCAAAAACTTTTATACTAATTAAAAAGAAAATTGATTTTGATTTTCAGACTAGTCAATTGGAGAGAGAAATACTTTTCTTTTGATAACACCCACCCAAAACACTAATCAAGCTGCCAAAAAAAGTGTTGGAGATTGGATTTTCTTGTTGTAAGCAAGGACAAGTAAACCAGTCAGCAAATGCAAATGCAAGCAATTCTAATAATGTGACCTCTCTTGTGTTTGACCTGCTCCCTGCTGACTTTTCATGGGTTTAGGGCCTATAAGAAGAGTTGCAACATATGGTAACAGTAATAAGAAAAAGTCATAATGCACAAATTCAATAGACTTTTTAGGAGCCTGCATGTTTCACGAGAAGTGTGTCATTCCATTCCTTCAAGACCCCAAATTTTCACATTTCAAAGAGGTTCCTAATTTTGTGGTTTGTTTTGTGTTAGTGTCACATTTCCTTATGTTCAGAATTTGACATTGACATGTTGCACTTAGTAATTTTCACTTCTAGGCAAAAGGACAAAAGGAACATCTGTGCTATGAAGTTATCATCAGGCCTGAGAACAGGCTTATGATGGGAAACTCCATTCTCCTGGTTCTCATTCAGAATTCCATGCCATTGCCTTCTTGCCCAGGTGGAGCTCAAACTCCAAACCCCGATGTTGTGCTTATGATGAGCCGGACTCAAGAAATCTCTCAGGGTCTGTAATATCACACCTGATCTGTCCACCCTGATCTGTGGGAAAGGAAGCTCAGATCACATCAGTGTGTGATCCACCTTTCCCTTAGCTCCACATCTGGAGCCAAGCCTAGTGTGACCATGGGTGTGTGCTGCACTGACAAGTTCAGTCTCAGGCTCTTGGAAAGAGCCTGGCAGGGACTGTAGCCTCAAGATGGTCCAAATTTCACACATGATTGTGAAATGTGCCCTCTGTTTAGCAGATGAACATTTTACAACTTTCATGAAAATATTTTATACTCAATCAGTTTTGTTTTCAGCTTGATTTTGGGTCATGTGTCTAACTAGCCCATACACAGAGTGAAGTACCAACTCTTTAAAATACATTAAGGTAAACACTTTCAGATAGAAAATTGTCTCCTTCATTTTCAAGGGGACCCAACTTTTGGCATTTTTTAAAATATTAAACCATGGATCTCGAAAGGCATGCAAAAGTTACCTGAGATAAGATGTGGAAAGAAAAGACTGATGATGGTAGCTCACATATCCCTAGCTCTTGTCCAAGTAGTCCAACAAATCACAAAGATTTTAGTACATGCTGCCACATCCCAGACCTTTTACAATGCATGGCAAAGCTCCCAGTGATTTCAATAGGAGTAGATTTTAACGCAAAGTTGGCAAGCTTGGAAAAAAATAAAGCAAAAGTATTTTTAAATCCTCATGTTAGAACAAAAAAAGCATCTTAGAGGGTCTATATCAAAAGTGAAAACTAAGGCTGGAACTTAACTTCAGCTTCATGAGTACTTCTAACCTTTATGCCAGTATACTGACCAGTTTCTTTAAATACAATAGAAACTCTGTCACTTTGAAGATAAGCCCTCACAGTTAGCTTAAAACAATAATTCTGTACTTTCTTTCCTGTTTCTAGATTTATTTTAAGTATTAGTATAAAATGTCAGAGTCTGATAGCAGCCAGATCAGTTTGTATAAAAAATCGACTGCCTGTTTGTAGTATATTACAGGCTATATTTGACACAGGAAAGCACTTAATCATGAATGCTATCAGCACACCACACCCATCTTTGTAAGTGCCTTATAAGCTAGATTTATCACCGTGAACTCGGACTGGATAGAGACAAGTAATAATGAATAATGCAACCCCCTTCTGCAGAGGTAGGGTTAAAGGTGTATTATTCACAATATTACTATCAGACTACAATTTGGAAGCCGTGCAAGAACCTATCAATGTCACAGAGACATTAGGAGAAACTTTGGATTGATGTCCAGAGATTATTTCCACCAGAGTCATCAGGCTCAGATAAGCAGGAGAAAGTGAGATGAATCTGCCTCAAATACATGATCACACAGATTTTGCCCATTTAGTTATTTTAAATCTCTCAGCTCATTGTATTTGTGCAGCAGAACTGACAATCCTTTAAAAAATTTTAATTAAAACCAGAAACACCTTTGCCACGTGTTAAATTTGATTTTATATCACTTGCCTATCTTCATGCCTCTATTGTATCTCTTAAGCTAAAATATGCCACTTCTTGGATGTGTGGACTCCAGAAACCTACTGAAAAACATGCACACTATGGAGGAGACAGAACCTTTCTTCTTTTCTCTGTTGGCTTATGCAGAGAATACTCCTCCCTTCCAGACAGGCTGCCCCTGTAGCTGCCCACTCTGTGGTTCTGTGCCTATCACATCAAAGCTTTTCCAAGCTCTTGTTTGGAGTCACCAGTGGAGAAGGAGCAGAGCCAGGGAGGCCAAACAAACTTCAGCCATTCCCCTAGCTCACTTCTGCCCTCCTTGTTTCCTCAGCTCCTGACAGCAGCACTTCCCAGAGAGGGGAAAGATGTGGGTAGCTCTCCTCTGCACTGCCAGTGACCCCCTGCCTCCCTCTTCCCTGCATCCTCTGTGCCCCACACCAGCTAGCCCATGGAGAAAGGAAGACACAGGAGTGCAGCAGCAGGTCCATGGGCCTGAAGGTAAACCAGTAATGTCCTTCTCTCCTTGACAGAACACATCAACATACCAAAATCTTTGCTAGCAAAACAATCAAAAAAGTGCTTCATAGAACTCCCATCATTTGCAGAAGCTAAACTGGAGAGCGAGATGTGACAGTCACTGGGGATATGTGGCTGTTCACATTTTTAACATACACTCACTACTAAATACAGCCAAGAAAAGCCCCTTGGCCTGTTAATGTCATTTGTTCACAGCAGCCCAGTTAGGAGTCACATTTTAAAATCTGAGTCCCTGGATATTGTCTTGGTTAAACAGAAGGAATTTTGGCTGGGGGTTACTAGCATATTAGTTAGACCTAGCTCAGTCACTTTTTGTTATGTGGAAAAGAAAGATTTTTTTGCTTCTTTATCCTCCCAATTTAAACAATACTTACTGGAATAATGCTAAACCCTCAAATGTGTTACAAGATAATGCACCCAGGGGACTGTTACTAATTTATGAATCTCCTGAACACAGAAGGTACTGAAGTTATTGATATGCATGCTGGTCTATATTTTGGCTGTTTAAGTGAAATATTCATAAAAATATTACTTAAGTAGAACACTGTCCTTGTAACAACCTAAGAAACGTGAGAAAACACCCTGGAATTTCCAAGGGCTGGTTTTATACCCCATCTGACAGATGCCACCTCCTTCAACAGATGGTGCCCAGGTGCAGTGGTGAAGGATTTATCCATGGAGACTCAGAGGGAAGCATGCCAACTGCTATGCTGAATCTCCAACACTTCCCACAGCACCCACGAGATCCCAGGTGGCCCAGCCTTGCCAGCTTGGGATGAGGTAATATGGCTGCAAACTAAATAAAGACAGAAACCATTAAGTTGAATTTAAAGTGGTATGGCAGAGTGACATATTTTGGGTTTCAATAGATAAAGATAATTTTAATTCAGGGACCATGCAGAACAGACACCCATCCATTGAATAACTTCCTTTTGGGTGCTGCTAATAATTTTTTTTTTTTATTAAATTAGTAGTCCCATAAGATATTTATTCAGCTGCATAATGCTGTACCTGAAAGAAATAATTTGGTACACCTATTGGAAACTTCAAGCACTGAAAAACAAGATGACACTGAGAAGTGTGTCATTTACTTCATCACTCTAGCCCTAGATTTTTAGTTGAATCTTCCAGCCAGCACTCTGGACTTTCAATTTATTCATTATAGGTAGTGACCTACAGTTACCAGATCTAAGGTCAAAAGAACGTATAAGAAAGAAAAACAAAATCTATTAATGAGATTCCATTGGTATTCAGAGTCTTAAATTACTTAAGGCATTAAATTAACAAAGGAAAAGCCAGGGTAAAGTAGATGTACAGAGCAATCAAGATCCCAAATCAGCTCATTCCAGGTAGATGAGACTAACAAGTAGATTCAGAAAGAACTACTGAATTTGTGCATTCTGAATTCTGAAGAGTATCATGGTTAAAGCTGAAATAAGCTCATAGAAAGCTCAAACATAGGTTAAATACAAGCATTATGAAATCACAGAACCACAGAATGGCTGGAAGGGATCCTAAAGATCACCTCTTTCCAGCCCCTCTGCCACGGACAGGAACAGCTTCCACTAGACCAGACCACTCAGAGCTCCATCCAACCTGGCCTTGAACTCTTCTGGGAATAGGGCACCCACAACTTCTCTGGGCAACTGTTCCAGTGCCCCACTACACTCACAGTAAAGAATTTCTTTCCAATATAATTAAAACAAATGCTCCTTGAGTCTGAAAACATTTTCTGGTGTCCTGTCACTACATGCTCTTTTAAAAAAGCCTTTCTATTTATATCTTTCTTGTAGGTTTCCTTTAGGTACTGGAAGCTTGCAAGCTGGAGGATTCCACGATAGACCTCCCATTCCAGTAATCTGTGAGTTTCCTCAAAACACTCTTTAAGAAAATATAATTATATATATAAATAAATAAAATATAGGAGGCATTATACTTAAAAGTAGATAAAAGTAATAGGCAGACAAATAACATAATATAAAGGCAGTACTTGGGCATGGAAAAGCTTAAATTTGCTGCTAAACTAATGGCAAATGAATGGATATCAAATTAAATGGCAAAGTCCTATATGTTTCATTCAGGTGGCATTAGAAAGAAGTATTAATCAACCTTAGCTCATTAAATTGCTGAGCCAGCTTAGCCACTGTTCACCCATGGATTCCTATGCCTGCCATCCTGCCTGTGAGCTGCTTTCCAGGATTCCCTGGACAAATTTATCCTTACAGGTACTGCTGTGACCTACAAAAAACACAGCTACAGAACCAGAAAATAAATTATGTCTAATAATCACTTCTAAAGCTACATAACTTGATTAGCCCTCTTGGTTTGCTTGTGTTTCTTTTACTTGAAGTGAGCTTGCATCATCTATTTGTCTATTCTCTTTTGGTGTACAGTGTATCAAACGGAAAAATGACTCTATTTTCGTATGGCTTCAAGGAGAAACAAACTTCAGCTGGAAAGGGGTTTTACAACAGCAACACCAGGGAAACCAGGGGCCTGAAACATAGAACTAAGAAGTTCTGAATCTACGTTTGTATGTTGCTGCACTCATCTTCCATGTCCTTGCCAGGAAATATTGCAAAGGCCACTGCCCTGAATATTTGGTGTATAATTCAAGGGGTGAAGCAATCACAAAGTCCCTAAAGGAGGAACAGAAAGATGCCAGAAGATATCTCCATGACACAGGCACTGAGCCTGGTTCCAAAACCCACATATGAGACAGATCCATGTCCCTACTTCAGTGCTGATGCTCTGTTGCCCTGCTTGGTGCTACAGACTCTGGTACTTACTCCAGACTTGCCTCTATTGGCTGCCCCAGGGTCTACCCAAGGAATCTGTTCTGTGTGTGAACTCCTTGCCTCTGTTGCTCTGGCATACACCCTTTACCCAGCTAATATTTAAAAACTCTCCCAGCAGGAGCAATGCTCTGACCTGCAGGAGAAGCCCATGGTCACTCATCTGATGACACTCAGCAGCCCACAGCTGCAAGAAGGAAATGCTGGAAGAGTTTCCTCTACAAAGTCACCTATCTAGGCTTTCTTCCCGCTGGAAAACTGGAGGTGGTGGCTGCTGCTCATCAGATCACACATATCTTCCACATCTCCTTCTCATGGGAACAGCCTGGGTTCTAGGGAGCAGACATACTCACCAGCACCTCCACAGAGAGCCAGCAAGGAGAGAGTGTGGCTGGATGCATGATGCACAGCTGTGACCTGTCTGGGCTGGGGGTAGCTGTTATGGAGTGTGAGCTCCTTTCGGCCTTTCCCTTGTGCTGGACCCATTCGCACAGCCCTGTGCTCATCACTGCAGGTGTTAGCAGGGGCACTGCAGGTGCCAACAGTCCCAGCTTTTATTTCTCTAATAAGGACCTGTAGCTGGACTTTGTGCCTGGGGCCATGTTTTTTCTGGAGCTGGATAAATACAGAGAAAATGGGAGATGGTATCTAACCGCACATGTGAGTGATGTGTCTCACAAAAGGTTTGAGCACTGTGGTGGCAGCCTCCATCCAAAAGAAATACTCTGGCTATAGTTGTCTCTGTGGTGTCCTGAAATGTGATCCAGCACTTCTAGCACAGGGCAAGCAGCAGAGAGGGAAAAATCAAGTACACCTAACTATGAGAATTTTAAAGATGGAAGTAGATCCTTATACAGCTACACAAAGAGCTCAACTCTCTTGGCCAGCATCAGAATGCTTGAATAAAAAAATGGCTTATAGATCCTTCATAGGGATACTAACACTGTTAGTTGAGAACTGGCCAAGCCAGCACCCCACAGGTATATGGGAAAGAAATTTAGTATTCCAATTGTCAGTGCAATGTTAGCAAAGGTAGAGGTGGCTCATAATGTGCTGTGCCTTGTGAGGATTGCTGACACTACCCCAGTTGCAGAAGTCATACAATCATTTAGGTTGGAAGGCCCTAAAGATTGAGTGAAACCATTTACCTAATGCTACCATATCTACCACTAGACCCCTTCCATTTGATTTCTCAGCATTCACTACAGTATTATTATTAGTTCAGCTTAGTCACAGAGTCTTCCAGGGACAAACAAACCCAAATTCCTGATGTTAAAAAACAAACAAACAAAAGAAACAGAAGCGAAGAGGGAAAAAAAATCAGGAGGAAAATGTGTCCTTTGTGCACTGCAGCACAGTCAAAGCAAAACACACCCATGCTCCCCCCTACTTTGCAGTTCACTTTTAGTTTGTGCTGTGTTCAATAACTGAAAGCTGTCTCACTGCTGGACTGGACACAGGGATGTGTCAGAGATTCCCTCTTGTTCCCATGGGTGGGATGTGAAGAATTCCTCTCTTCATAGCTGACATTCCTGCTGCACTGAGACAATAACATACAATTCTTGTCCAAACAATCCTAGATAGACACTGTGATTTTTTTTCTAATTATATAAATATGAGAATGTCCATTGGATATGAAGCTTCCTGGACAAAACCTGTATTAAAAACAGAATATCCCATGCTCACCACCTGCAGTTAAGTGACATACTTAGGGTGTTCTTATCCTGACTTCCCAAGATTAATTATTCAAGACTGGAAAGGGGATTCAAATTCACACATAGCTATTCAAATAAATTTTACCCCTGGGAGATGCAGGAGTCAGTAATATGGTCAACTGTTCATTTCCCCTAATAGCAACTGGCACAGGCACTAAAGTCTGCAGTGGTGTGTATTGTACCTAAGCATAAGCCAGGTGCTTTATCATAAAGCTGTAACACTTTACCAGCAGCTTTAGAGTAAAGTGTCATTTTACTTAATGTACTACATGTTTGTGCTGCAGGGATGGGGTGGAAACAGAAGAGTTTGTGGTTGGTTGGGGGCTTTTTTAGGTTATTAGTTGGAAATACAAGCATGAGTCAAAACTGAATGTGGGTCACAAACTGCCAAAGTGCTCTTTCTGATCTGAAGACATTACTATAGCTAGGTAAAAGCAAATTTTACTGTTATCACTGTCATCACTCTTAGGTGAGGTTCTGGTGGAACCCAGTGCAGACAAGTAAAGGAAGGAGATGACTCTGATCTTCAGTTCAGGTTCTGTGTGTTAGCAACCCACAAAAATGGAGATGTTTATGTTTGTGGTTCCAGAGCAAACCAAAATGAAAGAGAAGTCTTAACTGCAAAATAAGGGCTTGAGGGTTGGACAAATTTCCCACTGCCTTGCCAGGCTGAGGTTGTCGATATCAGTGATTAATGTCCATCTGGGTTCTGAGGCTGTTTTTAACCAGGGACAACATCAGAGCTATGCATGCACCAAAGAAACACTGGGGTGTCAGACCTGTTAAGTTCTGTGAAGTTGTCACCCCTGATTAGGTTATGCTTTATTACACTCTGGAGATCTCAGAATCATTCTCCTCATACCTTTGCTCACATGAAGCTTGCTCCTTTCTGTGCCCCAAAAGAAAACTCTTTCTTCTCTCAAGATTAATTAAAAGTATCAGCTTTTCATTATGTGGGGTTTATATATTTTATTCAGTTTGTTAAACCTTGATTTGCCCTGGAATCTGATGGAGGAAATTTGGAATGACAGCATAGCAGATACAATGTAGCTTGTACTCTCTACAGAGAAAGGTTATCTTGCCATTCAAAAGTAGACCTATGGAAAACAACAGGGTTAATTGCAAAAAAAAGTGGATTTTTTCCTAAAGTAATTTAGGGATACTTTAGCCCATGAGTGAGAGGCTCTGGCTCCTCTACAGAGCTACTCCTTTATGGAGCAGACAGAGCTCTGTTGATCATCACACTTTTGAAATATTCCTTAAATTCATGGACTGATGTCTCAGAGCTACTTTGTGTTGATTCAGTCTTTCTGATTTTTCATACTCAAATCCAGCAGCTTCAGTCCCTCCATGAGGTCTTGCTTTCCACAGTGCAAAATAGGAATAATCTGAAACTGCAGAAAAGTTTAGTAGTAATCAGACCACTAAATTTTTCATTCATTTCATTCAATTCCTCAAGAAGAGACAAGACCCTCCAAAAATTGACTCTGCTTACAACCATTTCTCCACAAAGTAATTTGGATTCTGGATGAGTTGAAATACATCAACAAATGTTATGAGATTGAGTTCTCATAACATTCAACATAACAGAGATAAGAGTTCTATCTTCTGCAAGGAACTATTTGCAGAGTATCCATAGGATAAGTTTTGGGAGCTATTTTACTATAAAAACACATGTTTATAAGTGCACACTTACAGACACTAGAACATGTAAAAGGGTATTGATGCATAGTACAAGCTAATTTTCACAGAGCAAACATCCCTTATGTTCAGCGTCTTTCTAGGCAAATCACTGGCTTTCAGCCAAGTAAATTTTTTTCAACACAAGAAAAAATGAAATCACTTACTGGAACGAACCTACTGATTCATTTTTGGTTACTTTCACCCCTCAGTCCAATGTCCAGGCAACAAATGACTCCTTTTCCTGAGCTAGTCAGGACTGTGAGATGCCAGACAAAGCCAGATTCTGCAGAGCTGTGCGGGAAGCCCTCAGCCTACAATCCATAGGTGAGGAGCTCACTGGGAAGTGGGACTGGATCCTGCCAAATGACAGGCTCTTTAGCTAATCTCTCATCAAAATAGAAAACTTTGGATACAATGCACAAACACACACCAAAGATAAACTAAGTTTTTAAGTAACATTTACTTACCTAATATAAAAAAAAAAAACCAACACAAAATAAAAAAAATCACAACCAACAAAAAACTCACCTATTTTGTTCATTTTTTGCCTTTTTTCCCTCCCTTCTTTTAGGAAAACTAAATCAAAGACTAGAGTGCAATGTAAGGAGTAGTGGTACAATTCTATATAGCAAACACACATATTTTACAGAAAACTTGGATGAGGCTTTTAAAAGCACAGCAACAGAACACTCCACAGAAGGCATGGTTGCTGTACCATGATTGCAGATGGGTTTGGGCCATTTGGTTTTTCCAGTCGTGATTTCAAGAACCAATATATAAAATCTCTGCCTTGTCTCATTGTGTAATGAAAAAATACTTCCCTGGTATTTTTGCTGTTCTTTCCCCTCCTTCCTAGTAAATTTCCTAATAATGTTACATCAAGGATGGATTTGATGTGGTAATCAAACATCTATAAAAGAACAATTTTTTATTGCTAATTTTATTAGGAGTCAGAATTAGGCAGCTAAGGTGTTGCAAACAATCTTATTTTGCCACTAAAATGACATTATACTCGTAGCAACTGCCCATCAACATGCAAATGTGAAAAAAACAGTGCCAACTCAATTTTTTCTTAAATGCAGAAGTAATGTATATTAAGTTCCTCTAGGCACCATGTGCAATAGGGAGATGGGATTCACAGCTACACACCACTTAAATTTCTTGCAGTTTCTTCTTTATTTCTCTGTATGCTCACAGATTTTGACTTTGAGGCCCTAGTTAACACTGTTTTGACCAAAAATCATCTAGAGTTTTCTATTTAGGTACGAGCCCATTTACATTAAAACATGGTGCATTTATTAAAGAAAGACTGTAAGATCTTGTCTCTCACTTTTTATTTAAAATGTTTTGCTTTCATTCCTGTTCAAAAACACAGAATACATTCTTGCTGCAAATATCTCAAGACTACATGGAGGTTTTTTTTGTAGATTGTAGGTTTGCAGATTTTGTGAGCGCCTTCATCACTAACTTGTTCATGAGCCTGCAAGCAGGAGCAGATCAGGCAAGGTTCCTGGTGCTTCATCCACAACACTGTCTTTCTAGTGGAAATATGGAGCAATGCATCAACAAGAGAGCTGAAGAAAACTTAGATTTTTTTTTTTGTTCAGGCTCTGATGCACTTACTTAGTGTTGACAGTAGCTTCAATGCTGGGTGTTTCTCCAAATACCTTCCATCACTTGACCAGAATAGTGCTCCCATGAATGGTCTCTCTTAAACAGATGGTGTTGGGTCTATGGGAGCGAGAAGCTCCTACACACCCTTTCTCTCCACAGTCAAAGGACCAGGAAATGAGGAACAGTCATGATGTGTTTCCAACCGCAGCACTTGCTGCTTGCTATCATTACAAACAGTATAGGACTCAGTGCTGATTCCAGGTTGCTCTGTAGATGGGACCACAGAAGCACCAGGGGATGTTTCACTGGGGAGGCACTGGTTGCACTGTTGATAATGAAGATCTGACCACTACTTTCAACGTGATAGGGAAAAACAGATATACCCTGTTCCGAAATTAAAATCAAATTCCTGTGATCACCTGAGCATTTCTTCAGCATCCACCTTCTCCTTTTGCAAGATGATTTTATTCACATATCCCCTTTACATAAGCATTTTACAGACAGCTTTACCTGCATTTTGTTTTGGAACCATGTCATGCTTGCTGCTCCCCCTTTTCTTGTGCATGTGTGTGTGCTTTTGTTACTTGTATTGTATAAGGTGCCTTGGGATATTCGCATCCTGTGTATTGTGTGGCATTGTGTTGAATAGGAGGTACAGAAATTAAAAGCAGGTCTCCTCCTACCCACATATGCCTTTTCTTTGCAGGTTTTCCTGGAAGTTTTGTGCGGGGAGGGAAGGGAAGAGGTAAAATATGACTTGGCTGGGCCTGCCGGATGCTGAATCAGCTGCGATTGCCTCACGTTTTCCTTTCTTTTAAAGTAAGGGGTACAGTTTTCAAAAGTGCCCATCTGACTTCTCTACAGGCCCTATCCAGCCCATCACTTCTCAGTAAGTCAGTTTTTAAAAATGGTGCATGTGCTTCTAAATCACATGGGACTCTGGATAACATCTTTATAATGCCTTTCTCCTAGGTCTGGAAATATGATGCTCTGGGATTACAAGGAGCTGGTACAGCTGCTGCAGGTTACCACAGTGCTTATTATCAGCCACACATAGTTTTCCCCTCCCAGAAGTGTTCTTTGCAAAAAACAGATGAGGCAGCCATACTGATTAACTCAAAAAATGCACCACCACCTAAATCCCAAAACACTCAACATCTTAAAGCATAATTTTGTTCCGCTGCACTGCTCTGGTTAAAGGGTCCAATGCCTGAAGTTCTGGCCCCTTGCTGCTTGCACCTGCACACACTGGCACAGATTGCCCTGATGAGGCTGGTCAGCCATGGTGTGGTGATGAAAAAGGCAATGAACAGGGAAGAACTTCAGAAGAGCCAAACAAGGAGCGTGGCATCAAAATCCTAAAGGCTCCAGAGATGGCCCTTTTCAGAGGGCTTACACACCCTGAGGTTGCAGACAGATGAAATTAAGCATTGATTAGAGGTTAATAGCAGCTCTCTGGAGGTGTGGCATCCACTTTTAGCAGGGGTCACTATTTTGCTTTCACAGTATCCTTATCTTCATAAAGAAGGGAGGAGTTTGATGTCTTTTAATTACAAGACAAACTACCCCACAGTACCCAGCCACATACATGGTGTTCATCTTTTCCAAGGCTGCTTCCCTGCCGTGCACTATCTCACACTGATAAAGGTTCATCCAGTCTTGCTTGCTACTGTGACTGAGTGCTTGAAACCCTGGCAAAAGAGCAGAGGAAAATGGAGTGCTAACGGGGTTGTGCCCTGCAAGCTGTGCAAAAAAATAGGACTGGCACCTGCCAAGCAATGCCTTTGTATTCAAAGGTGACAAAAGTAATTGCCAATTGCTTATCTTTTTTTCTCCTTTTGTAGAAATGTGTATATATTCACCTGATAGGTCTTGAAAGCTGGTTTTATACGCTTTCCTGAAGGTTATTAATTCTTCCTACACTGTTCCCAGTTAGAAGGGGTACCTTATAATATAACTTCCTCATTAACATCAAGAGCTGTGATTATACAGTTGTGTTACCAAGGGCTTCAAAGACATGAAGCCTAAATATAATCTTACAGTACCTTGTTACAATACAAAGCACATCCTCTAATACATTTTTTTTGTTTGCATAAAATGCAGCACAATAATGGTTCACTTGACCTTTGCCCCTTTGTATAGTTCATTTTAACATTGTTTGAGGAGCACAGAGTTTGCATTTTGCAGGGCACAGGTGCTCTGCCCCTCGCTGGAGGCTGAGGCTCAGCCGGGCAGTGTGGTGCACCACTGCTCCCCGCCAGCAGCTGGACTCTGGGGATTGCTTTTGTGGTCCACCAGGAATTTCCTGTGATAGAATATCAGAAACCTACTGGTGACTAGTAGGAGGTGACTTCACAGGGCAAAAGTTCTCTCCCTACAATAAACATTCTCAGCACCACTGTGGAGATTTCCTACGCAGACCTGACAGCCGCCAGTGACTTGTCATCCCGACAGAGAATGGCTCAGGGAAGGGATCGTCACTGCTGCAAGCATTTGCCACTGTGAAAGTGAAGCTGCACCCATTTTATTAATGCCTCCTGAGAAATGGGAGAAATCAAACTACCCATGCTAATTTTAAAAATCCCCAGAATATTAAATTAAAATACTTCTACAAATATAAAAATCCACAGTCAAAGACAGAATATGCTGTTATCTATATAAATGTCTATAAATACCATATATCTAGGTACCAGGATACACACACTGACCATATTTACCATATATCCTGCTACCTGTTGGTACCATGGCACACACATGGTCAGAAAACTAACACTTAGGAAAGCACTATACTCCCTCCATATAGGGTTGCTGGGGAAAAAAATCACAGGGGTATTAATCCACCACATCTCTTGCAGGGCACTGTCATTTGAAGGATCCAAGTAGTAAATCTGAGCCTGACACAATTCCTTTGGCTAACACTACTAAAAGGACTGTCAGGGGCACTAGATTTGTTTGGCTGGCTGAAATATCGTGCAACTGGGCAGACTGCAGTGAAGTTTAGAGACTGAAATAGCTTTGGGGAAACAATACATTAATTTCCTGTGGAAAATACATCTATTAAATGCAGACCAGCCCCGGTTGAGTTCAACACGGTAAAAAAGTGTGCTGTAAAGCCTAGAAGAAAATACATCTAAGTGTTGGCTTGGAAATAAGAAATTGCTGAAAAGTAGTATTATTCTCAGGATCAGGTCTGTACAAAAGTCCATCTTGGTAGAGGTGTGAGATAGAGCAAAGATTTCCAGAAGGTATCTTATATCACCAGCTTTATCTACATGCTTGAGCACTTAGAGCATGGCACCAAAACCTGTGGCCATGGTCTTCATTATGCACTTTCTGAGGTTTCCAGTCCATTGGAAAAAATTTGACTCAAAGCAATGCTGATTTATTTTGCTTCTGAAATCTCATCATCAGCAGGTGGCCATTTTCACAGGTGAGTCTTCAAGGGGGCTGGATAGAACTTACCCATCTCACATCTCACTTGGCTCTGCAACTTTTGCATCAGGAAGAAGGAAGGAGAAAAAGGCAGTAAGAAATCTGTAGGAATGCACAGCAACACTGGAGATGTTTGATGCTGCACTCCTTGTGTGCTGCTCCTGAAGTGCTTCAATATTCATTGGCGTTTGCACAGAAATCCCTGCCCAGCCTGGTCAGAGCAGCCTGTGCCTGTAAGCAGAGGCATGAGGACGATGGGGTCAGCACTCCAGCTCTTTAAAGCATTGCAGTGGGGAGGGACAAAGCCCTGGTTTAAAGTTGTTTCTTCAGTTAATCAGATCAGATTAACTTTTCCTTTTCTCCCAGCTATGTACAAACTATAAACCAGCATGATTCAATGAGAGCTCTGACTATTCCCTCTTGGGGGGATTAATTTGAAGAAATAACATCCACCTTACCCTGCAGTTTGTCAATGATGCACTGGGAGACAAGACCAGTGAAGTCACTAAAGTTTTAGTGGCAAATAGATGTTTGTGCTGGAGGAAGACTAAATCCATCTGTCAGGTGCTTTTTTTTTTTTGTGATCAAGGCTGATATTTTTAGTCTCAGTGATTGGATTTCCAGTCAGTCACTATGTACTCAGGAGGAAGAAACCAGTTTGGTTAGCTTTTTTTTCTGTTTCTCAGCAAGTAGAACACTGTATTCCATTTCTGTGGACCGTGACATCCCATGGCACATTAAAAGCCTTATTCAAACCACAAGACAGCCATATTTTACACTCAGCAGGAGACTGTAGGAAGAAGTATGAGGCCAGGGTTATTCTGACTCTGGACAGTTTGTCAAACTGGGAATTAGGAAGAAAGTTTAGGACATTCTCTACTAGTTCATGTGATCCTAAAATAAATAAGTAGAAGACTGTCTTAGTAGGGAATTTCTTTATATTACAAGAGACTCTGCATAGAGGAAGATTTATATTCATAAGGAGTTGAATCTGCCCTTGTGCTTTTGTTCTAAGTCTCCATCCATTGTGAAAGTACCATAAAACCTGTGGAAACACCAAGGGCAGTTCTGAAATAAGCAGGATTTTATTTTCTGGTCTACACCTGCACAAAGTAATTGAACAGTAAGATCTCTCTAAGCTTAGTTCATAAACCAGGTTCATGATATCTGGGAACTGCTCTTCTAATCTGGGCCATGTTTCATGTGCTAATCCATAGTTTTACCTCAAAATCATAAGAAATTAATCAGATAGTTGGAGAGCTTGAGAAGCCCTCTATTAGCCTGCTCAGCATTTTATTGTGATTGATCTTGCCAAAGAGATGATGTCAGGAATTTCAGGAATCACTTCTGCCTTCTGAAACAATAATCTGCATTTACTGAACTCTACAGCAAAACTCTCAGGCATCATTCATCATACATATGCAGAGTACATCATATTTCCTATGGCTACCCAGTCTATTAGACTGGAGAGGTGCCATATATCAAACATATATCAGAAGCAGAAATACACTGCTCCTACTTTTTGTCATCCTCAAATTGGCCATTTTGTGCTTGGGTCCACAGAATAGCACATTATCTGATTTTAGTGTGAAAAGTATCCTTTTCTGTAGGATATTTAGAATATCTTGTTATAAACAGGGACCACACATCACAAAACAGGTTTTCCACACTTTGGTTATGGAAATGAACATGAAAATGTTGTGTATTTGTATTGTATCTGATTTTTCAAGGCCACTTGTTCTTATATTTGATTGCTTGGTGCTGTTTAAAATGCAGAAGATTAAGTCTCAGCATACCCTCAATTCTTCAGCTTGCAAGCAAGAGGAATACATTTACTCCCACCAAACAGTAACTTCACAAGCAGATCAGTGGGGCTTTTGCAGAGTGATGTAGCCTAATGTAATTCCAAGCCTCTTGAAATCTGGTACAAACACATCACGCTTAATGAATACTTTCCATCGCCGTTTAAATCTATTGAGAGAAAGAAAAGCTGTCTTTACAAGAGACCTTTGCTTTTTTCTATTGTAATACTTCTTTTCCTGGCAATCTTAAAGGGTTCACCACCACTTCATTATTTCAGTGTAATAAGAGTATTCATCTTGCTGACTTAGAGATATCCTTAAGGATTACAGCTTTTAACACCAGGAAATGTAAAGGTAGTATGATGGCATCTTTCCCATTTACTAACCACTATCTTTCAAAACTCTCCTTTCCTTCCCTCCGAAGCTGTTGCTTCATTAATCTCCACGCGTGACTGAAAGCGTTAAAAGCTTTCACGGGTAATTCATTAAAAAGAAAAAAAAAAGTCTGTTTTGACCTTTGTAGGGGGACATTTCCCACTGTTTTAAAGAGCTCGCTCTGCTGTGGTGCAAAACACATTTCGAAGTATTGCTGCTTGGGAGCCCCCCCAGATGTGTGGTCTCAAAGCAGAAGCTTTTGATGCCAGCGCCCGAGCAGGACGCGGAGCCCGGGGTGCCCGGGGGAACATCTCCACCCAGCGGCCGCTCTCCTTCCCCCGAGGGCTTGCATGTTCATTTTGGGCAGGAAAAAAAACCCCAAGCAAACACGCTTAATTATAATTTCTTGTACGGCAGTGGAGGTGATGGGTGTACCTCTCACGGTATATCTGCGTGCATCTCCCTGCCGACAGCCGCCCGTACTGCTGTGCTCGCAAAGCCCTGCGGATCACCATCACTGGCAAAGTTATTCCAAGTGAATTAAACTCAAATTCAATCCTGTGAATTGCATCTTGTCAAGTTGCTTTATATCTGTCTCCACTCTGCACATTTGTTTCACTTGCCATTTCCAAACAAGAGCAAAAAAATTTGTTAATTAATTAAGCGTCAGAAAGAAACGCGCTTGATCGCCTTATCCACCGATGGCACACACCCTACAGTCAAGAACAGCACGCCTGCAAACTAGAGACTGCTGCTGCTGCTGCCTTCCTCACTCCTGGGACTGCAGGAGACATCCAGCTCAGCCCCAGCCCTCACAGGGCAGCTGGCTGCTCCACATCACTGGTGCTGCTGTTTTAGCAATAAACATATTTTGGTGGCTGGATCCCCTTTGCAGATGCCAGGAATTACCAGCTGGTCTCTTTCTCGAGCAGTGAGATATGTTTGCCCTGGTAGCCCCATGCACAGCTCAGTTGGCTCCCTTCTTGCTTCCCACTGAGTCACCCAGGCAGGTGCATTCTCCCAGCTCCAGCCAGAGAGGAAAAGTAGCTGGTTCCTCTCATAGAGTGTTAGCACCAAAAAGAAATATATTTTTTAGGCAATTTGAAATTGGTCTGTATCTGCAGCATCAGTTTAACCAAAACATTATTCTTTATGATTGTCTGAGTGATCAATAAAAGTAACCACCAAGTCTTGCATGGCTTTAGTTAGGAAGAAGGATAAATGTTCCTTTCACAGAAATTTAGGAAATTATCTTCTAAGGCGAATCTTCTAGGCTGATAGCAGCTACCAGTGAGAACTTTAAGTCTGTGTATTGATTTGTGCTTTATGTTTATCTGTTCTCACACTGACCAACAAAATGTCTCCCTTGTTTAGAAGTGGTAAGTGAAAAAGAACAACATAGTAGCATGCAAGTGGAGGTGAAACTGGAACACGGCAGCATGTAAAAATTCAAATTACAGAGCTGAATTTGCGTTAAATACACACATAAAATTTTCAAAAATTTTAGGACTGTTGATATGAAGGCAGAAGGTTACAGTTCTAAATTTTCTAACATTAAAGGATGTTAAGTTTGTATAAATCACAGCACAGCTGATAGAGTATTTCTTAATACTGTTACAAGCAGTATTATGACTTCTGTGACTGTAAAATACTCGGGGGGGAAAATGCTTCTATTTTACTTTTGACAGGATATTTTGTGGATCTGATTTTGTCCTTCCCCTCTCCAGTCAGTACCTTTGTGTGTGTAACTTTCCAACAGCACCAAGGGCAGCAGACGTGCCCTCAGCTGTGGCTTAGGAGCAGCACCCCTGCTAAAGCCCGGATTCTCCAGCTGAGGCCTGGGAGCCTGTGTTTGCTGTCTGGTGAGACAAAAAGAACTCAATTTTATGCCCCAGTCTATGGGGGACATGTGAGCCTCCACTTCCAGTCTTCCACTTGTCTTCATGGGGCTTGTGGGACCTTTCCCTCTTTAATGCTTCTACTCCTCCATAAAGCAGAGCTGAAACAGCTCAAAAGGTTTCAAAAGAAAGGTCAAGGGAGACAAATGCATGCACAGACAGGCAAGTGTGTGCTGCTGCACAACATTTTTACTTAGGAAATCAGATGAAAATACAGGAAAACTTGACTGTATCATTCTCTGAACCCAATTAAGGGAATCAGCTTCTGACTGTACATGAATATTATAAGAAGCTGTCATATTCTAGGAATGCCAGCTGGTATTACTGTTAACTCCCAAAGCATATTTCCCCTCCTTCCCAGGCGAACCTGCAGCTGAGGGCTCTGCTACCTGGTGAAGTAGTGGCAAAGCCAAAATGGGCAGCTCTTGCTCTGTCTGTGCCTTCCAGACTTTGAGTCAGTTATCAACCTCCCAGAAATTCTTTAGACTGCCAGGCATCCAGGTCAAAGTTTTACTTGAAAAGTCTTTAAGATCATATACAAAGATGATGGATTTTCAGCTGCCAGGCTGCAGTTTGATGAAATCAGTGGTTTATGTACACTATGATTTCTACCAGAACAAAGTAGTAGCCAGGGAGTAGCTTGCTGATTGGATTTTGGTTATCAGTCAAAGGGCAACAAACTACAGTATTTTCATAGTAAATAAGGGACACATTTGTTTTCAGATTGGAAGCGAAAAAACCTCAAAGATATGTAATCTAATTGATCTGAACAAATTAGTACAGATAGGTTAATCAGAGTAGAAACGTGCCATGAGTCAGGATGACTTATGTCCTGTGGGACTCAGTCATTTCTCTCACTTCTCTCCATGTCATAATAACTTCTTCTTCCACAATAAACCTGTGACCTATTTATTTTAGTGAGCATTTTCTGTTAATAATTTGAATAAGCTGCTCAGACATACAAAAAGAAATTTATTCATTCTCCAATGACCACAAAAGTTCCATCACTATTTAAGCAACACTGTGTAGCATAGCTTAATGTATAAGACTGTGCTTCACCATGATGTCTTTATTTGGACTAGCTGTTAAACTTTTATAGGAAAGAGGAATTAGGATTTTTTTTTAAATCTTGTTTCAAATAGGAGTTAATAACACTGTAGGCAGAAATTATCACAAAAGTTGACTTCTGATAAAGAGTATTAGTGGACAGGGATACAAAAGAGTTTTTCAGTGTAGAATTATGTATTTCCTTGCGTTTTGGGGTTTTTTTAAAACAAAAACCCAACAAATAATCTCAACACTGTAAATTCTTCTACCTTCGGTTTCATGAATTGGTATTCTTAGAACACATCTGTGTAAAATACAAGAGAACGTGCAGTGGGGACACATTCTGAGTCACAAGAAGAAAAACTAAGATCAAATAGGTACACTGAGCTTTAAATTTCATTTAACTGCAACTTCAGCCATGAATGAAATTAGAAAATGCCACTGTACTTTGTATTTGCAAGTGTATGATGAATTCAATAGCATTATCAATAAAATACAGGCAAAATCCAAGTGAAGTGGTGGTAAAGCTTATTATATAAAAGGGAAATATAAGAGGCCTGACTCCTTGGATAGTCAGAAGTAGTACTAAAGCTCTGGCAATTTTGGATACAATACAATAAGAAGAGCCACAGAGCTACCTGCCTTACTTGGTGGTTCCTACGTGACTGCATGCAGAGTTCTGACATAGGCATGTGAGTCTGAAAGATCATTCTCTGCTTTAGTATGATGGCAGCTGGTCTTACAAGCATGCAGAACTAGGCTAGTGCCTGTCCTGATGGGGTTTGACACAGCACAAAGAAAGGAAAATCAATTAATCCCCCATTGCCATGTGGCAGCTGAGAGTGGGGCTTTGCAGGTGAATTCTGTTAGAAGAGAACTCTTCCAAAAGCCTCTGTTAGGCCAGGAGGCAGGTCAACCAGCCCTTCAGCTCCCAATCCAGCCACAAAGCATTTCAACCCAGAGATCCAGGGCAGGAATGACACAGGCTCCTCCCCACCAAGGTCACAGCAGTGGAGAGAACAACATGCATCGCTGTTACCCAGGGAGCACCTGCCTGGGTAACGGGGCTCTCTGTGTGCCACCATCCCCAGGCTGGTACAATGCTGGAGGACTGCAGTCACCACATTAAACAGGTTTCAGGGGGAGTTTTGAGCACAGGGGATTGCTCTGTGTGATTTCCCTTGTGCCATAAGAAGGGACAGCAGCCATTAAACTCAGACAGCAGCCAAGCCCCATGTAGCCACTCATCCTCTGCTCCAACCGCTGGGATCGAGGAAAGATTTGGAAGGGTGAAAAAGAACTTGTGGGTTGAGATAAAGACATCAATAGGGAAAGCAAAAGCCAAACACAGAAGCAAAGCAAAACAAGGAATTGATTCAGTGTTTCCCACAGGCAGGCAGGTGTTCAGCCATCTCCAGGAGAGCAGGACCTCATCACATGTAACTGTGACTTGGGAAGACAAACACCATCACATCAAATGCCTCCCCACTTCCTCCTTCTTCCTCACACTTTATATACTGAACATGGTCTGGAATATCCCTTTGGTCAGTTGGGGTCACCTGTCCTGGCTGTGTCTCCTCCCACCCTCCCATGCATCCCCAGCCCCCTCACCAGCGTGGCAGCACAAAAAGCAGAGAAGGGAGTAACAAAAACATCTCTAATATCATTACTGTGTTCAGCACAAATCTAAAACAGAGCCTCATACCAGCCACTGTGAAGAAAATTAACTCTATCCCAACCAAAACCAGCATACCTTGGCTCTGCCTGCACATGTTCCCATGTCTGCACCGCTGAAGCTCCACACCAAATGTCATTTTGGAGCAAACATATGGACCTTGGGCACCTGCTACTTTGGTACTAGTGCTACCAGTGCAAGCACACAGGACTGACAAAGTCTGAGGCTCTGAGGTTTTCCAGAGGTGATGTCTACCAGTGCATAGAGCTCCATAGATGGAGCTCTAACCAATGCCCTGCTTTTTTTGTGCCTACTTATTTGATACTAGAAAACTTTATTTTCCCCCTTTGCTTTGAACAAAGGCAGGAATCCTGCACTTGGGTGTGAAATAATGAAAACAATTGGTTTAGTCTGACCAATTAATGAAACTTCCATTACCTACCAAAAAGAAAAGAAAGAAAGGGTAATTATTATATAAAGAATTCCTTATAAACTCAAGGATCACATTTAAGGCCTTAAGGTCTTCAGAGTCCCCAGTATTTCTCTTTCAACATGAATAATTTTAAGTCTCTTACTTAACCCTGGTCAAAGCCATGTTTACCTGTTCTGTGGCTCATGTTCAGACTAATTAATTAAGTTTAGAAGTCAGGTTTTGTGAATTTCAAAAATAATTATCCAAAGTGACTATGCAAATGAACAACCCTATAATCTTGTTTGTGAGAGACACCAAAGATGGCTGCAAGCACAAGTGAGAAAACACAACTTTCACCTCAGGAAAACTGGTACTGGGTGATGGTTTTGAGACATGGAATTGGAACATCAGTTTTCAGAGATGGAAAAAATTCTTCAGTGTATGTGTGTATTCTAGCAATTTTGCTGTTCTCATTTCTAGTGTCACAGCACTGCAAAGGGGAATTTGCCTTGGGAATATGCTAGCTTTCTCTCCTGAGGCTTGTCCTATCAACAACAGTTAGCAGAGGAAAAATCAGTAGATTTTAAAATACAGAACCTTTATTTTTTCATGGGCTAATTAGAAACATGCCACAGATACAGAATCAGAGCCATATGTAAAGCTCTGAGTGAGATATAAAAGATTGTCTGAAGGAAAAAAAGCTTGCCTTTTCCGTTCAACAACACAGGGCTTGTGCAAGTTCCTAGTTATTTCATTCAGGAAGAATCAAAGTTTCCTTTCAGGCACAGAAAAACACTGAGCTCTGACTCTTTGGTGGAGTCAAACACAGTGCTAGGAGCAAACAGCCCAATACTTCAGTTAAATGACAAGAGACATTTAAAAGACAATATTTCTCCGATCCCAAGGACTGTTCCAAGAAGGCTTTTTTAGGGCTTCAGTACAGGGATTTGTATGAAATCCAATCCACTGAGACCCTCTGCAGTCTACTTTTGGGGTCAACATGGGAGGTGACTCCTTTGGTTCAGGTTGGGGGGCTGTTTTCCTAAATTCATATGTCTACTTCTTTTAGTAAAGGTTAAAAGCAATTGTCATTGATGATATCCTCTTGAAATGCTAATCCACATAACCAAAGAAAGCATTCTGTAAAAGTCTTTTGGCTGGATTTTACTCATCTTATTCAATATGCAGTTTGCTAAGGCCCAGAACTCAGAGCATTTCCAGCAGGATCTGCAATGACAATGGAACAGGTAGTGCTTCCCTGGTGGCAGCCTAATTGTAAGATGCTACCTCTGGTCAGCAGACATCTGCAGGAAGAAAATTCTGCAACTCAGAGAATATCCTGCTACATTTGATTTTGGATTCTTTAACACAAGATAAGCAAAAATAATACAAATACTGCAGTCAGCCATGATTTTAATAAGTCCAAAAGCATGATGTTCTGAATTTACTGTTGATTGCAATCAGCCACCTCAGTTTGCTCCCAGCAGTCTACACACAAAATCCTCTACAACATCAGGCGTGAACAAGCCTGCAAGCTAGCTGAACTCCATCTTCAGAAGAGTATACTAGAAACAATGAAAACAAAGGCCAAAAATGACGATGAAATAAACTAACTATTCACTTTGAAGTTTAAACCTTCCAGGCCTAGAAAAGAGTGAATAGTGACCCAAGCAGGAGAGAGTGAATTCCCATAGGAATAAATACGTCTGGTCACTAGGTGTCAGCCTTGCCTCTACCAGGAGGACACCGGACCTTCTCCCTGTCCCCGATAAGCAAATGCAACTCTCAGCACTAAAAATGACCGCAGCGGTCTCATAATTAGGGGAGAGGGAGCAGATGGAGAAGGATGTTTGTGCGGGGTGCTTGTGATCATATTTGTTACCCTCAGGTTTGGACGCTGGAAACAGACAGGTTTCATGTTGAGGAGATGTGACTGGATGTCACCTGCAGGGACAGCAGAGAAGTTATGCTAACAATGAAAATATCAGCGGGGTATTAGCAATGAATGAGTAAGTGCTTTGCAAGCCTTACAGTATTTACTGTTTATCCTAGAGCACCAGTTTCTGGAATATTGCCATCACATAAAAATGCTGGCTCCCACTTCTTAAATTTGCCTCTAGTCTTGCTGGATACAGGAACAATGCTTGGAAATAAGATTCCTGCAGAGCCGAAAACTCTAAGGACAACAAAGAAAACCTAAAATGTATATTCTTTAAATAATTTCTTGACTACTGACAGTTCATAAAAGTAGTCAGCAAAAACAAAGAGTAATTAAACATGCAGCAGAGTTTCAGTGGTGTTGAAGAATACATGTTTCTGACTTTGAAATCTCTTCAGGCAGATTTTCATACCTTCATTTTCACATTCCCAAGACTCTAATTTTTTTTTTATTTGGCCCCAGCCTGCTACAGTACCATAGGTGCATGCCAGGCCCATGGTCTGCTGCCACTGCAGTTTCCCAATATGCCATAAGCAAAGCCATCCAACCCAGTCAAGAACAACAACTGGAATTGGAACAACATGCAGTTTTCACAAGATGCAGCAAAAATTACTTGACAGGTTTTTACCTTTTTACCTCCCTTTTTCTTCTTAGGTTCTCTTAATGGACAGATAAGCTTTCCCACATCAAACACAAAATCAGAGCACCCCAGTGCTTCGATCCCCTCAGAGACACACAAAAGAGTGCAGAAAAACTCACACAGGTAGAATTTTACTACACAATCACATCCTCACTATAGTAATTAATTTCCTGATCATCCCACAGTAAACACCTGTCCTTAATGATGAACTTGGAAGGGCTGGAGCCTTCCAAAAACAACAATAACAACAAAGTCACAATTAGCTCAGACATTTTGCCTAGAAGCCAGGGCAGGAGCAACATCACATCACCCAAGTCCAACATAAAACCAGTAGAATAATATTTTGTCTGGAACAGTTTCAAGCCTAGTACATGGCCCATACTCAGACTGCCTGCTGCAATAAGCACAATGGCCTTGCCAAGAAAAAAAAAAAAAAAAAAAAAGGAAAATTTAAAAAAGAAAAAGAGGGATCTCCCATTTTTGATTTTGAAAATGGAGGTGAGTTTCATTTCTGTGCTTCACTTATATACATTAGAACTAGAACAAACATCAGCATGTATTACACAAGGGTCAAAGAAAGCAGGCAGGCAAATTTTGAGTGGAAATAACAGTGCAGGGCTGAGAACTGGGAGTCATCCACCTTTAAAGTCAGAGGCTGCCAGTTGGGGATGTCACCAATCTCTGTATCCTGGAGAAGCTACTGTCTCCAATAGTTTTAAAATAACACTGATTGTTAGCATCTCACCTCTTGTGGCAGCAATATATCCCCTAGACTGCTTTTTTCACTAAATAATTTTAAAAGCATGCTTATTTTCCAAGACAAATACAACCTAGTATTCATTGCATACATACATACATATTCATACATTAGGTTTCACAAGTTCTTTCAATGGCAAGCTAAGCAACACACACCAGGGATACGCTGATCCTATGGAGAAATTCTGACCATTAACTTCAACCTTGGGTCACAGAAAACAAATAGCAGGATTCAGCTCCAGATGCTGAGGTTTTGGGTGCATTACGAGAGTGCTATGTTACAACTCCTGTCACAGTCAGTGGAATCTAGAGTGTCACTAAACCGCTTGGATGTCTGCTCCAAGCTGAAGATGACTTTTCTCTAGGCTCTAGATACCAACTGTATCAATCACACTACTACAAAAGCACGGAGATTCCTATGAGAGGAGTTTGAAGCACCATTTACATGGGGAAAATGTAAATTTAGACCTGCATTAATTTTGAAATTAACACAATACCTCACTACAATAACACTTCATAAGGAACTCGGATTCCAATTTTTGAAGCACTGAACCACAGCTTCATTCAACTAAAAATGCATCTCCCTTGCAAGGTATCAAGTGAATTTATTTCCTTAATTTAAGGTACTCTGCACAGGGAGCAAACTACACCAGCATCACAAAAACCCCTAGAGAACTAGTTTACTATAAATTTACACATCAACTTACTTTTCAAAGGCCCACTCTATCTCCATAAACTTCTAGCTATCGTTACCTGCCCAAGGAATAAAAAATGGCAGATTTTCAAGCTAAATATGGACTAATCTGTCCATATTTATAGACTAAACCCCAGACAGGACAATGCTACCATGAGATAGAATGAATCTTACAGAGGCTGAAGAAAAGTGTAAGGAGAGACAGATTTGGGCATTGGTCCATCGAATGCAAAATTGCCTATTCTTTCTTACTGGTATCTAGTGAGTGCAATTCTGAGGTAAGTGCACAGGCACTCTTCTAGGAGTGTTCATTGACTGATAAACACCAAATCCATTGCTCAAAGGGCCCTCCAAGTTGCTTGGCATGTGGCTTGGAATCCACAAGGTTAACAAGTAAACAACATTGCTGTTGACATTTTTAACAACAAAAGCAACACCAGTCCAGGAAACTCAGAGCAAACCCCCCCCCATAAACAGATGCAGGAATGATCAACACTTTTCCTGCTCCAGAGGCACATAAAACAACCAGATTTTCAAACCCAGAGTGGGCCAGACAGGATGACACTGTGAGAATGATTGAGTCCTGCAGTTCCCACCGCTACAACGGGAAAGGTGAGAAGAGACCTTGGGAAGATGCGGATGCTTCAGAGGGAATATTCAGCACAGGAGACACAATACATCTGAGGATAGCTTCACTGAGAAACCATACTTCTTTAGAAAATATATTTCTGCTACAGAAGACCAAGATAAGTCACCTCAGTGGGAGATAAAGGACCTTAAAAAGATCATCATTTCCCTCTAATGGGCAAAAACCCTGTCACATTTGGACCTCTTTTCATAGACTAAACCATAACCTTAAACTGAAGTTCAGGTTGTGAGTTACATGAAACTATTCCTGTCTGATCACATTTTCGGAAAATTTTAAGACATAAAGCTGCATATAGAATATTAAACTGAACATTTTGCATATACACAGCATCTTTCTTGTTTTAGATATACATAAACAGAACAGTTAAATATTTAAAGGGACCTGTGCAACAATTTCTGATTCCTTGTAGAACTTGTGTTAGTGCAAAATTAGTTTTGCATTAGCATTTGAGGTTTTAATATAGAAAATAACAGAAAATAGAAATAATAGCAAAAAATAATAAAATAGTAATGAGAAGGTATCTTCATAATTGATCACGTTTATATGACTTCCTGGAGGACTAACATCAATCATGCTTCTATATCAAAACAATGCTGGCACACTGCCAGTGAAGATTCAGATCAGGACCACTGATTTAATTTATTCATTTTTGGAAATCAGTGGATTGTACAGTTAGCTTTTGACTGTTAAACACAAATTCTATATAAAGTATAATGAAGCCAGGTTATCACCATTGTGTGTGAAGTTTAATCCGCTTCATTTTGAGTCTGCAGTCAGCTACTTGCAAGTATAGCATTGACTGGCTGCAGTCAGTAGAATCTGTTCCTAGGAACAGGTGATTTCTAATTGTCACAATATGAAACAAGGTATGTACTTTATTTACAGACCTTTATTTAGATAGCAGTCTCACATCTGTAATGAGTTTTATCAAGTAATCACTCAGAAGTTTGATGTTGCTGATAAAAACTGACATGGCTTTCAGCATTTTGTGACACAAATAAAAGTCCCTTTCCCTCAGTTACCCTATAATACTTTTCCACCTACAGCAGATTGGGTACTTCTTGCTATGGCACATGCAAAACCACTCTCAACACAGGATAACCAAGACAATCCTTTATCTTATAAACATGCAATTATGGTCCTAAATCATGTACCTAAGTAATGAGAATGGCTTTAGGTGCCAGCATTGACTTAAGTCTTGCACCAGTAAGCCTGACATGTAAACAACAGTCCTTTCAGACATTTTATTATGGATTTATTAGAAACCTTGTCAATAACTCACTTGTACTTTTGATAATTGTGTATTTGGTTGCTAGGAGACTTGTGTTCCTGATGAGATAAAATGAACAGGAAATCCTCTATAGCCTTGTGACTTTTTGCACTAGTAAATAAAAATTCAAACAACTGATAGAAAATACTGGATACTGTTAACAGAAGTGAGAAAAAAAGACAAGCATTGCATATTTTAAATAAAGGAACATATAGCCCTTTTTTGCCCTCTCTAACTATAAGATGATAAAAGATCACCTTTAAGAAGTAGAATGACCGGATTTTGTGGAACGTGGCTGTTTTGGCTCCAAGGTATTTGTAGTGTTGTAGTATCAGAGCCAGGATACAGCTGCCTTGTGACTAAGACATCGTTCACTGAATAAGTGCTATCCAATCCCTCGACGTCACCAGACATCTGTTTCCTGTTTTCATTCTTTCTTTCACTGTTATCATTTTATCCAAGTTACCCTTTCACCTGAAAACCATTTAGAAACCTACAGAAACCAGCGTGTGCATGCGTGTGTGTATCAAAGAAGTTGATTTAGAAAAAAAATTGCTGAGAGCAATTTGTTCATTTTAATACAAAGAGCAGAAATGGAAACAAACTTGCCTTCCCCCTTCTTCTCCTCCCCAAAATACACAATGATACATAAACACTTTTGTCTTCTGGTCTTCACTAATATGACTAACTTCCTTCTTCACTTCCAGTTAAGTAGCTTTCCTGTTGAGTACCACCACCTCCACAAAATACAATTGTGAATTGATTCATAAAAACAGAAACATTATGGCACAAATAAGGGAAGGCAATAAATACTCTTCCCTCCCTCTCCAACTCCTTCCCAAATGGAGGCAGTAGTAATATTGTTATTGTAAAGTTATTGTAATAACAAAAACTTTAAAAAAAAGAAAAAGCAGAAAGTATTGCTTGTCATTTAAGGTTCCAAACCAACAATCATCAGGATGCAGAACAGGATACATCTAAAGTGAGAAAGTTATTTACTCCACATTCAAGTTAACACCAACTGTACTTTTTTTGGCACACAGTATTATTCTTAACGTGCCAAAAAAGTGTTGGGCATCTTATAAAATATTAATGTTAATGCCACTAAAACAAAATTCCTGCTATTCATAGTCCAATTTTATATTGCTGTTTTGCTATGTTTCACCTATACTTAAGACCCAAGTCAGGGGCATAACCATTACTGATAGCATTTAACACACATTAACAAGGAACAATATAAGTTGAAGAGTAAATTGTCAAAAATTAATGACTTCTATTCTTAATTTCTTGATTTCAGATTATTTAATTAGAATGAGAAGACTTCTTTTATTTTGTTATGTGATTACAGATGGTCATAGTAAGGCAGGTTGTTGAGTGAAGGAAAAAATCTAGGCTGCTTGATGAACACCAACAAAAATTCATCCGCTTCGTTTTATTGTCTGAAAGAAAAAGAAGGTTTTTCTTAAATCCTCCCCTATTGAGGTACAGCAGCAAAATACAGATGTCATACAAGAGAAAGAGGAGATTCTAGCACGCAGAGGACTTTCCCTACAAGATGGGATGGTTCGGCAGCTACAGGAAACGCTAAGTAGCATTTCCAAAGATACGTGAAAATTGGGAAGCAAGATGACTTCTTGTGTTCTGGTCTCCTGGACCATTTCCCGCATTCTTACAATCAAATTATGACTATTTTAAAGCCAAATTCAGCTTCCATTAAACCACATAATTAGGAAGCAGCTCATTAACTTCAGAGCAGTCAGAGCACATTCTGATACATTATCTTGGTCTCCCCTCTCATCCCTCTTTACTGTCTGGTTCTCTGTCTCAAATGTCCAATACTAAGCTTCCACACAAAACCTACAATACTCCTGCATAGTAATAATGCAGTATTCTGGAAAGACTGATAAAACAAATCTTCGATGAAAATATTCTTCAAGATTTAATCAAGTTTGTGTGATTAAAATGCTATTTCCCATAAATACAATTTGTTCATAACTTTCCACAACATTTAAATTCATTTGTCCACTGTCACACATGCAATCTGTGATCAGCTGAAAACTGAATTCTAACTGTGTACTTTGTACATCACATCCCATCCTTCATAATCTGCTTTCACTGCCATTCATTGACTCTGGATTCTGGTATGCATTTTTATTAGTAAGATTACATTTGTGTCAGGACAAGTTTTAAATTCTGTTTGAATAATAAAAGCCATTGAATTAAGACAGCTATCTTCTCCTCCCAGCCTCAAATTTAGATAGAAAGTTGTTTTAAACTGCACACCCTGTCTTGCCCAATTGCATATAAAAAAATAGAAAAAACAAGATCTCTCAAGCTCTAGTGCTATTGATGGCAATGGCAACATCCAAAACATAGCTATGGAATTGAAGAGGTTATTGCAATCTTTAGTACTTTTCCATTTCTAGTTCTTTTTATTTTTCCCCAACCAAAAAATAACCCTTAGAGCTATCCAAGATACATTTTATAGAACTTACAATTTTATGCAATACGACTGTAAAACTAATTTTAGTTTTTACAGTCATGTGTCCAGTTTTAAATTGAGAGGGGAAATATAAAGTAATAATTAGGTCAAATGACTATTTGGAATTATCCTATGAAACAAATGCAACACATTTTGTCTGAAAAAGTAACTGGCAAACCATTGGAAGAGAAAGTGCCCAGACCCACACTTTATGTCAGACTCTACATTGTTTTCAAATGTTAAGACTTCTGATACACTCTATTATGACAATAAAAAAGTTGAGAAGTACACCAGAAGATTACATGAAGAAAAAATGTTTTCTCTAGTATAACAGGAGTCTCAAAAACAAACAAACACACACCACTTCTATCCATTATTTCATACCCAGATGTTTCCTGTACACCTGCAGTTGTGTCCAGTCCTGAACTCATGAGCTGTAGTATTTCAACAGACTCTCATCAGTTGGTTTTAGAATTTTCTTGTCTGCCAGGTTTATGATCCATCCTGGAGCAAGACCAAAAAATATCTGTCTAGGATCCTTGCGTGCACTTAGCATTTTAAAAAGTTCATCCTTAGTTATGTCTGGTAAGACATAGCCGTATTTCTTAGCAAGTTCCAGCCTGGCTTCTGCAACCTTAGATGGATCTGCCAGGTAGCCCCGACTCCTGGGATCTGTGTAGTAACGGACGAGGTCTTCAGGTGGGAGCATTCGCTTTGGGATGGGTTTGCCACGCAGGAAAAATACTACCGGCTTGCATAAAATTTCTGTGGGCAAACATGAGAGAAGATTAGTGACTACACTTCATAACATAGATTTGAAGACATTAAATGACACTTTCTTATTTTGCACTAAATTAATTACTACGTTCACATTAAAAAGTACCAAGCAAAAAATCGACCATCAAGAGTATTCTTGCTCAGAATGAGATAGTGGTTTGCAAGTTTCACTTAACCATGCAAACAACTCTGTTTTAACTGGTATTTATAGTGTCAGTCTGGAGGAGTTGCTACTTCTAATACATTTAGAATGCCTGCTTGGGAAAGATAACCATAACTAAGCTTACTTAAATTACTATTTCCAGATTTGAAGCAATGCATTTGCACAGCTATTTACAAAATGTACCAACTAATGTCAATTTCATTGCTTCTATAAGTATTTTAAATAAAGTACCAATGGCACATGCACCTATTTAGTCCTTCGTGGGAGTATCCTCTCTCCCTCAAATTTTACTGATTTTAGCAAATTATATTCCAGAACCTTTTAACCTTATTATTTTTATTATTTTGTGGAACTAAAAATATCCCAGAAGTTGTATCACTCCGGGGTAACATATTTTACACACTAAAAATGTCTATTCCTCTTCTTTTCAACCTCATTCACACATGAAAGCTGAGTTATTGTCAATAAGAACTGCATGAATGAATGTTAGGCAGGATGCAGCCTCAAGCAAAGCAAAGCCTCATTCTTCAGTGAAAGTGTTCTGAAAACAATAGCCATTTTAACTGGAGTGATTCTGAGCTTCTGTAACTTACTTCCTCACTTCAAGTGGAAAAGCATTTTAAATTAAAAATATAAACATCCAAAGTGTTTTTTAAATCTATTTTTTCCTGAGTTTTCTTAGTGCTATTAAACATGGGAAACAGAAGACAAAAATTCAGCAAAACAATATTTTTAGTTCCTCTATTTACGAAGCTATTCAGATTTCCTTCACTGGTTGATTGGTATAAAACTACTAATACTGGGAGGATTAAACAGGTGAATGGTTAAAAAAGCTAAAACTGAGGATGCATTATCATTCATTAGTGGGAGCTGGAACCAGATCATCTTTAAGGTCTCTCCCAACCCAAAGTGTTCTATGATTCTATAAATACACATGTAACTGTTTTTAAAGCTTTTAGAAGCAGATGACTTTCTACAAAGAACTGTGTTGGAAACTTTGATTTGGATCATTTAATCTTTGCATGTTCAAAAAAAACAAGGCAGAAATTAAAAGAAGTTCTTACCCAAGCTCCTTGGGTCATAGAACGATGTTGTTACTACGCCTCCATTTTTTTCTATGGCTGCAATTGCTAATTCCGATGCCCTCTGCACTTCAATATTTACTTTTGCTGCAAAAATATCAGCACCCTGTAAATTTCAACACACATTACAGTAACATTAAAATGTGTATTTTAGGACACACATTTATTCTTCTCTAAAAACTTGTAAGGAACATTAAATCCTACAAAATATTATGAATTGTCTGTTCCCTGCACCAAGATAGGTAACCAAATTGCTCTAAGGCACTTGGGTTGAATAAAGAAAACCTTTCCATTTCCAAGATATTTATACATTTTTTTCAGTACATTTTAGTCTTCTGTTGCAAAGTACTTCTTCAGCCTTTTGTTATGTACTCTTTAACTCTTATTTCTGCAGTCCCCTGGGTATGAAGACATTCTCCCAAGTTGTTTCTTTTTTTGCTGACACACAGTGCCCTCTAGTGGATTTATGATCCACAAAAGTTCCACAGCAAACTAATTGGGAAACTCAAAGATGCTTCCAAACCATGGGAATGACAACCTGAAGTACCAAGTGTGTTGTCTGCATACCTCCTCCACCAGATGGACACCGTAATCCCGCTTGAGAGGCTGCACTGTCACACCTCTGGCGTTAATGAGCTGAGTTAAATCAATCGGCTGCGTGGGGTCAACTCTGCCCAAATCAATCAGGTACTGCAGCCTCTGAAGACTCAGAGGTTGGTACTGACGTCTGAGGCTGGGGAAAGAAAAAAAAACCCAAATAACCCAAAAAAAAAAAAAAAAAAAGAGAGAAATTTACAAAACTGGAGTTTTAATAGCAACTGGTCAACTGAGATATTCTGGTTTTTATCTGCTCCTAAATCAAAAAAATACTAAGACATTACAGTGTCAACATTTCTTGGCAAGACTGTAAATAACTACCATTTTCAAACTGACTCTACCTTGGGTGCTTCTCTGATAGACAGTCAAAAAACCAAACATCTCCTCCCATACAAACATAGTCAAAGACTATCAGCAGAATTCTGTACATGCATAGCTTACATACAAGATTTTCTGATCCATTAGTACTGTACCAAACATCTCAGCAAGTACTGAAAGCAGACTCCCTCAAAACACCATCAAGGAAGAGAAATATTGAGAAAATATGCATTAACCTACATTCTCAAAAAGGAGCTGGAATCTCTTGTCAACAGCCATTGGCTTCAGCAGAACCTATTTTTGTTTTTAATCAAGTTCTAACTTTACTGTACAAGCACAGTTTTCCAGTGCCAGAGTCCATTCCTGTCTATGCACACCACTTATATACCCAAAACTTCCTCCCACAATCCGTTTGACAGCTGCTATCGGAAGTCTCTGAGTGGTAGCTCAAGAACTGGGAAGCAGCTGATCTCTGTTACTCCAAGCCATGTACAAGGACAAGAATTTGTGCTGTCAGACAGCCCCTTATAAACAGAAAGTTCAAGTCTAACAACTCACAAATACACATTAGTCTTTTCATCCCTGGACTGTCTGCTTGGTGCAGCAGGCTTTTGTTACTACTACCTGTAACAGCATTCTATGCACACAGAAGTTTGCAAGACCAGATCAAAAAGCAACAAAATGGTTTCTGACCCAGGTAACACAAATGCTACTGATGAAACAAATTAATCTTTAAAAAAAACCCAAACAAATAAAAAAAATTAATCCAGATTTTTAGATTATCAATATAAGTGAAGGATATTTGGAAGATGTTGACATACATCTCTCCAAGTAAGGACAGTGACTGGAGAAACATGTTAGAATAACCTTAAACATTGAAAAGATGGAATAAGGACATGACACAAACAAGTACAAAGTGAAATAAGGACAGAAGTAATAAACAAGGCAAAATGCCCAAGAAGAACAATTGTGAAAGGTGATTTAATGCCTCATCCAGCACATTTGGTATCAAAAAGCTTTTCAGAACTCTAGATGGAACAGGCAGGGCACAGACAGACAAACACCACAGTGTCAGAGGGCTGAAAAGGTAGAACCATGAAGAGAAGCAGAATTGTTGGGCTGGCAGCAGATCAGAGGTTCTGATGAATAAAGCAAGGAGAAACAACAAAGCAAGACTTTGGATTACACTTCCATGCCCAACATCCTCACTCCGGTCACTGGGACTGTTCCCAGTCAGTTCACTGGGTTATGAGAAAAAGGGAAAATCAAGCAGGAATGAAGGAGCAGATTCAGAAGAGAAATTCACTCAGCTGGAAGAGGAAGGGAAGCCTGCTACATATGAAGGATTATGAGAAGAGAGTAAATAAGCAGATGTGTAAAACAGGAAATAATTAATTAAAAGAATAATCTACAAGAAATGGGAGATTCTTCTGGTAAGGTAGCTAACAACCTGAGAGGAATCTGGGAAGCCAAGGTTTTTCAGTTAGGCCTGCAGCATATTAAGATTCCACCTTCAGGAGAAAGATCAAGAAAAGGAGACAATGATTTATTTCAAAGCAAACGTTTAGAAACTTACCTATGTCCCTCATTAAATCCGTATTTTGGTATGGCCAAGTAAAATGGAGTCTGACCACCCTCAAAGCCTAATCGGGGGCGATTCCCTCTTTGTCTTTCTCCTTTGTGACCTCGGCCACACTTCCTACCTCCGTATCTTCCACGGCCGCGTCTTCTTTCCTTCAAAGCAATCAGTGATACATTTAAACAACTACTAAACAATTACTTCAGAGTAATAATATTACTTATTATATTAATTAGTAATAAATCTAAAACATTAGATTTCAGAGATACAAGCAACTGAGCAAAATGCTGACTCTTGAGGAAAAGTTAAGTTATAGACCATTACTAAGTGGAAAAATAGAAAAGCAGTTAACATGACTTTTGCAGAGCACAGCTTTAGGCTGGCACCACAAACAGTCCGGGGACAGCTCAGCTTCCTTTGGTAGCAGGGATGGTCGAGTCTAGCACAAAACCGAACTTGAATTCTGTACTATTTAGTGGTTTTAGGGAGTCTTCAGGACTTTTAGGAGAGTACTGCTTGCTGTTCCCTTCTCTGTTTCCATGGTTTCAGCCTTTGAACCTCATCTCCCTGTTCACTAATATTCCCCCCATACCACAATGGTTTCTCCCTGGTTTCTTTTCGTTATTTCTCTACCGCTTTATAAGGAGACAGATCACAGGTTTGTTTTCGAGAAATTGTAAGAATGTTAGCTGGCATCACATTCCTTTTCTTTGTACGCCTTCTAACCTTCGACTTCCAAACATATTACTGCACCCCATAAACATGTGGAGATAAAAACCTTTTACTATTCCCTTCCAGCCCCTGGAATGGCGCTGAGGTTCAGAGAGCACCACTCATCAGCCAGCTCTCTGTGGGGACGGCCACACACATCGGCCACGAGGCACGCAAAGGGCAAGCAGCGGGCCAACACACACACACACACACACACACACACACACACACACACACACACACACAGCAGTGCCATCCCCTCCCCTGCCTTCCCACGCCTATTCTGGCCAGGCCGCTCTCCTGGCCGTGCCAGGATGATGGCCTTCTGACAACCCTGGGGAAAACCACACCTCCTGCCGCCAGGGCCCACCCGGCGGGCTGCAGGCACTCACCCGCTTTTTGGAGCCGGGGTTGGGCCTTAAGTTGGCCAGGCTGACCCTGGGCAGCGAGCGCAGCAGCTCCAGGGCCCGGTTCACGCCGCTCCCGCTCATGGCCGCTCCTGCCCAAGGGCGCCCGCGAGGATCGCGCCCGGGCGCGGCGCTTTACGGCAGAGCCGTAAACCGCACCTGCCGCGCCGTCCCAGCGGTGTCGCGCAGCCGGCGGTGCCGGCGCTCAGGATTGCAATGGTTGTGCAAAGGGCGCTCGTTACGTTTCGTCTCCCAGCACCTGCTGTTTTATTACTGAAGCCTCAGCCTTCCGCGCCGAGTCTTTAAAACCATCAGGCTGCATCTAAACCGGACTGGTGCAGCGGTCCTTGCTCAGGCGCACCCCGTGCAGGCACTGAAATATCCATTGCGCTTGGAGACGCTCGTGGTGTAACCGCAGCCATCGGCCGAGCCTCACACAGGCTCACCGGTGGGATCGGGGAGAGAACCGCAAGGATGAAGGGTAGAAAACTCGTGGGCTGAGATAAAGACACATTACTAGAGAAAGCAAAAGCTGTGCGCCCATGCAAAGTAGGAGAAGGAAATTAATTCACTTTTTACCACGGTTAGGCGGGTGTTCAGCCGTCTCCAGGAAAGCAGGGCCCCATCATGTGTAATGGTTATTTGGGAAAACAAATGCCATCACCCAAAACGTCATCCTCCTCCTCCTCCTCCTTCTTCCTCCCATTTTATATACTGAGCATGATGTCATAAGGTCTGGAATATCCCTTTGGTGGTTGAGGTCACCTGTCCTGGCTGTGTCTCCTCCCATCCTCCAGTCTTCCCAAGAGCATGGCAACCTGAAAAGCAGAGAAGGCCTTGGTTCTGTGTAAGCCCTACTCAACAAACTAAAACATCTCTGTATCACCATTCCTTCGTTCAGCACAAATCCAAAACAGAACCCCTTACCAGCCACTGAGAAGAAAATTTCTGCAGTCAAGACCAAGATGTTCCTAGTACTGCTGCAGTATTGATCACATGTATTATTTCAGTCTTAAATTTAAATGTGTACCTACTGGAAAACCATACAGCAGCTTCCATGGGTATTTGGTCTGGTGGGAAGGGTGTGCAGGGTTCAGGCTCAGTGCAGTGAAGAACTGAATTGTAGAAGCTGCCATTGTGGAGTTACAGAGCAGAAAGGACAGATTCCATTGTGAAAGCTGATACTCCTCAGTGTAATAGCCTGCTTTCCATCCTGAAACTTCTGTTTGACAGTACCTTCTCCCATGCTGAATGTCTGCTTTAGACTGGAGAAGTGATCAGGCAGCAGCTCTGCCAGCCCTGAGCATAAATGGAGGTAAAATGGAAATCATGCTGCAGAAATCTGTGAGTTTCAGTATGAAATCTCTGTAGCTTCTTAACCCACCGCCCCCACCCCCCCCAAAATTAAGAAAAATTACATTGTAACAATACACAAGATGCTGGTATGGAAAGCCATTTTATCTAAGCCCATTTTAGCTTCTAAGGCAGGGAAAACTACATAATTTAGAGCATGCTTTGCCTTGTAAAACTCTCGCTGCTTTAAACAGAAATTTCAAATCGGGTAGAAAACTATCATACCTAAGACAGACATCTCACTCTGAAGGGACCGCCAATGTTTTGAACCTTTCAATGTTCTTGAAAGGTTCACAGCTCAGATGTTTTCAGTAATTCCTTTGGAACTCCTGCAGGTCAGTTTCTTGAACACTTATCTGTAACCAGCAGGCTGCCCCATGCCCAATCCATGCAGAGCTCACTTTTCCCCAGTGCCCCTGGGGCCATGCTAGCAGCAACTGGGAATTGAAGTAAGTTCATTCCAGCTATTGACTAAAATATTAAAATCTTGTTCTGTTTATTAGCAGACTGTTATTTCTTAGGCTGGAGGTTCAGCAGCAGCTCACCTTATGGAAGTGACATTTACATGGTAAATAGCAGAGTAGAGAAGGAAAGCAAAAATTTGTTCATGTCCCAAAAAGATGATCTAGAGCAAGAGTCAGGTTCAGCATACTTAATAAGTACTTGATATAATGTGAAGCTCCTAATCTTTGAAGAATTTTTTATGCATAAACTGTATTTTCTTAACAGACTTGAAATTGGTACAGTACATGAGACAGCAGCACATGCTAAATTAGAGACAAATCAAACCACAAAAAATTACCTGTGAAAATAGCCAAATTTTAGCAATAACAAGGATGCCCTGGCATCAATACCATGTATCAAAACAGCCTAAAAATCTCGGTAAAAGAGGATGTGTATTCAATGTTACACAGTTGGCATAAAGGCTCCTCCAATAAATTTTTTGCAGCCAATGGTAATATTGATGAGCAAAAGCTTTGTGAAAAATTGTTGCTGTTTGGTATGGAACACAGCAGTGGGAAGGATGTGAAAGAAGTATAGTGTGCGTTCAGCTGCTGTTGGAGCTGCCAAACAAGCATCCATGCCAGCCACTCACCACCGGACAAATACAATGAGCATATTGATTTTCTGGGAGTAAATATCTGACAAAGATGTATGGAATAGAAGACAAAGAACAAAGTATTCCGTTTCGATAGAAATGTGTTTGCCATACATATTCAGAGTCGGTCTAAGTATTTGGAATAGACTGGAATGATCCAGTAACTTCAACCAAAGTGCCTGAATAGCGTAACACATTGCAAGATAAGAAAGAATCGGTGACTTGTGAGCTGTAAGCCAAGAGATTTAATTCTGTGGTGAAGGTATTTGACCCGATGAGGGCACATGAGCTCCGTCTAACCGTGCTGTTTGCTATATTTGTGCTGGTTTTCCTGTCTTCCCGTGACTTGGCCTTTTATATTTTACCTATTTAAGAATACCGTAATTTCCTTTTCCCCCCCGGGCCTTATACCACAGCGCAAGGCGCCCGCCCGCCCGCGCCCCTCCCACCCGGCTCCCGCCGCCCTCCCGCGCCGCCTCCCCGCCGCTGGCCCGTGTCCCGCCGGCCGCCCCGCAGCCCGGTGCATGTGCGGCAACAACATGTCGGCTCCTCTCCCTGCCATCGTCCCGGCCGCCAGGAAGGCGACGGCCGCCGTGAGTGCGGGCAGGGAGCGCCGCCGCCCCGCTTTGTTGGCGCGGCGGCCGCGGGCGGGCGGGGGGCGAGGCGCGGCCGCGCCGCCGGCTGAGGGGGATGGCGGGCGGCACGGCCCGGCCCGGCCCGGGCGGGTCTCTCCCGTTCCTTCCCTGCCGGAGGCGGGCCCGCCTCGGCACCTGGAAGGTCAGCGGTGCCCGCGGGGAGCGGCCGCTGATGGCGGCGGGGCCGGGGAGGGGAAGTGAGCGAAGCGGAGTTTTCTTGGGAGAAAGTGGTGCCGTGCTCCGAACTGTGCCTGACCTTGGGTGGGCGCCCGGGGCTCGTGGGCGAGGTGCGTTTGGTTGTTTAGTGATCCTAAACCTCTGCCTTTGTTGTCTTTTTTGTTGTTGTTTTATTTCCCTCAGGTCATTTTTCTTCACGGATTAGGAGATACCGGGTGTGTATTCTGATCTATTGCATACTCAGTAGTTATTATACTTTCAAATACAACCTGCATATTTTAAACACGTGAGCAGTTAAAAATTACTTCAGCTTCTCATTTTGCCCTTTACTGAATGCAGCGGCCAACAGCAGATAAAACTTCAAGTGTCCTGCGATGATGGTGACAACTATTTAACTAAAATTTTCCACTAAGTCCTCGAAAACTTTACTGACTTACTGAATTTGGTCTGAATGCAATCTCTCTTTTGTTCCTGAGACAAACTTTGTAGAAAAAGAAGTCTCTGTTTTTCTGATAATTTGCTTTCCTGAGAGTGGGTTTCTGGCTATTCCTGTGTTTGTCTAAATTTAGAGTTCTTTTTTATTCCAGACTTGTGGATTGTTGGTTTGCCAATAGCTGCAGTTAGCCCGTGGTTTCTTCATCAATGTCATACTTACACTAAAATCCAGACCTCTTTGATCTATATAAGCAAACTCCAAAGTAGTCATCTAATGTCTACAGATTGCTTTCTCTGAAATACGGTCTTCAGATTCAAAAAAAACCCCACCCAAATAAAATGTGTGATGCTCTGTTGCCTTGTTCCTGTTATTTCCATGTTTGAGTAGAAATGGAGAGAGTAGACAATTTCTGGGAGGCATTCTAGCTCTGGTGTAATGTTTCTGTTTGAAGTTTGTGTGTGCCCAGAAAGAAGCATGCATTCATTAAAGCCATTGAACTAACAAGAGGGTGTTGAAGCCTTTTTAGTGGAAGACTTTAAAGGAATTGGCACTTAGATACTGAAAATAAGTAGCATGAACACTTCGTCTGTTGTGCTCCCTTGTGGCCAAAATTACGTAATATTTTTTTAAGAACTTTTATTTTGTTACCTGAAACTTGAATATTGCCTCTAGGTTGAAACCTGCTGTGTTATTTTTTTCAAAGAACTAACGTAAATTATCAGTCAGAATTAAAACTTGCATAACCTGAGCATTTAGTAAGTTAAAAAACAGTGGAGTCCATGCACTTGGCAGTATTCTACAAGTGGAGGTTTTTGCTGTGATTTGTTGTGCTGACACAACACCTTGTTTGCCTTACCCCTCTTCCTTTCTGCTGGTAGGACGCAGCTGAGGCAGCAGTACTGCCTGCATCTTGGCACCAAATGTTCAGCAAGTGATTGCAGAATCTTTTGAGCTTTTGGAATTTGAATCCTTGCAAATCGGCTTGATGTTGGTTTTGGCAAGGGGTAAAAAACAGACTTTCTCTTTAACCTAACTTGTATTCGCTAGACAAGGTGGCATTTCCATTTCTGTGTCAGAGCTAATGCACGGCCTCAATCTTGCCAATGCACTGAGCATACTGGAATGTCTCATTTGACAAGACATGACACGTCTGTGGAAATACAGTGATTCAGGTGTATTTCTTCTAGTTTGCTGCAGATTAGATTAGATAGACTGCCTTTGGCATACTGCTGTTTGGGGTTATTTCAAGTAAAAGTTGTAGTAGTGACCCAAAAAATTGTCTGAAGCAAACCTATTAGCAATTTTATAACTTCCCCCACTTTAAACTGACCTGTTCCACTTCCCATAAATTTCTAAATTGATCACTTCCATTTACCAGCTGTATTTTTCTTACTCTGGAAAGTGTCTAACAGAGGTTACATGCTTTTTTTCAGATTTTGACAAGTATGTACCAATCTTTAAGTGCCATTTATATAGGAGCTCAGACAGAATAAGATGCAACATAGAGAATTGTTCTAAGGACACTGCATTACTATGTACACAAGGTTGCTTTCCAAATTTGTCTAATTAGACTTTGTAATTGGCTAAAAATGTCCCCAGATTTTTAGGTAACCATTTTTTATCAGTAGAATTTCTCCTTTAGATTCTTATATGACCTTCTGTGATACTGCAAATATTGTGCAAGTCATATTTCCTGCCATTTGTTAATAATATATCTAAAAGTACTGATAGGAAGTAGGCTGAGATACAGTCAGTGCTTCATATGTCTGTGATGTCACTGTGTTCGAAATGCCTTCAACTTTAGGTAGCATACATTAATTAACTTCTCAGGATGATATTAAAACTAAACCAAACATGCTTTTATGGCTGGTCTGCTGTTGGTCTGATTAGTTCAACTGTATCAGTGACAAACTTGTTAGAGGTGTTTCCTGCTTAGAACTAAATTTCCAGTATCTAATTTCATGGATGAGTTAGGAATACTAAATTATGAGAAAAATCAGGAAATACAGGTGCTATTGAGTGTTCTCGAAAGCCAAGTGCAGGCACGTGCAGTGGTTGTGCATGGGTTCAGATTTGGGTCAAGGTCTGTTCCTCTCTAGATGAGGCCTGGAGTGAGTCTTGACCTTTCGCTCTCCAGTGTTCTGGTTTGGAGGAAGCTCATTAACTCACCTGCTGTGCAGATCTTGTTTTGTTATGGACATTCATATACAGTATCTGCTTGAGATTAAAAAGCTACTGCAACCTGTGGTGCTGTTCAGGATTGCCTGAATCCAAGAGCATTCAAGCTGAGCTGAAGTTAATAGGGCTGATTGATTGGGTTGGCTCCATGTGGTGGTTAGGTTAGTTAAGGAGTTAGCTTAGGCGTCAGTTTGCTACTGTCCCAAGTCAAGAAATGTGGTTCACAGAATGCCAAGCTGGCTGTCAGAGAAGCTGTCTTAACTCTGCAGGAGCAGCAAAGCAGCCTCTGAGCTGCCTGGAAGCAGGATACCTGTGTGCATCTGTTGTGGCACACAAATTAACAAAGATAGTGTGGGCTTTGCCTGGAGCCAGTGGTATTTCTGTAGCTGTGCCACAACTATGGCAGCCAAATTAGATTGAATCATCCTGACTATATATGCCACAAGCATTCAAGGGTTGAAGAAACCTAAGTTTAGTGCTATGTTCATAACTTACTGTGGTTGGTGTAAACATTTTCCAGAAGTGTGTTTATATTGATCTAATTCAGCATGTTTCATACTTGGTCTGTGCTGATGCACCAGAAATAAGAGCTAAGCCAAAACATAAATGCAATTGAATATGTTTTTGTTAACAGGCACGGATGGTCAGAAGCACTTGCTGGTATCAAAAGCCCCCATGTGAAATACATTTGCCCACATGCGTAAGTTTGTAACTTTCTTGTTCTACCTTTTTCTGTAGAGGCATCATCTGTTAAGACACTTGCACAGATGTCAGAGAGACATCTCAGAAGTGAGATGGTATCTGGCTATCTCTACGTTCCGTTTTTTTTTATATAAAAGCCCCCCATTCTAAAGTAGTGTTAATGCTATTAAATGTTTTTTGTTTTGAGGAAATTCTGTGTGATTTACTTTGAGGCAAAAGGTCTGGTATTTATTCAGACTAAAGGCATATTTGGAAAGTTTTAGGTACAAAGTTATATTATTTTGACTTTTTTTTTTTCAGTGGATTGAGTTGTTTGTTAGGTTTTTGGGTTTTTTCCCAACAGCCTTTTGTCAAAAACAGTTTTTTCCAGAACTAATTTTTTTTTGTATTTTCCTTACTAATTTGCATTAGCCTCATGTACTTAAATTTAGGTGTGTGTATAGTAGATTGAAACTTGATATAGGTTACAAAGAAATTTAAAGATTGACAAGATATTGATAATTTCAGCAAACAATGCAATTTGAGCTGCCTTTGTGTGCAATTTGTGAAGTTAAATACTTATAAGCATGTCAGGCATCAGTAAATAAGGCAGTAAGATCTGTTTACTATTGACTTGGTAGAAAAACTAATAAAGTATAATCTTAATTTTTTTTAAGACAAAATTCAGATTGTCTCTTGCTCCAGTGGTCTTGGCAGATGTGGAGGGAGAGGAGGAGGCAATGTTTTGGTGTATTACTGAGCTGTGGTTTATTCATTTGTTTTACCACATGGCCAGGCTTTACTGAACCATTCAAAAGCAGCTTAGCAATATCTGCTGTTTTCTTTGCTTGCCCTTTGTCTTCTTTCAGTCCTTCCCCACAGAACTTACGCTGCTCAGTTCCTATAGATTAAAACTGAAGCCAGATTTGATCCATGGCAGTATCCATTGAAGCTGTCTTGCTGTGGCTGAAAAGATGGCACACAGCAGCACAGGAGTGGGAAGGAGTCCAGCAGTGAAGGCAGGCACTGCCTAAGCAGATTCAGCTGTTGACAGAAGCATGTGTGGCCAGGCTCCACCACGTGCTGCTTTTGGCTGCTTCCTGGTGATGCTGCTCTATGAGGTGCCTTAATCCCCTGAACATGTGAATGGAACTCTCATAAATAACTCCTAATTACAAATAAGTAAATAATACATGCATATTAAGAATATGTATATGAAATATATGCTCTCATGCACACACACACATTTAAAGCAGCCCATTAACGTTTTGCTTGCTCTCCATAGAGAGTGGTAATTCAACCCTGAATATTAAATGTGTTTGGGCTGGCAGGTTTTTGGGTTTTTTTGTTGAAGAGAGTTTCTTCAACAGATGCTGCAAAGCAACTAATGTTAATTACTGCTTAAAAGTAAGACAGAGTTAGAGGATATATTTCATGATGTTACTGCATTTGCATTATTGAATTTCAGTATATATCTTATGTCAGGAATGTTCATTTTTATTTCTAGGCCAGTTATGCCTGTTTCTTTGAACATGAACATGTCTATGCCATCATGGTAAGTATTTGTTCAAATGCAGACAATTCAAATCAAATCATATCTGGGGCTATGAACTCATTGTTCCTAATTTAAAATCATGAATAACTGAGTATCTGGTTTTAATCACGTGCAAGTGTGAAAACCTTTTTGCTTTAGTTCTGTTCTTATAAAAGTGCTGTCATGAGTACACTCTAATTATTATCTTTTGTATTTGTGGTAGTGATTATACCTCAGGACTAATCTGTATGTCTTAGAACAAAACCCCAATTTATTTTACCGGTGTGGTCTGTAGTATGCATTGTGCCTGAATTCAGAGTCAGTAGAGGTAGAGATTTGGAGTGGAAACACTATTGCTACTAGAAAGTAATATTTGGTGGGTCAGTAGGATATATAGAAACTGTCCTTTAGAACATCCATTCTGAATAGAGAACAAGAAGAATATGGTGGATTTCAATGATCTTAAACCACTCTTCAGTTTTATTGGATTTTGGGCTTCCCCCCACCCCCTGCCAAAGTAACTTGTGTTTGTTTTTCTTGTATTTCTTCAAACCATATTTTAATTTGTACATGCAGCAAAATTCCTGCTAATATTTTTTGAGCAAATATCAAAACTGCTGCTTAATCTACAGTAAATTACAGAAGATGTCAAAACTCAGAAAAGCCTTGTTGACTAGATCTAAGTCTTTTAAGCCACTTTCACAGATTGTTCACTGTTTCTTGTGATCTGTGGGTAGTTAGTACTAAACAATATGACAGCTAACATTTTTTGTCTGGAAAATATCCAAATTTCATTATTTGTGTATTAAGGAAGTGGAATGGATGCTCTAATGAGTAATGCTCTTGTTGATGTTTTTGTAAGGTTTGATATCATTGGACTTTCTCCAGATTCACAGGAAGATGAAGCTGGGATCAAGCAGGCGGCGGAGAATGGTATACTTAGGAGTATTTTTTTATGTCTTAAAAGTACTTCCAGGTATTCTTGAAAATGAACTATCAATCTGAAACAGATTTTCCAAAGACAGTATTTTTTTAGGGAAAATAATGAGTATATGGTATTATCACTGACCAAAGTTTAGCTAGATTAATTGTTTATTATTTGTTTGCTTTTTAAACTTTATTAGTAAGTAGAATAATTCAGCAGTATAAGCACTTCATACTCTGAAATATGGGAACAAATGTAGTTTGGTAAATTTTGGGAGCTTTTGGGCAGTGCAGCAGGTCAGAGCAGTATTAGCATCCAGTTGTGTTGCTTTTGCTTGGAAGAGGATACCATCTTCCCACCACTGGTGCTATTGCAAGACCTATTTGCATGTTTTTCTCTTTGGAAATGATACAGTGGCACTGAAATTTCTGACTGTGCTCTAGATCTGGTACTTTTAACATATAGCAGCCTAGAATTTCATTTCATTAGCTTTCTCTTGATGCCAGGAAGAAGGCATCTTTCCTCTTCTGGACTTCCTAGAGAATGGAGTGGATTTTAACAACTGGCCTTTATTTATGTTGCAGTTAAAGCACTGATAGATCAAGAAGTAAAAAATGGAATTCCTTCTAATAGAATTATTCTGGGAGGCTTTTCTCAGGTAAGGTATGGTTGGAAAGAACTATTGCCTTTTTTCTAGGGAAGTAACCTAGCTTTATTAACTTGGGAAACCCAGACACTTAAATTGAAGTCAGCTGATGTTAGAAGACTCTAAAATTTTAAGGTGTCAAAATTTTGCTTTAACAAAAGAAGTTTTTTGGTTTTATGGAAATAATTGCTGTTCACTGGAAAATGTACATGCATGTGTAAAAAAGGTACTAAAATAAAGAGTCTGTTTAACATCTTTATGCATATAACCTACATAGTTTTGCTTGAAAATTTTGGTAGTATTTTTAATTGAATTTGGTAGATATTTGGTTGGTCTGGATTTATCTGGGAAATCTTTTCTTTCATACTTGTAAGGCATCTGTGGTAGGTAGGTTAGTAGATTAATTGGTCCATATGTCAAATCCCTCAGGCTACATGCAAATAAATAAATATTAAAGTAGTGATAATGCTTTTGTGAGTAATAGTCTTTGGTTTTTGTTTTTTTTTTTTGACAACTATTAGTTATAGTAAATTTGCCGGCTTACTTCTGAATTGACCACATGGACTTGGAAGGGAGGAGAAATAGCAAAACAAATGTTGTACATAAATACTGGTTTTAGTTGTTGGCTCTAAAGAAGAATAAATTGCAATAGGAAAAGACTTTCGAAGGAGAAATCAGAGATTTTGAAGCAAACATTAAAGGAACTTTACTGTCATTATTCTAATACTTCTCTTTATTTTAGGGAGGTGCTTTATCATTGTATACAGCTCTCACAACACATCAAAAATTAGCAGGTGTTGTAGCCCTCAGCTGTTGGCTTCCTCTACGGGCCTCTTTTCCTCAGGTATTTGTTTCTTTCCTAAGATGATTTGCACTTGGGCAATGAGTATATCTGAAGATTGAATCTTGTGCAAGAATTAGTGGTCATCAATATTACCAGATGATGGCTGTTGTTTGATAATTTGGAAGTTTTTAAAACAGGGCCCTAAAATTTTAGATTTTGTGAAGTAAGGAAAGTGAAGAACTCACTAGCTATTTTTGCTTAAAATGACACTACTAGAAAATTCAAAGGATATAACAAATTTTCCTTGATGGTTTCTTTTCTGTCTGCCATTTGTTCTGTCTGCAAGGCACTATCTTATTAGAGACTAGGTGTTTGAGCAAAGTTTCAGGTTTTTTACTTGGCCAGAAGTTATGACTTTCTGTTATAAAACTTTTTGCCAGAATTTTATTTGCAGGTCTTTGAGCTTAATGTGCTATCAGGTACAGAGCTTACTTCGTAAGGAGCTGCTTGCAGACTATACATTGTACTGTTTCCCCTCAGAATTCAGTTTGCTTGTCATGCCACAGGCTATAGTGCCATGGGGATATTTTATTTCAAAGGTGTTAGCCTTATTTCCACTTAGTGTCTCTTTCTTCTCCTGTCTAATTCCACCCCTCACAGGGCCCTATCAGTGGTGTCAACAAGGATATTGCTGTTCTTCAGTGCCACGGGGACTGTGACCCTCTGGTTCCTATAATGTTCGGTTCCCTTACTGTTGAGAAGCTGAAGACTATGATAAATCCAGCCAATGTAACCTTCAAGACTTACTCTGGCATGATGCATAGTTCATCTCTTGAGGTAATTTTCTTAATACATCCTGTTTTACCTGGGTATAGTTAATTATTTCCCCTCAAAACTAATATTTATAGGCTTTTTTTTTTTGTTTGTTCAGTTGGTTTTGTTTCTTTTTTTTTTTTTCCTTTTTCCTTTTTTTATTAACAAGTGCTTCGTGCTACTTATTTTGATGAGTAACTGAATTCTGGGCTAAAAAAAACACCCAAAGCAAAAATTTATGACTAGTGAGAATTTCCTCATAAGATTGTATTTTGGGGACTAGGTAACTTGGTCTATAAAATACTATTTTTTCCCAAATTCTTATTATTTGCTTAGTTTAAAAAACTAATTAAAAGAAAAATTCTCATAGCATAAATCCAAGATAGTATTTTGGAGAGAAGAATCCTGGTAGTTTTGTAGAGGGAGACATTGAAAGAATAGGCAGGGAGGGCTGAAGCTATGAAAGAGGCAGCCTCAGAACCTGTATTTATGGTTCTGGCTCAGCAGACAGCTGAGCTGATGCAATAACTTCCTGCTGCCAGAAAGGGGTGGACTCCCTCTGCTCGTGACCTTGTGGCTCTCACTTCCTCCTTGTACTGGCTCTGGGGCAGATCAGAAACTTCCCTGAATCATTTGAATTTGCTCAAATGGCAAAAAACCTGCAGCCTGCATTGTTTGCAGCTATAGGGAGTTTGAGCATCAGAACACACACAAAGTAAGTGATAGGAGCAAGAAATCCAAGTGGAGGTAAGAACAGATTTGCCATTTGTCAGCAGCAGTAACATTGTTAATTTAGCTTGTTGCATCTTGTAGGAACTGTTCCTTTGAACAACCTCTTTGTAACATTTACGGAGTAGTATTGTATTTAGACTGCAATATTGCTGAGTTGTTACACAAATATGTTAGTAATGTGTTCTTTCTTTCAACATCACTAAATTAAAAAAAAAAAAGATTACCATGGATTGGTTTCTCAGTCTAGTTTGCTGTATTGCTTTTCCTTCAGGAAGGAAGCATGCTGAAAATGAAGCCGAATGGTTAGGAGGGGGAGTTGCTGGCTTTTCATGCTGCTGTTAACTTGTAAAAGTTTAAAGTACAAAGGAGGTGATAGCCTTAGCTACATTGAAACCCTATACATAGGCTGGTGCTATCAAGATCACTTGATGATTAATGTGTAGCTTCCCTGTTCAACTTCAGAGGGAGAGAAAAAGTAGTCTTTGGTTTTTTGCTTATATTTTAGCCTCTTCTGAGTGCATTGTGCCATGAAGTTATCAGCCTTGACTTGTGTGTGGAGTGGTAATCAAGTAACTAATTGCTCAATATTTCTATCCCAGGTGCTCATTATAAGTCAAATGTTAAAGCATGATTTAGTGTAACTGATTATGTAGTAGCAAAAGACTTCAACTAATGCGTATTTTTATCTTTAAACAGGAGATGATGGATGTAAAACAGTTCATAGACAAACATCTACCTCCCATAGACTGAACTGATATGTAAGAAGCCTTCTATATAAATACACCAGCATCAACTGTGGTAGAGTGTTAAATCTTTTCATATGCCTGATAGGAAACATTGTTTCTATACCTGCAGTGTTACTACTGTGTTGCAAATTTATACTTACAATGAAAATTAAATAATACACATGTAAAAGAAATTATAATCTTTTTAGTATTTATCACCCAGTGGTTGGAAGGATGTGAATGAGGGAACTAGGTAACAATGACAGAATGTAACTGTTTTAAGATGTCTGATTATTTTTTCTTGATTGCAGAATTTCAAACTATTTGTACAATTAATAAAAAACTAAATTTAAGTGAGCATCATAGATGTGACCAGTTTAGTTTTACTTGAGACATGATTTGTTCTTAATACTCATTGAAAAAATAAGACATTTCTTTTATGTAATGAATGCATAAAGAATACAACATAAAACACAGTGGGCATAAAGTACAGAACATGTAACATAGTGGGCGTATGATGGTAGAATAAATGCTACCAAGGATAAAGCTTTAAGGATTATATGTTAATTGTTTAACAGATAAGGAGGGTTGTTCTTTAATGGCTAGAAGTCTGCAAAGGTATTTCTTATCTTTACACCACCTCAGTTTTAAAATGTTCATATAGATAAATACTGTGGAAATTGTAAAGGGACTCATTTCTTATCTGACAATTGTTTGTCACTTATTCTTTTTTCTTTTAAACTCATTGCGAATGTGACTTGGAACAGAATTCTGAAGAAGTGCATAGGATTAATTTGAGTTTCATTAAAAAAAAATCTTGTTTTCATACTGAATATTCATCTGATGCTTTAGTTGTTGTAGTTTTCATTTGTTTATGTCTTTCACTAGAACAATTACAGAATATTGTTTTGATTTTTTTTCTCTATGCTTTGGAGTAAATAACTGAAAATAATGGAGCTGCGTAGTTCTGTGTATTGTTGAACTCTCATCTGTAAGACACACTTCTTTGAATTATTTTTTACTAGAAATATAAGTGCAATTGAGATATAATTTACCTAAACTTTAAAGTGATAGTTTTAGATGATACCATATAATACTTTCTCTTATTACATGTTGATACTTGATTTTTTGTTTTCTGAGTAGGAACAAAGCATTTTCTTTTCAAATCTATCCTTCTGCATTTCCCCAGATCAGTATAGCCTAGGAATGTTAAGACCTATCCTGGAAAAAAAAGAGTAAATTTACAAGATACAGAATGTTTCTTCTTTCAGAACCTTAAAATTGTAGAATGCACTGGTTTACTGGAGTTGATGCACACTCAATAGCTTTTTTCAGTTAACAGCCATAATTTACTGCTGGAAACGGCTGTTATGTAACATTCAGAGGCTGTCACCACACTAGGAATGTTTAAAACAATGCACTACGCTTTTTACTGCATAATTTTCTGTATAACAATGTTCTATCCTGTAATATGCTTTCAGTCAAAGAATATTTCTATTTTGGATGTATCTGTCATGTCAGCATTGTGCTTCTCACCTGCATGTAAGGTACTTCTCCTCTCCCAGGGGTCCTCTTAGAGTGTATGTGGATTTACATGAGGTATCTGCCAGTACAAATACATATGTGAGGAATTGCACCTTTATATCTCTCCTTTAACATTGCTGCTGCCAGAGATCTGACCTTTTTACCTAGTCTAAGTTACCAGTTTTCAGTGCTTTTTTTTTAATGTTGCACTTCATTTTTAGGAAGCTGCTTATTTTCTAATCCAGTTTCTCTGGATTATTAAACATCTCTTTATATGTAAAATTGAAAAGGAGTTTTTTTTTCCTAAATGGTAATGAAACCGTTTTAGATATTCCATCTGTGTAGTTAAGAGGGAATTTTTATTAACTTTGAAGTTTAATTAGTAATTTCTTTCAGTCACTCTCTTCTATAGATCTGCCAATTTGTCTTTCAGTTAATTTAGTTCACAGAAGAAACCATAATATTCTTACTGTAGTTGTGCCAAAGTTCTCTTGAGAAAACATTATGTCCTAGCTTGGTGTCATTCCCAAATTGCATTAGCTGATTTTGCAATTCTACTGAATTGCAGTCTTGGTAAGCAAACTATATGTTATTTCTCCTAGTTTTTGGATTTATTTTCATTCCCCTGTTGTTTAAATAATTCCCTGAGTATTGGTGTGTTTCCAAAGTTCTTGCACAAGCTTCTAATTTTTCCTTCATTATTTTCATGTTCTGCTTGTAGATTTGTTGATAACTCTGTTCATCTGTCTTAACTTCTAATTGACTGTGTGCTCATTTCACATATTTTTCCTTCTTCAAGAACTGATTTAAAAAAGTATTTCTAAGATGTTAAAATGAGATCTGCCCTAGCTTCCTTCTGTGTTATTTTCATAACACTTCAACTTGGTGAACTGTGTTTACAGTTTGTGGTCAAATTTGAGTACTTAGACACTCTAATACATATCACCTTCAATTGTCACTGTTATGATGCTCTCGGATGTTTTTCTACAAAATCTTTTTATGTGTTAACTTTTTTCAAACATTCAGCTATCTTAACAAAAATATTTTTCTTATTGTTATTTTGCTGCTTGCTTTATCTACAAACCTGTGTTACCAAAGTCAATATAAGTAAATGTTTGGACTTGCTTTGAATTTCTGTATTCTAGGAAGAATTATCCTAATTTTTTTTTATTCAGGAGTGTATGTTTATATTGTAGTTGGCAGTTCTTAAAGAGCCCAGAAGCTAGAGGAAACTTCAAGTCTATGTGGCCTCCCGTGTTTATTACACTGTGTGTGTTGAGCTCCTGTCTTTTGTAACTTCCCATCTGCTTTGAAAGCTTTGTGTATGATCTTGTAGCTGAACTTCTTCACTACCTGCAGTGATTTGATGCTGGGATTGTTGTTATAATGCCTGTACTTGGGGCTGAATAATAGCTCAGTCTGATGGAGGAGTTTTCATAGTATTCTATTAAAATGGAGAAGTTGGACTGTCAGTGTTCTAAATATGAATGTACTATCCTCGTAAACTAAAATTTTAAACTGTCCAATAATGTTTATTTTTTTTATAATGTTAGACTTTCCACGAAAGGAGATGATGTCTATCAAACCTGTGAAAGCATTGATAAGAAAATACCTTTCTTGCAGATCAGTTTGTTTCAATGGGTATCTAACTCCTTAGTGTGTTCTTAATTTCAAAATGGTACTTAAATTGGACTGCAGTTTTGTGCTGTCAAAAGTCTGACTTCTTATTGGAATATGTTGCCCACTTTTGAATAAACATGTTGAATTGCATATTGTAAGCCAATTTTTTCCAGCTGTTCTAGAGATAAAACTTTACTGGGGTCTGTACTGTGGTGAGGGCTGTATGATGTAGTCTCTTTGTCCTATCTTGTATAATTACAACACAGTAGATTGGTGAAAGTACTGTACACTGTAACTGGTATTGAACTGTTAATTAAAACACGTTCTCTCTAATGGAGTATACTGCACTTCGTTGAAATCATTTGGATGTATCTTGTATGTAGAGGTGCTGTTTGGGTTGTTGCATATGATGACTTAAGGCAAACTGTAAGATGCTAATGAACCCATATGTACAAGGCCTGTGTCTCTTAAATTTTATAAACAAATACTGAACACTCCTTGTGTTAAGAAATATAAGTCACTTATATTTATTAAAAACATCTAAAATGTAATTTATTTTACTAATTTTATTTATGATAATAAATCTTAACTTCAGAAATTATTTCTATAGTAGGGAAAATGTAAAAGCTTTCCATTTTTAATCATTGTGAAATAAATTTCAATCAGCATTTGGGCAAGTACTTAAGATTTTTTCCATACTTATCTGAAGGAAGTTGAGCTTTTACTCATGCTGTGAAACAGGCACTCTAGAGCCTCCTTGAAAATGTATTGCATGGTAATGTATGCCTACTGTAATTCAGAAAAACAAAGTTTTATAGTTACTGAAAATCAGTTATGAAGTTAGGTTTTGCTACTTTGTTGAAAGAATGCTAAGTATGACTGGAGGGTGGTTTTCATATTCTGGGTTAATTTAATTTTAACTTGTTTTCTTGGAATTTGCAATAATTTTTAAAGATAAAAGAAATTAAGGTATTTTTCTAGTAGAGTTATTCTAGGACACTGAAGAGCCAAAGTCTTCTCACTCTGCATTTTTGCGTCTTTCTCTAGGTATTTTGTGTTGTTGGAAAGGCTTTGAAGTTGATTAAGGTTTGGCATATGCACCACTTAACAGATTTGTTAAAGAAACAATTTTCAGGTCAGGGGTTACATGTGCTATTTAGTTTAATATTTGAAGGCACTCAGTGCTATACATTGTACAGGGCACTCTAGAGAAAATGTGGGATTTTCTGGGAAGAGAGGGAATGGGGCCTATGTGTGGTAAAGGCAGATTTCCCCCTTCAAGCAGCTTAAAGCAGCTAAAAGGCTGCTTGTCTCCACAGACTGCAATGCCCAAAAGTCAGTGTGGAGTACAGTGAGGAATTTCATGAATGTATGAGAATGCATGGTAGATGCAGTGCTGTGTGAATTTGTTGTGGCAAATCAAGAGTCTAAGAACAGCTAGTAACAGTAAAAATGCAATATCACACAGAGTTATCTGCTAATATAGTATATTTTTAGAAAAACATTTTGAGTAATGTTCAGTTTCTATTTACTTTCAGCCCTGGCATCCCTGATAAGGTAATTGTGAGGGGAAAAATTGCCTAAAACTAGCATAGTAAAAACCCCCAAAACAAGACAATGTAGTGTATTAAACTTTATCAAATATAATATGAGAGCAGTGGTATAAGTGAAGAACATGACTCAAGAAGTTTTCAGAATGTCTGTTTGTTAAATTGAAAATGGGATTCTTTGAAGATTAATAGCTGTAGAACAGATTCCCCCTTCCTGGCTCCCCCCCCACTTTTTTTTTTTTCTTCCTTTTCATTGCTTGCCACTCTCATCTTACCACATTTGCCTTTAGGATAACAGATTTTATTAATTCTCTTTGAGTTGAACAGGTAGCTTTGATGTAGCTGATTAAAGTTGATTTAAACAAAGTACTTGTATAATTTAATGGACATCCACAAAGTGAGCCGGTAGATAATGGTTTTCTTTTAGGACCAATTACTAGAAAAGAGCAACCCATTGGCCTCCTTTTTTATCTGCAAAACTAGTAAAACTTAAAACTTCCAGCCAGTTTGCTGCGGTGTAGTGAACTTGCTTCAGGCATCTAAGTGGGAGGTTTAGTTTGTGAGCAGAAGATAGACCTCCCTCATCTAAGGTTTGTTTTAAAGAGCTACTTCTCTATTAACAGATGGAGCAGTTGGAGTCTTAGTGTTCCTCAGCTGTGAGTAGCAAGCAAACTCTTAAAGTAGTTTGTGCGCTTGAAATAATTTGCTAGCTGTGCAGTATTTGAAATTATCAGAGGGGATCTTTAAAAGGCTTAAATATTTGAAGTCTATATGGAAAAAATAGATAAAGTTGCCACAGAATAGAGAAGTCTGGAAAACTAGAAACTAAAAAAGTTAAAAAACCCTAAAACATTAGCTTAATTTTTTTTTAATATTTAAATGCCTGCAGTTACTGCTTCTAAGTTGAAAAAAATGAAGACATTTTGAAAATGTAAACATTTTGAAAAAATAAATATAAAAACCCCAACCCATCTGTTGTATAGCTATAGAACAACTAATCAAGATGTTTATTGCTATTTCAGAAATTTTTGAACAAAATTAGGTTCTGAGAAATTGGAACTTTCTTTTGCTATAGCGCCCCCCCTTTATGTGTCTGTAATTGGACTCATCTCCCTTTGTAAGGGTTAGGGACAACTTGGCTGATTCAGACCAGCTAAGATTCTGTTTTGGAAGATCTAAGATGTTGCACTCAGGGCTCAAATAAAGAGGATTAATAGCCATAACATGGTTACATAAAATCTTTTGCAATGCTGTGAATGTTGTATTTTGCACAGTTGTGTTTCTACCTGATTAGAGGAGATTTTTCCATACAGAATATGAGTCCTGAAAATGTAGGATTTTAAATGTCTTGAGAGCAGTTCAGGGATGCTTTACTTCACATTCTGCAGTTGTGAATGTGCTGGTGTGTTGCCCCTCCTGCCCTAAATTTCTGAAGATGCTGTCTCATATCAAATGAGACTAGTTAGTAAAAATCTACATTATTTCATATGTGCACTCTTTTAGGAAGAGTCATCTCTGCCTGCTAGGTCTTAGTAGTATAGAAGGCCCCATGGTCTAGCAAATGAGGGTTGCACATAGGCTTTCTGCATGAGCAGGTGTGCAGTACCCTTTAGAAAAGGTTGCAAAAGAATGGTGAGGATGTGCCATAACAGGTAAGTGCAGTGCAGCAAACAGTGTGTTATTTCTTCTTCCTTATGTTTTAATTTAGGAGAAAGGTGCTAAACAGAACTAAAAAAGTCAATGAGGTTGCTTTTCCCTCTCCTGCTTTGGATTGGGAGTGACATTTTACAGAAGAGTTTGGTGCTGTACAAAGCTGCTTGGTTTAGAACCAGCTAAAACAAGAGAACAAGCATGTGCAGGGCTGTGTGTTCCTTTTTTGATAAAGATTTGCTGTTTCAAGGTTGGTGGAGCAGCTGATATAAAGAATTTGTTTAGTACTAATTCAGTTAATTGATACCATTCTGCTATTGTAGCATACAGTATAAATAATGTGAGCTGTATTATGTTTTATTTTAATGCATCTACTTGAAAAAATAAAAAGGATATGCATTGCCATCTGATTATTCTTTGATTTCCCTACTGAAATATTTCTCTGATGCTACTTTTTTAAGATTAGGTAAGTGTGATGTGCTTTGCCTTTTATAAGTGCCCTCATGGGTATTAATTTATAATAGTCAGTTTCTCACCTGGTACATTTTGCATGTTAATAGATTTAATCTGCATTTTGAACTATTTTCCATGCATTTCCAGTGAAGTAGGTGTTGAATTGTGTTTTTAAAAGAAATTTTAGAAAAGTCTGGGTGACTTTATTCCAGAGATTAAATACATTTAAACAAATCAAAGTGATTGATTTGAAATTTCTGGTTTTGTGATTGTGTTGTCCCTGACTTAACTTGCACCTACTGTAGAACAGGTACAGGCTTGTTGATCCTATAGCGTACCAACACCTCTGAGCTGCCAACACCCTGTGTGTTGTTTTTATCATTGATGTGATTGTGGGGAACAATGATGCCAACCTTCATTGGAGGTTAGCATCAGGTTAAATATGGTGTTTGATTATTACAGGTACTAGGTAACTAAATCTAGACAAAATGGAATTCAACCTGAGCTGGCATGATCCTTTAAATGTAAGAAGCAGCATTGTTTTATTTTTGTCTCCCCAAAATCTGCTCCTGAATGAATTTATTTTCCTAAAAAAAACAGGTATTATTTTCCTTAAAAAATATTTTCTTTGTTCTTGTAGGGTTTTTTTACCCCCTGTTGGGCAGAATAAACAAAAAAGCAGCAGAAAAATTTTTTTTGTGTGCTTGTCCAGTTCATGGCCCAGATTGAACCTGGGGGAAGACCCTGTAGATCCCAAATAATTTTAATTGCTTCTAATATGTGCAGGCCTTAGAGCTGACCATTGTGTCCATTGAGCAGGATGTAGAAGTGCCTAAACCCCCTCTATCTGGCTTCAAAACACAAGAAACTCTTGCTGCCCAGTACATGACAAACAAGTGTGTTGACAGTTCTTGCTGTAATGGCTTCCTGGAGTGTTGTCGGAGGAAAAGATCTGCCTTGTCTGTTCTCTGAAATGTCCATATTTTACAGTCCTCAGTTCACAACTGGGACATCCACAGCATTCGACTGCTTACTTGTAATGGATTTGAGTGGCTGTGCAAGCACCCTCCTGGATCTTAAGAAGGGATAATCTTCCTGTAACCTTCACATGTGCCTACTGTTTTTGTGAAGTAAACACTCCTGTTTTACAGCAAAAATGGTTTAATGATGCTGTTCTCGCTCAAAAATCACAGTAACAAGCCATCTAGCTCAGCTGATGAACAGAATTCCATTAGTAATGATGAGTAATATTTATATGTCAAACTTTATAAATGTGATATGTCCCACTGGAACACACACGAGATTTAACCTAGATTTAAGACTCGGAAGCACGGTGGCACCTCACAGTGTGATGCTTGGCCAATGCCAAAGTTTGTGTCCAGGTCTGTTGTACTGCCTCGGGACTTGTATCTTCCGAGCTCCACTCTGAAGCTGCAATTTGAAACCCTCCATTTTATATAAAAGTAACTCTTAAACCTCTTAAAAAGATGAATGTTTACAAACCTTTTCCGTTAGGGGGGCCATGGGCTTTTCGCCATCCCTTTGACTAATACAAATCGATTGTCTGATGTAATTCTGAGCCTCGTGGCAGCCGAAGAAAAGCTCGGCCGTAGGGAGGGGATTCCGGGCGCCATGGTTGGCTCTGTGTTAGCTCTGGGTACGAGCAGGGGCAGAGTCAGCAGCATTGCTGGGCCATGGAGAGGGGAAGAGGGTCACAGACAGAATCCCAGACTATCCTCATTTGGGAAGGATCCGCTAGCCTCATGGAGTCCGACTCCGGGCGCCGCACAGGACGCCCCAAGAATGACACCACAGGCCTGAAGAGCGTTGTCCAAACGCTTCCTGACCCCGGTCAGGCTTGGCGCAGTGCCCAAAGAAGGCAGGCAGAGGTCAGACATCTCGCTGTGCTTTTGCTGGGTTTAGGGCTGTTTTGGGGGGAGCGCGGCGCGCGAGCGGCCGCAGCCCCGCCCCTGCTCTCGGCGAGCGGCAGCGCTGCCTGGCTCCCGCGGCCGGCGCTCGATCCGCGCTGCCTGGCGCCGCCCGGGCCGCCGCCGCCATGGCCACGGAGGACGAGATCATCCGCATCGCCAAGAAGATGGACAAGATGGTGCAGAAGAAGAACGCGGTGAGCGCCGGGACGGGACGGGGCGGGAGGCGGATTGGCGGCGGTGCCGCGGGCCCCGGCGCGGCCCCGGCCGGCCCCGCGCTCCCTCCTTCCCGCGGGCGCGGGGCCTGTCCCTTCCCGCCGCCGCGTTTCCCCGCGCTGCCCGGCGGCCTCGGCGCTTCCCTCGCCGCCCCGCGGGGCTGCGGCGCCTCGGCCCGGCCCCGCCAGAGGAGGGGGGCCGGCAGGCGGTTCTGCTCCTCGGCGGGAGCGCCTTCGGCCGAGAGGAGATTCCTCCCAGCAGCGGCCCTGGCTGGGAGCGGCTGCGCTCTCCGTTTCCTGCTGGCTGAAACCGCGGTGTTGGCCTTGCGCGGGGGAAAACCTGTCACCCCGAGGAGAACGCCTGCGGAGATGGCCCCCTGTGCTGGGGGCTTGTCGCTTTTAGGTCTGAAGGCTGGAGTTTTTGGTGGGATGTAAAAGCTAGGATAGGAGTGAAGAGCCCAAACCCAGCTGCGGCAGGGCCGGAGTTGAGTGGGTAAACTTCACAAACAGATGAGGAATGTGAGCCTTGTGTCTTTTTTTTTTTTTTGTCTTTAACCTGCAACACTTCTAATTGTATTTATTAGTCTGGAGAATAACTTGTGCCTCAGAACGGAGGAAGAATATATTTGGATAGGATTCAGTTGTCTTAACTCAAGTGTTATTGCCATGTATGCCCTTAGTACAGAACTCAGATAACATATGGTGTTTGTACCTTGCCTACAAGCACATCAAAGTAAGTAAAATCGGAGTGTAGAGCAACAGCCAGATAACTGATCATGGTTATACATTAAATAGCATGTAAGTAGGTTGTAAACTCTGTTTACTACTTCTTTATCGGGTGGGCACATTGTTACTCTCTGGAAATTTTTGCTTGTATATGTGATTGTTGTTCTTCCTGCAAGGTACCACTATATGCATAAAGCTAAGGGATTTTTTCTGCATGTTATGACAGTGCATTAAAAGCTTAGTATCAGTAATAGTTCAGAACTCAACACTGTGGAATTCCACTTTATAGAAGTAGTTTTGTTATTGCTTAATACTGGACAGTATAAAAAGCGTTATTAATAATATTTGCATGTTTATAGAAATACTTGTATTAAACCAAAGAGATTTGTTCAGAATACAAAAAATTCATTATAAGTGCACACATGCCATGTTTCAATCTCTGAGGTTCCATAATATGTCATGGTTTAGCTCTGATATATTTGAACACTCAAATGATACATTGTGGTGGCAAGACCCTTGTCTAGAGGAAAGAATATTTTATGACTGGCATTTATCAATTCCATTATTTTCCCCTCTTTGTTTTTATTTGTATTCTTCATGTGTTTAAGCACAAAAGCATTTGCTGTTTCACTTTCTCTAAAACTGAAATAGTGGCTCTTTCATACAAGGTGTTGAAAGGGTGAAAACTTACTGACTGAAATGCTTAAATATCATGATCATGAGAATGATAAAGGGCAACCAGCCTAAAATTATTTGGAAAACTTCTGATAACAAAAACAAAACAATAGCTCTCAGGTAGTATGAGAATGATGTTGGTCCCAGGGAGTAGCCATACCAGGGATGCTGCAGGTGACCACAGAGCCACCATCACTTCTCTGTGACCTGAGAGGCTTAGGAGTTTGGATAAAATTTCTAACAGCAGCTGGGAAGATGTATTCACACTAGCATGTGTAACATAATTAACTTTCCAAGCTCTGGGGAGCGGTGTAGCGACTTCCTTGGGGTTAGCGTAGGTCTGATGTGGCTGAACACAGCAGGCACAGCTGGGCCAGGCTGTGCCTGGCTGGAGCCAGAGCTGGACCTTCATTTTCATTTGTATCAGAGGAGTGAGAATGTGGGAGCACCAAAGGCGTTGGGCTTTTGAACTGTGTTGAAACAGAGCTCCTTCATTCCAGCTCCTTACTCCTAACAGGTGGCTCCATTGTTGGGTTGATGTTTTCTCAGTGAAGTGCCACTGTGGCCAAGAGTGGAGATGTGGCAGTTCCAAAGCACATGTGTGTAGCATGATAAAAACCCTTAGCTGTGTTGGAGGAGATGATGTACATTAGCATTCAAACCAGGAAATGTCTCTGTGTTTTCTTACTAGTCTTTGTCATTTACAAGGTATTTCTTTAATTGCACGAAGTGTTTTGCTACTTAATTTTGCCCTGCAGTTAAAATGCTAACTTTAGCAAAATTATTAAGGTACTCTCTATGAAGAGGTATTTTATTGTCTCACAAGGATGAAGAAGAATTGAGAAATGCATTCTTACAAAAGTACCCACTGAATAATGATGCTCTTGACAACCTCTTGTGTTCCTTTCTCCATTTTTACTCATCAGGAGCAGGTATTTGGTCTGTGTCTTTGAATGAGAATGTTTTGATGAGATGCATTAATAATAAAAGAAAGAAAAAAGAGCTTTGATACTTGCTCGTTCTGAAGCTGTCAAGAGTCAGATGACAAGAAATGTGTGATCTCTCATACAAAGGTGACTCTGGCTTGTGGCAAAGCACTCTGTGGCGTTTCTTTTGATGAGTTAAAAGGACGGGCCATGCAGACACTCTTTCTGAGTCAGGCTCTTGGTGATTTGCCTTGACTAAGAATTTAATTGTAGCTGTGCAGATTTCATAACTATGTTAGTGAAATGATATATGTAGTTCTTTTGTTTTGAAGGAGGAAATAATATGATTTAGTATTTAATGCACTGTGCGATATGTATTTCTGCTGTTGCTTCAAATTGAAATAGATACTCCTCCTTCAGAAGTGATTGGATTAAAACCTGTAGTGCCTTCCTTTGAGCTTCTGTTGTATGTAAGTACACCTTTCTTTCATTAAGCTGCTGTAATGAATAGGTATGAAAACTAAGGCTGCATCCATGGATTAAAGAAATCAAGAATGCTTGAGTAAGTTTAGAGAAGAAAATAAAATAGTCTGTTATTATGTATACTCCTTCAAGTAGAACAGAATTATAACTGGATAGCTCTGCTGTCTTCAAAAATGTACTCCATTTTCTATTGCCTGAAGCTCAGGTTTAAAATATGACTATAGAATACCATTCTGTGCTGTTGTGATCTGACCAACTGAAAGAAGCTGAGAGGAGTAATCTACTGGATCTGTATGAAAATTACTTTGATTAATTTAAGTGACAAGGTAAATTGAAAGTCAGCTAGCCTAGGAGAATGGGACATTGCCTTTCATTTTCTATAAAATTATAGAAATGCCTTTAAAAGAAGGTTTATAATAATGGTCTTAATGGTTGGGGTTTTTTTGAACACAGAAGTCTTATATTGGGAGAAAAGTAATTACAAGTTATACTGTGCAAGTTCCACACTAGTTTTGGGATACAGAGAGCATTTGACTTTATGCTAAGAAAAGTGATTATGAAAAACTGTTCAGTTGGTATGAGTTTAAAGCAAATATAAGTTTAACTTTAAAGCATCTAATTCTTGGTGCACAGTATGTTTAGAGAAGTGAAGGCTTAGAAAGGATTAGTGCATTATCAATGTTGGTACTTTGATACAGAAACCAGCATAAAATGTAGATAACCTCTGTTAACTTGTTTTTTTTTGTTGAGTTTGGCTTTTTTGGTTTTGATTTTTGTTTGTGGGGTTTTTGTTTTGGTTTTTTTTGTTGTTGTTCTTGTTTGTGGGATTTTTTTGTGTTTTTGTTTGCTTTCTGTTTTTTTTTTTAATTATTGCATGGTTTGTTAACCTGCTGTGTATCAAGTTGCTAGTATTGGAAAACATTTACTCGGGGAATAATTTGTTTTCACATGTGCAGTTTGGGAGGATATAACAGTCAAAGAAAGTTTGACTAAACTGTATTTCTAAGATGAGATGAAGAGAGTGTTATTTTGCATTACAGTGTTACTTTCACTGAATTTGCAGACAACAGTAAGCTGTGTTTATTTTGAAATTGCATGCTGTGTACAGTGTGCTAATAATTTAATTGGTTTGGAGGTAAGTCTTAATGGGATTATATTTTTCAAAATGGCTCATTGACTTCTGTCATTAGTTTTGGCCAAGAAAATGTTCTTGAATTTGATTTTGTTTTGTAGCAGTGAAAATAATTAACTTATTTAGATCTGTGATTGCACAGAAGAAACCACGCTTATGGTTGTTAAGAGAAAGATGGTTTAGTATGCCAACTCAATTTAGCACCTGAAGACATTTCTCAGTCTTGCGTCATTGCTACTAAAATTCTGTGGTTAGAACTAGAGAAGTTTTGTATATCATGAATAAAAGTTAAATGAGGCTTTTGTTATCACGGCAAAATAGTAAAACTTTAGCTTTATACGTTAATTGAATTTGTGTAGGTGGTATTTGGTGAAATGTTTGGGCTTGGAGGCGTCTTTGGGTCAGAAGTGTTTGAAAGACAAAGGTTGTAGCAGACATTTGAAGGTGTCCAGAGCTGAGAGTTTTTGGATGTGACACCAAAGTTCCACTTCCATCTTTCTCAGCCTCCTGATGGTTGTTTTATCTTCAGTGATAAAGGGTAAGACTGCAGACGTAGCAGAATATTTTAAGTTTCCTTGCAACAGGTGTATTAGAATTTGATTAGGGAGAATTTCAAAAGCAAGAAAAATGCAAAATAACACAGGATGAGTTGAGACGTAAGAAAAGAAAAGTGAATCAAATTCCACAGATTTGCAAATGGAAATTTTGTGGGATTTATTTCTAAACCTCATTAATTAAAAAGAAAAAAAAAAAGTGGAGGTAATGAACTGAGCCTGAGTAAAACGAATGGCCTCTTGGATGCACAGGTAGTTGTTGCCTGCCTTCTGTTTATAGCTTCCAGGTTCAGCACCACGTGCACTTGAATAACAGCCAAATCATCTCAGCCTTTGGGAGGTTTGTGTAGGCTGACAGCCCACGTGTGCAGTCAGAAGTAATGGTGCAGAGCTTTGCTGAAGCAGAGTTCATAAATCATCAGGGTTGGAGAGGTTAAAGAGAATTACAGAGCTCACATTTATGCAAACTTTTTTTAAGTAAGGCCTATATTGCTAAGGAATGAATTGTTAGAGTAGCTGGGTATAGACTTTTATAACATCTAATAGTACAATCTCTGAACTTCAATCATCTATCTAGAAAGATGCTTACACAGAATTAATTAGTACCTTTCCTAACAGTCTTAGCAGGGAAAAAAGAAAAACCCACAACGTGTGGCTTTACTACATCACCACAAATACAGTTAAGGATGATGTCTGTGTATGTTCTATATATATATATATGTGCACTATTGATGGGCTGTGCAGAGCTTCTCAATGCCAAGTTCTTGTGCTAAAACTGATGTGGTTGTTCTGAACTGAAGATTGCTGCTGTTGTTTGGATTATATCTGACACTGTTAAGTGAAGCACCCTTGAAGATGTGTGGGTTAAATAGGAATTGACAGAATGCTTTGACTGTCATTTGAGTTACATGGGGTAAAACTCCCCTAGTCTTTGAGTGAATACTTTGATTTCCAAGTTAAGGCCTGTTAATGTTTAGAGTGTGTGAAGTGGAACATTTCTTTTTTATGTTCTGTGGATAAATTGAGAACTGGTGGTTTGAACCCAGTGTGTGACCCTGAAGGCAGATTTTATTGTTGATAATATATTTGAAGTTCCTGATTGCTAAGTTAACTTTTTTATTTTCTTTCTTTTTTTTAGGCTGGAGCTCTTGATCTATTGAAGGAGCTTAAGAATATTCCCATGACCCTTGAGTTACTACAGGTATGATTTTCTCATTGTTGTTATGTTGCAAATTTTAACTCTGTAATGAAGGTGGAGCCAGCTGATTTGAAAGAAGGTTACACTTTTAAAGTAGATTCCTAGGTCCAAAGTCCTTGGAAGTATCGGTGGTAATCTAGTCTCACTTCACCTGATTTAGGACACTTATAAAAAGTGTTTTTTCCAGTAGAAAACTCTTAAAGCTTATTTTTCTGATTGAGAGTAGTGAATTTTGTCATGGACAAAGGAGAAGAGCTGCTTACAAATTTATCAGACACAGAATCTTACATTTTAACTCTAACACAAATGTGGTGTGTTTCCTTCCTCCTGAAGAAGAATGTACCTGATTACAGCTGAAAACATCTTTTCTTGTGTAGTTAGTTCTGGTTTTGCCTTGTAAGTGAGGAGAAACATAGTTGATACCTTTTAGGCAAGTTTTATTTGACACACACTCCACATCCCCCCTCCATCACTCTGAGGAATGTACTTCTTAAAGTATATTCCTCTTTTACTCTCCTGGGCTGGAGATGGAGGGGTACAATCTCTCCCAGTTGCACGGATGCTCTCACTAATGTTGTTTAGATTTACATCTTTAACAGTATTTCATATATTATTTGTAAATTCTTTCAAAAAATAAACTTGGTCAACTTTCCTTACATGTCAAGTTTTAGAGCTTGACCTGTAATTCATCAGTGAGCAACTTTTGTTCCAAACTAGCCAGAAATTTCCTATGTGTGCAAATTTTAAAATGTCAAGAGTTAAATCTGAGACCTGATTTGCTGTAGTAGCCATTTAAATTGGAGGAGACCGAAAAGTAACTTTTTTCTAAGGGGCAGTTAATGGTCACAGATAAAGAATTAGCTATAAAGTTCAAATTTTAAAGGTGTCAGAAGCAATGACATTTTTGATTCATGTGTCCTTGTCCATGTGTCATATACTTGCAGAATGTATTTAGTAAGTTGTTACTGATACTATTTCTGACAGACAACAGGAACTTTTATGCATGAATGCTAGTACAACTCTGATACTTTGTCCCCTATGTTCAACCTTCTTCTTTAAAAAGAAAACAAACTCAAAGCCCCAGAGAAAAAATACCCCACACAAAACAAGAGCAAAACCAAGGAAACCCCTCTGGTTAACCTGATTCTTTGGAGTTTCTTTTTGCAAGTCTTAATGCAAATTATATTTTGCATAAGTATAATGATGTTCCTCTGCCTTTGGAATTAAAAATCTCTCTTCAAGTGCTCTGGAAATTCAAGTACTCTGGGATACTCTTGCAAAGTGCATTGACTGTACCTTAGTTAGGAATCTTTTCATAAATATCCATTGCTGTATTCAAAACAGTTCCACTGCATAAGCTTGGATTTAGCAACATATTTGGACTCAAATTTACCTTTTTTTTTTGAAGCAATGGTGGACTTGGAGTAAGAGTTGAAATGCAAAGTAATCTTACTCATTGCTCTGGCCGTGGATCATTAGTGTGCCACTGTCAAGAAGGGTGATGATCATCAGTTAGTGGAGGCACTGTCTTCCTCTGTGTAGATCAGGACTTCTGAGAAATGTGTTTGAATTGATGAAATGCAGAACATAAATGAAAAGCATACTTCCATACCCATTTTTAAGAAGTTTTGAAAGCTGGCTACATCAAGAAAAGCCCTGCTAGCTGTTATTCCTGTGTAATACCACTGCTACTGCAGCCTGAAATGATGAGGTCCTCTGACTAGTTTTACAGGTATGTGCAATAGGAAGGTGCATATTAGTAGTCTGAGCTTGTGCTGGTGACTTTTGTTTTTCTTGCCACATGTATTTTCACAGAAAGCTGAAGTGATTACAGGCAATAATACCACTGTGTTACATCTGATGAGTTTTATGTAAGCAAGCTGATCCTTGCTCAGCTAGGCAGTGAGCCAGTAGGCTTCCTCACACAATTTATCTGGTGGTCTGACTTGCAAATCTGTTTAGCAGCTTGATGGCATTAGAGGCATTGTGTCCCTGCTGCTAATTGTGGTTAGTGCACAGCTAAACAGTGAGACAGTCAGGCTTTATTTTAACAAACAGGTTTTACAGGAAATTACACACACATGTGCAGAGCTAGGCTGTGATATGCAGCCCTTGTTAATGGCTTCAGGCTAGTTCACTGGCAAGCAAGCTGTGGAGACCTGGGAACCCAGAGGTGGTTATTCTCCCGTGGTTGGTTTGGCTCTGCTTTGGTCCAAGTGCTCACCAATTCTCTACCCTCATGCACTTAGAATTTAAAGTTGGTAGCACCTCTGCTTGCTTCAGTGGTTGCTCTTCCTCCCCAGCTGTGTTCCTTACATTTTTGCTTTTTTTCTGGTTTAGAGAACACCTGTTGCCACCGTGTGCTCTGCTTTGGGTTCAGTCATAGATTACTTATGCTCAGTGCTATTTGCACCTATTGGCCACAGTTTCAATGCTTCAGGGTGAAAATAGCTGTCTTATGCTGTCTTTGATTGTTTTTACTCTGAAAGCAGATGAAAAGTGCTCTAGAATTTAAAGTGGGGAAGAATGAAAATATTGGAGTTTTTCACTTAAAAATGGCAATCACAGGAACAGCTCTACAGACAGGAAGACTAAGGAAATTTCAAATACTGTCAGCTGATTTGCCAGTAAAACATAGTCATTTTGAGAATATAGCACTGATCTTTTGTGACTACCTGTGCCAGTTAGCAGGCAGATAAATTAGTAGATCATTACTTCCTCTCTTCAGGTAGGAAGTTGAAGTCTTGATCCAGTGCTCTATAAAAGCAAACAAATGAGTTGTTTTTATATACTGCTTTAAGAAAGCTGGCAGTTCAGACAGTTCCCATAAACTGTCTCATGTGATCAGAAGAAGAAATTTCTCTAGTTTTGAGTTTTACTTGAGTTTTTTGGATTTTACTTAGCTAAGTAAGTCTGTAAGTTTGTGTGTTTTCCCTTTGCTGATGAGCATAGGCTGTCATTGTCCCCAGGTATTAATTGAAGGTTGGGTTTTTTATTAGATAAATTTTTTACATCTAGATGTGGTATTTTATGGATTTTCAAGGACATGTTATTCTTTATTGTCTGAAAGTAATGTTGAGCTTTAAGTATTCAAAATATCAAGAGAAATGGCCAGTACCATTAATGTGAGTGAGCAGAGTCCATCATGGAACACTTTAGTTACAGGTGAGTAACCATCTGTTTTCTTTAATCCAAAATATGTGTTTAGACCTGATGCTCAGGCCTGAGGTTGTTTGATGTGTTTCCTTGGCTGAAATAGCTACGGATTATTTAAGTATGTTTCCAGTCATTTAGCACATCCATGGTGCCTCAGAAAGTATTGTTTGGGTTGTAAGAAGTAATTTCCATTTTTAGCAAGCTACAAAGATTTAAATTTTCCTTTCATGAAGAAGGAAGTTTATGATGATCTATTGCAAAATTGAGTAATTTATATTTACTGAGTTCTGTACATGGCAATGCAACAAAACTGAGTATCTTAACAACAAATAAAAAAAGTTTAGTCCTCAGTCAAAACACAAAAAGATACTAAAATCCTTTGTATTGTTAAATGCTTTTCTCCTATTGTGAAGCTAAAAGGGTGGAAATTTTCTCCTTGATACATGAACACATTAGCCATAAATCTTCTAAAATGTTACTGTTGCACTTAATTTATGTCCTCATTTTTTGAGTCTTGAAAGGCATGAATTGTCACTCTCATAATCACTCTGTAGGTGGCAGTAGCGGCAAAGACTTAAAGCTTGTCTTGGCCTTTTCTGATAGGATAGCTCATTCTTTAAAATCTGAAACACAGAGAGCTCTGCTTCTATCTAAAGTCAGACCTCTCTGTGCTAAGGATTCTAAAGAATCTCAGTGTCACCAAAATTTTTAGGTACTTAAAACGTGCTTTCTCCCAGCTGGTATTACAGATTTTTCCACAGCCACTAAATGGGAATTCTAGGAGTATGATGTCAGTGAAGAAGTTAAGTAAGCTTCTTATAATGCCAAAATATAAATACAGTTCTTAACCCTTGTGCCCACCATCACTGTCCACCCATCCCCAAACTTTTGTGCTGAAGACAGACAATAATATTTTTAAAATGTCCATGTTATTAAAATAATTTTTATAAAGGCTTGCAGTATTTTTTCCTGATAATCACAAGAAAAAAGGAAACAAACACACCACAAAAGAAAAAAGATACTGTAAAAGTTAATGTCAAAGCACAAATTTATATATGCTTATTTGTTAAATTGTCTTCATGTCACTTGTGATAATGTACATTTCTATTTCTTTTGCAGTCTACCAGAATTGGAATGTCAGTGAATGCAATTCGCAAGCAAAGCACAGATGAAGAGGTTACGTCTTTAGCAAAATCTCTTATCAAGTCTTGGAAGAAGCTGCTAGGTATGGCAACAGAAATGTCCCTGCTCTTGTGTGTTTTAGCTGTGTAGCCTTGGTGCTCATCATCGACCCTGCCTTGCTTTATACATATTTGTGTTTTTATGTGAATGTTGAAACTTCCTGCACTGGTGAAATTGGTTTTTTTACTCTTTGACCATCACCAGGCCATTACTGAGAGAGTGTGTGTAGAGAAACGGTTAATGGATTTTATTTGGGCTGGCAGGCAGTAGGAAATCAGATTCTCTGACATGATTCATTTCTGAAGTCTCATTACCTGAAGTTGAGCTGGAGTGACTGTACTGCAGCACTAGGCATTAATAGACCTCTTCTTGATTATTGTCTTTGTCAAATACAACAAGTACTCTGAAGAACTGGTGTTAAATCTCATGTGAGAATGTGGAGGCTTTGAAGTTTGGTTATGAAGTGATTTGTGAAGAAAAAAAAAACCCAGTAGAAATTATGTTGAAATCTGCTAGAACTTACAGGTAGAGAGAAACAGAGCTGCACTTTATAAAACCTTCATAATTTTAAACAGCTTACTAATTAGTGACCTAATACCTTTTGTTTAATTTCCCTTAAAATAATTAATACACTTAAAACCTTTCTGTTAGGATTTTATTCAAGGGTATTTGGTAGTACTTAATATATCTGAAAACACCTAAATCTCAAAATGCATCCAGATATTTTTGTTCATGCACTGTGGTACACTCTGTTTTGTTTCTTTGTATGTAAGTTTAGGTAAATTAAGATTTTTGAAGCTAAAATTTTAAAATAGAAAACACTTTACATTATGATTTAGGTATTTACTATTTTATCTGGAAAAATATGCCAAATACCAGGAGGGTGTGAGTCCCCTACCATTTGAACTCAGCCTCATTTTTACCAACTGTGAAGTGTTTTATCAGATAAATTATTACTGTCTTGTAAATGACATAGAAAATACTCTGTGGACAATTTGTCAGAACTTTAAACTTTGATGCTCTCGTAAGAAACAACAGCCTGTGTGGCAAACCTTTTTAAGCTACATTAAAAACTTTTAACCTACCTACTAATAATGTTAGTTTTAGTAGTTAAAATTAGATGATACTAGACATGCTGGTAAAATACCTTTAAATTCATAATGACCTTTATAGCAAAAATAAATGCCTATCAGGATCTTAGTGTAGGATCTAATCAGAATTAACTGGTAAATAGTGAAAATAATAAACTTTCTATTTTCAAATTTAAATGTAGAAGTCCGGCTTTATTATATCAGTATGTAAAAGTGGTAAGGTATGTAAGTAGAGAAATTTACTTGCATATTAGCATCAGTTACTTTAAAGACTTCTAAAAGTAGCTGCTAGACTGAGTGATACAGCTCTCAAGTTATTAAAATTTATTAGTCTAAGTTTTAGAAACAAAACCCTATCAACATTTGGTGAGAGTTATTATTTTTTTTTTCTTGGAAGGTCAAAATTTTAATACTGCAACTTAACTTAGACAACATAGCAGAGGAGATACTCTCATTTCCAACAGAATTCTCATTGGGAGTGTGCTCAGATGCTGCTCTCTTTGGGGAGTGGGAGATCTGCCTGATTATCACTGTCCTTTGACTAAACAATTTGCCACTTGTTCATTGAGAAACTAAAAATAATTGTCTTGTTTATTTAACACTTGAGTACCTTAAGTCAGTCAAAATTGTATTAATATGTTATTATGTAAAGTTTACTGGTGTTTGAGTGTTCAAACATTGTGACACATGGGGAGTGTCACTCCTTCCTGGAGGGTTTCCATGCTGTAGAAGTCTGGGTGAGAATGTGGTGCCAGAAGGTCACGGTAGGTCTATCTGGGTGTAGGCTGCTGTGCAAAGGAGCAGTCCTGACTTCCGTTCTGCACAGGAGCCTCTTTGCTCTCTCTTGTGTTACAACTAATGCAGGAGTGGCTATCCAGAAGACCAGAGCTGGGAACTGACCACTTAAAAACCAATTGTTTTTTTCATTCCTTCTGGCTTAAATTTCAACTATCACTTTTTGGTCCAACCTGTTTGCAGTTACTATTTCCTGCACAGGGACTGTAGAAGTAGCAAACAGCTGGGGCAAGGTGGACCTTCTCCTCTCCTAGCTTTCTATAATCAGATTGTTTTAACACAGTTGGGAGACTCTACCTAAGGCTTTTTGCATGAGGTGATGTCAAACATGTAAGGAGCTGGAAAGCAAATAATAAATATTTGTTATTTATCAGAACTGAATACTTCTTGAGGCAGTGGGTATGTGACTTTCGTTCATGTGCTAATTTTTGTTACAGAACATATTGTTGTTTGTAAATTATTGTGCTAGCTCTAGTAGAGTTGTGGTAATGCACTTACTATATAAAGTCAAGTTAATCCTAAAAATATAGCACTGCTTACATTCAAAACTTAGGTAGATAAATTTTCCGTGGCTGTAATGTAGATCCGATAATAAGGCATAGTAAATGTTCTGCCTCTTTATCGCTGCTCAGTAACTCATTAGAAAATAAAGTTTCATAACTGTGAAAGACAGGGTGTAAGTATGGGTGGGAATCTTACAAAGTACTCTTATTCTGTTTTATCATTAGTTTTGACTTTCTTGGAAGAATACGAAATACCGTATGTTGGGCTGCTTGAGAAATCAGTTTCGATAATGCTGTTTATAGTGCATGTAAAATGGTATGGAGCAAAGATGGCAGCAGAAGCGGACAGCTGTTAATCGTACCAAGCATTGTACTCAGAGCTCTGAAGTCTTTGTGAGTTATTTTTATAAATAACATTTTGAATTTAGGCAAGAATTGTTGACTGTTCAGGCTGCATGTAATGTTTCAGTTCAATGCTATCAAATTTTAGTCTTTAGGAATGCATGGGAAACATGAGAACAAATCAAAGTGAGTTGTGAATCACCAGATCTATGTGGCTTGACTCAGGCCTTCCCAGGTTACCAATGTTTTATTGGAGGGGTTGGAAGCTGTGCAGCAGGGGGCTTGTGACCATTGTCTGAAGCCACATTGCAAGGTCCCTTTCAGATACTTTCTGAAAGTTAAACTACACAGCAGAGATGGTCACAATTTGCATAAGGAGCTAAATTCAGCTCTCCAAATAAAATGCTGCTCAGTTATAACATTGGATTTACAAATAATTGTTTTGCCAAGTAGCTGAGTATACAGAGTATGCTGTGCAGATAATTAATCTATGCACACTCATTTAGGTTGTCAGGAGTGTTTTTTGTGTTAGAAAAGCAACAAAAATCCCTTAAGGAATATAACTCTCATAATAAATAATTACATGCTGAAGTGAAGAGTATACAGTGAAAAAGAATGTCCAGACCTCTAAGTAAACTTCCGTCCTCTAAGTAAACTTTATATAGTAACTTTATTTACGGAACTAAAAAATACAGAACGACAGCACAATGTTCTTAACACTAAGTGAGCATCTGTTACCACTATTGAAAACTAAAAGTAAGGCCACAAACATTTTGAAATGCCTGTTTCAAAGAAGGACATGCCTGAGTAATTTTATTTTAAAAGAGTGTTTATTTGTTAATAATGCTAATCAGGCATCACAGAAGTATTTTACTAATATTACTTTGCTCACAAAATCCTTTGTTATTTCAAACTTGGATTTGATTCTCCTGGAGCCAGCAGGTGCAGTCTAGGACTATCTTACTGGTATGTTAGTGCTGTCATAAGTGAAGTTGTTCAAGGACATCTCAACTTACTGGCTTTGCCAAAAAAAAATGTTCCTGGCAAAGCAAGTTCTTAAATTAGAGTGTAATAGCATTTACAAATATTATTTATTATTGATAAGAAGAGTACATGTCTTTGTAAGACATGCAAAAACAATTTCAGTAGTTTCATTTTCATATCTGGTATGAGCTGTAGAAATCACCTCCTGTCAAGTGTATATTTGGAACTGTTCATGTACTGTTAATAGGTCTTGATTTGTTAAGCTAATCAGCAGAGAGATAACAATACACAATGCATTATACTATATAAGAGAAAAACACAATAGTGAATAAGTCCGTGTATCATGGTCTTTTGTCAGTAATGATAAAAAAATCTTTAAAAATAGCAAACAGTTCATAATTTGGTTGTTTATATACGGATTTTTATATATTCCTCCTCCCAGTGCTACTACTGAAAAGAAACTTTAATGAACTTACCTTCATGCCTTAGTATATCTTGCAGAGGAATTGCTGACAAGTGTAGCTGCTTGTGCATCTCAAGATTATTTGGTCAGAGTCTGGAAAATGAAGCCTAAATAACTATTAAATGTGAAGGTCGTTGTTAAATTAATAACTGTATAATTTGATACCTGTTCTCTTTTCTCTTTAACTTATTTAAACCAAATACTCAGGAAACTTTCCAAGTCCTGGTGGTGATTCCTGAGTAGGCAACGCACAGTATCCCGCTAAATTAAATTTTCATGTGCTTCCAGGTAATAACTAGCCACCTTTCATTAACGTTTCTGGAAAAATTTTTTACTTTAATATTTTTCTTAATTTGAGATTAGATTTATAAATTAATAATATTGCATCTTTATATTTTTTGTTTTTTCTTATTACTAGCAAATGTCTAGTGTTGGCTTATAATACAGTTAGAAAAATTTAGGAGAAGGCTATTAATGGCCTCTAACATTCAGATAAATTATGTTATTTGGCTGTGTCTTGCTACTTTAAAATTTTTTGTTCAATTGCACATACTACTGTTCTGTTTTATTTGACCCTGGAGAAATTTTTCATTGGAGAAGCTTCAAGTATCTTTCAAATTAATTGCAAGTCCAGGTAGAAGCTGCAGAGCAGCTGTTAAACTTTGAATGTCTTATTCCAGTGGCTTATAGTCTGTTCTTGTTACTACCATGTTCTTTGTATTTTAAAGAAGAAGTGTTAATATAAATTAGCTTCTCTTACAAAAAACCAAAGCTTTGAGGTTTTTTAATGGCTACCTGAAGATGCAGTAGCTAAAGCTGCAAAGTTAAAATTGTCAGTCCTAAAATTGGTTACAGTTTCCATTTGTTTCTGAAGCACAAATTAGTAAGTTTGAATAGCTGTATGGGGTGCAAAAAGGATCTGCACAACTTGTAGTTTATATTATATAAATATTTATAATGTTCTGTAGACTTCCTGAGGTGAATCACATTGGAATTTTTAAAGTCATTTCACAGAAGGGCCGTTTTTTTCCACCTTACTATGTTAGAATTTCTGTGGTTGTTCATAGTTCCCATTTCTTCCTTTCTATTAGAGTCTGGTCATTGAATGTAAAATAAGCTAATTAGTAGGGACTTTTAATTTGTCAAGGATAATTTTTCTTTCCCCAGAGGACAGATGAAATGCTGCCTAGCAGGCTGTTAATTGGACTCTGTTCTTTTGTCAATACAGTATTTCAATAAAACAAGATATGTGAGTTTAAAGATAGAAAGCATCTTTTCTAGTGCTTTCCAATTTATGATCCATAAGAGCAACTTAAGCACTTAGGATAATATTAACTTTATTTTCAGCATTCTGAAACTAGATTAAGCAAAAATATCTATAAACTCTTAAGTGATTAAAGAAGCTGTAGTTTTGAAGACATACATGCTGAAGATGTCCAGTCTCAGCTGCTCAAGCCTGACCTTGGTTTGAGACATCCTTGCATTGACTGGTCTGCAGCTATAGGAGGAGCTGTGCTTTTATCAGTGTGCTTTGTGTATACCCTGCCCTCCATAAGGGAAAGAAGCTATTGGGGTATTGGCAGGTGTTGGCAGGTGCCTGCCCGTGGTGAAATGGTGCTGGGCTAAATGGAAGTGTTTTTGATAAGAGAGATCTGTGTGCCAGCTATACCACTGTGGTGTGTATGCTGCATAATAAACAGGAGATACACAGGGCAGACCTGAATTTGACAGCCTGTGTGCCAGAAAACAAAGTGTAGGTAAAGGGGCTGAAGCAGAGGTCCTGCTTTGCAGACGTGAGCTGTACCCCAAGATACCTGTTTGATCTACTGGTTTGTCTTAAAGCCTCTGACAGAAATGAGCATGTACTTAAAACATTATGAAGTAAAATGAGATTGTGTGCATATTTGGAGCATCTCTAAAGATTATATCATGTAATCAGTTGTTGCCATAGAGAGAGTGAGTATGCATGTTAAAAATGGGAGTTGTTTTCTTTCTCTTAGTGCACTTTAGTTGTCATAGCAGAGAACTCATGTGATCCATTCGGTTTATAGTCTTGTTTGCTTTCTTAGTTAAATTATTTTATTAAATTGGTATCTTTATTAGGAATTCTTTAAATAACATCTTCAGCTTATTAAAGGCAGCCTGAGTGCATCATCTGTGTTTAATTATCTTCCTTTTCTTAAACAAAATTCATCAAGGATTGAATACAGCATTGCAAACAATGGGCGAGCTCTCGAAGGCTGGGGGAATACTCTGGAGAAGTATCTTGTGCTTTTCTGGTTCCTGTTCTATTTTGTGTGTATCTCTTTATAGGTGCAGCTGGAGACAGAATAGTAGATTGGTCCCTGGTCTGATCCAGTGGTGCTGTCTCTACTCTCTTTTTATGATTTTTTTTTAATAAAGTGGTATTTGATTAGATAAATTCCTTAACTCACAGGTTTAGGAAAGGATCAAAATCACATTCAGTTTATTGTTCCTATAAAAAGAAAGCCAGTACAGTTATTTTCTACTCTATAAAAATTAAAAGCTCAGTGTTTGAGGAGACCCAAATTTTTGTGTTATGTACAACCAAGTTCCTCTGAGAAGCACAGGTACGGGGTTCCTCTGGAAGTAAGGATGCTTATAGATGCTTAAACAAGGATTTACATGCTTAGTTCAGGACATCTTTGTTGGCAAGACTGAGCCTTAACAGATTTCCCTCCTTTTCTTGTTCTGCTTTTAATTAATTTTAAAGTTTGTAATATATTCTTATTCCAGTAATACAGTCTACAAATTTAGAAGTGTAATAGCAGCTTTATAAGGGCTCAGAAAGAGGAATTCACGAAATCTGTCACTCAGTGATGCCAATCTCACTAGGTTTTCTCTGTAGGCAGCAGAGAGCCAGCCTTTCTAGAGAACAAATCAAAGCAGGCACTCAATTTAGCCACTCTGAGATCCTCTTTACAATAGAAGGGTGTATGCATTCTTGCTGTGCTGGAGTTAAATGTTGTGATTGCTCTTTTCCATAAAGACTTTTGTCTTTATTCGTTACAAAATCGTAGTGAAATATAACCTTTATGGGAATTGCAGATTCAAATATATTTAAATACTGAGGCAAATAATTTAAGTGCTATCACAGAAGATACTGTCTGTGTGTCTGGAAAACTCATTCAAAAATATGAAAATTACTTTATATTTTGCCAGCAATGGTGTCTTCCACAATATAATTAAAAAGAATGGCATGTATGTAGTAGGAACTTAAGTATATAAAACATGGAAGACAAATTCCAGAGACTTGATGCAATCCTAGGAAGTTACTGTCTACCTAATGCAGGAGTGTTGGAAAAAATAAATCATGGAAGTCTTTGTTTCCATCATGTTTTCACTGCCAGTTTACGCAGATGCTGGACTTGACTCGAAGGATCCTGAAGTGTTGTCATGTTTTCCATTTCCTGCGTTGGGAGGGTGTTGGGAAGTGGAAGGCTGTGCTGCGAGAGAAGGTCAAAGCAGAGAGTGGGAGCTGATAGCATTTCCAAGTGGTTCAGGAGAAATCATGATATTTTACCGCTGCTTTAAATCAGTTACTATTTCTGGGTAGAAGAGAGTTTCTCATGTTTTGTATTTCCAGATGGACCTTCAACTGATAAAGATTCTGAAGAAAAGAAAAAGGAGCCTGCATCTTCCTCACAAAACAGCCCTGAAGCCAGAGAAGAAAGGTGCTTAATTCTTATTGGCTGTGCAAATAATCTCACTCAGTTTAAATTGACATTAAACTGTTTGGTCCAAATTTGTCATATTACAGACAGCTGCCATATTCTTTTCTGAAAGGCAGAGCTGTACAAGAAACAGTGTGTTGTTGGGGAAATAAACTGTGCTACTGTTGACATGAAAAAAAAAGAAAGACATAGGTCAAGATATGGCCAGACAAGTTTATTGTTTATTCCATCTGTTGGGTCTGTCAAATACTCTGTCCTCTCTCAGTACTAGCACCCAGCTTTGAGAACTGTAAAACGACTTTCAGCCTCTGCTTTGTGGTAATTGCATATGCTTCTTCTGTATGTTAGCTTTTATGTTTAATAAACATTGCACTTTTTTTTGGTAAACACAAAATATGTTACCAGAAAAAAAGCCTACATTAATGCCACTGCAGGAGATGAAGAACATTTACAAAAGAGTATTTGCAAGCCCATTTCTTCTATACATTTCTGAGTTTAGTGATCTCTGTTCAGCAGCCATTTTAAAATTGAAGCTTAACCTCTAACTGTATGTCCAGATGGAAGCTGAAAACTTGGTTTACAGTTTGCAAAACTACATAAATTGAGGGGGGGGGAGGGGGTGTGACCATAGCACCCCTTCAATACAGTAAGCAGATTGAATGCAAGGCATTTGCTGCAGAGTGAATGTTGGTGTGATGTATCGTCACTGTTTTATAAAGTAAAGTTCCGTGGGAGGAAAAAAAGCTTTCATGTTAATGTAAAGAACTGAGAATTAAAGCTTATGTGCCACATAATGGAATGAAATACCTGCTATGTCTCTATTGTGTGGAATACCCTAGTGAATAGTCTAAAGACACTTTAAAAATTGCTTTGACTCTAGAGCTATAAATAACTTTAAAAAGGTGGCCTGTGCTCTTATTTTCGAATGCCATCAAAAGGATGTAGCAAAAGACCCGTATTTTGCTCAGAAACAAAGTTATTTGAAGAAGGGGAAAAAAACATTAATATTGGTTTTCATTTTGCCTTTCTTTAGCAGTTCAAGTAGCAATTCCAGCAGCAGGAAGGAGGAGGGTAGTGCTCCCTCAAATTCTTTCATCCCTTCTTTTCCCCGGGCACCAAGCACTTCAGACTCTGTAAGAGTGAAATGTAGAGAAATGCTCTCTGCAGCTCTCAGAACAGGAGGTGAGCTTTGTAGACTATTTTTTCAAGTTTAACTATTTCCTTCACTGTTTTTGTCTTTCCCACTCTACTTGTTCTCCTGCCCTGTAGGGTAGACTAAACCCTGTTTGTGTCCATTTGTGTGTAGACCCATAAACCAGTTCACCCAAGCTGCAAGTAATGAGTAACCTTGACAGCATGGGAATGTTTCAAAATGCATTTTTGTTGCTGCTAATTGAGGACATTTTGTGGCTCAGTTCATCTGATACCTTGCCAATAGGGGATCTTCTTTTCAGGAATGTTATTGCCTCCTTAATTCTTCATTTAAATCTTTTTGTAGAGGCTGCTATTTTTTTTGTCTCAGTCTTTTTGACTGAGAGGGTGTGGCTATATACAAGACTGTCTTTCTTACACCAGAGGTCCTGGGAACCTTCAGATTTTAGTTTTTGAAGGCTGCCTATCTGTTTTGATTTGTTCCTGACATTTCAGCAAGATGCAATAAGAGAGTCTTGCATTGCTCTTAACCTCAATGCCTTTTGGGTATCTGTAAATTCCTTGACTGTTTGGGTTTTTTTCTTTTTATCTCTCATGTACGCTTGGGTGTCTTTAAACCAACAAATTGAATGATTTGCTAGATAAGGAGCAAACTGAAAGCTAGACTTTTCAGATTTTTTTATCTGATTTTTTTCCTGGTGCATTTTTCTCTTTATCAAAATTATGACCCAGCTCCTGTTTCTCTGTTCATATCTTAGTGTAACTTGGCCCACTGTAAGTAGACTTCTGAATCATCTGTGTTTATTCTCTTCACTCCTTTATTCTTTCTTTTAATTCATATAAATTCATGTATAGACAACAAGCAAAGCTGACTAAAGACCATGAATTTGTGGTCATCTGGATATATAGTTCATAGACTTCTTTTGGGAGCAGTCACGTCTTAGTATCATAGCATCTTAGTATTCATAATTCTGTAAAGTCTTCATTTTAGATAGTTTTCCAGAATACTTTTTTGCTATGTTGCTTTTTGCAGCACATATAAACTGATGTTCCATATCAAAATAAGGTTATTTTTTTATTTTATGGCCTTTGGTATGAGACCAAAGGACAAATGATATTTGGAATACTCACTGAGATACACCCATACTGAAACGAGGAGGCAAACATTGTATGTAATTTGTTCTTAATCTGTCTTGGAAAGGTAGATTTCTTTGTGAGGAAGTGTTTTGGTCAGAAACAGTAAACAGTTATCTTAAGACATTTTAGTTGAAGTGTTGTATTGCCTTCAAGACTGCTGTGGTCTATTTCTTCTAATTTGCATGTTTTATGACACGTCTCTGCTTTGCAGTTAAAAAAAAAATCTAATAAGATTGTTTGTTATTTAATTACTATGTTTCTAATAAAATCTTTCTCTTCCATGCATGCAAAACATTTATTTGCTTATTCTTGTATTGTGTGGACTAAAACAATTGATTAAACACAATATAAAATGTTTCCCTTTTATAATTGCCTGTTCTGTGCACAGGCTGTGGAGATGGGAGAGATGCCAACCCTTTTGGAATATTTTAGGTTTTTCTGTATAGCAATGTTTTTTGTTTCTATTTGTGTTTACAATTAGGTGTCAGACGTTTTTTGGTTTTTAAGTGTTTTTAACTCTTAACCTTCTGTTCTGCTTCTTTCACTTATTTGTGTTCTTCCAAGTAAGAAATTTTGAAAGTTTAAGTACACAGTAAATTAAAATTACATGTATAAAAAGGTGTTTTATAATTTGCTGAGTTTCAGAGTTCTGGAACTATAGGGATCTCAGGTATATAGAACACAGAGTGTCAGGTTGCTAATATTTTATCATTTGTTTTCCTCAGATGATTACATTGCTATTGGTGCTGATGAAGAAGAGCTGGGTTCTCAGATTGAAGAAGATATCCTTTGTTGTATATCTGTGTGATCTAGAGCAGGAGTGTTTTTAAAAAACAGTAATTTTCAAATTAATTAACTTGATCTATATATTGAATGTTTTTGTATTTCATATGAAACAAAAATGGCACTGTGTTCAACACATCAGTACATAAATTTAGTGTTTAAAAAACCAGCCCAACCTAAATGATTTGCCTTAAAATATGTAGGAATGCATGTAGGTGAGTGTGAGTGGGTTCTTTTCGGCTCAATATGTTTTCCTTGTAGCAGCAATATTATATCTTACTGAAGCATTCTTACATAAAATGCTGGGCTCTTCTACACTGTTTAAAAGTCTTTTCTTGTTAACAGTCTTAATCATTTTCTAGTGTCTTTATTTAATTTTCTACATGTTTATTTCTAAATGGATTTGCAGTTTTAAAAAGAGTGGTGTGTTTGAACAGTTCCAGAACAGAGATCTGCACTTCTTTTTTTAACAAAAGAAAAAAGTGTTAGTGAACTGTCATTGTTTGAATATTTGGTTCAGAATTGAATTAATTTTCAGGATGAGATCAGTAAACTGGACATAAACTTATGGGTGACTTTTTACTGTTACAGTTGAGGTCTTACTGCCCAAAAATTCATATTTCACTAAGCCTGTGCTAAACTATGATTAGGCTTCAGAAGGTTGTGAATTCTGCTGTATTGAACAGGAAAGTAGCTGTTGGTTGGGGTGGGGAGAGAACTTGATGGGCAGTGGAGGAGTACACTGATTTAGAACTTGCCCCCAAAATGAATCTTTTCTAGTTCTCTGTTTTACTTGTTAATGTTTTGCTCTATTTTACTTATCCATGTTTTGTTCCTTAATTCTAAAGCACCTATTTTTCAAGAATTAAAAAACACTGATATGAAATACAAAAATAGGGTACGAAGTAGGATAGCGAATCTCAAGGATGCAAAGAACCCTAACCTAAGGAAAAATGTATTATGTGGAAACATTCCTCCTGACAAGTTTGCCAAAATGACAGCAGAGGTAAGTAAAGCACAGGTCTTGAACTATTTCCCTCTTGGTCTTACATCCTGGCCTGTGTTTATTAGCCACAAAAGTAATTTGTGTAAGCTGCCCGTAGTTCTGAAAGACTGTGGCTTTTTTCTGGCTTGCAGAATCTGAATTACAGGGCTGTGTTGGGGTAGAGGCCATGAAATTGTCTTTACAAGTCAAAATAGATCTAGAAAGTCAAATGAAGAAATAGATTTTATGGGAGAGGAAAATGAAGACGCATCTTGTTAACATCTTGTTTCAGTTCTGTAGTTCTGCTTCTGTGTGTTAGGTTCTGCCCCCTCACATGAGGTATAAAGGAGTGTCTTGGAGACTGAAGGGAATTATTATGGTCAACTAGTGCAAATCATGACTAACTTTATTCCAAAAGAAAGTTGTGGTGGTTTTTTTTGTTGGTTGGCTTTTTTATTAACTATAGTTTCACATAAAGGTTAGGGCAAACAGAGGCTGGTGAAAGAAAGTGTAAAAAAAGCAAGTTTTACCTTCAGTATGTATTTTCATTTTCTTTGTTCTACATGTTTATGTACATATGCACAAACATATGTTTTGTCTTGTCCAGTGCATTGATTAGTGTTTTGGATTAAAATGTCAACGGCTAAAACCCCCTTAGTGTTAAGATTACTTCTGAAGTGAAGCATTGATGCAAGATTTTCATTCCACACCTACATGGGATGGTGAATAAAATTTTATTGAAGAAAAATGTAACAAACTGGTTTTGCTGTGTTCACTTGATTGCTAGACCTTCTGGGGATCTTGTGCACTAAGACTGTTTTAAGAGAAAAATAAAATGGGTGATTCTGAACTATTTAGTTAGTGTTTAGAAACTAAGTTTATATGATTTCTGGTGAAATATGCTAAATTATGGCTGTACTGTATTTATCAGTACAAATATGGAAGTAGTCAAAATAATGTAAATTTTTTTCTATAATAAATGTTATGCAGGTCAATGAGATAATTATCCAAGGATCTGACCTAGGGAGAGCATCTTTTTTGCCTCTTTGGAGAACTTTTAAGTCCTCTATCTTGCCTTGCTTAAGTTTCTGAACTTCAGAAGTGTATTTACATAGAAATGTTTCTAGATGTTTGATGTTGTACTTTTTTTTCCCTATCCGTGTTAAAAAGGAGAACATTTTTAACTTCTTGTAGCTTCTGTGCTGTGAAATATCCCAGCTTAAGTCTTGTAAAATTAAAAATGTGTAGAATTACATGGCTCTTCAACAGAGTTGTTGTTCATGGATTCTAAATAAAAAATTGTATTGGCTCGCACTGTGGTAACTTGTTTTAAAGCTAAAACTCTCTAGTAAACTCTGTATGCTCTTTGTCCTTTATAGGAAATGGCAAGTGATGAGCTGAAAGAAATGCGCAAAAACCTGACCAAAGAAGCCATCAGAGAGCACCAGATGGCTAAAACAGGAGGTACCCAAACTGATCTGTTTACATGTGGCAAGTGCAAAAAGAAGAACTGTACATACACCCAGGTGCGTGATTATCCAGACTCCTAGTTTTCCTTTTTCAAACCTTAAGTCCTATATAAAGATAGTCAGAGAAAAAAATTGGTATTGCAAAATGAACTTTTAACGATATGCTGACAAATTACAAAATGTGAAGATAGCTGGACCTACTTAGTTGTGCTTATGTAAAGCAAGTTTGTTGTATTTATTTGCCACAAATTTTATGTAGATCGAAGCTGAGTATCTGTATAGATCGAAACTTCAGTTTCTTTGCAGTGCTGAATTTTTGCTAACTCTTCTTAATACGTTATATTGATAAGGGGTTTATGTGGAGGAGAGATACTGTTTTTAATGTGCATAAGCTTATTTTTACAGAGGGACTAAATAGCAGAAAATTATATATACATACATACACGTGTATATTTTTTACATCTATTTAATGTGCCATTTGACCAACACTAGACCCTGATTTACAGTCATTCCTACAGCCACAGAAAGGGTGCTTTAATTTGTTTAACAGTGCTTCAGGGAATGTAATTTTCATCATAGAATCGGCTGCATTTATACTTTATATTTATCAAATGCTTTAAATAGCAAGCTGTTTTTCAGTCATGAGACTTTTAAGCCTTTGCATCAGTAAATGTGTGTGAAGGTGTACTGGACATTGTACTTTTAGTGCAGAATCTGCTCCTAGAAATATGTGCACAGTTTCAGTGCAGGAATTGGTATTTTACTGCTACTAAATCTCTCAGAATCGGAATTTATATAGGAAGGCAAAAAGCCCAGTTTCAGTTGATACATAAAGTTAACTTGTATTTTATGCAAATTTGTTTCCTTAATGCTAAACTTTGATTTAAACAGTTACATTGAACACACACTAACAAAAATTGAAGATACTAATTTTCCTTTTCCGCTCTGGCTCTTGCCTTTGCCAAAGGTTCAAACCCGCAGTGCTGATGAACCCATGACAACGTTTGTTGTCTGTAATGAATGTGGAAACAGATGGAAGGTAAGACTGTTAGACTATTCTGCATATTTGATAGCAGGCAGCCAGCCTCTGTGGTTAATTTGGGTTTACAGTAAATGTGACAAACCATTTTCTGTTCACTTTTAGTTACTTCTTAACCCATTAGTGATATTGCAAGTAGAGATTGCAAAATAGCTTTAAATTAGAAATGTATTTTTCACTGATGGTGTGAGATCTCTCAAGTAGGTTGGTGCCAAAGGAGGGGAGAAGTCAGGACTTAGTCCTTGCAACATTTAGTTACAATACTGCTTTGCCATACAATGTGGTGACAAGCTAATCACTGTGTTTTTGCTTTCTTTACCCAAAGTTCTTTTAACTGGTTTTAATCTCTGCTTTGGTGAGTGTAAAAGGCCTTTTTTAGACCTTTTGTTGTTATTGTTTTCTCTGTTTTTTTGCTATTCTGAAAAGAAGAAGCAATAAAAACAGAGAGATGACTGCTGCTGTATTCCTGTGCCAGGATAAGTGTAGGGCAGTGATAACTTAATTGAATATTTTTTTCAAGTTTGGGAAACAGGAATTTATAAAGTTTCTAAGAAACACTGGTAGTTGAATAAAATGGAGAAACACTTGTTTACTTGAAGGCCTGTAAAATTTACAGGTTAAGGTGTGATTGCATGCCATAGGAAGCATGATAACCTCATTCTCTTATTTTTCTATGTTAAGAACACTGCAGCTCTGTAGGTCCATGCCATGGTATACATTAAAACTGCCACATAAAAAAATATTTTATGCATCTTGGTTTACATAGCTTATTGCTGAATATTGTTCAGATATGTGCTTTGAGATACCTAAATAATATATAAAGCTTAGAAATTGTTTGATGGAATTGCTTGCACTACCTGCAAAAGTACGTTTGTCCTTAAAACCTTTTTTAAGGTGGCAGTTGCAGCAGTGTCTGTATACAGATGCCTGAAGGAATGGTTAAAATATAAGAAAATGCTTTAATTAGTAATTTCCATATCCTAAATATGGTGTTGTATTTCTCTTTCCTCTTGCAAAGATTTAGAACTAAGCTGTATGAAGATCTCATAAAAAATTCTTTTCTTTTGACAGTTCTGTTAGAAGAAGAAGTTGTCAAGACATCTGGACCAGTATGAACGAGGATTTTGTAATTAGCTTTAAAAATTAGGCTAAGCATCTAGCTTCCTGCAAATGAGAGGGTTTTTTGGTTTTTCTTTTATTTCAAAACAGCATACATGCCTCAAGTTAGCCTTTGTTTTGACACAACCATCATTTCCTCTAATGCCTTCCTATAGCTGGTAGTCAGTAGGGCCAGGTTGCTCAATTGTATGGTGAATTTTAAAATATTTTTTCATTTTTATAAGTAAGTTGACATTAAACTTTTACCAGTTAAACATTTTGTAACTGTCTTGTTTTTTTCTAACTGTGTGAGTAATATACTGTATTTTTTGTGGTCTGAAATATACACGCTCCTTCTGTGTGTATTTTGCCTCTCCACATTTGCTCAATTGTCAGAATGAAATGTGTTTCTCTCTGCGCTTTGCTTCTTCACTTTGCTTTGCAAGTAGAAAGGTATATAAGTTCATCATAACATTAAATTCAGCTGTTAACTAAAACACAATTAATTAACTCTCTAGTTTGTGCTTTTTCTGGACTAGGACTAAATTTGCAGTCATGGGGTTTGGATATTTATTAGTGGATATGATGACCTCTTTTGCAGTGGTTGGTTAAGCTTGTTTATGTAACCAGCTTTAATCAATGCAATATATTTTATTGCCCAAAGCATGTATTTTACATTCTATCAGTAAGGCATTATTTCTAAGACTGTCTTAAAATAGTGGTTAAATCTGATTTGAGTGTTCATTCTTGTTTAATGTGCTTGACAACCAACTTGGGTTTAGACTTTGTAAATAAGCAAAGGCATTGTGTTGTAGGCTATCCTAATAACACCAGCTAACCAATTCATTACATTAAACTGTCTGGGGAGGTAGTACTATACTCCCTTCATTTAAATGGCATTGATTATGTTCATGAAATTATTTCTGAGATGTAGGGTATCCGGTGTCAATCATAGACCTGCAAGTGGGAATAAATTGTAAAAGTTATGATCTTTTCCATATGAAAAGTAATATAAATGCTGTTTTTTTAGAGTCTGCTTTTTAACAGTGTACGTTTAGAAATATTTGCAAATGTGTTTTCAAGGGAAAACATGTCAAAATCTTTAGAAAAGATTAAATTCTTTCATTATATCTAATTTTATATTACTTAATTTGTTGGAGTTTGGGGCTGAGGTGGTCTTTTTTGGCACTGTATAAATTATTCATGAGGGAATGAGAAGAGTATGCACAGCTCCTGGTGAATAAATTCCTTGAATGTAAAGGAAAAACAAGTTTTTCTATGTTGAATGTTTTTTATGTGATGGTTGCAACTATAACAAATGAGTTGGAAATAATATGATGACACCTAAACTTTGAGAGACAAGAAGTGTTTGGTTAGTACTTTATACAGCAACCTTTTCCAGTCAGCTTATGCAAGAAAGCATGGCTTTTCTGCTGAAGGGAAAAAAATTATTAAAATAGAAGAAGCTTTGTTACCAACTATTTTTTTAGGCAGAAAATTGCTTACCATTTAAAATTTCTTGCATAGCTTTTAATATATAAACACTTTAAATCAATTTATACTAATGCCCTTTAGAAAACACTTTTTTCTTCTAGCAGCATGGGTTAATTTTTAGTCTGTGTGTAGGTCTATTGGCAGGATTGCTTCCTAAGAGTTACTAGAAGTTATAAATTTTTTTTTTTTTCAAGTTGTTGAGGACAACAAACCAATTACAGATGTTTACTATCAATTAGAGTGTTTTGTTTGGGAATCTTTCTAAAAGAACAAGTCCAAAAAATTGTGTTAAAAACGACAGCAAATTGGATGCCAGGTAGACCTAAATTTGCACAGCTGTTCACAGCTTATATATACAGGGCAGGCACTGGTTGGTTTGCATAACCTTCCTCACACTGTGTGTCCTTTAATCTTCGTGTCTGATTGTGACACTTAGAAAAGAAATACCTTTGGAGAAAATTTAGTGATTGTCTTTCTATAGTCACCAGAATATATCTGGACTTTACTAAAAGAACCAGAACTGTGGTAGCACTTTCTGTGATGCAGGTGTATCCAAGTAGGAGTTGAAATAAAATGTTATTTCACTTGATGATACCTGAGTAGCAGCCTTCATCTTTCTCTCCCACGGTAAAAAGAAGTGTTTCTTTTGCCCAGTGAAAGATGGAGTGCAACAACTAGATCCAAAAATGCATCTGTTCTATTCATGCCTTATTTTTGTTACTCAAATCCAAAAATAAAACTTTCTGGTACTGATCTTTGGATGGACCTCTGTTTAATAGTTGCTGCAGTTTTCACAGCTGTCTGAAATTTGCCTCCTGTATCAGAGAGGATGCAAAGGTGGGGCTGAGACTGTCTCATTTCTCCAGCTGGCTGGCTTGTCTACTGGATTGCCAATTGTGCTATGACTGACCCAGTACACTGGGATATTTCATGCACTGAAACATGCCAGCAGAACTGGTGATGACTCTCATCTTAGAATAGCAGGTTTGGTTATTACCTTTATGGACACTTAAATTCTCTCAGATGGAACTGAGTTGTCTTTCAAGTTAAGGTAGTTTGTACACAATTCTAATAGAGAGAAAGAGGGGGCCACGTTTCTTCCAAACTGTGTGTTTAGTTTTTTAAGGATCCAATCTTCTGTAAGCAAGGCCAGAGGATCCTGCTGCTCAGAAAACACAACTTCTGGATCCTTCATTAGAAGACATTTTCTCATATATAATACATTTGCTCGTATATTATCTTGTTCAGGAGAAAGTATGAGTTTTAAACTATCTTATACAGAATGGTTCTTTTTGACTATCACTAAGCAGAAGGCAAATACTTGCCCAGTGATCGTGGCTGTTGTGAATCCAAGGGAGAGCTTAGTTTTTATCCAGAGTTCAGGATTCCGCTTGTGATCACATACAAGAATTTTAAATCGCAACTCACAACTCTTGCCAGCCTTGACAGGACTTAAGTCATCAACATGAAGTCTTCATTCTGTAAAATGTGGTTGTATTACCTTCCAAACACATGCCTCTGGAAATGGATCTTGAAATAGTAGTCATTCATGTAAACAAATCTGAGGAATCTCACTTCTTTTAAGCATAATTTTATACAACTGCATATTAGCTTCTGTTTCACTAGATCATCACTACTCTTGAATTATTTTACCATTTCAAAGAGTTTGGGATTAATTTAGTTACAACATTAGTATAAAAAAATCTTTCATAATGTCATTGAAATGATACTCATACCTTTTATGGCAGAAGACACATCTTCTTAAGAACTGCTTACAGCAAAGTCGTTTAAAAATTACTAAATGTGATATGATAGTCTTTCTCATCACTTTATCTTTTTTCTGATATCCTTTGTAATCAGAAACTGTAAAAATACATTATGCTTGTGTGATGAATTTTAATCTACCTTTATATGGTAGAGCCCTTCAGAATATATATATAATATTTTTTTCTCCATTTGTACTGTGCTAACGACTTTGGAATTTAAAGGTCAATATTTAAAGCACAATGTGTTGGCTGAAGGAGCCCATGCAATTTTAATAGTGCTTAGCAGGCTGGTGAAAAGAGCAGTCTTTAACAGTATGCATGTTCTGTAGGAGTTACTGCTTTATGATGTGCAGACATTGAAGGAAGAATGCCAGTGGACTGGAAAGTTGTTACAGCTTAATGATATCCTGCAGTTCGATAAATGCCAAGGCAAACCAACCATGCTCATTTGCAACCTAGGATAAATTGATTTTGTGATAATTTCTTACATGATTAAATAATGTCTTATGTCAATATGATTATTTTCTCCTGCTATTCATGTAACAGCTTGTCTATGGAAACTTTTCCTTTTTGGTGTGCTCTTCTTTTGCCCTGAGAAGTTTATGCACCATGAGCAGGTATATAGCGATGAAATGTAATTAACAATTTGTTGTCTGTGTGGGTGGGTTTTTGCTTTCATCTTCTCCCTCCCTCACTCCTTGCCTCCATGGCATCAATTAAATCCAGCATTAACCTGTCTCAATATAACAAGATATTTAATGGAGTGGGTTGTTTGTGTTTTCAGGAAGTATTCTTGGGATATCTAGGGACTAGCATTCTGCCACTGGTGATGGGTATAAGCTTAAGCCTAAAGCACAGCATTAACATTTGTTAAAATATTTCAGGAAAGAATGCACATTGCAAATGTCAACACATTGTAATGCAGAAGTAAAATGAAAATTGCCTAGAGGGTGTCAATTGCTTAGAACTTGTGGCATATGGAAAATAAGCTTAGAAATTACTATTTTCTTCTTTTCATAATTTTATGTTAACCATAAAACTGCCCAAACCAATATAGTTTTCTCTCCTGTCTAACTTCATTGCATCTTTTTTCTTCCTTTTTCTTGCAGAATAATAGAATATATTGTTTGATATGGACTATGAGTGTTCAGTCTGTCTTGCAGCATTTAATGAAATACGTTTTCAGGGAAGAGAGATAACTTAAAAGAAATCAAATTCTCCATTTTGTGAGGTGACATGCTTTGAAGTTTGTTTTTTTTTGATGTGTGCATATCTTTCCAACAAGCTGAATTTGACCTAGTTAAACTTAATTTGTCAACTTAAAGATTTAGAGCACTTTACCCACCCTGATGAAAATTAGTACAGCATCATCTGTGTGACTGCAAGCTCCCTGTGAGTGCTGCCTTTTGAAGATACTTAGTTTGTTTTGCTGAAGTTGCTACTTACATTGTAATATTTCACATAAACTGATAGTGTATTGGTAGTGCTTTGGGTGTGTTAAATAGAAATTCAGCTGAGGTAACCAGCATTGATAGGTTAAGCAGTGGCAAACAGTACATGAACTGTGTCTTTAATGGTATGTGAAGGCTTTCCTCTTAACTTAGCCATCCAGCACTGTGCTACAGTGGGCAAAAGCACTTTGCTTTGCTCTGCTCTCTGTAGTTTTTTTGGTTTACTTTTTTGTGCTGACACATTGAATAGTGTTTTGTTGTTGGAAGATGATGAAAACATCATAGAATCATAAATTATTTTGGTTGGAAGGTACCTTAATCTAGTACCAACCTCACTGGCTGGAACACTTTCTTCTAGACCAGGTTGCTCAGTGCCCCATCCAACCTGGCTTGAACCAGCCCATAGCATTGATAAGTCACCATGTACCAGCTCTTCTCCCCTGGTGCTATGTACTGAAAAAATCAAATCATTATGTGCTTCAAAATCCAAATGCAGTAAGGGCACAACATGTCTCCTGTCAAGTGCATTGGGGAAACAAGTAAATTGCTCTCTTAAATTCTGTTTTGTTCTTCCCATTTCCTTTTTTTAGAGAAAGTTCCCATTTTGTATTTTTCATACATTCCAGTGCTGGAATTAGGCAAAGAGTGTGTTTTGGAATGGCTACAGTACACATCACTGAACTATGCCTGTCTGGTTCTCCCTTCTAGGGGTATTTTTTTTTTTTTTGTCCTTCTGTTTCCCATATGTCTTTTTCCAACCTGTATGTGTCTTTTGACCAATTAAATAAATACACAGGAAAAAAATACAATTCACTGGAAATCCACTATAAACTCCAGAGTTTAATATAGTGGAATTATAGTGTATCTTATAATTTAGAAGAAAGAAGACATTAGAGTAACAGATCTACAGATAGTTTATGTGGATTCAATTTACTTTCTTCCTAGTATTTCCTGTGATTATTGATATCGAGATATGACCAGGAATTAAGTGTAATGCTTTGGGTATACTGTAAATGAATGTGGTTTATAACTGAATAGAGCTGGTGCTGTTGGACAGTCTGAAATAGTGCTGTATCAGAACACAAGTTCCATCTTTCTGCTTTTATTAAGTAAATTGTGTGTATATCTGTAATGGAAACCTTACAAGATCTGTCAGGGAATGGGATAATTTCATATTTACAAACCCAAGATGGCTGAAACCGCCATACTCTTGAGAGCAAATAGTGAAGAGTTTTACAAACACCTACTGAGAGAAGAGAAAAATATGTTAGAATTCTTGTGCTTTATTTTGGAATTTGAATGCCCAGACTTGTCTTCCTCTGAAATAAATAATTTAACTTTATGAACATCAACAAAGGGAACTTAATGCTTTCAGCAGATTCTAATACTAAAATAATAATTCTTCAGCAAAGGATTTTTTTTTTTATAAGCAGCATTATTTCAACCAGTAACTTCCATGAACTTGAGATTGCGTGCCAATTTCCATTAGTGCACCATATATGCATTACTACATATATGTGGAAACAAAATAAGTGGAATGTACCTATGCCAGGTGTGATGGCACTGCCTAGAGTAACACAGCACTAACAGTAATATTTTTACTTTGGTCACAGTGTGGATGGGGCAACTGGTTTGGTTTTCAAGAAAATTCTAACACTCAAAAATCAGTTTTAGTTTCATGCACAGTTGGTATTTGTACCTCAGATATAAGTTGTAATAGCTTTGTGACTAAATTGTCTGCTGTGTTTGAAAAAATACTGCATTTTTTGAACAGTGTTTCTTTTTCATTCTCTTCATTTCCTTTTGCAAAGTAATACTGAATTTAATCAGAAACTGTACTTAGCTGATTGTGTCAGAGCTTTGTGCGGATTTAAATTACATAGTCTGTAGTAAAATTTGCCTGAGTTATTTTCAGGTAAATATCTGCTTAATTCTAAATTCCCGGTGGATTTCTGTAGCCCAGAGTCCTGTCTGTTTTAAAATAAATACATATAAGAAAAAATTCTATGCTTCGATGGATTTTTCAGACAAGGACTGAAGCAAGTCCTTATAAATAGCAGAGTTCATAAACCGTGGGTAAGAGTCTCTGTGCATTAAGGTATAAATTTGAAGCTGTGCATCATCAAAGGTGTGTTGTGAAGGTTCCAGCATATTTCGGTTAATAACTTCTCTTACTCTGGAGTCCAGACTGACCTGCATATTAAAATAGAAAGTCATGTAAATAATTAAATAATAGTGGTGAATAGTACAGGTGAATAGTACAGGACGGTCTTAGTTTTTTATTATTGGTTGAAAAAGCCATCTTTTTTAAGTATTTCAGCTGGTGTCCTCCAAGACTGTAAAAATTGCTAAATAAGCAAAAAATATTCTGTTAAAATTGGAATGGAGTAATAACTTGAGTATGGGTAGAGAAATGTCCTCATTGAGGTACCTTATTTGAACAAGTCTGTCTGCAGTCCCATTATTACTGAGACCAATGGGTTATTTCCAGACCAACTTCCTGCTCTCTAGAAGAGAGCATTTGTAATTTTTGGTGACAGTTCATTTCCTGGAGAGCCTAGTGCTGTTGTACAGAGACTGAGTTTGGAGTAAGAGTATGACGCAGGCGGACAATGTAACCTGGAAAGCTGTTGCTTAATCAAATTGCTCTTAAAATCAGAATGAATTGATGTGAACCACAGGTAGGGCTATATAATGATTCCATACAACATTCAGTAATGTCATTTTTTTTTCTGCAAGTGTCTAGTGTCTTTAGAGAGATATTAGTATTGCAGGAACAGACTGGGTAGATTTAAGCAGCATTTTTATAAGTGCGTAAGTGTAGCTGGCACCAAAAAAAATTAAATTGCAATTTTGCAAGGATGTTGGAAGGTTTAAAATTCCAGCCTGCCTGGCAGGATTATATTCAGACTGTACTGAGGTGTCTTTGAAACTTGACATATTTGCTAACAGCAAAGTGACAAGTAGTTTTGAAAATTTTGGGAAAGTCATTGTGTTTATTCTATGCCATATATTGTCAGCTGCTCTTTGAGAAATTCGTGCTTTAAAAATAACACTTTATTTGTGATTACTGTGCTTCTGGAGAGACACATACACCCCCTTCTGAGTGTAACAAAAAAAGGAACTGATTCGTCCAACAACTAAAATTTGAGTTGCGCAAGGATAACATGATCATATATTTGTGCCTCAGACTAAATATTCCACATCAGCAAGTGTAGCATAGGAAGAGCTTCCTTACAAAGGAAGGAAAGTAGTTTGACCATCTCACCTCAACAATGGGTGCCTTCTTCCCCTAAATATCTACTTGATGGCAGTGGAATGGTGGTGGGGGAGAGGAACTTCTCCATTAGTATTGCTATAGCTTTAAACACGTTAGAACTAACTATGCAAAGAAACATCAAAGAATGTATTAGGGAAAGCAATATACCTCTTTTGGAGAAAGGATAGAAATATAATCTTCATAAATTAGTCTTGCTTTTTCTTCAATGACACTTTTGTTGGATTCTTGTTTTAGTTCCTCGCAGGCCATCCAGAAAAGCATGTTTTCCTCGCTGAATTCTGTTCTTAGAAATTCACGAAAAGCATTTCTGCCAGCTGGAGTAAGCATCAACTTGTCAAATGATTGAGCCCAGGCATTTACTTCTTCGAGAGTGGGAGCAGGGCTTAAGGAGGAAGAAGAGCAAAAGAAGAGAGAAATGAATGGTTGTTACTCAAGCTGTTTGCAACTGGCAGGAGGCATCTGCCATCACAATAGAACAAAATTGTTAAGTTCATGGGGTTCTGATTCCTCACTGGAACAACCCAAGTGCAAACTCTTGTAAACACATTTATGAGATGTTTTTTGAAAGTGTGGCTGTCAAAAGCTCTGATGCAGGTGATTGCCTATGCTTTGATGCAGAAATTGCAGATTACTGCTCAGAGTAATTGCAACAAAGAAGTACCTGTGCAACAGCTAGATATTTTTCCTATCCCTAATATTCCTTGTTAAATTGTGGTTAAAAATTGAATGAAAATACATATAAAAAAGCAATGATTTAAACACTGCAAAAGGTACCCACCTGTATGTTACCATTTTGCAGGTGCTTTTACCTGTTTGAGCATTTCTGAAGAAACTGTTGCCTGACTTGGGAGGATCTAAGCTCTGCTTTATTGTTTTTGTAAGGCTGAGCACTGCTGGTTAAGCTCACTGCATACTTGCTGGGTGAAAGCAGGATGTATTTTTAAATTATTCCAGGAAAAAGGAAGACAGTTTAAAATGCTGGTTTTAATTTGTCATGAGAGTGGGGATGTGCTGCATATAAATAATGTAAAATATTATAAATCAGACCTTTGGTTCATTAGGAGGTAAAAACCAGATGACTTGCAAATTGAGTGTAAATGACAAGTAGATAATAGTTCTTTTCATATTTCATGTAAATGATTGCAATTACTTAGTATGGTTTGTTGGGTTTGTTTCATTTTAGCTTGACAGAACACTTAATAAAGACCATACCTTTCCTCACAGTTTGGAATACCCTCTGCTTGGAGTTCATGAGATGTTCTCCTTGCTCTCTCTTCTTCTTGATTTCTAACAGTAAGACTGCAAAGCAGCAAACAAAGTTTTAGTGAACTTTATAGAGAAAAAGGCTGAACATACACCAGATACTTTTCCCTGTATACTAAAAAAATGTAATTCTAAAAGCACAGAAGCTAATGATAAGCACATTACCCATAGTTACATTCTTACCTTAATTTTGCAACTGTATAAACTTTGAGTGTAGCTGAATGCTGTTTAATATTCTATAATAAAGATTTTTTAAAGGAGGAAAGTTTCATAAAATATTTCAACTTGAAGGGACCCATAAGGATTGTCAGGTCCAATTATATATATATATATATATATATATATATATATATATATATATATGTGTACACCAAATCTATTCTCCATTGATTTTTGTGTGTTTTTCTGTGTATGCTCAGTGCAATGCTTTTACTTAAGCTGGACCTGATGCACTGGTTTTATGTGAGTTTGATTTCAAGGTAGGTGTCTTTAGATTTGTTTGTTTCCATTTTCTTCCTGCTTGGCTGTGATGAGGACCAAGACTCTGGTTTGGAGTGGTGATACCATGTTGTAGGGAAGCCAGAGTTCAGAAGCAGGACACAAGATTTAAGTGAGCTAAAGACTTCTTTCTGTATGTGATGTTGGAAAGGTAAGCATCTTTCAGAGTTCAGATGTAGATACAGCCAGATTGTGCAGTGATTGATTGCATCTTACAAAATTGCTAATACATGCATCAAAATGTGAGGTCTGGAGCACAAAGAGCAGACCTATCATTGTTGAATAACATTTTGAGTATGTCTGAGCGGAAACACTTGTTTGTGGCATCACAAAAACAAAGTTTTCTGCAATCACTAGTGGTCACTGACAGGTTTTGATGTCCCATGGAAGGGTTGCTGTCAACTCCTGCTTCTTTCATAAAATATTATTTAAGATAGCTCTAGTTTTTTAAAATCTCTTTTGTAGTTATAGATGGTTCATTTTCATTTGAAACTGGATTTGAAAATATAAATATTATTTTAGAGAGTACTGTACTACATTCCAGTTCATCCTGGCTGTGGTAGCTTAGTGTGAAATGCACATGCATATATGCATGCAGTCATATAATCTGTAAAACTGCTTAAAATATGTAAAGAAGAAAAGGTAGCAGTGAATAACCTGTTACTTACATGAAACGGGCCTTCCAGCTGAAACAAGGCAATACAGACACTTTAACTTCTAAGGAACTATCCAACTTAATTTCTTCATTTGTATCTCACCTTTCTTTCATGCTAATGTTCTGAGTTTTGCTGCCTTAATCACTAAGAATTTCATTTATCTCTAGGAAGGTTTTTTCTTAAACCAATGGATTTTTCTGCCTCTTTTGCCTTCCAAACTTTTGGTCAAGTCTTATGTGTGCCTTATTATTTACTGGGCATCTCCTTCTCCATCTTTGTCTACTGTAGCTCATAGTCTGCAGAGACCAGCTTTTTTCTTTGCCATGGCAGTCCATATGTTGAAGACATAAAAAAGCTTTTGTATTGCTAAGATGGAGAGTAGACAAAAAAAAAAAAAAACCACTTATTTTTCAGCAACATCTGAACCATATGATCAAACCCATGAATTATTTCAACTTACCTTTTCAGGAAAAAAAGAGAAAAAAGTAAGTAGTTATGCTAGTTCTTTATTCTGTTGGACTATATGGGTCTCAAGCCTTTACTACCCTTTTTACCAGTGGTTCTGGCCTTTTTTGAATGTGTAAAGTGATACGTATTCCTCACACACAGACAGGAAGTGATACTCTTGTCAGAGCTATTTTGGATTGAGGGCAACCAACAGATCCAATAGCAAGGAATACAGTCATCATAGAAAAGGAGAAAGACCAAAGAAATTACAAAAGCGTCCCTAAGAAAACATGCCATGCTTCAGAAAATTACTTACAGGCAGGCTTTTTCCGTAGAAATGTACAAGTAAAAATAAAGAGACCAGTGCAATACTGTATCCTCTTGGGATCTGGAAGAGTAATAGGCTGGAGGCTTGGGTTTGACTGCAGGAATGAACACAGGCTCTGAGCATCCAGCTGAGAGACTCATTTCAGTTCATTCTAAATCTACTATTAAGAATATGCTGAATATTGGATGTTCAGCAGCTCAGCTGCATGACTCATGGAGACTGTTATTTTTATTCCTATTCATAATTTTTCTGTTCCAAGAGCTTAGGCTATTTTGAGGAAATGGTCTATGAATGGGGAATATAAATAGCTTAATTACGGTTTGTTTTGCATTTCTTGCTACTAGAAAACAATTGTTAAAAAAAATAAATCTGAAATTATTTTAAAGCTGAAACAAGCTGCTCTGCTTCTGAGCCTGTATTAGTTTCCCAGATGATTCTGAAATGCAAATAGGAATTTTAAGCATCATGAAATTTGGGTACTTTCACAAACCCTATTGAGTAAATTGCTTTCTTTGAATTGTTTGAATAGTGAGATGCACAGAAAAGGAGCATCCAGGAAAATACCAAGTAAAATCACAAAAAAAACCCAAAAAAAACCCCAAAAAACACTTTATCAACAATTTAAAAGGTAAAATGCAAATTTTATATACTGTGACTTAGTAGATAAAAATATCATGTTTTTCCCTTGACAGAAAACCATTTTTGTGTAATGCAGCTCTGAACTGAACCACTTGCAATTGCACTGGACAGCTGTTGAAATGGCATTGGAATTTGTGTGGGGTGTTTTAACATCGATGCAATAGGTAGCAAACTGATCTTGTACAGGAAGAGTGCTAATGTCTCTCTAAATTCTACCTTAGTTTACCTCTAAGCACCTGCTGAAAAGCTTGGTAGGGTCAGAGGCAGAGTTCTTGGCATCTCACAAAAAACCCCAAACCTCCAAGCAGCATTTTGTTCTTGCAAAATATTCCCTATTTGCATTAGGGAGGGCAGAATTTTGTGTGTCTTGGCTTCTGATGAGCTGAGTACCAACAGCAAGGAAATGATAAGTCTTCTCTTCCTTTGCCTTCTAATGGTGTTTTCCAAAGCATTTGCCACAAGGTGCTGTTGGAAAACAACAGTGGAGTAGATTCCTAGCCTATAAGGTTATTTATGACCACTTCCCATCACCTCAGTGCCAGCTTTGCTTGCTCTGAAGTATTTATGTGGTGGATAATGAATTTCTAAGAAGCATTCCACTTGCTGTCAGTGTTTTGGGTGAACTCCATGGCTTGTATGAATGCAAGTTCTACTCTCATCCATTAAGTAACACTTTACCCTATGCAGATACAGGTCTTTTGAGTAAATTTACTTTTTAAGTTTAGAATTAAATCACATGAATCTAGAGGAGCTGGTACAAAAATGAAGGTGAACACATTGTTAATTTAAGGAATCAAGTGATTCCCTCTCTTTTGCTTTGATTGAGAAATCTTCCTTAACAGGAGTGGGACTTTTGTAATGGGAGTTTTTCTGCATTTTTTCTGCATAGCTCCTCATCTTCAGTAAATATGTTCCATGTTTAAAATTTCTGGTCCCATGATTCTCTTCATACAAGTTGCAGGTGCCATCAGTTGGCAGTACTAATTAATGACAACAGATCCAGTTACCTTCAGGGGAATAGAAGAGTGCTGGGCACCTGGTTATTCATTTTCTGACCTACAAATCATTTTTTAACTTCTCCTAACTCCATTTAACACCTTCAGTGCTGCTTGTCAAGGCCAAAATCTAAATCTAAAGCTGTGACATATTCTGGTATTGCTTTCAGTTTTTTGTGGGAGCCTTTGTGAAGCTCAGTGCTGAGGAGACCCTGTCCAGCACAAAATAGACATTACATAGGTATTGACAAAAAAAGCAATACAGATATTTCTTTTAAAATCTGTTATTTCAATGGCAGGGTAAAGACAGAGTACACTGGTGTGGAAGGTTGTATCTAGTAGTAGAGCACAGTTATCACTTTGTGTCCCAGATTTGCAGAATTATACAAGTGTTTTCTTTAGCTTATGTCGTCCAATGAAGGAGCTATGTGTTCCTTCCCTGCTATTCTGTTCCCTAGAGGCTTGAATGAGAGGGGTTACCATGAGCAGCTGCAGCAACAGCACCAACAAAAGCAGCAGGCATTGGACCCTCGATTTCCTGTGCTGAGCTGAGCCTGTGCAGCACCTGGGGTCTCCGGGGTCGTAGCCATCTGCCGTTTGCGTATCTCCGTCCTCTCTGATCCCATGGGCTGCAAGCAACAAAAGAAGGGAGAAGTAAGAAACAGCTCTCTTTTTTTTTTTTTCCTTTTTTTGTTTGCTTTAAAAGTCTTACCCAGAAGTTCTGAAGTCCACAGCCTCAAAGGAACTGAAAAGCTAAATCACTGTTCTTCCCCCATGAACGTTCTTAGGTGTTGAATCCTTTGGAAGAATCACTCATTTAAGTGCTGTGATGGAAGGCAAAGGGCTAATGAATTCTTCACAGTGTGGGAATACAATGAGAAGGGAGTGGTGATGCAGAGAGCAAAAGGTACAAGTGAGGGGTCTTGGAGAGCTAGAGCTCTTGGCACTGAGGTATATAAGCCTAGGAGTTGAAAAGGATTTCCTGAGGTTTTGACTTCAAGGCCATCCTAAAGAAAATAGCAGAATAAACAGAATAGCAGCAGCTAGGGCCTCATTTTTTTCCTTTTTTTTTCTTTTTTTTTTTTTTTTTTTTTCTTTTTACCAGAATGCACAGGCTTCATGATGCTTGAGTAAGACACCTGAGCTCTCCTGAAAATCTGGCCTTTTGTCTCAAACCTGCTGGTTCCCTTTGTAGCAAAGGGGGAAGGGCCAATGCTCATTTCTCCATGGAAGGTCTGACTGTCACAGTTTTTGAAAACATTTTTCTCTGTGCTTCTGTGAAGATAGGGAGGAAACACAAAACTAGATGGTAAGAATTACATGGTTTTCACTGAACTCCCCCCACCTGTAGAGAGCATGAAACAATTTTTGCTGGATGCACTGGTTGACTTTTTTGCCTAGTTGTAGGAAGTGTTTTTGGAGATTGCATTTTGCAGATTGTGCAGATAAGTTGATGAAATGGTATGTCCCCTTGAAGCCCCTGTTCATTTCTGACCTATCTCTGAGCTTTACATTTGCTCTGCAGCACTTAATAGGGCTCTCCTTATTATGCTGAAAGTTCTGCCATATGTAAGTGACAGATGTCTTTGAGAGATGAAATGCTAACTTGTACAAAGATGAGTATGGCTTTCTTCATTTTATTTGTATTTGAGTTTTGAATACATAGCTAGTCATCCTCCTGTGTCACGAGATCCCTTTGTGTGTAGGTTTGTTTCAGGTTGCTAAACCTTCTTTTGAGGCCATGACAATTGTAGGAGAATTAAAATTAACTGCTAACAATTTTGAGTTCTTTTTTTAAAATCTGTAATATCAGACTTGAATCTAATGAGATAAATACTTGGGGGTTAAAAGTTGTTTTCCTTTCTAAAATGTTCATCCAGGTTTAGAAAATGCTATTGTTTTAACTTGAGGGGGAATGTACAGATTGTGTCATGGACTCAACAGAAGTGTCAGGAGAAGAAAGAATGTTATTTTAGCAGAGTGCAGAATTACATTTTGCTGCACTTTGGCTACTGTGTTGTTTTTTTTTTTTTAATTTTGAATTTATTTCTGTCTTGTAGAGCTTAATAGTTTTTTTGTATTTGTGAGAACCACCCACTCTCCCAAGAGAAAAATGCATGACATGGTAGCAGAAGATGCACCTGTGTAGCAGGTGGAATAAAATACAAGAACAACAATATATGTAGAAACTATAACCCATTTTGAAACTCTGAAGGCCCAATCTGACAAGCAATGCCTAAATGACCAGGAATAGAAAATGAGAAAAAGAACATAGTTTCCAATTCTCCCTCCCCAACCTTTCTTGCTTCAAAATGTGGAATCTTAACAGAAATGTAGAATGCATTTGTAGAATCAGATTTCTTTCTGTCAGCTTCAGATTCACATGAATGGAATTAATAAGTATTAATTTTCTTCCAGATACCTATATTTTTTTTAAATGGAGCATTTTCACATTTCAATTAGAGAGGGATAGCATATAAAACATTTTTAGAAGGTCCGTATATCTCACAACATTTCAGGCTGCTCTGAACAGTACACAACAATTATTATTGGTTAGAAAAATGTAACTTGGATTCAGACTTGTGCTGTTTGTATAGGCTAATTTTGAGATATTTTATGTTCACACATTCATATCTCTATTTGATATTAATAATGAGTTAGCCTGGGCTAGATACCATCCAGGGTCCATGTTACAGGATGGCAAGGTAGAGAGCTGAGCAGTGATGCAGGTTATTACAGGGTTGTAGAAGCTCCTTTGGTGCACATGGTGTTAAGTCCCATAGGACAAAACCGTGTCAGGCTGGTCAGGTTCACAGAACAAGCAATAAGTGATCTATCTCAGCACTGTTTACCTGACTTCACAAGTGCCTTGTCTTATGTATCTATGTATCTTTTGGCTGCTTCTAATATATCCAGAATTTCACTGTAGGACATGGAAGTTTTCCCTCACACTTTTCTGCTTCTTGCTGCAGCCACCAGGGCTGTGTAGTGAGCCTTGCCAGGCAGTTGCTGGGTTTGAGCTGTGCTGTGTGCAGGAATGGACAGTAGATTTATCAATTACTCCAGTGGACACTATTTGCAGGGATTAACAAAATTCCTTGCTCCTTTATAGTGCAGCCCACATTGGCAACAATTTAAGCAATTGCTCGATTGGTTTGTGGATCTCTGGGAATTGAGATGGTTATTATGTTGCCTTCAGGATCCTTCAGGGCAAAAAGGAGAGGGTGTTTCTAGACCTTTGTAGTGAAAGGGTCTTCTAGTCATGTAATTTTACAGTTGTTAATTTGGGACATCAGATTTCCAGACCTCTCTGAAGGTGCTATGGGAATGAAAAAATTGTATGAGAACCCTCTGTACTGGATGTTCTCTGCACTTTAAGAACTGGAGTCTGCCTTCTCTGTCCCCACCATCTGGAGCAGCAATGTGCCTTGTTTGAAAATGGGTTAGAGAAGAAAACACTGAGGATTAGAAAACTGGAGATGGACTGTTATCTTGTACATGTTTTCTGAGGAATCCAAAAATACTTTCAAGTTAGTGATGGGGTGATGTAAGATACTTTTAACCAAAGGACTTCAACCCATACCATCTCATGCTCTGCTTATACTCAGACTGGATACGGTTTTAGCCAGTTTCTGGGTATAACACAAACAATCAGTAGGGTCTAATTTTGGTAATATTGACTCACTGTGAGGAATCAAATCTTTGAATGGGACAGTCAGTGTCTAAATGGAAAGGGGGTTCTGTTGCACAGGTCCTCATAGTGGTGGTGTTGGCTTGAGCACGTGAGGCTCTGGGACCTGCATTACTGCTCAGATCCTACACACAGGTGTCTCATGTACCCTGGGACAGCTCCAGTGTGCACATGATCCATCCCTGGTGGTTGTCTGGAGCTACAAATCATCTTCTACCTCCCTAAATTGTGCACATGAGTCTGTCCTGCATGATCATTTTTGCATCTGCAGGAAGTTTCTTGTGACTACAGACCAGTGACTGGCCACTTACGAGTCTCCTCTGACTACCTGCAGTCTGTGCAGAATTGGGTTGATTTTGTAGCTTTGGAGATTCTGGATATTCTTCATGCAGGAGGTTAATCAGCACATTGGAACATAAAGAAACTTGTCTAGGCACAGTGGGTCCTGCCTGGAAGAATCCACAGAACCATTCAAATTCCACATGGAGAGCACCAATTAGTCAAATACTTAAATGAGAACTGGGTTTGTCTCCTGTTGGTCCATTATTTCAAGTCAGTCTAATGTAGCATCTCTGCAGATGCCTAGGTGCAGAGTTTCTGCATCTCCTGAGGAAAGAGATGTCCTTCTCTATGTAACAGTAACAACAAATTTAGTCCATTATAAAATTGTCCCTAAAGAGCAATGAAACAAAAATAGATGAACATTAATGGCATTAATTCTTCTTCTTGCTTCTTATCCCACTAGATAGCATCTATCTATCTATCTATCTATCTATCTATCTATCTATCTATCTATCTTATATAAAATAATATAAAAAAGTATGTGCTCATATTATTGCATGCTAATAAGTAATTTTTAAAAAGTCCAAGGTTTTAAGCAAACATCTGAGATGCTACTTTTGACAACAGTGGCAAAATCACTGTATGCCTTAAGAGTAATGTTGAGGTGGTGAAAAAAGAATGTCTGTCATATCTTTTCCACTCCAAAGCATACTTATCTGACATTCAGATTATGAAGCATTTCACCATGTAACCTTATAAACATGAAGGAGTGTAAAGGTCAGGAGTGAAAATTATTTCCCTGGTTAAAAACACCTCAGGTGATATTTGGCTTAGTTGTAACATTTATAGTATTTGCTAATTTCTCAGCAGAAAGGTGGGCTACTAAGAAAATAGCATTCTCAAAGGAGGAATATTTAAAATCCAAGCCACAAATGTAAATTTAAAAAATAAAACAAAACCTTAATCAAATTTTAAAAAAGCCCCAAACCCAGGAATACACAGAAGATTGTAGCTAAAACTTTATACTTTTATCCCCACTTTATATAAAATACAATGACATTTTTTCAGCTTTAAGTGCAAAGATTCTATTACTTAAACTTAATTACTGAGACTTAATATTTCCTCCTTGTACACATTACAGTCAGGCAGGTGTGCAAGCCTTTAGCTTGTCCTTGGGGCTGATTTGCATGGCCACAGCACGGAGCTTTCCCAGTAACTCCACAGCCTGGGAAGCCTTCTGCTGGAACACTAGCTGACAGCCACTTGGAGTGAGGACACAGATGTGGATCATATAGTCCAGTTATTTTTCAGTAAATACTTCAGGCCTGACCCAAACTCCACTAAAGCAATGAAAGCCACTTCTTGGTGTCAGCAAGCTTTAGGTGAGGTTATGTAACTCTCACGGTTGTTGCTTTGACTTTGGATCCTCCCAGTAACGATAACCAGTGAGTTGGAAGAGATTCTGTTCTTATCTACTAATGTCATAAGAGGCTTTCAACTGGGGTCAAGTTCCAAATAAATCTCTAAATCTATATTTTAACAATTCAGATATATTTGGGGCTGCAACAAACTCCCACTGAAGCCTGTGGCAGTTCACTGTCAACTGAAATATGAACAGGAAACTTGATGCTCGTGCTTCTTCCTTTTCATTGACAAATGTGACAAGCAGGCTTTCTGCATCAAGCAGTGTGCTATTTTAGACAGAGAAGAATTCTAATATATGTTAATGAACTCGCCCACACATATGCACATGCTTTAGGCACAGTTATCAGATTGCCCACTTTAGTAGGTTAAGAGCAAGAGTTCCTCAAAAGTTATCATGTATTATTGCAGATTTGGCATATTTTAGTGGGGCGGCTGAGATGGTTGAGAGTTTGTGACTGCAAGACAGAGGTTAGCAGAAAGGAGACAGGCAGCACATGGAATAAATCAGCTTTTTGTTTCACTGCTGTGCCCAAGTCTGCTAAAGGCTTCAGTGGATAAAGTTGCAAGTGAAAGTGTTATCCTGTGACTAACAGCTCTGGAATACTTTCATGTCAAATGTCCAGAAACTGAGCACCTCTGCTTGTTTTACTTTATTTTTCCAGAGAAGCAGCAGCTCAGAGGAGCTGTTCATCTACCCAGCTGAAAGCATTGTGTTACATTTCCAAAGGGATGGCTGAAAGGGTGTCACACCCACATAGTAACAGGTAATGGTGCCTTGATCATGTCACTGGTAACAGGTATTTTTCTACCAATGCCTTAGATGTCTTCTGCTCTTTTTTCTTTGGTATTCAGTTCTGCCCAGCTGGCCACCACATGAGGCCATTCCCTCCAAAACCTTCCTGCACTTAAGTCTTTCTCTGAGTAAAATCTGACTTTCCTGTTAGAAACCTAGTTACTTGGGGCTTCAATGGGATTTTTGTGTGTTTTTTTTTTTGTTTTGTTTTGTGTTTTTTTTTTGTTTGTGTTGTTTGTTTGTTTTTTAGTGAGATGTCTTATATCTCCTCTGGATAAAGAATTTCTTTAGTTTTGATTTTATCATGATACTTCATTGAAAATGTTACTCAACATGTAATGAGCAGGGTCACTGTCATTATTTCTCCTGTAATAAGGGAAAGACATGAAAGAATTCCTTACCAGTTGCATAGAAAAAGCAACAAGAGCAACCTGTTGTTTCTGTCCAGCTGATTATGTGGATGCTGTGACAGTGGAGCAGTATGAATGTAAGTATGGATATAACTTTATCCCATGCTGAGTCCTTCACAAACTAGGTCACTGCAAACTGCAATTAAGTTAAATCAGTGTCAGGATCTTCTCCTCTGCACAGCACAAACTGTCAGAATCCCTTGCCTCGACTTCTGTGGCATCTGGGGTCAGCCTCAGTGGATGTATGTCAGTCACACTGATTGATCAGCTCTCTTGGAAGAAAAACCAACATAAAACCCCACAGGCATCTCCAGTGCTGGGATTTTTACCACTGCTTCAACCCTGCTTTTGCTGGCTCTGATGTCAGAGAAAGTAATGGCTTCTAGTTACTTTTATGCAGCTTGTTGTAAGAAACAATAACATTTAAAAAACCATTCATCCTAATATTTTACAAACCTCTCTACTGTGCAGTGAAACTGGTGCCTGTAGCAGTTTACTCTGCTCACTCCCATTATCTCCTCTTGAGAGCTTGGTTGCATTGTGCTTAATTATGAATGGCCTCCAAAAAGCCCGTTTTACTGTACTATGAAGTGACTCATATCACACAGAAGCTCTGACAACTCGCACTGGGTACTGGAGGCACATGGCGCTGTATTAGTCAGTGACTCATTTCACATTGTACTCGGTGCTGAGATCTGACTCACATTGAACTGTGTGAGAAGCTGACTGACATTGTACTGGTCTGAAAGCTGGTTTGAATCGGGATGACTCACCCCGGAGTTCATTAAGCGGTGATTCACACACTGTTTCCTATTGATTCCGATTGTCGCGATTCACTTCGGATTGTACTACGCTGGCATCTGGCTGCTCTGCAGGGCAGGCACTGTGATAGCAACCCTCTGCCTGTAGTGCCAGCCGGCAGCGTCAGACAGGAGGAGGACTACCGAACTGGATTTAATGCTGAAGGGAGGTCAGAATTTGGCTTAGCACACATTCACTTTGGCCATGACACTTTCTGGGCTTCTTTGCTTCACCTGGCTTTGACAAGTTTTGGAAACAGCAAGTGAGGAGTAATGAACCTCCAGCTAAGAATCCTCTTACTTCTGAGTGCCAGGAGATCTCCGGAGTATTTCCAAGATTGGCTGTCTCCTTTGTCACTTTTCTTAGTGACAAAAAAATGGGACGAGTTTCTGCGAGTGACTGAGTACTGATAGTAGCTTATATGCTTCAAGTTCATCAACATTTGACCTGAGCTCCAAGAGACACAGGCACCCACAGCCTGAATACTCCTTCCCACTGCTTCAAGCTCAGACATCACTACTCTCCCCAAAATATGTTCACTGTTCTAAGCAAGGGGTCTAGAGTTGTATAACAGCTTAGGTGATGCTTCCATTATTAAGTATTTGGGACCCAGAGCAAAGATATCAAAGTAAGTATAGATGTGAGGAGCAGATAAAAAATTAAAGGGGAAATAAAGTAACTGTTCTGTCACCTTTGAACATTTTATAACGCATAGTGCTAGTTTTATATTCAGTTGGCTCTGAGTTTAGAGAGACACTCCTAATTTCAATATGACGTTCCTAATTTTAGGAACCACAACTAGGAATCTCCTAGTGGATGATGATTCTGGTGTTCTGCTTAGTCGAACTGGTGTGTACTGCTTCTGGCCCTGTAATACAGCAGTCATGTAGCTGCCTCCACAGCCCATAGCTCTGCAGAGCACTGGATTCGATGGTGACATTCTGTTTGTGCAACAGAGGCACGAGGAGACTCCTTGCCATTATGTCATAGCGACAAGTGCCATAGGAGAAGTTTTCATTTTACATTTTTCAACAGCAAAAATGAAATAATGGAATGGTTGCATCAGGTAAATTACACCGCTACTAAATTACTGTAGGTTTTTACTGGAGTCTACAAGGATAATCCTATTTAACTTTCTGTATTTGTGTCCAATTTTTTACCTGCTTTTTCTTACCGACTGACGTTACCTAATGTCAGAGCTCAGGAAGAGCTTTCTTTTCTCTGAGGATGCTTGATGAGGCAGGCTGGTACTAGAAGACTCTCTACGGAAGAACTCGCCTGTTGCTGCTTATCTCTCTGACTTGGCAGGGGAGCCCCGGGCTCCGGGAGCACACGCACCGCGGGATCCCCTTCACGGTGGGGCGGGGGCACGGGTGACACTCATCTTCGGCCGCACTCGTGAGACGAGGCAGAAGGGCCCCCGAGCGCCTGGCGGGGCCGAGCCGAGGCGTTACCTGCGCTGGGGCCAGGGAGGTGGCTCGGCCGGGGGTGCGATCCCTTCCCAGGGCGGGATCCTGAGCCCGCTCCCGGAGCCGAGGTCAGCAGGGTGCTACCCGGGATCTGCGCGGGGAGCCCCTGGGGAGGGACGTGGAGGTGAGAACCCGAGCTCCGGGAGCTCCCGGCTCGCAGCTCCAGACTCTCCGGGAGAGCCGGGGAAACGCCTTTTGCGCCGAGTCCCTGTGGTTCTTCCCGGGGAGGTTCTGTCCCGCCCCGGCCGCGGGGGCCACCGCCGGCAGCGCAGCCCGTCCCGTCCCGTCCCGTCCCGTCCCGTCCCGTCCCGTCCCGTCCCGTCCCGTCCCGCCCCGTCCCGTCCCGTCCCGTCCCGTCCCGTCCCGTCCCGCTGCACCCTCGGCGGCTCCAGCTGCGGCACGGGGGTCGCGGCTGCCGGTGACGAGCCCGCCCGGAGCGCGGGATGCGGTGTCCGGCTGCCGCCGAGCGGGACCGAGCGCTACTTACGGTGTCGGCGGCGGAGCCCGGCCGGGCGTCCTCGCACGCTTCCCCTCCGGTCCCGGCGGGCTGGGCGACCGGGAGCGGCGGCTCGCCAGCCCCACGCATGCGCCCGGCCCCCGCGGGCTCGGCTCGCGGTGCGGCCGCGGGTGGGTTCGCTCGCCGTGGCTGGGGCCGGAGGGAGCGAGGCCGGCAGCCCGCGCTCCCCGCCCCGGCACGGCCCGACGGGGTGGGCTGGAGCCGGGTCGCCCCCGGCCAGGCGAACACAGGGGGCTGCTACGGCTCAGGGCCGGTGTGCAAAGGGATTAAACGCAGCAGCGCCCGCACCGCGGCGGCGAACTGGGCAGGGCACGGGGGGAGCCATGGGACAGGCGCCGCAGGGAGAAATGCCGGAGAGACCGGCGTGAGAGCGTGTGAGTGGAGAGTGTGTGTGTCTGTGTGTGTGTGTGTGTCTGTGTGTGTGTGTGTCTCTGTGTGTGTGTGTGTGTCTCTGTGTGTGTGTGTCTCTGTGTGTGTGTGTCTCTGTGTGTGTGTGTCTCTGTGTGTGTGTGTCTCTGTGTGTGTGTGTGTGTGTGCGCGCTGATGGGAGGGAGTGGGAAGGGCTTGGAGAGGCGGCGGTGCCGCCGTGGGGCTCGGTGCTGGTGCTTCAATGTTCACAGATGCCAAACAAGAGAGACGGGCTTCTCAACCCGGAGCTGGAACGTGCTCGCATTTTAAGTAACTGCGTGTTAAGATACACGTCTTCCCTCTCCTAGCCGCCTCCCGGCAGGGCTCGCCGCCGCCGCCGGGCTCTCCCGGGCTCGCTCTCCGCTTCAGCGGGGCAGGTGTGACACGGCTGCGGCAGCCGTGTGTGCCGGGGGCCGCCGGCCTGGGCGCTCACCCCGCTCCTCGGAGGCGTCCTTAGGAACATCGCCGCGTTTAGGGGATTCTCTCACCGATAACGATCCGCAGCCTCCACCCCCCCGGGCAGCCGTCTGCCGGGACAAGGGTTAATGGGACGACTGCGGTTTGCCAGTACCTCTGCCGTTCCCGGGCAGACCGACACTGTCTTCCCGTGGAACCAAGACTGATCGGGTGCGTGAACGCCCTACGCGTTCCCGGATCCCGGAGCTCGGCGCCCGGCTGCCGTCGGGGCTGTTCCCTTCCCGCCCGCGCAGCGGGTGCGGAGCAGGGCGGCCGCAGGAGCCCCCTTGCCGGAGCCAGCGGACCCGGGGGCGCTGGGGGTGGCAGATGGGACCAGCGGCTTCCCTGTGGCGCCCGGGGGCTTTGCCGCGGGAGCTCGCCCTGCGCCCCCGAGACTCCCCCGCCGGTGCCGGCTGAGGGCACGTGGGCGGACAGCGGCTTCCCTGGTGCGGGGAGTAGGAGGAGGAGGAGGAGGAGGAGGAGGAGAAGGAAGGGGTGGACGCGGCCCCAGGAGCGGTACTCACGGCGCCGGGAGGCTCGGGGGCAGCGCGGGGCTGCGGCGGCGCGGCTCCGTGGCACGCCGGGCATCTCCGGCGCTCCGGGGGGAGGCGGCTGGGCGGCGGCGGGGCCGGGGCGGGGGCCGGCGGCGGCTCAGCCCAGCGGCCCCGCAGCAGGGCGGCGAGCGGGCAGCGGGCGGGAGCCCCGCTCCCGGCCAGCAGCGCCGCCAAGGCCGCGGGACAGAAGCGGGGCTCCGGGACGTCTCGACGGGGCGCCGAGACGAAGCGCGGGCGAGGCCGGCGGGCAGGGAGCTGCGGCCGCAGGAAAGGGCTGGAGAGCAGAGCTGACAGCGAGGCGAGGGGCCTGGCAGGCCTCGGAGTCTGCGGCGAGCGGGGGAGGTGTGGGAGCAGAGGGACGGGGCGGGAAGAGAGAGAGAAAGAGAGAGAAACACAAAGTGAGCATCACCGAGGGGGCAGGCGGGGGGCCAGCACACCTAGCAGAACCCCACGGTGCTAAGATGAGGGTTGGAGAGGTGACAGCCGTGAACCCACACCCTGCTGTCCTCGCTCCCCCTTTCGCCCCCACGTACACTCTGTCTTTTTAACTTTTCTGAACCGGTCCTTCAGGCGAGGGCTGGAGGACAGCTCTCGTACCCAGCCAGTGCCCATTGGGGCTCGGGGCTGCCCACAGTACCAGAGGAGCACGGGGACCAATTTGGCCACTTAAAACCTGCACCCAAAGAGCACTCCCCAAAAGATCCCCACCCGAAAAGCCGGCCGCAGACGACGGACGGAGCTGCAGCGGCGGCGGGGAGCGGAGCCGAGCCATTGCCTCCCGGACCTGTCCAGGGTCCTGAACCTGCCCCTCCGCCTCCCGCCCTGGCCGGGGAGCTCGGCGGGCCCGCCCTGATCTGCGGCCGTCAGGATATCGTGACCTTGCCCTTCCTTGCTGAATGCCATTGTCCTGCAGAGATGGAGCCACCTTGATGGAGCATGGGCTCTGAGCAAGAACGGACGAAAAATACCGCTGCTTGCCTTTTCTCTAGCAATGATTTCTAACTGTTTTGTGTTTGGGGTTTCATTCTTTCATCAAGCCTGTCCCAAAACATTGTCCCTTTTTCTGGCCTACAACCAGACACCAAAGAGACAGAGAGGAACTGAAGTCCACACAGTGTGAAGAAAGCCCTTCCTAGAGTGATGGTGCTGCCCTTGAAGGCCAAAGAAACTGCTACAGGAATGGGAGAACATGGCTGTGGTGCCATTGATGCCAGGGAAGGTGCTTGTTAGAGCTGAAATGAGCGGGGAAAGCTGCCATTCCTACACAGAAGGAGAGCTTTCTGTTGCTTAGCAGCAGAGAGTTCCCCTAGGTCTGCTTGGAGAGGTGAACTACGGCAGAAACCGGACAATGTTCCCAGGAGAGCAGAAAAAATAGAAAGGTTGATTCCCACTCCACAACCTCACTCCTGCCCAGTGGCAAGGAGCCCTTCTGCAAATCTCTGCCCTTTTCGTTGTGGCAGAAAGCACAGAACTGATGTTGAACAGATTTCTGTGCCAAACTACAATTGCCAAGGCCCAGACAGGACCTATGGAGATATTATAGGTTTGATAAGTAGGACTAAATGGCACTGCCTCACTTCTTGGCAGAGAAAAGGGAACAAAGTCTCAGTAAGTGTACTGGGGTGGCTGTTGATGTGGCTTAAGACCAAGCTCAAAACACCTGTAAACACCACTGGCCTTTGAATTCATCTCTTGGTAACTTTACCAGGAGAGGCATTCATTTCTCAGACTGGTGAGTAAATGTGACTCCCCTAAGACCTCCTGAGACTACAGTCCCAGATGGCATCCTAAATCTTAGCAGGAATGCTTGATCAAATTCAGGTTTAAAATGCTGGCGGAGTGTAACCCCTTTAGAAGGTATGTTCTTACTCCATCAGCCTTTTCGTTTGTCTCAGGAGAGTCATGATCTGTTGTTCCTGTCCATTGCTGGGGGTTTGGAATGAGATGATCTTTGAAGTCCTTACTAACCCAAACCCTTCATGGTTCTAGCTAACACCTTATTAAAGAAGGCTATATATATTTTTTTTTTTTTTTTTGAAATTCATGACGCATGGTGATGGTGGGCAGTATTGTATAAAAATACGGTATTTTTGTTCCCTAGCATAAATGGTGTTAGATAAACAAAGCCACCTAAGCTAACTATCTTCCAGTGATTGGGGTTTGTAGGCAATGCTGTCTCTCTCTGCAGGCAGGGACCTCTGCATCACTGCATGTGTACACAACCATATCCTGAAACAGCTGAATGGTGTGGAGGCATGAAGTTCTCACAAAATTGTTAATGTAGTCATCTTCTCCTCTCTCCCTGAGTGAGGGATGCAGGCTGATGTCCAGCTGCTTGAGGCAGAACTGCATAAACAAGGGCTTGGACTTTGATGAAATGGGGTTTAGAGTAGAGAGTAGAGAGACACAGACTGGAACCAAAATGGGGTTTAGAGTAGAGAGTAGAGAGACACAGACTGGAACCCGTTCTCTCTCTCTAAAGGAATGTGAGCATGCAAAGCAAGTTCCCTCAGTCATCAGAGTAGCTTGCTCTGCATGTGTCTCTGTGACCTCACTCTCAGTCCCCTACACTGCCCTACTTTGTTCAGGTTAATTCAACTTCACTGGGACAGAGAGAAAGCAAAAAGTCAATCTAGCAAGGCATGGGAGCATTTAACCTTGCATTTATCTCTGTTTCAAAAAGTCAGTTATGGAAAATTGAGAGCTTACATGTGAGCTGTGTATTTAATTTAATTATCCCATATAGTGATACCTTTTTTCTGTAACACAAAAGATAAATAACAAATCAGGAGATCTGGTTTCAATATTAATATATCAGGCAATAGAAAACACATCTCCACCCTTTACTTAACTTTTCTGAATATTTTTCATTAGACTCATAAGCTCTTGATAAACTTTTAGGAGGAAATTCTACTCAGCATGCAGTAGTTTTCTTTTATTCTAAATCACAAAGGGATGGTTTTATATGAAGGTACCTTTGCTATTTAATGTTGTCCCTTTGGATATTTCTTAGACTCTACCCTCCCTCTTTCTACAAATTTGTCCAATTAACATGTTTTCCTAATTTTCCCTTTGTGGAAATGAAGAAATCTGTTATTGTTTATATTTATTTTATTTTATTTTTTACTGAAAACTTGTATGGCACCTTTTTCTTTTTTTCATTTTAATTTGTTCTCACTGTTCAGAACAGGTGACAAGAAAGATAATACAGAACATGTACCTGTATTTTAATAACATTGTATTCCAACATTCTTGCAGTCACACGTCAATGGGTGACATAATGCATGTATCAGCTCTTTTGGGGCCTGTTTGCCTTTAAGGTGTGAGGGCTGATTCCTGCTCTCATACCTGAACTTCTGCTCCCTGCCCAAGGAGAGGTCAGACACATTTGTATGGCAGCTTTTGTGTTCTAGTCTATTTCAGTGTTTCCTGCTCCCTTAAGTTGTTAAAAAGAGAGTTTCTAGACCATTGAATGGAGCTGATTCATAGTGAATTAGGGAGCAATTCAAACAGAGAGTAAGAAGCCATTTTTTACTTTTTTCATTGACATTAAAGTGCACTTGTTACAAATCATTTTGAAGACTGATAGGCTTTTCTGGGAAAGGAGATATTTTCAGAAGGAGAATGAGTTTCCAGGGACTTCAGCTGAACTTCAATTTTCTTTATGTATCAGCAGTATTCAAGTATTTGCTTTCCCTTACCCCTTAATGAAAACTAAAAATGTAAAAAGAAAAATAAAATAAAAGATGCATTTCAATAACCATATTTTGAAGTGAACATAATACCAGTGATATTATGGGAAGTAGCTTTGCTGACCTTTTAAATATTTGTATTTTTTCAACAACACTTTCTTACAGGCATAAGCCACTTTTATTTTTAGATCTATCAGTGGTTGATTTCAAATAGGAAATATAGATTCAGTGTTGATGGGAGGATGAATAAACTGGTGTCTTCAAACACGTAAGGCCAACCATAGAGTAGCATGGTCCCACAGAGCATTAACTAAGATGTCCTATGTGCAGGGATGCCTGTTAGTATTTCATTTTTCATCAACACTGATAGCAGGGTGTTAATTAATCAGTAGAATTTATTTTGTGTAAGCCAAAGTGTCAAAGTCCCACTGTCATGTCATTCATGCAGTCATAGGGTGTCTCTTAGCCTTTTGCTGGAGGATTAGGTTTCCTCAAGGTCTCATGCTAAAACCTGTGATTGCACTACATTAGGGCTTGAAATGTTATCAAAGTGGTTAGGTTTGATTTAGATCTCAGTGCAGGCACAATTTTTTTGCAGTTGGTGACTCTGCTTAGTGCTTTGATAATTATTTCATCACTGTAAGGTCACTTTCTAGGGTGATGTATTTTCTCAGGGTTGTCCATTCCCATATGTGTGTTCTGACACAACCCTTAGCTTCAGTATTTATATCAGTCAGTGTCTGCTCCAAAGCTGCAGGAAGCCTCTGCTGTCTCCACTCACAACTCTGTTTCTTTTCCACTCCTACATATCACATCTTTATTGCTTCTAAGGCAGAGGAAACCTAAAAGAGAAATAACATTTGAGATGGAATTCAATATCAGAGATAAGGATATGTTCTCCAGTAATAGCACCAAATGCCAGGTTTCAGAGCATCAGAGTCAGCTCAGTGATGGTTCAGCTCCCCATTCTGATCCAGTCCAGCTGATGGGTGCAGGCTCTGTGGGGTTTGTGAGCCTTCAGACAGTTCTCTGTGGCCCAACTTATGTGTTCAAAATGAGTTGGTGATGCAGAGTATTTGGCGGATTTGCAGACTACACAGGAAGGTGGTGGCTTGGGCAGAGAAGATCTAATTAGAAACTGCAATGTGACACACAGTTGAATCTTTACTATATTCTCTGATCCTCTCACTTGATGTATGACATTAAATAATTAAAAATTTTATGCCAACTACATTTTGTTTTAAACCGTGAGCTTAGCATACAGCTCTAATTCTATCCTCTACTATTTTGCCCCATAAACCTTTGAGTTGTTCGGAATCAGTGAAAATCCCTACAGGTCAGGCTTGATTTTAAAAAAAAGATCTCTTCCATCATGACTATATTCAGTTAGTGTATGTGCCAGTGACATGATAGATCCTGTAGTAAATCTCTGGTCAATATGTTGAGCTGAAGAAGATTCAGTTCTACATACAAAAATTGGGAGTTTCCAGACGATGGAGGAAGCGTTTCAGGGATGCTCATTACAAGCTTCCAGAAGGTGTCACTGTGCACCTACAATTTGAATGGAGAGCCTCAACATTTAAGGATTCGAGCCAAAGCACTATTCCTCCTTGTGCCATTAGGGCTCCTCTTCTCTGCCCGTATGGAAATCAAATGATCAGTTGGAGTAACAATATTTCGCTTTTTTTCATGATAGGAAAAGTAAAAATATCTTTGTAGTATCACTGTCACTCAAGAGGTACCTACCTAACCAACCATGACCTGCAGAAGTATCTCTGATATTCTGGGTCACACATAACCTAATTATTACACAGGATCCTTAACACACGTGCTTGCAAGGTAATAAATATAGTTAAATTAAAGAAGGATTCAAAACTGCCAGGAATGCAATTTTTAGGTCTTACAGAGCATTGTGGTTACATTCCAGAGCTGATTCAGACAGGAAGATTAACAGGGCAATTTGCAGCCAGTGTTCCTGAACAGATCGAGGTTTCAGAGCCTTTGAGTAGTTCAAAGTGAGTCTGAAAGCCTGGTTCACAATGTGGCTGCACAGTAACATTCCAGCTTGACAAGATTCCTGAGAAAGGCACCGTGATTTCTGCCATTAATTTTAATCAGGTTTTGGACCTTATAAAATATGGATCAATTGGAAAATTATGCAGCCATGTTAAAAGCCTGGTGGGAGAAAATATAATTCACTTATAGGACTGGTGGTGGAGAACATGAAAGGAGAAATACACGATAATTCCTTTGAAAAAAAGAACAAAAGAATAAAGAGCAGGCAATGAGAGACTGCTGAAGAGTATGAGGTTAAAGGGCAGTATCAATAAGAAGGCTGCAGACTGGTGCTGCATGAAGAGAAAACTCTGTGTTAGTCTGCAAAATAGATAGAGCTGGTGACCAGGAGTATTTATCCAGCATCTTAAAAAGACATATGAATGATGATGAGAGGAAAAGGAACTGGTTTGATAAGAATGGCAGTGAGGAGAAGGTGTGAACATATTTTGAGAAGGGGAAAACTTCAGGTGTTATCTATCCCAGTGTACTGATTCACCAGTGGTACCCAACAATAATGCTTTTAAAGAGGTCAGGTTATCCCTGTTATGTAGAAGTGAGTATGCCTGTGGAAGTGAATAGAAAGCCTTGGAGTTTCCTTGAATCATCTCTTACTAAGGAAGTAAATCATTCAGTAAGATACTATTCTTGTACTGAAATGAAGCACATGCATTTATCTGCACAGAGTCTGTATGAACAGAATAAATGCAGTGCAGTGAGAAAGACTAGTCTGTCATCAAAATAGCAACCATCTTTCACAATCAAACATTTCAGTGAACATTAGTTTATGCTAGTTGGAAGAAATGACCTTGGTTTTTAAGGGCTGTGACTCACTTGGTCAGTCTTATGACTGGAAAACTCTTCCATGCCAAACCATTCAGAATATCTGGATGTAAACTGAGAAACACCATTTAACCCTGTTATTTAGAGCTCATATTCAGATAGAAATGTAATAGATGTCCAGTGCATTACCACACAGAATTCTAATGTAAATCAGCAAATTGAGCAAGAATTTGCAAATGAATAAACAGGACAAGGGGTCAGAGAGGAGCAACTCAGCAGCTTCTCCAGCACAGTCTGAGCAACTCTGCAAATCTGAGCATGAGTTCCAAGTACCAAAAGTCACAAAGGGCGTGAGTGCCAAAGCTCACCTGGGATACCAAACTACAGTATTAGCAAGAAATGCCTAAAAGGAGATTTTCTTCCCAAAGGCAACTGTCTCATAAGAAGGTTTGGTAATCAAAAGAAAAGAGCATTTTTACAAAATGAAGCACTGCAATGCAAGAAAATTAATACTTTAAAATATTATAATCTGCCTGTCTCTCATAATAAATTGTTACACAGTTCAAGAACTAATAATTTATCCTATTTTGGTCTAAGCCTGACCCATTGTTTTTGCTTTAAACTTGATTATTCTCAAAGGAAACAGTGAAGTCAACAGAACAGTGAGAACTGTTTTCTTATTTATTTACTCCTAAAGTAAATCACACAAAATGTCACAGGAAAAATCACAGCTACTTCCTGAAATTAAGCTGTGTTCACAACTGGAACTGAATAAATAACAAAACAAATTTGAGCCTTTCCTCTTTTTCTGTATGAGTTCCTCAGCATAAACTGACATCTCTAGGCTCCTGAAAATAATTTCATCCTTCTTGTGAGAGTAATTAAGTGCTTGCTACAGTGATCCAGAAAAACAGATGTGACATTTTGTGAGACAATCAGCTGCTGCTTGGCAGGCATCACTGGGCAGCTCCAGATTTATTTTAGCCTGTTCTTACCTTTAACTGTTGATATGGTATTTTAGATAAGATTTATTTTGAGAATGACACTAGAAGTATAATACTGAAGGCAATTAGCCTCCTGGGCTGTTTCCAACCACATAAGGTGGTAGAATAAATATCTCTTAGGTTAAAAATCTCAGCATCTAATTTCCTGAAAGTTTTGGAATCAGCATTAGGACAGGGAGGGGTTTTGGGAAAGGCCAAGCCTTCTGAGACATCCAGAACTGTCAGAAAGCAGGCACAGGCTGCTGCAAGCCAGGCTTCACCAGTTCACCTGCTCAGAGATCCTTGCCATTTCCCAAATGTTAGCCCTCAGCCCCTGTTTTGTATGAGTCTGATGGAAAAATAATGTTCTGCCTGTCTCACTTTTAAATGTTAATGCTTGTGAAGAAATATACATTTACTTACACTGTACATAAACAAGGTCTTTTCATCCCCCATGGGGTCTCTGGGAGTAGTGTGTTAGTCTCTCCCTTGCATTTCCTGGCTTGGCATGGCTTTGGCTTTGACCTTCTCAGAGGGACGCACCTAGCTGTCATCTGGCAATGTGGAGTTGGACTTTTAAATTAAGATATTTGTGACGGGATTCTGACCTATTCTGCTTCTCTGTTTTGACTGGTTGAAGCTGCTTTATGTAAAGATGTAAATAAAGTGGAGTAAAAATCTATCCTGTTATTGTGCAGAAGGGGCCAGCAAATGTAGGACTGAGTAAGTATTAGAAGGCTTGAAATAAACATTGATTTTCCTGTAAAGTCTTTGAAAATTTTGTGGAAAGAAATTACTGTGAAAAAGCATGCGTGGAAGTCATGATTTTTGTGTCTTTGCATCACTCATGAGAAAAGCATCTTGGACAGTGTGCATTGTATACAAACAGACAAGGAGAAGGAGTAGATTACTTTTCATGTTCATGGCATATACAGCAAGGAGTAATGAATTTAAACAGCAGGCATGGATATTTAGGCTGATCCTAGCAGCAAATGTCAGATGATACTTTCAAACTCCCACCCAGAAGCGTCTTTGATAATCTTAGATCACAGAATGAGTTGGGTTGGAAGAGACCTTAAAAACAATCTATTTCCAGTCTTCCACATCCTATAAACGGGGATACCTGTCACTAAACCAAATTTCATAGAGCTCCATCCAGCCTGGCCTTGAACACTTCTAGGGATGGGGCTTCCACATCCCCTCTGGGCAACCTCTTCCAGTGCCTCACCACCCTCATAGTCAAGAATTTATTCTTCATATCTAATCTAAACCTACTCTCTTTCAGTTTCAGGCCATTTCCCCTTGCCCTTTCACTCCATCCCCTTGTCTAAAGTCCTTCTCTAGCTTTCTCATGGGCCCCTTTTAGGTACTGGAAGTCAGTCCTAAGATCTCCCTGGAACCCTCTTTTCTCCAGGCAGGACATTCCCAACTGTCTTAGCCTGTCTTTATAGGAGATCTGCTCCAGCCCTCTGATTACCATGATACTGCACCCCAAATCATTCTCCTGGTGTCTTCCAGTGGAAGGATTTGCTAACCTGGTACTTCAGGATTCCTCTGGCACTCAGAAACCCCTGAGAAAAATCAGCTGAAAAAACCCCGTACACAAATTCCTCTTTCAATTAGAAATAAGCTGTATTGGAAATAAACCAGAGTACAGTGGGAATGCTAGACTTGGGTGATCTCTATCACATCATGGCACCGAGGCTGAACTGCAAGTCAGAGCAACACCAATTCCATTACGCTGGGCTGGTGATGCAGAAAGGTACGTCATTTTAATTATGTATTTTACAGGAAGTCATCTGCTTTCATCAGGTTTGAGCTTGAGAGTTATACCATAGAGTAAAAGTAAATTCCTTCTGACACCCAGACACTCAGACAAGATGCCATTTTAAGAAGGTCTCCATGGTCTTCCAGAAAAAAGTTGCTTTTGCCAGTGTCCTTTATCTAAATTGTTAATTCTTACTGGTGAAAGCATATAGTAAATTAATGTATTTGTAAATCTGCAGTTACCCATATCTCAAATGAGTTGATTTAGACTTAGGCAGAGTAGGTTATTTATTAATCAGCATGACATTTTGTTCCACTTAGAGAAGGACATTGCATATTAATAAAAACAATCTCTGTAATTCAGGTCAGTCTAGGATTGTTTTGCTGAAAAATTTCCAGAACTACTGTAAAAGCACTTTGTCTTTTGGTTATTATATTCATTAAATTCTTTCTGACAGTAATATCTTAATCAGCCTAGGAATCTGCATTTTGCCCATTTCAAAAGTGCACATGTGAAAAGGAAGCCTTAGGACTATTTCAATAGTAAAATATGTAAATCACTAAATTAGAAAAACACATTATTGCAAATTAGTACAAATTATCTATGAGGACTAGAAAATTTGCACACCATTAATATGCAAGTAATCCACTCATTAATGTGTAGTACATTATTATTTTGACAACTTTTACAAAAGAATGCTCCGTGATTGCTGTCGATGCAGCTATTATTGGCTTATAGACAATGCTGAGCAACACAGCCAGCTATTCTCAGAGAAGTGTTTCTGGATGCAAAGAAAATAGAATTTATGAATTAAAAATATTATTATGCCATATAATTACAGAACTCTTTAAAAAGAAAGACTCTTTGAAGAGCTTTTTGTTTCACAGAATAGTTGAGATTGGAAGGGAGCCTCTTCATGTTTTCTAGTTCTGCCTCCTGCTCCTTAGGCTTCCTAGATCTGTGATGAGCAGGGTTTGGATTCCTCTGAGGATGGAGACTTCAAAACCTCTCTAGGAAACCTGTCCCACCACCCCTACAGTAAAAGCCCACAGCTTTTTCTGTCTGATACAACAACTGTTGCTTAAGCCACATTCACCTGTTCTTTCATGCATAATGCTAAAGATTAAAAGATAATGTTTTAAAAAGAGTTATATTTAATGTTTTGAGCTGCCTGGAACAGACTAATATACTATGGACACCTAGAGAAAATGTGGGAAGAAAACCCCAAACCCAACATGAAAGATCTCTGCAAGGCTGTGCAGGGTTAGCCAGCAAGTAGTGAAAATGAGTCCCATGCACTGACAAAAGCTAAGCCAGTGGCTCAATGCATGTCTTTCAAGGCTAGGTCTGCTGAAGGGTGCCCCATTCACAGCACCCTGTGCTCCTCCACTGCTCCCAGCAGGACCCACAGAGCTGAAATGGCCTCTCCTGGACAACTGTTTCCTTCCTGTTCATACACCGGGCATGACATACTCTGTGGTATAGAATGTCACTTCAGCCAGTTTGGGTCAGTTCTCCTGGCCTTGCTCCCTCCCAGTTTTTGTGCACCCACTCAATGAGAGAACATGGCAAATGGAAAAGTCCTTGACTTAAACAGTGCTTAGCAACATCTAAAACTTCACTTTGTTAGTAATGTTAATCTCACACTGAATCCAAAACACAGCTCTCTACCAGCTACTTGGAAGAAAATTAATTTATCCCAGCTGATACCAAGACAACATTGCAGATAGAGTCTGTAAAATGTGCAGGACTAGCCCTTTCTTAACTAGTGAAAGCACTTCAGGGACAGGATATACTGTTGTTGTAAAGGATACATGTCCAGAAAACAAAATTAACCACCAGAGAGTATAATAGAGAGATAATGTTCTCCAGCTTGTCCCAGAAATAACTTTGCTTACCTTTAAGTGCGTATGATTTTACTTTATTAATTTTAATCTATAACTATTTGGCAAAATACCCACTCTTTTCCCTATCAAACAATATACTGTATCATTAAAGAAGTTATCAGTATGACTAGTTGCTCATAACTTGGTGGTCCTAGATGCCCCATAATACTCCTATATCTCTCCCAGAATTCTGTCTCCTTGCTCTTGAATAAAACAGAGCATCAAACATATCAATTTTATATCTGCTATGTAAGAATACATTTTGTCTTAAGCAAAGAATGCTGGCTGCATCTGAAAGTGGTTCAATCCCCAGCTATACAGTTTGTGCCCATCTCAAACTTAAGAGATAATATGTGACTGTTAAATTATGTTTCATCCTGTATAACTATGTACAAGACCTGTTCAGAAGAACAGAAGTGTGTTCTTGGTATAAGATACTGCTTGGTTTGTTCTCAACACCCTCTGACAATCACAAGCTTTCACTCATATGCTACCGTGACTAAGTATGAAAAACATACAATGGCAAATAAACATTCCTGACATGAAAATGTACTTGGTGGGAATTATATTGACTGAAAAGGGTGAGTATATTTACTAATACCAGGACTTTTCCTATTCTTACAAAAGATAAAGACAGCATCTGACTTCAGAGGGACTTTTAAGAATAATAGCAATTAATGACTGACAGCACTCATCAGCTGAAGACACTGGAATACTTGGATAAAAGCTGTACAATTACTCAACTGCCATGTCTTCCTTTGCAAATAACAACTTATATGATTTTTGACCTTTCTGGAATTTTTTTGTGAATGGATTCTAATTTTATCAAAGAAATTATGATTCACAGCAGTTGCCAAATAATTTAGGTGAGCTATGTGTGGTCATGAGTGACTTTCACATTACAAGCATTTCATAGAATAATGTTGGACATCTCCAGGCTCAAAGGATTCCTGCAGAGCTGTGATCAGCTAGACAAAGGATAAAGGATGCCATTTTTCCCTGAGGCTGCTCTTTCAGACAGCATGCTTGAGGCTGTTTCCATTTCTGCCTGGTCCCCCGTGCAGAATTGAAATGGATGGCCCTTGGCAAGCAGAAAAACCATGCTGGTATAACCAGGTATCACTGTGCCTCAGCCTACAGGTTATTGTTTAAGGAGGATTAATATTTGCTCTCTGTGTCTCCTTGGCACATACCTTCTCACTTAACACTATGCTTTTCTTCACCTCTCTGCTCCATGCCCTGTGGAGGAAAGAAAGCCCTTGCAGGTGAAGCAAATGGCTGAAAGCTGGAAAGGATTCTGCCTCAATCCCTAGCAAGAACAAGGCTGCTCACTCAAAGGTGAGCTGGAAGTAAAGGGATCCCACATCCCACCCCCACTACTTGAGCAAGGCAAACTGAACACAAATCCAAGAAAGATCCAGATCATAAAACAGTATCACAGCAAGGTGGGAGTCAACTCCTCAGATCAGATTTATGATCAGGTCCCACAACCACCAGGCAAGCCCACACTGACAGGTGACAGCCAAGGTCAAACCAGGAAGGCAGCCCAGGGTGAGAGGCTCCACTACATGGCCATCACTTGACTGGAGACCATCACTCCTTCAGGCTCAGCTCAAGGGAACAGGCCTTGTGGGCTAAACTTAAACAGAGCTGCTGGGTCCATGGGTGAGGGTGGAGACCCCAGCTGAGGCTGCTCAGGGCCATGAACACTTATTAATGCCCTCAGAGCCCTGACATTGCTTTCTTTTCTGCACTTGCCCAGTCACTTGCTGTCTGTAGGTGCATTATTCATGTAAACCCAACCAAATCTGGAGACCATATGCTTAGAAACCACAATTATGTTATAGAAGTGAAACAGGTTCTATCCAGGTGTAATCTGGACATGATTGTGTACTGTGGCAGCTCTCTGGGGAACATTCTCACCCTTTTCTGAAGAATGGATAGCAATGAACACTGTGAAACAGGACTTTGGCTGAATTTTGTCCATAAAGGAAAAAACTGTGATCTATTTGAAACCTTTCCCTATCTCCCTACGCAGTGTAATATTTCTGGGGTATTTTATTTTGTTTATTTGCAAAAATCTCCTTGGGAGCACACATGAATGTGTCTGTGTTAGATCTGGGTTAAGAATGTCCTTGTATCTTTGTGTTGATAGTGGTAAAAAGCAGTTTATTCACTTTTGTTTTTTAACACTTTTACAAATCAAAATGCAAACATGCCAGAGAGAAAGGCTTTTTAAGCAATGCAAATGGAGATAGAAACAAACAACTCACTGAGTTAATTTAAATGTCATGAAGAGAATTTAAAAGGCCTTTAAGCTCTGCCTACCACTTTTTAAAAACATTTTTTTGTAATTCAGTTTCTCTTTGAAAGCACACTCAAGAATAAATAAGCTTAATTCAATTGTTCTGTTAAAATATTTAGGTTTGTTGTTTTGTTTTTTGTTTTTAGTTGTTTTTTTAATTGAAATATTTATTTGATATTTTGGCTTTTTTACTCTTTAGCATGTTGAATTAGATGCCAACTTGCTCTCAGAAGCAGCCACAAGTCACACTGAGAAGTATCAAATCCAAAATCTCATCTAAAGTGGAAGAGAACATGGGAAATAATGAGGACTGTGGAATCAGTCTGATCAAGGACCCTGTCAGTCACACAAATTACAGGTCTAAGAACATAATCTCTCTATAGCAACCAGTGTCACATAAATAAATATTTTACCAAAAGAACCTGAACTTTCTGTACACTTCAATGCCACCAGGAATTATTTTAAAAAAAAAACCAAACCCAAAACCAAACATTTTAATGTGATCTCTCTGCTGGAAGTGTAAATGACAAACTAGTCTTGAACCTTGCAAACTTCAAGTTATTTTCCTAAATAATACTAGTATTTCATATAAAGCCTCTGTGCTGTGGTTCCCTGTCAGTAAAAGAGAAAGGCATTTCCCTCCCATGTAAAGTAAAGCCTGCAGTTTATTTTAGCTCCCCAGCCTTAGGGCTGTACACACTTGTAGATGGGTAAGTCTTCTAACTTCCTACCACTAACACAATCCTTGCAGACTCATTGGCTAACAGTAACATTGCTTATATTACATATGTGGATAGATCATTTGCTGATATGGTTTATGAAGTTTTGGAAACATATTTCCCCAGAGAATGCAGCCTCATACCTGAGCTTCCACATCACAGCAATTGCAACTCAGCTGAGCTCAGGAAGTGCTTACAGGGCATCTCCTGGGCAGTCCCTGCAGCCTGTCTGTTACCAGGGATGAGAGCCACACTACTAGAGCTGCAGCATTTAGAAACAATAGCACTAAACAAAGTAAATGGGACAGATAGCAAACAGGAGAAGGGAAGCTGGCAGCAGTGCTGTTTAATGAACTGTGGGCAGTAGCTGAACCTTCCACTGGCATTTACGTCCCCCTAAAGGTAAATCCTTTGCAGAGCAGAGAAATAATACTTTATCCTCTGTGAGGCTGCTGACTCAGTCCTGTGCACCATGTCCTCAGAGACTCAGCAACAAACTACAAATTCACGTGATAAAAGCAATCAGCAAGCTGAAGGGCACAATTCACCTGGAGTGAATTAAAGGACGGCTAAATGAGAAATGACTGTGGACATGAGTTATGAAGAACTCAGTATCTGAGTTTCAGAAACTATTACTGTCAATGGTTAACTTCAGGAACCATTGGGCCTATGACAAAACCCCTTTTGCCTTCAAGAGGGTCAAGAAGTCCCCAGGCTCATGTGCCAAATGGACAGAAAGCAGGACAGAATGACATGAAATTCTGAACAGAGTGTACTTTTTTCATTATCAGAAAGAGTTTTCTGACAGCAGCAAACCAGGCTGAGCATTTCCTATCAGCAAAAGCAATGAAAGTAATTTAGGATTCTTGATGAGTGCATTCCTATAATTCAAATGAAATGGCATCTAAGAAATGGATATACTTTGGCTAAGGAAATGGGATGGAGAGATCAATTTTAGCTTTATCTTGAATATTTGTAAAGCAGATGTGGAATTGGGAATGGCTTCTTTCCCTGTCTTAGTTTTCACCAACCCTGCCAACAAACTCAACCGGATGCCTTAGTTGCTCTCTATGCTGGCTTTAAGTCTGAAAAAAGACAACTTTTGTGGTTTCAAGGGTGCAGGATTTTGCTATCACATTCTTTCCCTATCATGCACAATGGTGCATCACTTTTGCCCAAGAGCTTTAATAAGATACAGTTTCTTGTGTTTGTCTCTCTTGCTGTGCTGCATAGGAGCATGCATAAATAAATAGTATCAGTTCAACCCTCAGGCAACTTTCAGGCTTTTGACAAAATCTAGAAGATACATGACCATTGTTTTTAATTAAGGAATACTCTACAGGTTCACTAAAGGGGATTTAGGGTAACTCCCTAGTAGACTTCAGTATTATGCAGTTTGATTTCTTTAGCGTATCATCTTTTGTCAACTATCGATAAAAATAATCTGACATAGTATCAGTAAAAACTGCAGAACTCCTCATTTTCTTAACACCACAAAGCAACATATTTTCCCTCACCCTTTTAGCAACAGATTAGCTTCACAAAATATGAATAATTTTTTTTAGATGGATGTGTTTATTATATTCTTATAGCAGACACTTAGTGGGAAGGCAGATCACCACCTCCTTTGTCACTGCGGTTGCAACATGCTGAGGAACATAGGGCAGGGGATGAGGCTCAGGAAAAAGGAAAACTACATGAATAGTGATGTCTATAGCTGTTATTCATTACATTAATATTTTCTTTCTCCTCTTTTCCAGATACACCATTTCACCCCCTCCTACAGGACATTTGGATAACTAATCCTGCCTTTTTTTCTTACCTTGAAAATCCACTGTGCAGCTGCAATATCTGCTTCATATTCATTTTGGAGGTTCTCCTTTGCTTGACAGTTATCTGCATGGTAGCTGTGAGTCCTGAAGTAAAGCACAACTTGCCTCCACATCGAGAAATAAAAAAGCTGTTCCTGAATCAAATTTTACAATGACCTGTCTTGGAAAAGCACCACTTATATTTAATGATGAAACTAAACCAAATCCCTGACATTGGGCAGAATGACAACAACATAAAGATTGCCTTTCCTTAAACCAATGGACAAATGTCCAGGCCTCTTGTAGCTTGCCAGTTCTTCCTGCAGCCTCCGCAGTTCTGGAGACAAACAGGATTATCTGCCCCCAGATATCTGCAGTGTCTCATCCCTTCAGCATGTGCCGGCTTAGAGATTAGATTTACAACTTTGTAGGTTTTAGTAAATTGCAAAGGAGAAGGACAGGCACAGAGTGATTGAACAGGGCAGAGAAACAAGCTGTAACAACCATGAGACACTTTTTATCACCTCAGAGTGAATGTGTTTCATTTACAACTTGAAAGAAGAAGGAACTCAGCACACAGTTATACTCGGCAGGCAGCACCAAATGGAGATGTCTGTTTTAGGTCAGTGGTACCTGCCAATCACAGGCTTTTCCTCATTGGCTGAACAGATGGCCTGCTGGTAATCCTTGCAGTGCCAGTGAAAACAGCACATGAGCTGCAGCCGTGTCTCAGGATAGAGACAAATGTAATTATTAATTATAAATTAAATATAAAGAATAAGACTCCAGGTAGATTATGAATAGATTATTTCTCCCAGCTGCATAGAGGTCTGGCAGGTTTTTGCCAACATTCACTTGCTATTGCTTACGTTCTTTTTCAAGATGAAAAATAGGTCTAACCCAACATTTTTTTTCTACCAAGAGTCCAAAGTTTTGACAATTCAGCACTGTAGATACAAGGTAGATATAACACCTCTGCCTACACAGCATCTCATGTGAGAAGAGCTGCCTTGGTCACATTTCTGTCCTCTTTTGAGAGAAATCCAGTGAATGCTGAGGAGAAAAACTTAGAACAATGAAGTTTGACAAGGCAAATTGCACTAGAAGTCATTGTACAATAAACTGTCTTACAGAAAGCTGTAGCATAAGCTCCAGTAATCAGCTGACTTTGTCAGAGTTGCTGCTGAGGCTTAGGAAAACAACTTTTTTTTTTTTTTCCTGTCCTCTAGCCAGGCTCACCACCAGCAGCACTGGGTTTCGGTGGGTTTTTTGTTTGTTTGTTTGTTTTGTTTATTTGTTTGTTTGTGGGTTTTTGGGTTTTTTTTTTGTTTTTTGGTTGGTTGGTTGGCTTTTTTTGCGTGTATGTGTTTTTGTTTTTGTTTTTGTTTTTTAAACTTAGCTCAGGAGGTGAGCTTTATTTCACCTAGTACGGCAGCAGTTTCTGTGAGAAGACTAATCCTACACCTCCAGGTGTGGAACCCCGTGTACAGACAAAAGCTGTTGGCACAAAGCAACAGGTGGAGGTGAAAGGAGGAGACGCTGTGGGCTCAAAGAGTGGCTGGAGACTCTTCAATAGAGTCTTCTTTCAATAGAGAAGGGAATGTACAAGAGACAGAGACATGTGTCCCTACTCCCTAAAGTAATACACTCTACTTTTTTAACCCCAGATAAAGTATTTCTCAAGACTACAAACAGTACTGCACTGGCCTTTCTGTTCCTGTTTTTGTGTAGCCCTTCACTTCCAATTTTCTGGCATTACAGCGTTGTTCCATTATACTAGGGGAAAAAATAGAAGGTGTATATATTGCAATAACATGTTAGTTTCTATTTCTTTCAAAAAGATCATTCCTATTGCAGATAAGTTGTGTGTGGTTCTTTCACTGAGTTTGTAAAACCTAATTTCAAAGAGGTGGTGGAGCAATCAGAAGGTTGCCTGTTATAACATATGCACAACTGTGGCATATTAGCTTTGCCAAATCTTTTGGGCCACAATCTGATTAATTTAATAGAAAAATGATCCAAGTGATCTATGATCTATCAAATGATCTATGACCCAGAAGTCAGATAAGTCCATATCCACTGCAGGAAGCAGGCATTACTTGTTAAAAAGGATACTTACAAAATAATGTTTTCCCACCATGACACACACAATAAAATGAATATAAAATAAGAGGAGAAAACAAAGACAGATGAAGCCATAAAATTCCAGTTCATAATGGGCCAATCTTGCTATAATTCCTCAGGACAAATATATAATGAAGTACTCCACATCTTCCCATATTCCATTTTTATGCAAGGAGGCCTCATCAACCCTCCAAAATTAGAAGAGAAAAAAAAAAATTTTAATGTTTTGTGAATTAGAGAAGTGTTCTCACTTCCCTAACCTTCTAAGCATGTTTTACTTGGAAAAACTTTCAAAGCATTTTCTTCTATACATGTTAAATACTTGTGCAGACATGCAGGAGCCAGGTGATGTACAGAATGCTGAAAGGTTAAATGACAGGTGTGCAAAACACCTCTGTAATTTGGAGAATATGTGATAGACAATGATACATTGTTCTTATTACAAGAAAGAAAGGAGAACAGAAAAATACTCTCACGATCCAGCTGTCTGTAGTTTCAGTGTGAGGATGACTCATCTGCATTAATTTCCTAGCATTAAACTATTGAGCATTCTTATTCTTTGTGATCCAGGAAATTGATGACTTTTATTCCTGCATGCTGATGTGCTTTTCACTTTTCACTCTGTTTCACACATCAATAAAGTCATCTAAACATAGCAACTTCAAGTGAAGCTGCATTGCCAGAAGTTAATGGACAAGCACTGATGTGACCAAAAATAGCTAAAGGAGAATTGTTTTGCACACCTGACTCCTAAAGAATAGATACTTGCCAAAAAAATAGGCACACAGCACTTTTACAGTCATTTCCTTTAGCAAGATCCAGAGAATCAACCAGCACAAATAAGGCACCATGGGATGCTCCAAGCTGATGACACAGGATGGGTTTGTACTGATTGCTGAGAATTGCCTTTTGCTATCGTAGTGATGACAGGCACAGAAGTCAGGCTCCTGTAATAACTGTACAATTCTTTCATTTCTCAAAGTTTTCCCTTGAAATTCAATGAAGTTCCTTCACACAGAGAGTGCCTCATGGGACTCACACTGGTGAAAATTTTCAGATGTGCCCAAGGGTTTGAAGAGGGGGGATAAGAGCACATGTGAATCTTTGTAGCTTACCCGCCGCCCTCTAACAAGGTGGTTCACAATTCCACTGTGCACTTGTCAAAGGAGTAACACTGTCACCAGCAAAGTTTCCACTACACTATTCACCTCCTTTCTCAAACATTTCTGGGTGTGCTGAACAGAACAGACTCCAACCAGATGCTTTTTGCACTCTGTTGAAGACCCTTCTGTACTCTGAAAGCTGTTAATTTCTTCCTACCCTCTGCTGTATGTATCTCATTCAAGAGTTATGAGTCAATGCCCAGACTTTCCTTCTTAATTCAGGAGAGCTGTTGGATGGAATACCACACCTTACACACCTTGTCTGTACACATGAAGAGCCCTGCAGAGGTGTGAGACATGACTGCCCTTTACAGAGCTATAGTAACTTTGTGTTAATGTTTTGCCTTTATTCCATTGTGTGGCACAGAAGAATATGTAAATTAAATATAACTGTATACAGGTATATCCAGGAACAATATATTATTTGCATATATATTTAATTTATATATTTAATATGGCACATTGGCTTCACTACTTTGATTCCTCTGCTGGAGATTCTGTTACCTTGCCTGGCACAAATGTCATGCTTACCCTCATAGTTCCTTAAATACCTGCTGGAATCTGTTAAAAAAAAATAAAATAATCACTATTACAATTATTTCTCCCCTCTTTACATTTCTGTTAATTCAATAGATGCATACTTCCAACCAGTATGTCTCACTCTGAGGTTACAGAAAAGTTACAGGGAAATATTTTTTACTGTAGCCTCTCAACAGCCTGAGAAATGAATAGTAAAGCCAGAGTCTGAAATTTATGATGAAGCCAACATGCCAAATCACACCTTTTAAAACTTCTTTTCTACAGACAAATGACTGTGTTGCTGTAGCATCAACATTTTGACTGCAAATAGCAATCCATCTTCTTTTAGCCAGACTCCAGGCCAAATGGATGGTGACAAACTCTTGCAGGTGGTGGAATGGGCAAAAAAAATAGTCTGATATATATAAAAAAATAAGGCCACTGATGAATAATCTGAACAAGAGATCACATTGGGCACCAAACTGAAACCATGAACTTATTATTTTCTGCTTACAGTAAGGTACTGAAATAATATTGGAAGTAGGAACTAGAGGTGAGAGAACCACGATGCTGTGCATACATGTACTCAGGTTCAGAGTACTGTGGTACTCTTAGGTTAAACAGAAGTGTGCTAAAGGGCTGGGAGAATTATGCTGGGCAAAGAAGATTATAGCATTTTGGATTATTTCCTTGAAATAGGTGATCCCTGGCAGAAGAAATGGCTTTGCACATCTAAGCAAGAATTCAGGACATTACTCTGCTGGATACAGGGGTACATGGTGAGGAGCACCTCTGTCTGTGTCTTAAAATTGGAAGCTGGAAATGCACACTAAGTGGTGCTGATTTTAAAACCCAGTTTCCTAGGGTTTACTTAAATGGTTGGACTGAACTTGGAAGGGTGAAGACGGAAGAATACCATACCTGGCCTAGGTAAGAGAATGCAAAAAGTCATCAGTGTTTTAAGTGCTGGGACAGTTTGGGGTTTGGGCAGAAGCATCACTGTGGAGAACTGAGGCAGTTTCACGGAAGCAAAGCTTGATGTGGTGAATGGTAGCTTGTAAGATCACTGTGCAGGCCTTTGAAGTTTTGTTGTAGTTTAATCCCAGCTGGCAACTAAGCACCACGCTGCTGCTCACTCACTTTCCCACATGCAATGGAGAGAAATGGAAGAGTGGAAGTGAGAAAACTCATGGTTTGAGGTAAAGACAGTTTAAAACAGAAAGCAAAAGCTGCTCATGCAAGCAAAGCCAAACAAGGAATTAATTCACCCTTGCCCTTTGGGATGCAGGTGTTCAGCCATCCCAAACAAAGTCAGGCTTTGCATAATAGGTACTTGGGAAGACAATCAACATCACTCCGAATATCTCCCCCTATTTCATCTTCTTCCCCCAGCTCTATATGCTGAGCATGATGCCATAAGGTGTGGGATACCCCTTTGGTCAGCTGGGGTCAACTGTCCTGGCTGTGTCTCATCCAAACTCCTTGTGCACCCCCAGCCTTCTCCCTGGTGGGGTGGAGGGAGGAGCAGAAGGGGCCTTGGTGCTGTGCAAGCCCTGCTCAGCAGTAATGAAAACACCCCTGTTTTCAGCACAAATCAAAAAATTCTCTCATGCTAGTCACTGTAAAGAAAGCTAATGCAATCCCAGCCAAAACCAGCACATGCCCTCATTATGCAAATTTAATTTTAAAAGCTTCAAGCCTTGCTCTGTTTATTTTTCAAGACCTTTGGCTTTGGTTTCTTTATAAAATGGGTAGAGCCATATGTATCATCATTGGTAACGTGATCTGAAACGACTGTGGAAAAGGTGAATATGTTTATTCCAGGCGCCCAGTGCTGGACACAAAAGGAGTGGCAAGTGAGACATGCCATAAACAGGCAGAGCAGATGCAGGAAATACTGAATGCCACAGGACAGAAGTTACAAACACTCATTTAAAAGAGGAACTGGTTAAAATAAGGCCAAATTCTAACTCTCAGCTATGAAGCAAGAATCAGATTAAAATAAACTTTCAAAGTAACAGATTTTTCAAAACTGTGTGGAGTTTTCTATGCTAGAGATCAGGAGATGTGCCAGCATTTCTTATCATTTCTTATGTGAATAAACAATGTGCAAGAATATAAATTTATTAGATTAAACCTTCAAGTCCTGCATGTTTGGTAATCCATGGAATCACATTAATGGATGTATTTATTACAGACTAGACGACACAGAGTGTGCATAGGGTTTAGGAAGCTTTCTTCTGATGAAGCATAAAGACATGCAAATACTGTTACTTGGACTTACCTGAGATTTATGCTTGTCTTATGAAGAAACCAACAGTTTGGTTTTTTTTGTGGTATGAAGGCAGACTCATTTTAAAGGAAATATTCTATGGAAGAAGTATAAATCAGTGGCACAGTAACAACAACTGTCCTGAAGTTAAAACCATCTCCACCTATTGAGATACTGGCCAAGCATAATTTAAAGAACAGTGTATCCTCTAAATGGAAAATACAGAGACCCTAGAAAATTAAGTTAGCAGCAGACCAGCTCTAAGCTAGCTCTACATCAACTGTCTTGATCTGCTCACACACAAAACCATGATTATTTTTGTTTTCTCCTTATATGTTAGTAGAATGACTTTTCGGGATGATTTCTGACTGGGAGTGGTATGTCTGTGCACTTCAACACGGTATGACTGGAAAACCTCACTCAGCAAATGAGTGCACTGAGATTTTTCTTGGAAACATAGAAGTTTAAGCCCATAGTTTCTGAAACACTTGTGCCTTCAGTCTCAAGTTTCCTTCTGAGCCAGACTCGTGCTGTCTCTGAGGAAAAGCTGAGCCATTTCTGCAGATATCACAGGTGGGAACTGAATTTCCAATACGGGATTAGATAAAATCATACAAGTATACACAGGCCTTGCGTGTGGGTCAGGGCAATCCCAGACACAAACACAGGCTGGGCAGAGAATGAACTGAGCTCAGCTCTGAGGAGAAGGACTTGGGGATGTTGGTTGACAAGGAGCTCAACGTGACCAGGCAATGTGCACCCAGCCCAGAATGCCAACCCTGTCCTGGGCTGCATCCAGGCAGCGGGCTTGGAATCAGATCTTCTTGAAGGTCCCTTCCAACCCAAACCATCCTATGGGTGTATGACACGTGCAGGTACACAAAAACGTGTATATTTATGTGTGTATGCAGTTACACCAGCACAGCCACGCAGCCACACGCCTGACTGCGCGCGGGTGGCGCGGTACATCCCTCGCAGGCCGCCGTCGCGCTCACGTGAGCGGCGTCACATGACGGCGGCAGCGCCGGGGCCGTCGGGTGCGCGGTGCTGCCCGGGCTGCCCAGGGCCGCCCGCGGCCTCCTCTCGCTCTTCTTCCTCCGTTCCCTCCTTCTTTCCCTCCATCCTTGCACGGTCTCCGCCATCTGCACGCCTCTGCGGTGAGTGGGAGCTGGCCCTGGCGCGGTGGGTGCCGGGGTCGGGGCGTGCGGCCGCGCGGCCTCTCGCAGGGGCTCTGGCGGGCCCGGGGGGTGCGAAGGACTCCGCTGCTTCCGCGAGGGTTTGGGCTCTGGCGGGCCCCTCGGGAGGCGGCCGTGCCCGTGAGCCTCTGCAAGGAGAGACAGGACTGTGCCTGGTCTCTCCCTGTCCCAGGCGCCTCTCTGCTTCTTCGGCTTAACTGCAGCTCCTGAAGCCCGACTCTGCCCTCGGGCAGTGTTTAAGTGGCTCTGGATGGGTCAGTAAGAGCCTGGAAACCTTCAGTGGTCATTGAAGGACGTAGTGGTGCCGCCTGTGTGCGTGTTTGCTCATAGAAGAGTTTTCAAAGGGAGGGCATTTGTCTTCCTCGGTTTGCCCAGGATAGTTCCTCATTTTTTTTCCTTTCTTTTGTTAGAACTCTATTCTCTTTCAGTCATAAAAGCAAGGTGTGCTTGTCAGGGGTAGGCCTGAATGTGCCAGTTTGCTCTTGCTTGGTCTGTGAAAGGAGCCAGAACAGTCCAGGAACAGGCTGAGTGAAGAGGCTGGGTGTTCAGGTTGTAAGGAATTCCAGCTCTAGCTGGATCTGAAGTCTTTGCCAACACACTTCTTATTTTGGCATCAAAGTCAGGTGGAGATTAAAACCATAAAGGAAGGGGAAAGAAGTGGTGAAGGTCACTATCTGTGGTAATGTGGTATATCCTGATAAAGAGCTTCTGTTCATTTTTATTTTTCAGTTTGCTTTCTGTACGCTAATGATCTTGATCTTTTTGTCAAGTATGTGTAGCATCATTTTAATTTATATACTTATGGGTTTTTTTTCCCCCTGAAGTTGTAGTTTGTGTGTTTCTAATGTCTAAATACTCTTAGACAAATACCTGAAGTAAATCAGACCTAATTTGTGGGGGTGGGGAGGACATGACTTGTTAAATATGAATTTTAACACTGGAAAGAAGATTTGGAAAGAAGACAGGTTCTCTTATCTGTATGGCTACTTGGATGATGCAGAAGAGACACCTTAATTCAAATAACTGAATTTCATTGTTTAAGGTTTCACAAGGCTGGTAGTTATCTAGCAATGGTCTGTGTCTTTTATTTTAGTAAACTTATGATTGCCTACAGTTGAGTGTGTAGATATTATTTTTGTTTGTTTCCAATAAGCCACGTTTTAAATACTTTATAAAATTTGGATTTTTTCAGAAACTTAACAAGTACAGGGTTAAGGATTGAGACACCTGGAAACAGATTTTTCTTTTAATTTCTTTAAAATATTGGACAAATACTCTGCTGTTTAATAAGAGGTCTTAAATCTGATTTGCAGTTCTAGGTACATTTTAATTGTCAGTCAGGATGGATATCCGAGGTGCTGTAGATGCTGCTGTCCCAACAAACATCATTGCTGCCAAAGCTGCTGAAGTTCGAGCAAACAAAGTAAACTGGCAGTCATATCTCCAGTAAGTAAAAAATTTATACATTCTTTTCCCCTTTTAAGTGTTAAACTTTTTGAGATTTTAGGCTACTGTGGAGCATTATGTTGCAGTGAAGAATGTTCTGTCTACATGGAAGTAGTTGGAAAAAGTCTATATTAAATGGAAGTGGCTGTGGAAAATTTTCTTATGACTTATTATCAGAAGGGGAACTCTACTTTTGTCAATTGAATGCTGTAATAGCAAATAATACAGTTTTGCACTTGTGTGTGGTAAAACTTTTTTCTTTTTTCTGATAATTCAAACACCAGTCTCAATTTTAGCCTTATTGGATGACTGCTAAATTAAGAAGAGTTTACAGTAATAATTGGTTTAAGTGTTGGTATGGTATGTCTATTGCTGAGGTGCTTTTTGTGGTAATACAAATGGTACTAGCAAAACTAGAGTGGTAGTCTGGGAAATTAAGCTGTACCTTAAGTAAAGGAATATTAATACCAGTGGACAGTTTAAACAAGTAAATCTGGGAGTAGGCTGAAACAAATACTTCAGTCTGGGGAGAGCTGTGCTCCTGTTCCAGGCAAGCTCAGAGTTTCCTTTGGCATAGATATGATGGCACCAGGAGAAGCAAGAGAAATGTTATCCTGAGAGGATGTAGAGACAAGCTGAGGAAAAGTTTTATGTGTGAGGTAGGAAATGGGGAGAAGAAACAGACTTTCTCTAGTCCTCTGTACTCTGAAGTGAACTGCAACATTCTTGTAGCCTATTCCTTGTGACTGGTAGGTATGAGAAATAGTGACAAAGTATAAATTGCTATTTATAATAGCAAATTATTTTATATTTAATTGCTTTGTAACTGAAGTGGCAGAAATCTTCATTATTGTAGGGGTACAAACCACACTGATGATGGTTTGTGATTATCAACATTATACTACTTTAAAAAATAGGTTTTTTTTCAGATTGCTGTGGTACATATAAATATGTCATATATTAAATAACCTTGCAAAACGGTACATATCTAAGCTGAGAAATGCTAGCCCAGTGGAAGCTTACTATTGACTACCTCCTTTGCCCTGTCCTGTGTATTTCAGACTTGCTTATTCCATTAACTGAATTGTACTATTCTTTTCTATGTGATTGTATATCTGTACAATGAATCTGCATAAAGGAACTGATCTTCTGAGGAAACTTCTTTTTGCTAGGCTATTTTTAAGATCAGTCCCTGGATGACTGTGATACTCAGTGGTTTTGCAGGCAAAAGAGAAAGGTTAGGCTGGTAACTAGAAATGGCAGCTCCTAAGCACTTTTCAAGCAATCTAGGTGGCTTTTGCTGTTATTGTGTGCCCTCTTACGTGTTTGATAGGAAGTGTGTCCCAAGGCTACCTGAACAGCTGTTCCTGTGCTGTCCTAGTGGCAGTGAACAGCTGGTTTGCACTTACCCAGGATGAAAGTGGGAGTACAGTTGTTCACTGTTCATGGAAGTGAATATGAGATTCTTTCACTGCTTCTCTTGTGTTTCTATAGGGCTGGAGAGAAAAATCTGTTACTTTTGTTGGTATAGGGGATGGTTCTATTTGGCAGGGAGTTGTATTTATGTAATATTATTTGTTTGACTAAGTGGTCTGCTGTTAATAATTTTCTTTTATTCTTGGGATTCTCTTTCTCTGATGCAGTATAAGAAACAGGGAGTTTTGTTTGTAAATCTGGCTGCAAAGTTTTATATGAGTTTTTTTGACCAGAGGGCAGGGTTCTTTTTCAGATTTTACCTCTAGAATTTGACTTGGTTTTGTTCTGGAGTCTATGAAGAAAGAATAAACTAGTTATTTCCTTCCTCTCTTTGAATTAGCCAGGTTTTGGTGGCTATTGTAGTGCATCTAGCTATTGTTTGTGATCCTATGAGAGAAAAAGTGAGACTTTTTGATGCTTGGCATCCTTTGTGTCTCAATAACAGTGTGTTCTTTTTATTATTGCTCTGAAATAAATATAATTTTTTTGTCTCGTATTTACTGATAACTGGCTGGCTAAGTTGGCTTCAAGGATTGAATTAAATGGTGCCAGAGAGGTTGTGGAGCATCTTGAAGATAACTACTTCTTTGGCTGAGGAGTTTCCTTATAATGAGTTACTGAAAAACATCAGCAGAACTTTTGGTGCTTCCAAAGGAAATAAACTCATACCTTGATTTGGACATGTCTTTTTTAACAATGGACAGGTTTGGATGTGCTTGTGTCTTTGAGGCTGAGCTTTGAGGGATTTCTTGGAAAGTCAGTCAGTGCAGTTGTATTGATTAATTTCTGGAATGAAGCACATTATTAAATGAGTGGAAAGTATTTCCTTTGGTGCGCCTGTTAGAGGCAGGTTGGAGTGGTTTGGTTTGGTCTGGTTTGTAGAGCAGAAGGAAAATGGGGTGCTTGGTAGGACAGCTCTCTTGAGTTCCTTGTTCTATCTGTCTGTGCACTTGATGTGGTAAACTTGCATGTAAATATATGAATGCATTACTTCAAGTCATCAGATGTTTTTAAATTAGAGGAAATATTTTTGTTTTCCCTAAATTAACACGTCAATTCAGGTGTGACATGATTTATGCTTCTTAGACTAGAGACAATATTTATGTACTTGAAGAAACTATAGATAGTACTTAAGTAGTTAAAGTCAAAGAACTTCACAAGAAATTCTGATTAAATATTTTTTCTCTTCTGGCTGTGGCAGTTGTATGTGTATAAAGGTGCTTTAAAGATTGCATCGCTTGCAACAGCATTGGACTCAGGGTCACACAGAAGGGCATTCTGAAGTTCTTTCCTGCTCTCTCTGTTCTTCAGTGCAAAAGTAAAATGGCTTACTTGTAGCTGGTCAGATTTCAGTAGCCTGACTCCTTGTAGAGTCAGTTCAAGCTAAAGATTAACTGACATAGTGTTTATTCCATCTCAGAAGGTTGTAATTGTAAACTAAATATCAAACTATGCTAACACACAACTGCTGACTTTTGATGTTTTTTTCTGTGTACTGTTACATATGACAATTGTGTGTATTACCAGCTTGCTAGTTGTTCACTGCTCCTAACAAAATTAGGTTGTGGAAAAACATAATTTGTTTTCTGGTGCTGAAATTTATCCTTTCTTTATGTTGGTTTCCAGCTGGGGTCTGTGTCTGAGGGAAAAGAAAGTAACAAAGGCTGAAACAGTGGAAGGTGATGTGTAGGTCGGCCTGTGGAGGCCATTAGTTCTGTAGGGGCTTTGCTGCCTTTGGATCTTGAGACTTGTAACAGTTCAGAGTGGATGCCCTCTGTGAGTTGAAAAGACAATCTCTGTTTCGCTCTGTGTGGTTGCTTTCAGCATTTGCCTCAGGGTGCCAGAATGCCAGGGGTGGGTGTGTTGGTTCGCTTGAAGCAGGTTTGGGTTTGCTTTCTTAGGTAGTAAATGAGTTTTGTGGAAACTGAACTTGTTTCAGAGTTTAACTGGCACCTTACTGCACTGTAGGTTTTCTAGCTACACAGCATTTGACAATACTTTATATTTAATCAGATGACATACTTGATGGCTAATTTGTACATAGTTTCCTGTGTGTTTTCTTCACATACTTCACATGCATGTTTGTGAATTCTGATGCTAAATAACTGTTCTATTTTCCTGGGGGTGGAAGAACCTTCTAAAGCAGGTTAAATATCTCAGACTTTAAAAATCAGTCTTGTCTTAGAGGAAATATGGAAGTTTCCCAATTTGTAGTGTGTGGGGGGGTTTTCTTCTGTATTTTTTTTTTCTTTTTTCTCAAATATGGTTGAGTCTTGTAGAGTACATTCAGTCTGCTGTACTGTTTTAATTTGGTAATGCTATAACTGTTGAGCAATTGGATGAATTTAGTGTCTCTAGGTACATGCAAAGTACTGTAGATATGCAGATAAAAGAAATTATGGCTTGATATGATGACTTCTTATGAGCTTCATATTTGCTGCATATATAGTCTATTTTTTATATATTAAAAACCCAAAACAAAGCAAAAAACAAACAAAAATACCCAAATCTCCACAGTGTCTTTTGTTAAATCATTCAAAGAAAAAAAAACCAAACAAACAAAAAAAAGGAACAAGAGTTGCTGGAGGAAATGCATAATTAAGAGAAGGAATCACAAGCTTCTGAATCATATTGAGCAATCAGGCAGATTAAGAAGTGGCGCTCTTGCAAATTCATGCTTTCTAAATCCTAGAGTTTTACTTTTGTCTCCTCTACTAAGTGCTCTCTAAGGCAGCTGTTGGTATCCCAGGCATAGAGCTTTCAAAGGTGCTTACAGGGCTCCTGGCCTAAACCTGATGCGTTCATACCTGAGGAAAAAAAAAAGGGAAAATTCACATACTGAGATAAAGAGACTTTAATAGGACAGAGAGGGAAGAGAAATAATAATAATAATAATAATAATAATAATAATAATAATAATAATAATGGATTCCTATTAGATCTGGAACACAGAACTATACCAGCTACTGGGAAGAATATTAACTATCCCATCTGAATCCAAGACACAGCTGAAGCTCAAAGTGATTTCTATCTTGACAAAAGACTATAGACACATCCTGGAAAACAGCAAATTAAATGGCTTCCAGGGAGAGGATGGAGGGAGGCTTTGGTTGCTTATTTTCTAAAAGGTGCTGGGAAATTTCTGTTGCTTTGAAGAGGGGGTGAGGAAAATGTGTAATAGCATCATGGGACTCAGTATCAGCTGTCTGAGGCTGTTTTGCACTTTCTTATGTTTATTGGTTGGTTTTTCTTCCCCCTCACCCCACCACTGGTTAAGGTTTACTGTATAATCAGTTAATTTTCGTTTTAAAATGAGATGAATGGAAATAGGTGCATTTGAAACTTCTAAAGCTACTAATCAGATAAAATGTTATCAGCTTGTTTAAAAAGCTGTCAGATAGCTTGTAATGTTTTGTATGGGTTGGAAGATGTATTTTTGATTGTTGCTAACAAAACAATAAAGAATAAACTTCACTGTCTTTTTTTCCTGACAGAAATATCAATCCCCACATTTTTTTCCTGTGGCCTAATGTAGGATAAAAGCAATAGCTTGAAAGCATTTTTCCTTTGCAGTTGGCTGACCTCTTCTAATACTCTCAAGAGGTATCTCTTTTCCTGGGCTGAGGCTTTCTCCAACATTAAAGCTAAAAATTAAGGGTTCATCTTATGTCCTCTTTGAAGTGTTTTGTAAATGGCAATATTCATATAAACAGCAGCTTACCTAGTTACTTTTGTATCAGTATGATCCATGAGTCCCTGGCTTGGTCAGCATTATTTGAAACAAAAGAGGCTTTTAGTTATGGGTCTTTAAATCCAGTGTTTGTGGCAGATGAATTGTCCACTCTTTCCATTACTATTGAAATCCATCCTTAATAGGCAAGAAAGAACATAGGTCAGTCTAAAAAGCATGGTAGCAGCATGGTCATCATTGGCTGAACACATATGATTCATCTATAATTAAGTTTTTGCAGAAGTTGTGCAAGGACTACCCTATCACTGGCTTTAGGAATCTTCCATCTAGTAAATCTTGATTTCCTCATTGCATACAAGGATATCTGTAACAAAGCAGCTCGAATACAGGAATAGCACACATGGCACTGGACTACTTATGTTCTTTGCTCAAATAGTAAATATATAAAAGATGGCTCTGTGATGAGACCACACTCAAGACATAATCATTGAAGTAAGAGGAGTGAAAAGAACACATTGTAGGTCTTGTACACTGTAGAATCCAGGTGAGCCAGTTGTGAAAAAAAAAAAAAAGTGAATGCTTCTTGTAAAGTTTAAAATGACTTAAATGTAATCTCTAGTCATGGAACATCTGAAAACTGACCTTGAATATGGAAAAGATGGGTGAAGAGTCTGTGCTACATAGCTTTGCAATGTGGAAGAAGCGTTTCATTCAGGCGAAATGTTAGGAGAAGATGAATTTGGAAATAACTGAAGCAGGAATGCCTAATGCTTTCATCCCCTGTGACTGTGCATGATTTTCTTCTTTCCTGAAGCCCTCCTGGTATTACCTAGTAAAGCTAGTCACATATTAAAATCTTGGATATTTTTAGGACTACTTGATTTAAAATTACTTTTCTTACCTGAAGAGTACCTGACTGTACTATTTTAACAAGTTTTTTTATTTCTTGTGATGTGAAGTTTTGTATTATAAAAGAAAACCAACCCAGTAGTGTTCTGCAAGTCTGTCTGACTCTTCAGTTGAGTCAAGAGTTTTCTGCAATAGCATTGATTATGGCAGTAGCCACTTGAATATTAAGTTGAAGAGAAGATTAAGTAGACATCTGCTGTTATAGGTGTCCACAGCAGTTCACTGGAAGTTTAAAAATTATTTAGACAATGCTGTTCAGAGGTGATGCATCAGGAAAACTTTTGAGAGATTATTATGCCATTGTTGTAATTTTTTTTACATAAGACCCTTTGCAGGAAGGAGCCTGTTACATTTTTTTGTGGGATACAGCATTGGTAAAGTAATATGGTTGATACTCTACTCTACTCTGCTCTCACAAGACTCCCCCTGAAATGCTGCATCCAACTCTGGGATCCTCAGCACAACAAAGACACAGACCAGTTGGAGCAGGTCCAGAGCAGGGCCACCAAGATGGTCAGAGGGCTGGAGCACCTCTTCTACAGGCTGAGAGAGTTGGAGTTACTCAGCCTGGAGAAGAGAAGGTTTTGGGGAGACCTACCAGTACCTTATCAGGCTTATGAAAAGGAGGGAGGGAGACTTTTTGTGCAGGCATATAAGGACAGAACAAAGGGCAATGGTTTTAGACTGAAACAGGGCAGGTTTTTTAGATTAGATGTTAAGAATAAATTCTTCCTGCAAGGTTAGTGAGGCAGTGGAACAGGTTGCCCAAGAGAGTTGTGGCTGCTTTATTCTTGGAAGTGTTCAAGGCTAGGTTGGATTGGGCCCTGAACAATCTGATCTTATAAGTGACGTCCCTGCACAGGGCAGAGGGGTTGGAGCCACATGATCTTCAAGGTCATGCCCAAACCAAACAATTTTATAATTCTGTGATAGCTCAAGATGAAGAAAACAAAGTTTGTGTGGTGGGTTGACACTGACTGGTCACTAGGTGCCCATCAGGACAGGATACTCTTGCTCCATCAAAAGAACAGGGGGAAAAAACATGACAGAAAGATCCAGGGTTGAGGTGTAAGGACAGGGAGATCACTGACCAATTACCATCATGGGCAATGATGGTTAATGAAAAACAGGAAAAAAAATTAAAAACCACCTCCTATCCCTTCCCTTCTTCTCAGGCTCTACTTTGCTTCAACTTCTCTGCCTCCTTGCTTTGAGTGGTATAGGGGAATGGGGTATGGAGGCTGTGGTCAGTTCATAACACCCAATCTCTGCTACACCTTCCTTCTCACACTCTTCTCCTGCTCCATCCTGAGGTGTTCTGGTCGTGCGTTATGGTCATTCACAAACTTGTCCAGCATAGATCCTTTCTGCAGATTCCAGTGTTCCAGGGGTGAGTGCTCCAGCATTCATTGCCCTTGAGGCCACAGGTCCTGCAAGAAAACCTGCATGGACTGCAGTTTCCTGTAAGGCACATCTGCCTGCTGCAGCATGGGGGTCCTCTGTGGGCTGCAGGTGGATCTCTACTCCACCTAGGACCTCCATGGGCTGCAGGGGAACAGCTGCCTCACCATGGTCTTCACTGCAGGCTGAGGGGGAACCTGTGCTCTGGCATGTGGATCACCTCCTCTTCCTCCTTGTGCACTGATTTGGCAGTCTACTGTAGAGTTGTTTCTTCCACATATTCTCAGTCCTGTCTTATGGCTGCTGTTGTACAGCAGTTTTTACTCCTTAAATAAGTTATCACAGAGGTGCTACTGTCATTAGTGAGTGACTCAGGTTTGGCCAGTGGTGGGTCTGTCCTGGAGCTGGCTCTGTCTGACATGGGGGGCCACCTAACCAGTCTCCTACTAACAAAACCTTGCCATGTGAACCCAGTACAGCTATTTCCAACTTACTGTTCATGTACTTATGGTTTAATGTTTTGTTTTTCAGAGGTCAGATGATTTCAGGTGAAGACTGTGAATTTATTCAAAGATTTGAACAGAAAAGGAATCCAGAAGAAAAACAGGAGTTGTTGCAAACAGAAGGCAATCAAGTAACTTTATTTTAATGAAGTCTTTTTTGGGAAGGAAGGAAATTTTCATATCAACTCTTATTTTACTGTTGGCTGTATACAGTTAAGATGTTAAGGAATAAGTATAAAACTTTCTATCATGATTCTTTTATTTTTTCCTTAGATATGGGTTGGATGTTATTTAATTATTTTCAAAACCTACTAAATAATATTTAAATGCCATCTGACTTTGTTGTGGGACAAGCTAGCTCAAGTCTTCCCTCATCCCAGTTTACTTAATCATGCACACCTGTACTTGAGTCACTTTTTTTTTCTGCTTTTTTTCTTTATTGATGACAGCTGCTACCAGTAAGATTTTGGCTTAGTTAGCTATGCAATTATAATTTAGTTACAGCATGGAGTCCATTGACTGCTAAGGTGGATTCAGTTAGACATGGGTGTCTTGTGTCATTTTAGGCATGGTAAGATAAGACCTTTGCATTGCCTGATTCAGGACTGAATCAGCCCTTTGCCATTATGGAGTCTAGGCAGGATGCCTGAAGACACTTTAATAATATTTGAATCAGTAGAATCTCAACCTGAGGTTCTAGCACAGAATGTCAGACATTAAGACGATTGGGAGAAGCAGGGAGGAAGGTAAGGAGTAGATGCTTTCAACACACAAACATTTCTAGCCATTTTTTCTACTTTCATTTTAGGCAAAATTTGTCTTGGTTTTATATTTCTTTTCTCTCCAAATTGTCCTGTGTTAATGTTATCTGATGGATCATAGTTTGCATAGTAACAAAACCATATGTGGTGTACCTTATATGTCACTATAGAATTATGATGTAGCAGTCCAGAATTCAATTTGCTTTCTGTTTTAGTTGAATGTAGTGAAGGGGAAGAAGGAAGTGTAAAAAGCAATGTTGTAATTATTTCTGCCTGTTGCTGAAATTGTAACATTCTTCAAAGATGAACAAAGATTTTTCTACAAGGTATATAGTAAGTGAACAGAGGAATTACCTGTCTTCCTCCCTCCATTCAAATTGCTGAAACTTTTTTTTGTACTCTTGCTGTTCTGTCAGTTTACTTGATCTTCTCACTACCATAAAAAAAGGGTGCTGAGGGAAACTTTTCTAATCTGGCTTTCAACCAAGCATATTGGTGACTTTCACTAGCAAGTACTTATTTAATTTGAAAGCCATAAAACAATTTGTAAATGGTAGCAACCAATGTGACAGAAAATTTTCTTTGTGAGATAATGTCAAATGTATTAATCTCTTACTGCAATTGAATAAGATGTTGGGATGCTCAATGCTTATGTAAGACATAACTGTGAATTAATAAGGTCCTGTTTTATATTATCAAAAGGAACAAAGACAGTTGCTAATATTAATTTTAATGTCTCTTTTATTTTTCTAGTGTGCTAAAACATTTATAAACTTGATGACTCATATCTCCAAGGAACAGACTGTTCAGTACATTCTGACTATGGTTGATGATATGCTGCAAGTAGGTCAATAATCTGTATTATTTTTAAGTCTTTAAATGCATGCTTGAATGTTTCCTTGGTGTAATTCATGTATTTTCAGGTGTTTGTCATACTGTGTTAAAAATATTCTCTTAAATTTTCAGATCCTGTCTTCAGAGATTAAATGTTAGACCTAAGGTTGTAAGGGTAACTTAATGTAATATGTTCAAATTCTGGAAGTAAAACAAACTTTTATGCTTTCTGTTGTTTCTCAACAATATGTTTAATGCAGAACTTTGTTGTTGAGGCTAGTGTTGCATAGTGGTTTCATCTTATGTGATCTTAATCTGCAGAATTTTTTTCTAAACACTTTTTACATTTGATATATTGGCTTATACTGTGGTAGACTTGTCAGTGTTAGATGAATGGCTGGATTTAGTGATCTTAAAGGTCTTTCCCAACCCAAACAATTCTAAAATTCTGTGACTTGTGACCTCAGCTCTTTCCTGTGGTATGGGGAGGATATGACTTCTCATTTTAAGTTGTTGAAGCTTTCCCTATGAAGGTGTTAATTTGGCCACCCTCAGCAAGAAGGTGTAGTTTCTGCAGCTTCAGGTTTCCAACATAAGTTAGGTTGTTTGGGACAACATGTTCTGAAATTCTGCATGGTTAAACCAGGAACTTTTAATTCAGTGTAACATACAGCTCTTTGTAGCTGTGGACAGCAGTTATAAGAGTTGGCTATTAAACTTGATCTCAGGACTGCTGAGCTGATTGGGATAACTCAGGAAAAGGCTTTACTCAATCAGGTAATCCCGCTTTTATGTTTCCTTGCTCTGAAGATAAATATATGAAGATATCTTGGCTAAGATAAAGCATTTGTAGTGATTTAACAAGATGAGTTGAGCTGGGTGATATTTTTTCCTAGTATTCACATAAATCATCTGAGTTTGATAGTTTCTCTTCTGGTTTATGATACATTTGATCCAAGGTTACAGTGAAATGTGTTTAGTGCTATTGGTTTAGGGTATTGCCCTAGGAGGTGAGCCATGTGAGTTCTAATTCCAGCTCTGAGTATTCAGTATTTCAACAGGCCAGTTGAAAAGCATGAACCTCTCCACAGTTTGTATAACACGGGGACCATGGTGTTCTTTCATGTGCCTGCCTGCACAATATAGCCCTAAGTGAGTGCTGTGACACCAAGGCTAATAGGATAACAGCTAGTGATGGTGGCAGCAATTTACTCATCTGTAGCTTGGTCGCTTTTTCTCATTTAGTTTTACTGTTTTTCAAGGGTGACACAAACATTGAGAAGCAGAGAAGATGAAAATGATCCTCAGTGCCATTCTTTGATTGGGACACTGAGTTGGGAATACCTTGTTTTGGTTTACACATTAGATGACAAACTTTGGCTCAGTGTGTGAGAACTCTTTTTATTATGTCTACTTTTGTGAAGAATGGGTCTTGCTTTCTGTGCATCAGTACATCAGTGGCCAGAGAAGTAATCATTTCACTTGCCCTTTTTCAGAACTTGTGTTTGTAGGTCTTGTTTTGCTAATGTGCTTTGGAATTAGCCTGCAGCTACAGTATATGATGGCTGATGATATCCCCTGTGCTGTGGAATTAATACCCCACAGGTAATGCTTTCACTGGCTCACTTTTGAACAGATGGAATAACTATTCCAGGTAGTCACAGAAAGTATTTTTGAGTAATCTCTCTTTTGCTATATTGTCTGTCATAAGTGGTTAGATATATGTGTTTTCTTGACTTTGACATGGCTGTATTTTACCCTGCCCCAGATGTGGCATGTATGGAATTCTTAATACTAAATGTAATGGCTTTAAATTTTTCAAGCTTTATAGTGATACAGCAGAATAGAGATATTGGTGCACACTATGTATTTGCTTTTGTTTGAAGTTGAATGCCTTTTTCACTTTAGAAATTCTGCTTCAGTATCTGAAAGGCTGTACTGACTTGCAGTGCTGTGTGTGATTGCAATATTCAGGGATGCTGGCATAGAAGGCTTGTGTGCAGACATCCACATGGCATTATCTCAGAGTTTCCTAACTTCTGACATCTCCACTCAGAAAGGCTGAAAAAGGACTTTGGTTTTGTTTTGGTCATGTTCAAGGTTTGGAACCTACAGCCAGTGGTGCCTTATGAACCCCTGGTTGCACGTTTTCATGTGTAAGATTCTTGTCAAAAGGCAGCATATTGCCCAACAACAGTGGGACTGTGAGTTTAGGGCAGGTTCTCTGCAGGCTGCCTGGGCACAAGAACCCACAGTATCACTGAATTGTATAATGGTTTGGGTTAGAGGGATACCTTGAAGATACCTGGTTCCAGCCCCCTTGCTGTAGGCAGGGACAACTTCAGCTAGACCAAGTTGCTCAAAGCCCCATCCAACCTGTTCTTGAAGACCTCCAGGGATGGGACATCCCCAGCTTCCCTGTGCAACCTGTTCCAGTCCCTCACAATCTTTCCCTAATACCTAAACCTACTCCTAGTTTGAAGCCATTCCCCCTTGTCCCGCCAGTACATGCTCATGTAAATAGTCTCTCCTAATTTTCTTGTGGTGGATATGAAGTCTCTGGTCTTTGTCTGACTTGTCTTAATTCAGTACATTCAAAGATTTTAAGCAAGAAATTGTTCAAGGACATGGCATGTCATGGTGCTATTGACTCTGAGTAAAATTTGCCTTGAGAAAGTATGTTTGCTGCAGTTTCATGAGATGAACAAATAATATTTGAAGCTGCTTTTGATAGCTGGAACCTTTAGAAACTATTGCAGGTAGCAGTATCCAGCTTTTGTCTGATAATGGCAGACTGTAGTTCTGCTATCTTTCTATGTTTTCCTTGTGAGGTGGTAAAAATTAATGTCAACTGTATTTTGAGCTCACCAAAAGCTTACTTGGGGGTCTAGGATTATGCCAGCAGTTCTACTTACTGATTTGATGACCTTTCTGAGAAAGATTTCTTTTGAACACTGGCAAATGTGAAATTACCGTGGCATTAACCACAGAAGATTATCACCATTCTGCTTACTTCTGAAGGTGGAGAGTGTTAGCATACTGCCATCCTTGAGGAAACATTTCTTACTCTCTTCATCTGATAAATTCTTGGAACAATTTCTTTGGATTAGTGACCTCGTCACACTGCACAGTCTGTTACTTATGAAATCTTTAAGAACCTACACTGTAGTTGGTGCAGGTAGCAGTACCACCTGCACTTCATTATGCTTCTTCAGAAATGACAGCTACTAAATTATTCAACTGTTGATGTGAGAGCTTCAGAATTTTCTTTTTATCAGTGTAGGTGCTACACTACATATTTCAGGTCTGCGGGAAGTTTTCCACTCCTTCCCTTCTGTCTTGATCCTGCACCTTAACAGAAAACCAGACAAGTCTTCTGACTGACAGCATATTGAAATTATTTCAGCATTTCTACTTCTAGACTTGTCTGTCTCCTCCTTAGTTTTGTTGTAAACTGAACTCATTGATCTGGTGAGTTTTGATCTTTTAGTGAGACTGTTTAGCACATTCAGATGCTAACAGTGATTTATTTGATCGAACTGCCATTTCTCATCAAGTAAGCCCTCACAGAATAAAAGCTCTCCACCAAAGGCTCTGTCCTGAGATCTTACTTTTATTTATTTCATACTTTGAACAAAAAATTTTGAGAACATTTCTGTGTGCCTTTCTATGCATGCCATGTAGAGAATAGATCATTGTAAGGGTTATAACTGGCAGACAACTGGTGACACTTCAGTCAGTGATCAGGGCAACAATTTGCAGCCCATGTGGTACAATACCATTGGTAGTTTAACCCCAGCTGCCAGCTAAGCACCACACAGCCCTCACTCACTCCTCCAGCAGGGGATGGAAAAGAAAATCAGAAGAGTATAAGTGAGTAAACTTGTGTTTTGAGGTAAGGACTGTTAGTTTCAAGGAAGGGTTGGTTGAAGCTCTAAGGCTCAGTAAGATGCCAGTGTTCGAATCGTGGATACATTCCGGTCATCTTGTCCTTAATGGATCATATTCCAACAAGGAGGCTTGCCTAGCTGGTTCTTTGTCCTTAGAGTTAATAACAGGGTGCAGAATTGATGGAGAAAAGCCTTTCTAGCTAGAGGAATTTGAAAATGAAAATGTCTGGATAGTGGGGACTGAGATACTGTCCTTTTGTGAGTTTCTCATTTGCCGTCCTTGATAGGAGCTGTGTACGTGGTAGTAGTAGTTTGACTTCAATGGGGAGACATCTCTTGAGAAGGAAAGCTTCCAATCCACCAGGCTAGAAAGCATATGGAAATGCTTGAGAAAAAGCAATAATTCAAATGTGAGATTTTTTGGGACTGTCTGTCTATATTCTAGGCTATTAGGAAACAGCAGAGCTTTTTTTTTTCTCCTCCATGATTATATGGTCTGTTCTTTGGCCTGCTGTAAGGAGAGCTGTAATAGCTTCTTTGCATAGTGATCATTAGGGGAAATACTTTAAGAGGCTGTTCCCAGTGCCCAGGCTCAGGTTGTTGTAGTCTCTTGTGGCTCAGGATAGGAGCCCTGGAGAACAGACTTCTGGTGGCTGTGTCCTCTTTCAGATAAGCAGGTTGCCTGAGATAACTGCTGAATCAGTTGCAGCCTCATCTGGGAGAGAAGAGCTCATTTCTCATTGAGAGGAATGGAAAGCTTCATTTACATCCCAAGGTTTCACTTATAGAAGAAGTTCTTGTGTGGAAGTAGCATTGAAACATTGAAAACTTTGTATGAACTTTATTCAAGCATAATTGGTTGGATGACAAGTAGTGTTATTAGTAAAAAATGACAGTATTTAGCTTGTTTTCATTTGCCTTGCTCCACTTGCATGGTCAAAAGAATATATGTTTTTGCTCAAGCAGGTGTTTCAGTAGTGGGATACAGCTTCAAGGCTTCAAGGTTTGCTTCCTCCACCCAAAATCTCCAGGCTTAATATTGGAGCGCTGAAATGAGCTGTATCCACAAGTAATTTTTCAGTCTAGCTGAAAAATTTCCATAGGCTCTTACAAGCCAGGATACACTCTGATAATCTATGCCAACATACCAAGGAGCAAATAACTGCTTTATGTCGAATGCTTTTACAAGTCTGTCATCTTTTCCTCTTTCTCAATTTTACAGGAAAATCATCAGCGTGTTTGCATCTTCTTTGATTATGCAAAACGTGGTAAAAACACTGCATGGTCCTATTTTCTGCCAATGTTGAACCGACAAGATCTCTTCACTGTGCATATGGTAAGTTTTAAATGAACCTGTCTCTGAAGATGGTAGAGAAAAATGCTGGTTATATTTTATTTTCAGGAGATTTTGGAATTTGGAGTTAAACTTCTGCCTGGAGTGGAAAGTTTTCCTCTTTCAGTCTAGACGAGTCATTCTCAATACAGGCTTCACCTAATCACATTTCAAAAAGCAAAGTTATATTGTTAATTTGCATTGCAGTTTGTTTCTGGGAGATTAGGGCAGGTTTTAAAAATTCAGAAAAGCAGTGATTTTAGAGCAGTAAGTGCAGGAAAACATAACTGAAAATATTTTACCATGACTGCCAGTTGTGGAATTTCTCATCTTGTGTAAAGGAAATATCTTTACCTCGATGAACCTTATTTTCTCATATGCTCAGTTTATCAGCTGAGTCACTGGAAGTGTAGAGTGAAAAATAGAAAGTGCTTGATATTGTTCAAGTGCTGCTCAACAGCAGCTAAAACATCGATACATTACCAGCAGTGTTTTGGACTCCAGTCTAAACCACATGTACGGACTGCTGTGAAGAAAATCCATAGGTCTATCCCAGCCAGACCCAGTACAGCCATGTCCAGTGTATGGATTCTGCTGTGTTTTGATGATTGTTTGCTGCTCCTTTATATGGAGTAGTTTTTCTGGAATCTTAATATTCTTCTGTTGTCAGTGGTGAGAACTAACCATTTCACCTCAGCAGAATATTTTTCTTGTGAGGCAAAAATATGTTTGTATTACTATAAATTCCTAGGGGAGACCACAGTTTCCAACAGTGAAACTTATATTATGGCTTGAGGAGGAGAAAACTGCACAACTGTGAGTTGTTCTACACTGCATATGTTTGTGGCAGAATGATATGATGGAGTCAAATCTGAGACTCAAACTAGAAACCCACTACCTGGCCTGCATTAGGCTGTGTGGGTTGAACTGGTGCAAGGATTCCAGGACACTGAGCAAGCCATGCTGTTTGCCGTGGGTGTGGCCAGTGCAACTGTGTTTGGGGTTGTACTGCAACTTGGAACAGTGAGCTAGCATGTGATCAAGAAAAAAATGCAGGCTTTATTTATTTATTTAATAATAAATTGGTTGGCTGCATGGATGTGAATCAGTTTTTTTGGTGTATATGAGGGAGGAGGTGGCTGGGGTTATTTTTGGCCAATGCAATTCATTTTGTGGTTTTTTTTTTGGTGGTAGTGCTACTGAGTACCCATCCCGCAAAATTGCGGTTTGAGCAGTCACACAATGCTGACTGCCTAAATATGCAGGTAAAGCATAATTTTTAGACCCTTGCAGTGCAAACTATTTAATCTCCCTGGAATAGTTGTTTTTAAACATATGGTATAGAAATTTTGGTAGTCAGCCTTTCTCTTCTCAGATTTGTGATACTTTTTAGGTACTGCAAAAATACACAAATAATTTAACAAGACACAGAGAATCCCCTTTAAGTGGATTCCCTAAGTTAACTGCCTTATACCTTTTAGTACAGTGCATATTTTTTTAAAGCACATGAACATTTTCAAGCCCAAGTTTTAGGATTGTATTATTTTTGGTTTATTTTGTTTTTCTCCTTACTATACGCACGGGAAGTTTTTTCATGCCATATCATTACATCTGCTGTGGCAGATAAAAATACTCATCCTCTGTGTAGGCTCAAATTCTGCTAAGCATGAGTGGTCTCTCATTTAGGGGCCAGGTAGCAACTCAGAAAAATGGTTGACTAGAGAGCTAGTATCTTGTGTTTTAAAACTGGAGGGATTTAATAGGGTGACTTACTTGCATTCAGAAGGGGATTTGACACATTTTTAGTATAGCGATTGTTTTTCCAAACTCACACTTGTAATCTCTCTAGAAATCAGTGGTGGTGCTGCACATGTGAATGCAGTAAGGTAGAAAGGGGGCTAGAATAGTGTCCTCACTGCACCATGAAAATGTGTGCATGTGAATGAACCCCTGCTTCAGTAATTTCTTAGTTACACTGCCTCTTTATATGTAAGTTCGCTCAAACGCTTTTGCAAATTAACTGCAGGCTGCAATGTAAATTTACTTCGAATATAATTTGGAAAGGCTGATGTAGAAATATACTCTTGTTAAAGTATTCTTAAAGACATAAAGCATCATAACTAGATTTTTACTCCCAAACTTCATTCTTAAGTTGTACCTTCCATTTTACTTTTGTGCTCTTCTTTTTCTGGGCTTGAAACTTCTCCCTTCTTGAAGATGACTTCCTTCGGTTTAAGTACAAAAATACTTCAATATTATGTTACCATATGTTATTGGCATGTTACTTAAATCAAGTCTGCAAATTAGGCCATCATGCTTTTGTATCTTGCTTTTGATTGATTTCTGAGCAGTAGCCCATCGACAGCTTCCCTCCATCTTCTTCTGAATTCTTTATTGGTGCCTTGTGAACTTCGACAGCTACAGGTAACTGATAACAGGCATGAAGAGTCCCCTATACAGAAAATAAGTAGATTTTTGTTAGGGACTATCTTTTATCTAAAATTGATTTCCAAAGTTTACAGAACTTCTCACTGAATTCTGGAATTGTTGTGTTTGAAAAATCAGTTTACTGCATTCTTTTTCAGGCAGCAAGAATTATTGCCAAACTGGCTGCTTGGGGGAGGGAGCTTATGGAAGGCAGTGACTTGAATTACTATTTCAACTGGATTAAAACTCAGCTTAGTTCACAGGTAAAAAGTTGCTTTTGTTTAAACTTTACAGTATCTTTGGAAACTTTTTTTAAAGATATGAATGTATAAATGTGCAAACAAGAGGTATATTTTTTGTTTTGGTTTTTTTTAAATGAAATTTTACTTTGTCATTTTTAAAGCTAAATGTTCTTTATTCAAGCACTTCATTTTTAACTTAGCATTTTAAATGTTTTATTCCAGTCCTTGAAATGTAAGTGAATTATAAAGCTTTTTGCCTCTTCTGTTGGTTAACACTGTTTTTTTTCTTTTGGACACTGAGAAACGAACTGAGTTTTTTTCTTTTTGTTTTGCCTCTACTATTTTGGTTATCAGAATTTTTTGCTGGGAAGAAAAGTCACATGGCAGCAGAGACTGAATATCAAAACCTTTTTCCAGTTTTCTGTAGTACAAAGCCTTTACTTTTAGTCCTGTGTCTTGAAATTGCATAAATTCTGACTTATTTGGACAGTGTTTTTATGGTATTAGCTCAGTTTGAAGCTCTTACTTCTGGATTGTCCTTCAAAGATGAATCATTCTCCTTTGTATTCATTTCTGGACATTTTTCTTTCAAAACACTGTGATTTGTCATTCATTCTCTTAGTGTTGTAGTAGAAGTGGATTCTGGAGAGCTGAGAAACATTCAGTAGATTTATTAATGGTATATTTTTCACACTTTTCTAAACTGGGCTTAATAAAAAGGAGTTTTATTTTTTTTCTCTGTAAGGAGAATCTTAAAGTTGGAATTTCCTCCAGGAAGATGCAAGAGCACAGTTTGCACATTCTGAGATAAATAATTGTCTTGAATAAATCCACACTTAAATAATTAAAAATGTTGATGTACCAGATCAGTTCTAAGTATATTCTTCTTGATATGAAGTGTGTGGGAAATAAATACAATATATTACAGTAATATACTAAGCAGGAAAAAACATCTAACAGATTCATTTTTTTTTTTTTTTTAATGACTGGATAGATTGGAGCACTGAAAAAAACTTGGTAACAACTGTTCCTTAAGGGTGAAGAACAGCTTTGATTTTAAACTTTTTTTTTCAATCTTTTTGTAGAAACTACGTGGTACAGGGGGTTCTGTGGATACAGGAGCAGTCTCCACAAGTGATGTGAGTATATCTTTGAAATCTGTCAATCTGCTATTTTGGGCAGGTGATGTTCACTCCTCGGATTAAGGTGCAGATCTCTTCTGGTGCCAGTGATAAGAAGTACTTGGAATCAGAACTGTACAACAGAGTGCCAGGTGATGGCGCCAAGAAACAAAAGTATTTTTAAACACTGATTTCACATAGAGTATTGGCAGTGGAAGTGTATATTTTACAAGTTAGTTGTCTTGTTAAAACTGTAGATGTATCTAGGATTCTGTTTTTTAAAACTTGAAAAAATTATATAAAGTTAATTTAATATTCAAACAATTTTAAGTCCCTGACTTGGTGATCTTAGAGGTCTTTTCCAGACAAATGATTCTGTTATTCAGTACTGTCTGTTTACCACTGAGCTTTTGGACTTGTAAAAGAAACCTGACACCAAGAAGCTTTTGTTGTGCTGTGCAGAACTTAGAAAAGGGCACATCAGATATTAAAGCTGATATTGCCCCTAAACCACTGTAGCATGAAATTGCAGGAGTGCTTTCAAAGCTGTAAGCTTTTCATATTTGAATAGCTTGAATTCAGAGGAAAATAGATTGTCTTTTTTGCATCAATATTTTTTTAAATACTGAATTTCATGTAGCTATAGCTGCTGAGCTTGGAGATGAACTGTGGAAGTATAACAAATGCAAATGACCATCATATCTGGATTTTCTGTGATGTTGTGGCATGATGAGGCAGTTTATCACAGTTCTTGAATGTGGAGTAGAATTTAGTTTGGTCTTTTGTTCCTTTTGCAGCCTTAAAGTGGTCACGGTTTCTCAGAAGACTTAACTTGGCATTTGTTGTTCTTCAAAGTGTAGTTGTGGCTTTCAAGTGTTAGCATCATGTAGAGGAGAAGCCTCTCAAATTACCTTAAATTACCCCCTGTCTGGAGTTTAAGGTAGAAAAGGTGCAAGACCGTTAAGCATGGGTAGGATGTAAAACAATGCCCTGAGCATATAAGTTGAAGTATTTCAGTATTTTGTGTGCAGATCTGTGTTCACTGTGTAACACTTCCATAGTGTTAGGTTTTGTTAGCCTGACAACCCTCTGGCATACAGCCTTAAAAGAGTAAATAGTTCTACAGCACACTGCACTTACTGTGGAGCCATGAGCTCCTCTGACTTGCTTAGAAATCGGTATTTATTGCACTGTGGCACTGCATGAATGTACTTTGCCATGGCAGGGTCCCAGAGCAGCAGAGTGCAAATATGTTTTAGGATAATTAAAGTGGGTAAGTATTGTCTTAAGTTCATTAGTGTTTGGATTTCAGATCTAGCTTATGCAGGATTTTCAAGCAGGTCCTGGCTAATTTCAGAATAAATTAGAGATGCGGTTGTAGCATTTTATACAGGAAATGAGAGCCGGAATCTATTACAAAATTTCAATTATAATGGTGTTGGAAGACAATGCTTTTATGACAGACTCCTTGAAAAGAAAACTCCGAGTTCAATGGGTTGGTGATGCAGATAAATTAATGCATTATTTGGAGTGGGAGAGCTGTGTGTGTGTTTATAGCTGTTATATTTGCATGGGGTGTGAAAATGAATACTTTCACAGGGAAATGAATGTTCTAGATGATTTGAGCCCAGATGCACAGACTTAGTTTTTACATAAAGGACTTAAATATCTCATGGGAGACACAGAATGAGTTACTCTTTATTTTCAATTCTGTTTATTGCCTCCTTTCTTTTCATATGGGATTGCCTAACTTCTTTACTTCATTAAATGTTTGAAAGGTTTGATCCTGTATTATGTGAGTGAGCTACCATGAGACTTTCAAGGAATAGGCTTATAGAGAGGAGAAAAACAAACACATTTTATCAGCAGCATATCTGATTAATGTATGATTAGTGTTAGTGAAGGTAATGCTGACAGTTGAGGAAGAAGAGAGAAAAACATACTCTGGCAAATTTATTCAAACAGAAGACAGCTTTCATTCATAGATACTGAAGAAAGGCATGTTCAAATGTTCTGATAATGTAAAGTGGTATCACTTGCATAACACTTCTTTAATATTCAGAACTCTCTCCTTTTATGCCAGTAAAGTCTAATTAGGGAAACTGTACTTCAGCACTTACTACCTGACTCTTCTGGTAAGAAGTGATATGTTGTTCTCTTCACCCAGAGTTCCCAGTATGTACAGTGTGTTGCTGGATGTCTGCAGCTGATGCTCAGGGTCAATGAATACCGCTTTGCATGGGTAGAGGCAGATGGAGTAAATTGGTGAGCACCTATTTCAATTTATATGGATATACATGCACTTACATGCATGCAGAAGTACATTCCCTGATGACCTCTTTTTGGAATAGAACTCTCTTGTAACAGACAGCTGCTCTGTTTGCATACAAAAGAGATTTGTTTTCAAACATTAACAGTCAAATAGGCAAATGAAACTTGCACTGTTGAGGCTTTAATGCAACTTTCTTTAATGAAGAACTGCTTGAGTATGTATCTGAACAGGAATATAACAATTTGTCTTCAGCTGAAGATGTTCTGTTTATTTTTTAATAGAACAAGGACTAATGAAATGAGTTTCTGCCAATCATCCTAGTCTTTGAGTTCAGAACTATTCTGTCTGAAAATATTAGTGAAAGGAGAAACATTTTCTGGAGCTAAGACCAGTTTTTTTTCCCCTATGGTTTCAAGTAGGTTATTTTTTTTCCAATTCTCCTAATAAATAGCTTTGCATTAGGCTAGGGTTTCAACACTAATCTTATTTAAAAAATGCTTGCCTATAAATAATTTTTTTGCCATCTATGCGTCTACTGGGGATGCTTGGTACATAATTTGCACTTGGAAAAGTACTCCTTTACACTGAAATGGAGAAAAGTCAAAATTCCTAGTGAACTAAAATTTCAAGTGATGTTTCTATGTGTCAAGATGACACTGCTGAAACTGAGAAAGCTTTTTAACCAATTATTAAAGCATTACGATAAACCTGTGTGTCACCATGTTTAAACTTGGTAAGAATGTTTTTGAATGTAGATTCTTTTTTAAATCTCAAATTGAGTTAGCTATATCAAAATTGACCTATAAATTTCCTTTTAAATTTTCAAAACTTCAGTTGAATAAACCTTCTGCTTGATGTCTTCTTTAAGATCTTGTGATACTACATTTTTCCTAGCAGTACTTTGTATATTTGTATCTATGAGCCATTTTCTGAGAGATTGCTGGTAAATAATGAATACTTCAGCTCATTTCAGACACTCCTGTGGACAAGTACAATTAAGGAACGAAGTTCAATTTGTGTTGATTTTGTTCTGTTTATTTCTTCTTAAGTCTGAATGAGTAGCTGAGATTTCTCCGATTCTTCCAGAATGACAAATAATGCTTTAAATACCAGTAGAAAAACTGTCTTGGTGAACCAGAAGATGGATACATCAGTTCACATGGGAATAGCTGCTTTATAGCACTAAGGCTAAGGAGAAGAAAAACCATCTCTTTAAAAGATGGCTTTCTGAACAAGCTGCTTCTACAATGATAAATAGTGATGCAGGTTACTGTGAAGTGTGTGTTGTATGCTCATCCTCTGCAGCTCTTTCCAATAAGTTCTTGATACCATTTCTTTTAATGTTTCAGATTGGAGCAGTGCAATGTAGTCATTATTTAAAAATTAAATATGTACTATGTCAATTTTTTAGCATCATGGGAGTCTTGAGCAACAAATGCGGTTTTCAGCTCCAGTATCAGATGATTTTCTGTGTCTGGCTGCTGGCATTTAGCCCTCAAATGTGTGAATATCTTCGTCGGTACAATATTGTCCCTGTGCTGTCGGATATTCTTCAGGAATCTGTCAAAGAGAAAGTAACCAGAATCATCCTTGCAGCGTTTCGGGTAAGTATCTGTTGGCTGCAGCTGTGCTGTGCTTCTCTCACAAATTCCGAGGTCTCAAATGCTGCTGATGCACAGCTATTTTTGCTGGACCATATCAATAAGCTGATTGAAAGCTTAATTCTCTGGGCTTATTTTTTGTTTGTTTTTTATTTTTCTGTTTGTAAACTTGATTTTTTGCTACAGGTAATATACAGGTTATTACTAGTCATAGATACCTGCTATTCAGTGTCTTCTTAAAATAAGATTGACTAAAAAAACAATGTTAACACAGACAATTTCTCTTTTTTAATTCAAGATTATTTTTTCTACTAGTACTACTGTAAAACCCTGGAGTTCCTAATAGCTGATAAATTTTACTTTATGAAGCATTAATTAACTAAATATTATTTTGAATGTATATGTTTTTCCAACTGAGAAATTATTTTTATTTAACAGTCCAAAAATCTTTTCTTGGTGGCTGTGTAAAGGCAGATGAGAATATCCATGTAAGAGTGATTATTTGACTTACTGTGTCTGCATTACCTGAAAATTCCTGGTCCTATTTAAGATAATTAGGAAGAACTGTGTACCTAGACTTGATGTTTTCACTGTGAGATTACCATTTAATGTTCATGGATGCCACTAGTTTTATGTGCATGCTTGCCAAGTGTCTTGTGAGTAATAGAGGAAGCAACTTGTATTGCTGTTTTCAAGCAGCACTTTGTATCCTGAGTGGGAAATGTAGGTCTTGGAAGCTGTTTGTTTTCCTGGATGTGGATTGTGCTCTAGTAGTGTTTCAAGCACATTAGAATGGCGAGAGGGAAATTGTTGCTTACTGACTTACTGATTAACAATGATAAGCTGTGTGAAGGTGCTTACTCTGTCTCTCTATCTGAAAACATCTGCCACTGAAAGATTTCTGGATAAGCCAGACCATAGGAATCTGCTGTTTGTCTTACTGAAGGAATACAGTGGTATGAGGTGTTCAGTAGGTGCTGTTCTTACTGTATATTCTTGCTGTAATCATACTATTCTTACTCTGAAGGTGTTGCAGTGTTCTTAAAGATCTTAATTTAGGATTAAGCAGGGACATATAGCAAGACAAATTGTAAAAAAAAAAAAGAGAAAAGCTGAGAAGCTCAGCAGTTAATATCCAGTTTCTTCCTATTCTGAGGTCATAAAAAGTAGGAGAAATAATAGTTCTTAGATTTACTAATGCTAGTTCTTAGATGTAGTGTGTTTTGCAAGAGGAGACCAAAGTGAAGCTAAGTTTTTTCATAAATAAAGGCTAAGAAGGAATAAGTTGTTTCTGTTACAGGCTTGGGGGGGTGTAACTTACCTGTTTCCTTTCTCCAGCATTAAGGACTCGTGTTGACGTGAAGATGAGTTGTTAACTGGCAGCCAGGAACAAAATAGATTAGAAATTAGACATCAGAGCTTTGACTTATGAAGCAAAATTAATATAGGTAGCAGAGGCAAAGTAGTCATTTTCCTATATGAGATGCCACCATATCAGTTTATGGTGGGGAAGGGAATTGAAGACTAGGCTTGATGATTCCCCACATCTGTCTGTGCATTGCTGAAGGTGCTCCAGTAGTCTTGACAACTTGCATGTCCTCTCTACTACTTGATTTCTCCTAATTTGACGTAGTTCACTTTTTTAGTCAAGTTAATTGTCTGAGGTGTATAACTGCAAGTGCAATAATTTTTTCTATGAAGCAACAAGTATCAGGCACTCCTCTATCTTTGAATCTACTATTTTCTCTACCTATTATTTTATCCCCTCATTTTTCACACTTTTATTCCCATCTGTGCCTGTTTCCTGCCTAGAACTAGACTTACATCTTAGGATTTTGGTTTTTATTACTGAATAGTTTACTGATCTATTCTATATAGTCATATGTTAGTGTTTTTACTTTGTTAACATATCCTTTCAAATTCACAATGAAAAGCTTGAGTATCTCACTATGGTAGTAATAGGTAGTAATATTTGGAATAACTTCGACATCTCCTTGCAATTATCTTAACTAGGAGTTCTTTGGAACCTTTATCCACCTGCTTCTTGAACCTGTTGAATTGTCTTATTTAAGATTCATTATTTTTTTCATTTGCTCTCATTAGCAGTTTTAACTCTAAGTAAATTAGCATTACTTTCTGCAAATTACCTTTTAGTTCTCTCACTGAAGGAGAAACTGGGTTGGCATTTTTTGCACATTAAAACTAATTGTATATGGCCATTAAAAGCAGTAATATGACTTATATTTAGTTTGCAAGTTTTAAAATTGATTTGCAGTGTTCTGCCTCAGTAACTCATACGATGTCTGATATCAAAGAAACCTCAAGTGTAATAGTTCTGTGACAAGAATGTTGCAGTCAAATTCCTTGTATATACTTTCACTGCTTATTTCTGGCAGATGTTAAGTCTTATTTATATGAATACATGTTCTGTTTATTAAGGACTTTGTCTTTTATATGAAATTCATGTTTTCAGCTTTATCAAAAAGTGCAGGTGGCCAACTCTGATTGAAAAATATATTTGAAAGCTGATTAAATTGAGTAGAAATGTAATGAATAAATGATATTGGAACTTGACTACTGCATTCTCTGCTTATAATTCCAATCTTACCAACAAGCTTCTGTTTAAATAAAAATGTCTACTTGGAATATTCCCAAACTTGAAAAGAGCTGATCTAACCCAGATGGTAACTTTGAATTGGAAATAAGACTTCAGGTTATTTTTTTTTAAAGACTCTCTGATTTATGCTATTGCTGCACAGGAAGCTAAAACGATAATCCAAGATAAAAGTGGTTGTTTATGGTGAAGGTTCTGGTATTTGGGATATAAGCCTGCACTTTTTCTTTGAACAGTCTTTTTAGTCACCACAGTTTCATGTGGAAAATATTCAAAACAGGTGAATTAATACTTTCTATTATTGAAGAAAGAGATTATTTCAGAAGTGTTCAATTCTGTCACTTATTAAATTAAAAAGTTTCAGTAAGAATTTCTTTAAAATACTGCTTCGTTTCAAAGTAGCCTGTTCTTTAACAAAATAAGTACATCTTTACTTCCCTAGAATTTGTTAGAGAAGTCTACTGAGAGAGAAACTCGCCAAGAATATGCTCTTGCCATGATTCAGTGTAAGGTTTTAAAGCAGCTAGAGAATCTGGATCAGCAGAAATATGATGATGAAGACATCAGTGAAGATATCAAATTTCTACTGGACAAGCTTGGTGAGAGCGTGCAGGACCTTAGGTATGCTTTGCATTGTGCTCTTTAAAAAATGCAGTTATGTGAATGTTGGTAGAACCTTTTTCTTTTGTAAGGCTAAAATATCTACAGAATTGTAGTATGTAAATGCTATTTAGTAAAATAGAGCATACAGAGATGTGCTGGTTGTCAGTTTCCTATTGTATATCAGTATTTAGAAGCTGAATAGAAAATAAATCCTTCAATAAATCTGTGATCTTAGAGAGAAATTGTTAAAGGACTCAAAAGTGATCTTAAAGGATTTCCAGTCAAAATTGAAGTCCACCTGATTAGAATATGTTCTACTGTCCAGATTTACTCAAGTTTTTGCTAGTGTTTACCTAGTTCTTGGTCTTGCACCTAAATTGAAGTGCATATTGTAGATAGTGTCAAAGATTTAAGTGGATGGAAGATAAACACTGAAATCCTTGACTGGGGAAGTTAAAACACAAAAAGCCAGCAAAATTGAGAATTAAATCCCAAAATGTTGCATTTGTGTTGCTTGTGTTTTTCTTTTCCCCCTGGTAATAGTGTTTTGGGGCAGATAGAGTTGTGTTTGAAAACAATTTTTCCTTGCCTGTCATTGATTTTCTTACTTACAAAATGGCGAGAGACGGAAAAATTCTCATACTCTGCAGAGCACTGGCTTCCAAATGTGTCATAGCAATTTGAACTCCAGCTTTGTTAGGGACAGGCTTGGGCATATGATTCAAAGTGTTCTTATAAGCTTGGTCAATATCTCATTTAGGTCTTGTGTTGCAGCTCCTTTGATGAATACAGCTCTGAGCTCAAGTCTGGAAGACTGGAGTGGAGTCCTGTGCACAAATCTGAGAAGTTTTGGCGGGAGAATGCTGTAAGACTAAATGAGAAGAATTATGAACTACTCAAGTAAGTTTTCAAGTCTTGAATCATGTGATCCTTTAATATTTTCTGTGTTTAAATGAACCTGAATCTAATATAGGGTTTACATTTTAATACAAAGTAATGTTAAGAATGAAAGCAAGTTAAAACATCCTGCTTATGTCAGAATGTGTAGTTTGTTCTGTTCAAAACCAGAACTTTTTATTTGTTCTGGTTCTATTTTATTTCACTTTTACTGGTCAAAATGTATTTATGATAGAGGGAATATCTTTAGCTTGACTTGCTAAAACATTAAAAATGTTTTTACTGTATCTTAATCTTAGTTTTGTATTGTGTGGTGATGTTGATCTGAGAGATGAACTCCTGTCTTGAATATTTGGGAGCTGAAAGTTGGGGTACTGTTCCATGAAAAATCTATCTCAATGCATTATGTTGCAATGTGTTTATTTTGTGTTGGGACTGTATTTGGAGTACATAGATTGTTAGATGAAGTGAACTTGAACTCATATTTATTTGCAGTCAAGGACTGTCTGTCTGGCATATGAAACTATGTCCTGAAATGATGCCTGGCTCTTAGCTGTTCTGTGTTCACTGTCATTAACTGACAACACGTGGTGTTCTTTTAGTTCAGGGCTTGCTAATAAGTGCCAGTTCTAACAAAAATCAGGGGGTCAAATGGACCATGTGAGATGTTAGAAGACATGGCAAGAGCAAGGTGATCCCAAGCTTTATGTGCATTTCAACTGGCCTAACACCTCACCAAAACTGTCTGATAAATTCTTCCCTGAGTGGATATTGCTGAACACATAGGATTATAGACTTAAAAATTTTAAATGCTGACAGCTGCGGCATGAAGTCGAAGCTTAGTATTCCCTGTAGTGATTACAATGTTTTGCTGTATTTATTTATTCTGGTTCTGGGACTTAATTTCTTGTGCTGCTACAAAGACGGTGATCTTCAGTAGTTCCTTTAACACACCCCCAACTCTCACAAAACCCACCAAAACTCAACGCCACAACACCAAACCAATCGAACCAATCCACAAAACATCCATCCACCCTCCACCACAGCATAATGGGGAGATTCTTGCACCTCAGAACTTCATTTTTTGCCTTGTAAGGCATTTGAAAGACAGTCCTTATTTGCTTTGAGCCATATAATTTTTCCTTATCTGCCTGCTTATTAGTTTTCCAAATCTAGTACTTTTACACTACTGTTAAACAATTGTTTTCATACCTTCTGCCATTACTGCCTACTTTGATGTTGGACTTGTATTTTGTTCAACATCATTATATGGATCTTTGGTGTCTTCTGCTTAGTGTTATCATTCAAGTTTCTGCTTCCTCTTCTTGTCTAAAGTAGGAGTTCTTTTCATTTGAGAAGTGCTTTTTCTGTCACTTTCTGGCCTCTAGGGAGGTAGTGGCTGTGGTAATTTAATTTTACCAGAATATTCCTTTTTTTAATTCCAGCTGAATTTTCAACCTAGCTATTTCAGCTTGTTTCTAACTTTCTCTGATTAGAACACATTTGTCATCTCACTAAGCATAGAATACTCTAATTTTCCAGTGATCTATATGTTTAACCTGTTCAACTGTGCCTAACCTTCATAATCTGTGTCATTTTCCCCTCTTCTCATTGCTGATTAGAGAACAGTGTTACTTGTAGCTGTTTTCCACTGAAAGTGGTTTAACTACTTAATTAAAAAATGCAGATGGTATTAAGAGTCTAGAAGCTGTTTTCTGCTTCTTACAGCTGTGTGTTTCTATGCATGCTAAGAAAATAACATGTGGCACTGGAGTAATTTACAAGGTAGTATTGCATTTATCTGTCTTTGAGTTAGGACAGAGCTTCTTTTTAATGAAGCTTATCTAGAACTCAGAACTGTTGGTCTTGAAGCCAAAGTATAAAAAAAGAAGAGATTTTGTAACCCTTGGGTATAGTTATTGTGTATGTAGCTCACTGAACTGACTCTAGTGAATACTTGAAATAATCCTGTTAACTAGGGCAGGTTCTCAGTTTCATTAAGTACAACTGCATGTCTGGAAAAAGTTCTAGCTTTGCTGTTTGGATGGCTTGTGAAACATTTTTATGCTTATGGGCTTTGTTATTTTGTCAATTATTACAAAACCCTCAAGAAATAAGAAAACCAAAGCAAAGAAATAAAAACCAACCCCAAACCTGGGCCTTTATTGTTTCAAATTCTTTCCTAGAATCCTGACAAAACTTCTGGAGGTTTCTGATGATCCACAGGTGCTGGCTGTAGCTGCTCATGATGTGGGAGAATATGTACGACACTATCCCCGTGGGAAACGGTAGGAATATGCCATTATGTTGTTATCCTAGAGAGTAGCTGGAGTATGTACGGTGCCTGTGGCATTTTCTGCTTATTTATATTAAAATATGCTTCAAAGGGATTGCAGGTTATGCTTAAGTTTTATTCATTGGGAAGATAAGAAAGCACAAACTAGATCAGATGAGAAGCTGCAAACTGGATCTTTGACTTAATATATTTTGGTGTCTCTTAATTCTTAAGAGAAGCAATGTTTAGAGTAAGTATTGAATGCAAGGTTTAGACTAAAACAGAAGCCAGGCAACAGAAGAAACTACCAAGAGTTTAATCAACATATAATTTTTCCTCTCTGTTATGACTAATTGGACTGTAATTATTTGACTTGGGGTAGACATGGACTGTTCCAACAATGATAAATACTGCTTTGTGACTTAAAGACAACAGAGTTTTTTTCCACTAACAATTGCTGTTGTAATTTCAGCAATGCACAGATTCAGTTGTCACTCTTCCATTTAAGCAAGTTTAACTACACAAATACACATCTTGGTGAAAGCTTTCATGTTCATGATAAATCAAAATTCCTGTTGAAATACACACAGACATTGCTTTATTTTCCTGCTTTAAAAACATGTGAGCAAAGATGTTTACTGAGTAACTGTACCTCTAAGGTAGAGAACACTGAAGCAGAAAGAAGCCTTTGGTTTTTGCAGGAGTCTGGCTCATCACTCACACAGAGGCACATCTGACTTAATTTTTGTAGCAAAGAAGCAGTTTGTTTTTGGTTTCTGCATAGGGTTTAATGGATGTCATGGTTTAACCTCAGCAGGCAACTAGGGGTCCATACAGCTACTTGCTCTCTCCACACAGGAGGATGGGGGAGACAAGCAAAAGTGAGAAAATTTGTGGGTTGAGATAGACAATTGAATAGGTAAAGCAAAACAGGGAATTAATTCACTGCTTCCTATGGGCATGCAGGTATTCAGCCATCCCAGGGAAAGAAGGTCTTCATCATGCATAATGGGTACTTGGAAGGACAAACACCATCACTTTGAATGGCCCCCACTTCCTCCTTCTTCCAGTTTTGTGTGCTGAGCCTGTTGCCATGTAGTATAGAATATCCCTTTGGTCAGTTGGGGTGAGCTGCCATGGCTGTGTCCTCTCCAAGTCCTTGTGCAGCCCCAGCCCCCTTGCTGGTAGGGTGAGGAGCAGAGAAGGCCTTGATGCAGTGCAAATGCTGCTCAGCAATAATGAAATCAGCACTGGTTTTAGTACAAAGAGGAAAAATAACTACCTCAGCTAAAACCAGCTCAATAGATAAGGAACAGCCTTCTAGTCTTGTTGGGAATTTCATGAACACTTCTTGTGCAGACTGTTGTCTTGACAGTAGTGGACTCATGGACAGCACACTGAAACTTCAGGCCATATTTATGCTAGGAAGATTTGTTGACTCCAGAAGTACTCACAGCCCTTGCAGTTCTGTAAGAACTAAAATGGTATTTGGAGGAGAGGTAAGATACCCTTCAGTAAAGTGGAAACTAATAGTGCTGCCTGCAAGTGGCAAAGCTGGAGGACTGGCTAATAGTGGTTGTTCTAGCTTTGAGCTGCTCTTTGTATGAAATAATTTTTTTACATGTTTGCCATAATCTTTAAACAGCTTGCATGCATTTACCTGAATGTGTGGGCTGGTATGGCCATACAGTTGCTGAACTAAAGCTATGAAATCAGAAGAGTGGATAAATAGGACCTGTGTCCTTCTGTCTGTAGTTGGGAAAATGTATAGCTGTTAGGACTCCAGCTCCACTCATCTCCCAGGCTGTTAAGCCTATACAACAATGCACCAACCTTCAAAAGCAGTGGTCATCAGCAAATAGAAAGAGTCCTAGATTCTAGATTCCTGGTTCTAATCCACATTCTTATCTGAAATTCTAATACTTGAGCTGCTTTCTGTTTACTTAGCTTTCTATTCCATTGAACAAACTGAAATTAATCCCTTTCTTTTAAAGAATTTCATTTGCAATCCAGTGTATTCAAACCAACTATGACTTCAACAATTTTGGAACTAACTAAAAGCTTAAAATACCTATGGATTATGTGTCACTTGCAGCATTTCTTATGTTTTTTTGATGTATAGTCATGTACTGCTCCCACACGTGATTGATATTTCACACTCTTGTTGCATGACTCACTTTAAGGATAGATACAGTTTCATTGGTTTAGAGGAATAGAAGAATTCAGGTGTCTTTAAACACTTTTGTTTCTGTTAAGTGTTTATTGTCAACTCTTAACTGGATCATCCTTTAGCCTTTGAAGGTTGCAGAAAGGAATTGGATACTAAAACTATTTAACTTCACCTGCTGCACACAGTGAAGACTTAGAGCTACCTAGTTAGTTCTGGCTAACCTTTCCCTTTGTCTGATGCAATTACTGCGTTTTCGCATGGCTGTTCTCCGATGCTTAAAAAATTTTAAGTTGCTATTAAAATTACACATTGTAGACCAAATTGTTGAGACAATGGCACTGTGGGCTTCTCATGAGGCTCACCAAGATGCATTTTCTGAAAGTGTAGCAGGAGAAATAAGGTATAGCACTGGTACTTTCTGTCACTAAAAATAAAAGCACAGCTTCCTTGTTGCCCAAGGATTATTGTTATGTACGATCAACGAATTTCTTGAATGCTATAAACATGGGCTTTGTGTTTTACATGTATAAGAGATAGACATCTAGAGACATTCTCTTCCTTAGCTCAGGATTTGGAAAAAAAACTTACATTCCCTTTTTCACCCTGGCTTTCAGATAAGAAGTGTGGATTTTATACTTGTTTTCTGCTATAACATTCTAAATTGTATTTGTTTTTATCTTCTGTGTCTTCTTTCTCCCTCTAAATGGGTCATGTTAAAACCTGAATCTTCAGCATCCAGAAACTTTTTTGAAATGCCACTATTTTGGCTTAGATTACTGATGTTTTGAGGAACAGAAGATGTGCACTTATAAGTGTTCCACTGGGCTTTATTAATTCTGGAAAGTAAGCAGCAGTTGAGGAGAGGGGGAAACTGGATGCAGTGTTTTGGACACATTTAGAACTTGCAGGAATGTGTTTCACTGTGGGCCTTCTTCACTGTTTAGACCCATGGGTAGTTGAAAACCCATGGCTGGGAAGTGATTTGTACCTGTAGGCAGCATTATGCAAGAATGATAATGCTGTTCTTCAACTCGTCATGTTCTCAGCCATAATTTCAGTGATGTATTGTCATCTGAAAGAGCCTATTACCATTTGTGATTATAGGCTTTTAACCTTTCATTTTGGTTCTTGCATTCTTCTAGCATAAGGAAGCTTTTGAGTTTAATGCCTTTTTCACATCCTTTCAATTCCTAAAAATCCAGTGGTTTAAGTAAGTCCTTTAATAAAGAAAAAATTATTATTTGTGTTTCATATTCTTACCTTTGTGTGCAGTGATTTTATATTTAACTCATTAAAAAGGTGAGGCAGCATAAGGCAGACATAAAGGTTTTTTCAAATCTATTACATTAACTAATGACTTCTTGAATTCTTGGCAAGGATTGCTTGAAACAATTGCACTTTTCTGAATCTGTTCCCGCTTTATGAAACAAATGTTTTAAAATTTTTGGAAAATAATATTCCCTGTGGTCTTAAGGATGGTTTTGACTGAGTTAAAAAATGAAATTGAAAATTCTCTGTTTCGTCTCCATGCTATGTCTTCATACCTGTTCTGAAGTTTGCAAAAATATGCAAACTTCAAATAATATGGTGCAGCAGCAGTGCATTAATCTGGCCATGATAATGAGCATTACATTCTGATAGCTAATGCAATGGCAGGACAACATCAGGTTAAATCTAAAGCAAATGGTAGCATGTTTAACTATTAAGTGACATGTGAGAGAGCTGATGTAAAAAAAGCATATGAAAGTCAATAAATCAGCTTATATATTCCTTGCAATTTCTCTCCAAACTTACTGTTATGACAGACTGAAATGCTGCATGTGAAGTCATCTGGATGGTGATACTTTCTCAGGTTGTGTGTTGCCTTCTGCTGTTTTTATTAAGAAATAATATATTCATGACATGCAATACAAGGTTTCATCAGTATTTCATATGGGATTTGGTATTGCTGTTAAAAAGCTGTGGCTGACTGTGGTGGTGAAGTTTATGCAGCTGAAGCATATCCTTTTTCTGGGAATGTCACCTTAACAGTCAATTCTGCATCTTGTACAGGAGTAGCTGTGGTTCTAGTACAGCCTGAATATCAAAAAGCTCTATATGTGTGAGGTGAGTGATTTAATAGGTGCAGGTGTGATTACAAGCATTTTCTGTATTAGGCAGTGCTAGAAGAGATTGAGGTTTTATTGCAAAAAATTGAGTGGCCTGGTTGTGATCCATTTATAGGGTGGAGGGCACTGCCTCTCCTATCTAATAATTGATAGTGCTGTACCTTGTGAACCCTTTTAGAGATCCTTGTAAAGTAAATAACCCTTTCTGAAAAAGGTCCTTTTCTTGTTTATTTGTTTCAAAGTAATAAGCAGGCGTACAGTCTAAACCCTTTGTGATGTGAATTCCTAAATAATCTTTTTTTAACAAAAATCAGTAGTTATTACAGGAGATAATCTGTATTTATAACACATCAGGTGAGATGTGTATCTTGGCAAATAAATAGTTTTAATAAAAGAAATATTATATAATTTAAACTTATCCTCTTAAAGCCTTGAATGTGAAGTGGTTGGATAGGATAGCTGCCCAGAATTGAAAGTAATGTCAAAAAACTTGCTCCTCTCCTGTTTTTCAGAGTGATTGAACAGCTTGGTGGTAAGCAGCTGGTCATGAACCACATGCATCATGAAGACCAGCAAGTTCGTTATAATGCACTACTGGCTGTGCAGAAGCTGATGGTTCACAATTGGTATGTGAACATTTTTTAACGTTCTACTAACCATGATAAATCTCTGTTGTGGAGAGAGGATTCAAGACAGTGGATTTCTTTAGGGGAGAAAAAATATTTTTATGTGCTAAGGCAGCAGTTTTTAAGCATTAATATGATGCTTATGGTAAGAACTTAGTTTTTCTGTGTATTTTGGAAGCAGTTGAATTGAGTAGCTTTCTCACATGGTTGAATGTCACACAAATAACTCATTTGAACAATGTATTTTAGCTTAGGTTGAGTATTAGGAAAAGGTTCTTCACCCAGAGGGTGGTTGGGCACTGGAACAGGATCCCAAGAGAAGTGGTCACAGCCCCAAGCCTGACAGAGTTGAAAGAGTTCTTGGGCAATGCTATCAGACACGTGGTGTGACTCTTGGGCTGGTCCTGTGCAGGGCCAGGAGCTGGACGTGGGGGTTCTTGTGTTTCGCTAGAGGACACAAAATGATTCACACGAGCACCTCTCAGTGTCAGAACAAAACCTGTCTCTTTATTCTCTGACTCCAGTATTTATAGATTCTTGACAATGACCAGGGATTGGATAATCAAGTTACCACCTTCCCAAGCACACAGGTCATGCAAAACGTCCCTCAAAAGCCATTTTTTAGAAGGAATGTGATGGACAACTTATGTTTACAGAACTTTCATGGGAAAGTAACTAAAACTATGAAAACATTCTCAGAAGGCTTCAATTTCCAGGGCAACACTTGTGGCTCTGTTCCAACTCAGGATATCCTGTAATGATTCTATTAATTTATTTGAACTGCTTGTAGAATAGCAGAAGTTTATGGGCTGATTGAGCAGTTCTCTAATAGCCCTGAAGTCTTGGCAAGTTCTGCCACAGAACTTGCTGGTGGGTGATGCTGCCTTTCCAACAGAGCACAGGACCTTTATAGAGAAGCACTGAAGGGCTGAAGCTCTGAAAAATTTCAGCGTTCATGGAGCAACTTTGTCTAAGTTGCCAACGAATTAGGTATGCTAAGCATAAAGCATGGAGGGTTAAAAATACTAATTAGGAGTTTTTAATCTGGTTATTAATTATGAGTGCACCAGAGCTCATAATTTCAGTCTGGCATTGCCTTAAAGGAAGATAAAATGCAGCAGTACATCTTAGTATATTGGAACATAAGTGTTGGGATACAAAAAACTAATTTAATTTTGAATTTAAACAACCTTTTATTTTTGAAAAACTTAGTGCTTGGATATATCTATAACTTCTGTCAATTTTCTCACCTATGACAGAATGTGAACTTTTTGAAAGGCTGAATAGGGATGATGCTAGCAGTATGAAAGTGACAGGGGAACAAGGTCTACCAAGCACTTTCTTTCTGACAGGTTAAGTCACCTCCTTGCTGTGACAGGCTGGCTAAGTTGACAAATTTGCTCCCATTGTCTCTCTCTGCAGTGTATCATAGGTAAAACAAAACTAATTTTCTTCCGTTCCTTCTGAATAGTATGGGTTTTAGTGTTTTAACTCTCATACATGTTATATTAATTTTATCCTACTCCCTCCCTCACATGCTGTGGGAACCTTCTATAAAAGAGAAACACGTGTTTAAATACCCTACTATGAAAAATCCAGCTAATATTCTCCATCTGTAAGGAGTACTTTGATAAATCACATGGAATTTCTGAGTGTGTGGAGATGGAGTCTAAACACATGGTCGTGTTCAATCTAATTTTTGGTCATTATTGTGTATTATGCTTCTCCCTGCTTCTCAGTTTAATACATTTCTTTTCTCACTGTGCTGTTCTGATACATTTGAAACATTCTGAGTATTACAAACCAGCTGCAACTAAATAGAGACTACAGCATGGAAAGTTTAGTTACTGATACTGCCTTCTGCAGTAGGGACAAGTTTTATTTGATGTCTGTTCTGATGTCTTGAAAATCTGATAGGAAGACCTCAAGTCTTTTTCCAGCACAAAATTCACTGGTAGTAATAGTTCTCCTGAATGCCAAGCCTGGGTTTTTCTCACTTTCAGTGTGAGAATACTGCTTTTAAAAACATCACATATGGTTTTCTGTATTTGTTTTGATTTTTTAATGGTATGAACATTTCTCTGCCTACTTTTCACAATTTGTGAACTTTAAGACTTGAGACTGAAGGGGAGATAGCAAAAATACCTAGTTTTCAGATCTTCAGAGGTGTCAGTAAAGAGAATCTGTGTAAAGTAGCACCACTTCCACATTCTTATTGTCATCTCTGTAGGGAATGTTTTCTTGTTTAATTCATAGTGGAACAAGCTCTGGGACACATTGTCCTTGTCTCTTATTTGCCAAAGTAGTGTTCCCCTTGGCATGGACTGTTAGTTTAAGTGCAGGAAATGACACAGTGTTTGGATGTGGGAAGCTAGATCTGTCTTTGTGCAGATCTGGTATTTGATAAGTGTTGGGAGCTCTTCTGTTTCATTGCTGTCTCTTCTCACCCCACAAGCTGAGTGCCCTGACTGCTGCATGCTGTGGTTTAAGTGCCTACTTACTAAGCTTTGCATTGTCATAAGATATGTTATTCAGCAACTTCAAGGTTGAAGAAGGTTTTGCTTTCCTTGCTCTTCAGAGCTGGGGAAAGAATAAACATTTTTCCTCTTGCTTCCACTTATTCTGGAATTACAGTCATTTCACTCAAAGCAATTGTGGTTTTTCCCTTGAGTTTAACTGGCACAGAACAGTTCGTCATTACTGTCTGTGACATGTGTGACAGAGGTAGTCAGGTTTTCCTGAAGGCTAACTGAGAGAAGGATTAGAAAATAAAGCTTTGCTCTGCCACTACGAAGCTTGGTGCAAGTGCAGTGCCTGGAGCCAGCAGTGTAAGGGAAACTTGTGGTACTTGAATTGAGGGAGTGCCATGGGGCAGCTGAAGTAGCATTCTGCCTAAAACACAGCTGTATCATTCAACTGTTAGCTCAACTTAGAGACAATTAACTCCTAAGTAATATGAGTAGTTCATTACAGGCTGCTCAACTGGCTTTCCCTTAGGGGTTTTTAAGTCAGGGATTAATGGGGGGAAATCAGACTGTCAGGCATTCTCTTAAATGGTGAAGCTATGTTGGCAAAAGTAATAACTGCTGTCAGCTTTTCAGATGAGATAAGTTAAATTGAAATATTCCAGTTACATTTGCATGTTAAATGATCAGGCTCTTGATGAAGAGAGGAGCAAAATTATCTTTTTAGCATCACTTACTGCCTATACATGAGAATCAATCCTGAGTTTCAATCTGACTTGAATTGTGTTAGTCATGGCACCCCATGCTGGTAGTAAGAACCTGTGTAGTGGGTTGACCCTGGGTGCATGCACCCACCAAAGCTGCTATATCTTTCCCCTCCACGGCTGGGCAGGGCAGAGAAAATACAATGAAATATTCCTGAGTTGTGATAGGAACTGGGAGATAACCACTCACCAAATACTGTCACAGGCAAAACAGGCTCGAATTAGAGATAATTAATTGAATTTTTTTACTAGCAAAACCAGAGCAGGATAGTGGGAAGTAAATAAGACCTTTAAAAACATCTTCTCTCCACTCCTCCCTCCTTCCCAGCTCTCCCTCCTCCCTGAGGGCTGCAGAGAGATGGAATGGGGGTAATGGCCAGTTCACCACACATTGTTTTCTCCCACTGGTTAGGGAGAGAAATACTTCTACTCCATAATGGGAATCCCATGCCACAGGGCTAATTGTCCATGAACTTCTCCAACATGAGTCCATCCCACGGGCAACAGCCCTCTCCAAACTATTGCAACATGGGTCACTCTTCTGTGGGGTGCAGTCCTTCAAGGACAGGCTGCTCCAGTGTTTGTCCCTCCACAGTGTCACATGTCCTACCAGGAAACCTGCTCCAGTGTGGGCTTCTCTCTCCATGGATCTGCAGATCCTTGTCAAGCCCCTGCTCTGGCACAGGCTCCTCTCCTGATCTCCTCCTTGACACCAACATGAAGAGTATGAGTTTGTTGGCAGGTATGGGTATGTTGGCTAAACAGTGGGAGTTAGGATGTGTCACTTAAGCATGGTCAAGTATGGTATGGATGTAAAATTCATAAAAGGCATGCTGAATGAAGCAACAAACCGTACAAGCTTTGAATATGCAACAGGTTCATACATGGTTTTCTAAATGCACAGCCCAGACAAAATTACTTGCTCTCCATCTTTTAAATTAAGGAATTCTGTAGGGAGACAATAAAAAATCTGAAGCTGCCTAGGATTTGCAATATGCTATATTTAGAAACTCTTACTCTATAGATAGCTTCTGTACAATGCCTGCAATTGGGAGTGAGAAGTGCAGGGTGTAGTGGTAGTTAACTGGCAGCCACAAAGTTTGCATCCACCCTTACCCCTTATTTTTTCCTCTATCCCAACAGTGAAGTGTGGAATGCTTAATAGCGTAGTAGGCTTAAATTCAGGAAACAATAGTTACAGGATAATGACTTCCACTATATTTATTTCTCCTGGTTCTTAGCCTTTATTATCCTTCATTATCCCTACAATTCCCTTTCAGTAGTTAACAGAAGTTAACTAAATGAAAAGTTTGAGAACATAGTGTCTCTGATTAATTTTTATCTTTTCTAAAATAACAGTTCCTAGCTAGAATGAGACAAGTTAGGCAAATATCCGATTAATCACAGGCACGCTTGATATCTAGTGGAGTGTTCCATCTTTTTATTTGCACATAAATGTGTATTCTTGTAAAACTTTATTCCATGTAGGTGTAGAGGCTATATGTAGAGATGTTTTTTGTTTGGCATATGCTCTCTGGAATTTACAGTGTGCTCATGTTTTCTGTCATGAGATCTGTACTCTTTCCAGAAACACTTTTTAATATTTCTAGAGTTCATGGTAGAGTGGAAAATATAAGATATTCTGCTCAGTTTGTGTTTTCTTTTTTAAAAAAAATTGCTTGTTTTCATTTACTATGCTGAAAAAAAAACATGTCACCAAAGAAGTAACTTTTTGATAATTTACTTCTGATTAGTGTTCTTTAAAAGTTTAATTTCCTGATAGGAAAATTCAGTTAAACACTATTGTTATTGGTTATTCTTACATAAAATGCTATTAAGTGTTGTAAGCAACAAAATTCTTTGTAGTAACTAAATCTTCTGATTAAATATAAAACTGCTTTCAAACCACATTGCCAGGTTCATTCAAGTGAGCTTTTAAATTCACAGAATGGCTCTGCATGTTAGCTCATAGCGCATCTTATAGGTGAAAAATGGCTTGTGCTTTGTCTCCCTTATAGAAAGGCACATATTGAATTGGATTTCACAGTTTATTTTCTTTTAATATCAAATGCTTAATTAAGCTTTGTTATAAGAGCTTATTCTTCATAGCTTGTATGTGAAGTTGTGAACTGGAAGTCTAGAATAACTCTTTCAAGATTGGACAAAACTAGGGAAATTGCTGAGAGGAAAGGAGGTTCTTGTGGTGTCTGAATTTGAAGACTCATGTTAATGCTGGATTTCATGTTGTAAGGAGGGTTTTAAACCAAGTTATGAGCAAGGTTTTCAGTAATCATGAGGCAGTCTGTAGATTGTCTATTAGTATTACTGCATTCAGCTGATGACAAGGCTCCATTTGGAAACACAAAGCACCTCTCATGTAATGTTCATAATCCTTCTGTACAACCATTGAGACTGTTTAATTATTATGTGCACATCAGATTGTTGAGCATCTCTTTACTGTGAATAATTAAAGAGAAACAATGTCCTAGATTTTGTTTATCTTAACAGTTAGCTTTTGTTCTATTTGTTTGTATGAAGTGGAATCCGTTAAACTAAGTATTGAGAATTGCAGAGGTGTTTGCAGTATTTTCTCTCCTGAGATCCAGAGCCACATTTATAGGTCAAGGAGATACATGGTGAAAACCACCATGGTTCCATTGAAAAAGATAATTTATGAAAATCTTCAGTTTGATGTATTGGAGGCCCAAACTTGGTCAATGTTTGGGCTTTGGTTTGGTCAAAGTGGCTTTGATTCTGCTGTATACATTTGTTTCTTTGTTTTTGTTGTGGGTTTGTGATGACTTACCTTTAAAACTACTCATGGTAGGCATTGGTAGAATACACACACATCTTATGTTCTTTAATACCATATTTAAATTGGAATATTTCATATTGCATAAATCCACTGAGTCAAAGAAGACAATTCTGTTCAGTAAACAAATGACAAAAGAGAAGTTCCCCAGCAGTTCTCCAGTGGTAGCACTCCAGCTTTGGCAGTCTTCCCAGCCCAGCTCTCCAGGAAGATGTCTCTTTGTTTTTTACTTTACTATTTGCATAACTGTTCTCTTTTTGTTTACTTTTGTGAAGAGCATGATAACGATGAGCACATTATATATATATTTTTTTTTTTCTGTGTTATATATATATATATATATATATATATATTTCTATGTTTTATATATATATATTTCTATGTTATATATAGAAAATATATATAAAAATGTGCAGCATTATAACCTTGGATCCAACAGTAAGACATGTTAATAATTGCATTTCAGGAACCAAATATCACTCCAGCCTGATTTAAGCCTGGCTTTATTTCCTTTCCTGGCTTGTGTGACTGTGGCTCTGTGGGGAGGCAAATGCACCTGTGGTGGTCCCTGTGGAGCTCCACTTGCTTTTCTCCCAGCCACCACCAGTGTTAATGTGACACTGCAGTAATCACATTCAAGGGAGCTTGTTTGTAGAAAGCAATTCACTGCAATTCAGTTAAGAGTTAAATAAACAAAAAGTACTGTCTCACCAGAATACCCTGAGTGCCTTGTGAGAAAGACAGGCCTACACAGCTGGAATGGGTTAAAGGGTGGGTGTTCCAGCTTTATTTCACACTGGATTAGATGGAGACCAGTCAAATGGTTGCAACCTTGTCATGGTGTTGCCACTTCATGTGTACTGCTCAGAGGTTCTAGAAATAATTAATCTGTGGAGTGTAACACTTAGAAGAAAATGTTTTCAAGGGTTAGTTTAACCTGCTTAGAATTGGGAATATTCAATCAGTTCAACTATCAAATTGTGTAATTCAAATATCTTCTCGTAAAGCCACAATAAATTAGTAAAATTAGTCTTTCTCGTTTATTAACTTTTAGTCTAATAACTAACTAATCTAGTCTAATAACTTCTCTCCAGGTTAAACCTCTAGCAGAAATGCAACATAAGGCTGTGGCAAAAGTAATCAATTTGTTCAATCAAGCTATTCTATCTGCTGCCTGTCCTGGGAACTTGTTTGTTTAACTATTTGTTGTATCATTATGATTTGTCTGTAAATCATATATGTTGGCAATGTCTTTTGAGTGTGTTGAGTCAAGTGGCAGACTTTTTGAAGGATTCCTTTAGAACTAGCTTTTCAATTTCATTATCCAAAGTATGGGACTCAAGGCTTATGTTTAGATAGAGAAAAATCAAATAAACACTTTTATTTTGTTTTTTGTCAAAGAAAGGCATCTTCTCATGGCATCCTCAATTGGCTAAACCAAGCTAGAGATAGCAGAAATTCAAGACGATCAAATATTTTTTGGTAGCTTACTTCTTTAATAAGCAGGATGCAAGAGTTAAATGTTAGAAAAGAGAAAATATGAAAATTTCACCCTTACTTTATTCTGTGCTTCATCTACTTTTCTTCCTTTGCCTGTTAATTTTCAGTGTTCTTTAAAAGACAGGTAAATCTGACTGGAATTTGGAGTATAACACTGAAAGTAGTACTACTTAAACTTCAAGGCTTGTTTCTTTGAACACATAACCTCTAGACATCTGTTGTATGTGTCTTATAACTTTGCCTTCTATCATAGATTGTTTGTTGTTGACATGATCTTTTACTATATGGTGTATATTAGTATAAAATTTGTAGGTAGTGTCTTGTACCAGTATGCAGTTATCTCCTTATTCTATATTGACTGAGTTTAGGGGCTTACATGTTGGATCAGTTCTGTGTGCTTTTTCCTAAATAAACTTTAAACATTTGTTTCAATTACGACATTTAAGTATATCTCTGCTTCAAGGTGTCAATGTCTCTCATGAGAAACAAAAACTGATTAAATTAAACAAATTGAAGAAACAAATTAGAATAAGAATTTGAGATAAAATTAATTAATGTATTCACCTCTAAGCTTCCTTTGCTTCTTGGAAAAAGCACTTCGGAAACAACAGAAAATGTGTGGAGGCCTAAAAGGGGGAATTTCTGGTGTGAAAGGAATCTCACTTGGTTTTTCTAGTAAGAATGAAAAGAATGGAAAGATTAATTTGCAAATGGAAATGACTTATGTTTCACCATCAGACTTTTGGGTGACCAGGGAAGTGAAAATGTGTGGGTGTTTCAAGTCTTGTTGATCTGAGCTTTAATTGAGAGATGGAAGATTTTATAGTTAGTCTCAAAAGTGATGTACTACAGTTGCATGTTTGAAGCTTTTCTTCAGTGCAGAGGTAATATTTTTTTATTCTTGTAAATTTGTACTGGATCAGTTATCTCATGTTTGAATGCTCTTACCTGTAAATGCAAACTTGTTTGCACTAGCTTCACCTGCTTTTAATAAGGTTGGTTTTATGTTGAAGGAAGTTAGAAGATGGCTAAACCTGACCTTTTTATAAAAGTCTTTTTGTTAGTGTGAGGAAAATGGTTTAAAATATCTTGTAGTGATCCAATTCATGGGCTTATAGCTTGCAATTAAAAAAAAAGTAACTCAAATACCTACCATTGTACTGTGCATCAAAAATCTCAGATGCTATTTTGAATATTTTATTAACTGATTTGTTATTTTATGACAAAATCCATCCTTTCATCATACATGCTTTTATAGTGCAATGTGTTGAATGTTTGCATTCTCACAGGTGACTTTAATTTGTGAAGCAAATAGTAATTTTAAAATCCCAGTTTTTCTCTTAAGATTTAACTAATCTTCAGATTAGTTTAATAATCTTTAGTGTTTCTTAACCTCCTGATGTATACCAGCTGAAATACCAGTATTTATAAAATATATTTGAATCTTCTTATTCTTTTAATACATGTTTTAGCAGAGGGAGAACAGGCTCCTACTTAACATTTTGGAGCAGGACCAGAGGAGAACTCTGAAGATGATTTAGAGGAACACCTGCCCTGTGGGGAAAAGCTCTGAGTTAAGCCTGGACAAGAGAGAAGGCTCTGGGGAGATGTTAGAGCACCCATACAGTACCTAAAGGAGGCCTACAGGAGGGCTGGAGAGGGCCTTCTCAGAAGGCCAAGGGGTGATGGCTGTAAAATTAAACAGAGCTGATTTAGATCAGATATCAGGAAGAAATTATTTCCTGTGAGGGTGGTGAGACACAGAGATTTCCCAGAGAATCTGTGGATGCCCCATCCTGTGGAGTATTCAAGGTCAGGTTGGAGGGGGCTCTCAGCAACCTGCTCTAGTGGAAGGTGTCCCTGCCCATGGCAGAGGATTTGGAACCAGATGATCTTTAATGTCCCTTTCAACCCAAACCATTCTATGATTTTGTGTTCATCTAATCTAGACTGCACAATAACTTGTCCTGGGTTAACCAGTGACCCTCAAATGGAAGTGATAACCAAGTAGGAAATTAAGCGATCCTTCTTACAGCTTATAATGCAAGGGTTTTACATTTCAGTGGCCCTTGGTGGTGGCTAAAGATGTGATGGGGTAGGAGCACTATGGGATTTTCACTTGGGTTTGCAGCAAGACAATGCAGAGATGTAACTGCAGCTGCTCATTCTGTATGGGGAAATGAGATGAGAACTTTTCCTTGACCCTGAACTTAAACCTCACACCTACAAAAGGTTTTGTAGGGAAGATACTGTTCTATCTGCTGTAGAAGTTGAATATGTCTGTGAAGGCACTGGGTACCTGCAAAATGTGCTACTGCTCTACTGCCTTGGAGATTTTTTGATGACTGCACTGCACTTTGGTGGGGTTTTTAGAAAGCCATGGTCATGTATCTGAAACAGTGTAAGCTTTGCAATAGTTGTTGTGTTACAGATTATCAGCTTGATTGATTTTCCTGCTTTGAAGTAATAGTGTGGAAATTTCACATTCAATATAGTTCATCTGTGCTTTAAGAATAAATAATGTGGGCTTGTAATATGACAGGCAGAGCTATGTATGCAGCAAGTGTCAGTTGCCTTCAAGGCTGGATGTCAGAGAAGAAATATTGGAGTCAGTACATGCATATAGACATGAAACAAATGAAAAAAAACCAAACAAACAGCCAAAAACATGGATCAAAAGGAGTTTTGGTGAGTGTAAAAGCTCTTCCATAGTTGCTGACTGTGTTTTTGGATGACTGTCAAATTGTTTTGGCGGTACAGTTTTGAGTCCTACAAAAACACAAGAGAGCAGCTCATTTATTTCTTTCTCTCAGCTGGAACCTCTACTTTGAGGGTGATAACCTATCTGTTATGAGCAAGAGTTTTATCTATTAAGTGGAGCCCAAGCTTTAAAATGCTGTGATTTTACAGGAACACCTTATGAAGCTGTAAGTGAAGGTGCTAAATCATAACATATCGTTCAGCATACAAATTATGTGTTATTTTCTTTGTTAGTGGTGTTTGAAGTTAATGTTTAATAGGAACTTTTGCTTTCCTGGATGCTTAATGTTAAAAATGAGAAAAGTGGTGTTGGTTGGTGCTAAACTTCATTGTGCAATAGGAATTGCAAAGCATAAGGAATAACTGTTTATTATATAACAATTATTCCTTATATGCATAAGGAATCTGTTCAGCAGCACACTAAGCTAAAAACTAATTTTTGAAATGTGCAAAAAACCTGATCTTTTAAATTTATTTTTTGATAAAAAGCAGAAACACATACTCTTGAGTTAGGTGGGGTTTTTTTGAGACTTCTTTCTGATCATCCCTCTGAGATGCTTCTAGTGCTTAACCTGTGTAGGTTGAAATATCTGTGTAGTGAGAAAGCACAGTACTGAGTGTATGATCAGCAGTAGAAAAAGAACGCCTACATTTCACGAGTCCTGAAACCTCTTTCACTTGATACAGTGGTACAATTATTGTATTTTCTGTGACAAGCAGCAACCCAGGTACTATTATTAAAGACCGCTTTCAGCTTTTTTGTGGTTCTTTTTTGTGAAGTGTTGATCTGCTTTCAGGAGAGAGTGAAGGATTGTAACATTCAGAATAACTGTGCAGTATTTTTCCATGGAATTTAGATACTGTTAGATACTGTTGCTCAGGGCAAGTGCTAGTGTTCTAGGAGATGTTCCAGTGTTGAGAGGAGAGAGAGAAATAAGTGGCTTAGAGCACTTCAAAGCACAGATGAGGAGAACACTTTAAAGAAAATGTTGATATACAGTGGGCCTAGATTGATTATCTTTAAGTTTTCTCAGCTTGAATACGTAGCTTTTGAGTCAGTGTCTGTTTTGCTTGCCTATGGACTGTTATGCCAGTAACGTCTTTGTGTGTCCAGAGTGTGCTTTGTGCTTCTGCAGCTGGGTTGTGGAAAGGGATACTTTAAAATGTTTTGCCACAGCTTCAAAAACAGGTATTCAAGAAGCAAAATTTGTCTGTTTCATGGGTGTTCTGTGTCAGTTGTTAGGGCTTTTAAATGTTTCTATTGGGCTCTTTCCTTTTCTAGATAGTTTTGTTGAGTTTGATTTGTACTTTATTTTCATAGGGCAGATGATGGATATCTAAAGCTCAGGTGTTCTTGTTGTTAGTCCAGTGGACTATTGACAGTAGACATTATTTGAAGGATTAATTCTGAACTTAAAGCTTTTTCTTCTTTACTGACTTCATAATTCCCACCACTATTGCACTCCCCACCCTCCAAAACATTTCTTAATCTAATTTTTTGTTGTATTTCAGGGAATACCTTGGGAAGCAGTTGCAATCAGAACAACCTCAAACGGCCACCGCACGGAGCTAAATACACTTCCATCAGTTCATGCAGTTTGTGCTTACAACTACAGTGTGTTTGTCTTAAAATGAATACAAAGGAAATACTGAAATCACGTGCTCTTTGTCTGCTATGGGTGCATAAACATTCCAACTTTCCTCTAGTGTTGTTGGCTTACTAAAAATTGGTTTGTTCAACTAGTTCTGCTGATTATACCTATTAGCTTCTTGTTCTATTCTGAATGTATATGAAGAAATGTGGCTAATATATTGCATTTGTTTTATGTATTTATTCTCATAATAAAGACTATTATTAAAGGATATCTGTTCCATACTGGATATTATAATTAGCCTAGAAAAAAATGTTCTCTTCTTTTAGTGGGTTATCAGTGTTGTCACTTTCCAAGAAAAGCGAGTTGTCCCCTTATGTTTCAGACAAATTAATGAAGCTTTGACTTAGTGTTTCATGGAAAGTGCAATAGCCTAAGAAATATTGATTATTAGTAATAAAATATATACCAAGTCTCAAAATAATGTTAAAATTGTATATAAAAGCAAATGTATGGATGGGGTTTTTTTGGGGGGGGTGGGGTAGTTATATTTTTAGAAACTACATTAAAAAATCTGGAAATGAGAAGAGGAAAAGAAAATGAGCACTCCTCCATCAGTGAAGACATACCCTCAAAGTTATTAGTCCAAATGTATAACACTAGGGGTTAAGACTGTAGATCAGAAATCAAGTTGAGGGTGTTTTTTTTTTTTTTTTTAAATGTGCACTAACACTGAACTTGTAATTTCATGGAGTTTTTGGTTATTGATAATACTTGTAAATGTTAGGGTTTTGGTGTCATTCTAAAATCTATTGTATTTCTTTTATATTAAGCCAGATAATTTGGCTGTCAATATTTTCTGTGATTTGTAGCTTCTGACAGTATAAAACATGTAATCAATAAATTTAAGATCATTTTGGCTTGGCATATGAAAACAGTTTTGTTGCCTGGCTCCAGGCACTTGCAACACCAAGCAGTTAATATTCTTGTGATTCATTAGCAGAATTAAAAAAAAAGAAAAATGTAATGATAACTCAATCCTTAATCTTGTCAGTAGTCATTTGAGGTGCAAGTCTCTGAGGAAGCTCAGAGTACTTTGTCATCAAGTGAAAAGACAAATTGGGAAAACTTTCCTTATCCAGCCTGGATTTTCATCATATGTAATTAAAATTTGACCACTGTTGCAATGGCGAGAAGAGATTTAGAGGACTACAGGTTGATGATTTCTTGGTCTGCTTAATTAAAATTGGATTGTGTAGCTTAATGACTGTTGCTTACTTTTGCATATAGAAGGCAAAGGCTTTGATATTGCAGTCAGTATCAGAAGGAGAGATGCTGAAGCCTGAAAAAAACCCCTCACTCCAACTGAAGTCAGTTTATCTGAGTAGGTCTCAACTCAGCACTGCATATTCCCACAGTGCTGAGGGATACGGGTGGTGTGGGAAGCAGCTGGGGGAACAAGGGTGCACCTACACTCTGTTTTTGTCTCGAGTCAGTTCAATGCTCTTGAAATGAATCTCCCTGCATTTCACACTTCAGTTTACATTGCTTGGTGGTGTCAGGCCATGAATGGGTTCTTCTCCAATAAAGCTGAAGCTCAGGATGTACATTCTGCATGGTGCATGTCATGCTGTGCATCCTGTGTGTCTTGGCTACGTAGCAAGTGTTCAGTCTACTGGACCATTTCAGATTTTGTTTGAAGTGTGGCCTTTAGAAATGCGGAGTGAATGCTAAATTAGCACCAAGTGTCTTGCTCTACCAATCATCTTTTCATGTCACACTTGTCAGTGTAAGCAGATCCTGTGATTGGTCTTATGGTTACAGCTGTAATGTTGGGTGCAAGAGTTGTGGCGTGGCATTAATGGGAAAGGAATATCTCCCCACCTTCAAAACCAAGTGTGTTGTTTCCTTTCCCCAAGGGAACACTAAAGCACTGCTGGGTAAGAAGATCTGGGGTTGAATTGTAGGAGTAAACATGATGAATACTACCACTGGAAACCTCTTCAATTTCTGGAGGAGCTAGAAATAACCAAGTTACTCATAATGTGAAACAAAATTGCTTACAGGGGTTGACCTGAAACATCTGAGTATTATTTTCATGTATTATACAAATAAATTCTCTCCTGCTTTGCTGTGCATAATTTAGTTCTTCATCATGTGGTGTGTTTCTAAGCTGTGTGATACCTGGCATTCTCTGACATTTAGTTATCACCTTGTGTCCAACAGCTTTCTAATGAAAGAAATGGTTCTGAAGTTTCACTTACATTCCTGTATGTTATTGATGCCCTGGTGCCTGTAAAACCTGAAAGCCTTCAAGCTCTGAGATTTCCAGCTGCCAATGGTAACATTCAGGTGGCTCGAAAGTTGGATTTGAGTGAGTTCCTGCCAACAATTATGCCTTAAGAAGCCTGGAAGTCTGCAGGGGAGGGTGTTATGGTGGACTTTGCTGTGCAGATAGTAATTTGGACTGAAGTTGCCAGAGCTGAGATTTCTGCAGGAGTCAGACTGCTCATGGTGTCCTACAGGTCCTGGGGAATCTTGGCATAGCAGGGACCTGCAGAGCAGCTTCCAGATGTGGGTTCTTCATCTCCTATCCTGTGGCTGGCCTATGCTTGTTGGCAGTGAAAGGCCTTCATCTGTGGTCCCAAGAGAGAAAAGAGGACAGAGCTGTTGAGCTTTTAATCTTTTGAATCAGTAAACAAAAAGTTTTTGTTGAATTTTAATTAATAAATCTTTCTACTGAATCTGTTTCACAAGCTTAGCTCTAGCTTTTTCTACCGAGCATTGTTTTTACTGTTTACCTGTTCACATTACTTGCTTTATTTGCTCAGCCTCTTTTCTCCCAAGACCTGGCATGATGGCAGATTGAGTGCTTCAAGGCTGTGTGAAGACAGTGTGGATAGAGCTCAGTGTCAGGAAGAGAAGCTGTGCCAGCTTTGTCCCCTCGGGTGATGTGAAGATCTAGAGATAGGTGGAGATGAGCTGCCATGGACCAAATGACTAGCTTGCTCATAAAGCAAGGAGATACAGTCACCATCCTTGAAAGCAGTGTAATCAATCTTCTTTTTATGAAATACACAGTTTTCCTAACTTTTGATTTTACTTTTATGTTTCATCCAACGATAAATGGAGTTTAATTTTCCTTTAATTTTCCTGGAGTTTAATTAAAGTAACAGAGCCTTTGAAATCTTTATATAAACTGACTTTTATGTTTTGCATTTGAGATTTCTTTTACTTTCCTGGTTAAATGATTTTCTTTGAACTTTGGTCTTGGTCTGAAATCTGAAGGGGAAATAAATTTGAGTAAGTTTTCAAGACACAGCAACTGTGAAAAGAATTTAAACCTGTAACACTTCCATGTGGGAGGGATATATGATGAAATACTGACACCTAGAACTAAGGCAGGAAGATGCCTTTTAACCATGTGCTTACTGAACGTTTATTATTCCCACAAGCTGGTTGAGATCCTAAGGCCTGCAGTCAGGTGAAGAGGAGGCCAGATTTTGCTCTTGGCCAGTGTGAGATACTCTGCTGGAAACAAACTGGGGCTGAGCAGGGCTGGGTTGCCCAGGCCCTGGGTGTACCCTGCTACCTCACACGTCTTTTCAGTATCTTATCTGAGCTTCAAAAATACCTTTGTGCACCTGCATGAACAAATGAAGATGGTCATTAAGTTCTACTAGGAACTGCTGGGTCTAGTTTTTCAGGAAAATGATTCGCAGGTTTTAGTGCAGTGAGTGACAAATACTCAATACTCATCACTATATAAAAGCTTTTGCTTTTCCCTTTGGCAGCATCTGCAGAATAGTTGGGAGTTGTCCTCTAAAAGCCACATGTTGTCAGAGAAGAGAGCTCGTGCTCTAGTGATGACCAGGTATGTTATTAATTGTATTTGCTTCCTCTTAGACCCCAAAATTATTATTAAAAAAATCTGAACTGCTGTTGAGATTTTCAGATGGCCAAGGGGATCATCATTTGAATACCACAGAAAGCAGCAACCTCTCTTGCAAATGTTAGGTGCTGCATTTAGGGAGTTACCTCAGAAATCTTTTTGCCATGGGGTGTGCATATTTAATTGGCACGGCTGGTTCTGAGATGTACAAGACATTGCTGAACACAAGTTGTGCTAAAAACTGCCAGTATCCTTTAAGAATATTTTTCATGGCCTGCCCCTTGGCCTTACTGCTGCTTTTAACCTAAATTACTGTATAGTAAGGAGCCTAATCAATAAAAAAATAAAAGGAATAATGACTGATTGTTTTGCAGTGTTTTGTTTCTGTTTCTTGGTTATGTCCAAGATAATTTCTGTACTATGGGAAAGTAATTATAATTTGATGCAAAACTGGAAAAAGGAAAAAAAAAGTCCCTCTTCATATAAAGGCTCACAGATTTTCTCAGAAATGCACAGTTTTTTCCCCTCTATGTGAAAACTAAATCAGCAAAAGGGAAAAAATGAAGATTTTCAAGAGCCATCTTTGGTGCCCTTCTGACCATATTCATAATATAATTTTTCCAAGGCTCTTCAGTTTGCTGTGTCTGGATTCTGTGCAGAGACAAACTGTCCAGTTGAAAATAACTTTTTCAGTATAATTTATTAACTATTTAAAAAAGGCTGCATGTATCCAGCTCTGTCAAGAATGAGCAAAGAAACTGGACAGCTGATTACAGCAGTGACAGTTAAAACCTATTGATTTAGAAAGAACTGCTACAATATCAGACTGTTTTATAGGAAGAAAACATGATAAATTGTGAACTTCAAGGTCATCATTCTCCAGGCAACTTTTGTGTGGTAAGGAAGGGTGCAAAAAGCCTGTTCTGTCAGGTGTAGGTGGCTAAAATGCAGCTTTGGATTATGAGTCTCAGTGTGGGCATCATGGCAACAGCTTTTTTTTATTATTTTTTATTTTATTTTTTTCTGCTGAAGATCACAGGCTATCTCAATCTTAGAGATTTGCAAAGGTTACAATGCATTTCCAAAGAATCACTTTATCTGGCTTCCCCAGCTGGTGCACTTGGAAGGCACTGGTCCTTTCCTATCCAAGTGTCTGGGCAAGAGACCACTGGTGAAATGCTAAAATCTGTCTGGGATGTCTTTGGTGAAGTCCTTTTACAGGAAGTGCTTAAGTTGTACCTTGTTGTGTATCTGAATGTCACACCTCAAAATTTCAGTTCTTAGGTGTCATCTAGTTCTTTCTATATTATATCCTAATTTCTCTTAGAATTGGTAGAATTTCACAATTTAAAGATATTTTGTTGCTATGTCAAGCAGATGATGGATGAGACCTAGAATAAGGGAAGTGTTTTAGGAAAAAATAGTTACTAGGAAAGTAACTATTTCTCTAGTAAGAAAAGACTATTTATGCCTCTTCTATCTTGTTGTATTTTACCAGTTTTTATTATATATTCTAGTTCAAATTGCATCAAATATTATATTAACTTTTAATATAATAATATATTTACAACATAAACATATATTTATACATTATAAAAATATTTCTAAAAAAATAGTCAAGATTTTTATCATATTGCTTTTAATCTGGTAAGCTCTTTTCTTTTTCTTTATTTTTTCCCACTTAGAGGCATTGAATATCCTGAATTTTATCACCTCTGATTTCATATGCACTGTGCTGATTTTTTTTCTTCTAAGAAATCTGGAATGAGATGAAACCTTTCCTTAAAGAGAATACATTAAGCTTCCTAGATTTTGTGCCTATGGAAGTTCCAACTTCCTTATCTGAATAGCCTTTAATCTTGGCTGAACTTCATGACTGACTGCCCTGCAGGAACTAGGCACTGTAACTTCTTTGTGTCATGCCTCTGTGCTCTTTCTGGAGATGAAAGGAATTTTGCTGATTTCTGGAATCTTCCTTTTATGCTCTTTGTTTCCTAATCCACTGCAGTAGTTGATAACTTCCATGAACTCTTGTGATGGTGTAAGTCAGCGTGGAGGACGAGTGGTGGATCATTCCATCAAACCACTGGCATATTTTTCCATCTTCTGTTCTCTATCCTGTGTCCCTGCTCTCAATGGACGGTCTGAATTTCCCGTTAGCTGGTTTATTGCATGCAAAACAGCTGGACACAAGTCAAGATTTTCATCTCATACTGGGTTGACCTCTGGTCTATTCTGCTTCCTTTCTGCTACGTAATCTCTGGCACGTTTCATGAAAATTTGGGATTCTAACTCTGTATTTTGAGGAGACAGAGATGTTTTGTTCTGAAGCAATGGGGATGCAAAAACATATCTCTTGCTGGCTGTGAGACTGAAGCTTAAACTTTTGTTGTAGGCAAACAAGGCAGATCACAGTCTTAAAAGCCAGTTGATAAAGACTGTTTTCATGCAGTGCTTGTAATAGATGGGGGTTTTTTTTCACTCTGGTCATACCTCACAAGATCCAGGCTCTGCAGTATCAGCAGCATGATACTGGAAATTTAATTTGTGTGCTCTGAACTCAGCCTGGCAGAATTAAGTAATGTATTATCAATATAAAATAAAATTCTGAAATAAATAATTAATAACAAAAATAATAAAAAAATTACTTTTTTCTAATTAGTTTCCTAATTGCCATGAATTATTGTCAGGGAAGCATAAACCACATTTTGAGAAACACTGAAAAGAACTCCATTGCAGCTTGTATGGAATATGCTCATGACTTACACAAAAGAAAGTTAAATCTTAGTCTTTGTCAAGGTAGACTGCTCTGTGCCATCTAACTCTCACACTGGTAAGTGTGTCAAGCCATATTTAATTTGAAATATCTGTAGTGCAACATCTCTAGCTGTTTGCTTTTCCCTTGTCCCCAACTGAGGATGTTTGTCAGGTAAAGGGATGTCAAAAGAGCTCAGCAAGTGGAGGATCTCAAGCTGCCCTTCAGCTGTCAAAAGCTGGTATGGCCTTGCAAGACATGTACAACAACTGATGCTGTTTATTTTTCCCCCCTCTCTCTGTAGACAGAGAGCTACCATCTGACTTGCCTTAAAACAGCAAACCCATCCCCTTGAGGACAACGTGCTGAGGCTTCAGTGCAGCGCACACGTGGCTGTGCCGCTGTGCCCTGAACGGGGCTGGGTTAAGTGGCTGGTTCAGTGCTGTGTCTGGATACAAGTGCTGACTCCACGGGCAGGGAGGAGCTGCTCTGCATTCCCACTTAACCTTCTGGTCCTCTGGGAGCCTGGCAAAGCAGCAGAAGGACAGTCATGGCTTGTGCTGAATGCATTTCTTTGTGGCCAATCTGTTCCCTTCCCTAAGCCGACCTGCAGCTTCATTTTTCTGTCTTCCACCATGTCTGCAGTATAACCTGGTCCTCCTGAGGCACAAACACCAAGCAAGCCAGGAGAGGTGGTATTTTCTCCTGGTGCAATTATGGCTAAAAAGCCCCATGCAGCTTTTCCGGGGGTGACAATTGTTACTATTTCCTTTAAAGCTACTATTTTTCAGTCTTGATTATATTTTTTTTCTATTCTGTGACACTGTTAGAAATTGCAGATAAAACTTGTCATTTTGTGGAGTGGTAGATAAGCTATTATCTACTGAAGTGCCTGTGAAGTCAGGGGAATAGAGTCAAACCTGATCAAATGATGCTTCTGAGACTTACTCAAAGGGCCACTAACAGTCTCATGGATTTCTACCTTTAGGTTGACATGTGTGCCATGCCCAAGAGGTCATCATTCACCAAATGGGGGCAGAAGGAGCTGGGTGGGTTGCACAAAATACTTGGCAGCAAAGAGTCAGTGCAGCTAAAGGATTCTGCTGTGTCCCTGTAGCCTGGCTGGGGAGTTGTGGCAGGGAGATGGCCTGGAGGATCCTTGGTAATAATCCAGGTTTGGGTGGTGGGGAGGTTTGGGCTCTGTGAGGGGATACTAGGGGGAAATGGGCAGCTTCCTCTAGCTCCTACCTAGATTCTTGTTTTGGTAATTTCAGCTTTTCCAAGCCCCAGCATCCTGGTTTTGTTCCTGGTATTGGTCTTGGACAAATTAAAGTCATGCCTTACATACCTGAAGTATGTAGTAATTTCTGTTTTGCTTTTTCCTCACTGATCACCAAAGGCTAAAACCCTTAATGGTTTTGTTGACTTTTCTGAGCTTTAAGAACCTCTGCTGCCAGATCAGGTAGTAACTCATCTGCCCATTTAAAGAACCTTTTGGCTATTGTCTTTTGGATACAATAATTGCCATGAAAGGCAATTACAGTGGGGTCTGCATAAAGCTTCTCTAAATGTTTGGGAATTTGCTTCTAATAAACATTACTTTAGCTGAAATGCATGCCCTTTTCCTAGCACTTTTGAAAATGAGTATCTGGTGAGTACTAAGTAGTGACCAAAGTAGAGGAAATTGCTTTTTCTCAGCACAACTTTGCAGTAAAGGAATTAAAACTAAAGGTTGCAACATTATCAGGAGCTCCTGTGTAGCATAAAAAACTTAGTGATGCTGCTTAATTAAAGCAGTGCTTGGGAATGCTGTTTAATCATCACTGTTTTACCCCGGGATGTGTAATAAACCAAAGAGGTTAAACCAAAGCAATCTGTGTTCTGATGCAATTTGTTATGAAAACAGCTGGGTTTATGCCAGGGGAAATGAGCAGGCTCCACAGCTAACTTGCTGCAAAGCCTCCCTCCCGAGGCATGGCATCAGGAGGTCACTGGTTTGCACTAAACAAGAAGGTTTTCATGAGCCCAGCTCTTTTAGCAGACACCATGAGCAGTGCAGGGCACTGCTTGGTCATCCTGTTCTCCCCAGACTGCTATGGGCAGCTTGAGCAGGGCACCAGTGAAGATCTGCTGTGTTTAGCTGCCCTGGTGCACTGCCCTACTGTAAAAATGATTCCTGATTCATCCCTTTTAAAGGCTGATGCAGTGATTGGTTTCCCTGGGCAGATCCTTGCAGAGGCCTCTCTCTCCTGAATTAGAGGATTCAGGGATGTGCAAGTGTCTGTGCAGCAGGGAATGGAGAAGGTTTGCACTGGGAGATTGGAGGGCTCTGAAGCAAAGTCACTCCCCTGCTTCTCAGTTAATATTTCCTAGGGCTTAACCACTGTCCCTGAAGGACTGTGAATCCTGGAATTTGTGGAAGCAGAGCATTGTCCTGTGATTATAAGAGAGGTTCATGGAAGATCAGCAAAGGCCTGGCTTGTTGGTTCTGGGTCCCCATTCTCAGAGAATGCAATTATCATCTGCCTTTGTTGATCCTTTCTCCTGATTTTCCTGTTGGGAGATTGGACCAGAAGCCCATTCCTCTGGTGTCTTTAAATCTTCCTGCTTCCAGATCTACTGAAGCTATGGTAAGGATCACAGAATCACAGGATGGTAGGGATTGGAAGGGACCTCTGAAGATCATCAAGTCCAAGTCCCCTGCTAAAGCAGGTTCATCTCCAGCAGGTTACACAGGAACACATCCAAGTGGGTTTAGAATATCACCAGAGGATTTCCACAACTTCTCTGGGCAGCTTGTTCCAGTGTTGTCCCACTCCAAATAAGGAAGCTTTTCCTCATATTCAAATGAAACTTCCTGCATTTCAGTTTGTGCCCTCACCCTGGGTATTATAACTCATTCTTGTGCTGGTATTTTCCTACAGCTCCTGAAACTTTGGTGACAGCAGCTTTCCCACAGATACCTCCTCTAGTAAATTAGAGAGAAATCACTTAGAAATACTGTTGCCTCTGTTTCTAATGGGCACTGATACTACCACAAACTCTGCTTTCCTCCTTGAGCCAGTATGCCAAAATTAAGAGCACCACTGACTTGATGTGTTAGAGGTGTCAGAAAGTCCTGACACAAACCTCACATCCATATTAGAGAGAACTGGTTTATGAGACATGACTGTATGTCTGTTATCTGTAATGAAGCTGATGCCTCCTCCCAAAAAGAAAAATTCTGTGTGTGAAAGCACAGGCAGAACTCATGAGGAAGTGTGTAACTGAAGCCTCAATTACCACATGGGTATGCTGTGTTTTTATTGTCTTTGCCAGGTCAGACTCATGGCCGTCTGGGAAAGGTTGCAGTGTTAGATTTACATTTAAAAATGCTTTAATCAAGTTGTTTACTCACACAACTCTTTTTTGTTTGTTTCTGTAGGAGAGAAAAGCAGCTTTTGTTAATGTGGTACTTCATTATCTTGTGACTGAGTCTGCTGGCTTGTCTTGTTTTCACACAAAAAGAACCATCCTGTGATATGACAATAAACTTGAGTACCACTACCTGGATTTGGTTTTTTTTTTTTCTCTTGCATCTGAGGAACTCAGTGGTCAAATATGTCTATCTTCATTTCCCTCTTAATCATCCTGAATTATTCAGGTATTATATGCTATTGCTCTAGTACATTCCCATGGGAATGTTCTTTTGAAGATAATAGGGAAGTCACTTCTGTTGTCTCAAAATCCATTCCCCCAAAGCTGTTTTCCCTCTTTGAGTAGTTTCTTTTTTTTGATCTAAGGGCAAGGACATTCTGTTCATATCACACAGGTATTATTTCATCAGTGCCATCACAGTGACCTCATAATTTATTTCATGTGTAGCAAGATGAAGATATGAGGGGAAGATACGTAGGTGTTCAATCAGAGATAACTCTGTGCTACCTTATTAATCTGATGGTCCTTGGGGAAAGAGTTGATGTCTTTCCTGTGCTGGCCCATTTCACATGAGTATTTGGAATCCATCTGTCCTCCCCCATTTGTGTTGTTCATTCTTTTCATCCTTCACTGGCTGATAACCCAAAATATCACCAACATAACCTAAATATTGGCTGCTGTGAATGAGTTCATTTTCATTCCTGAGGAATAGAACTAGAATGATTCTATAAAACCTTTCAAAGCTTTGGAAAATCATTGTATATAAGGGTACTTATATATAAAGTATATATAATATATATATATATAATATATATATATATATATATATATATATATATATATATATAAAGTGTATATATATATATATATATTTATGTGTGTGTGTTTTCCTGATTTTATTAGCAGAGAGGATGAAGCTTTCCTGTTTTCTCTAGTTCTGGAGCTAAAGAGAAGTTAACTCCTGATTTTGCTTGCAAGACTTAGAAGTCTTCCAACCTGTTTTCCTGAAATACAGGACTGCTTTTGCATGCAGTAGCTACATAAAAAAAAACTCTAATTAAAAGGATTTGCAGCCTTCTTCCTGAGCTGATTTGCTTTGAGGTGTTTCTGAAGTTTAACAGGGTGATAAAGCAGCAGGATTTTTTCTTATTTTTGTAGTCTTAAAAAAAATTTGTGTAGGAGATGAGCTGTTAGTGATTTGCTCACCTTAAATAAAGTGTTTTATAATGGTATTGGTAGCTACTCTGACCATGTTACCATCTATCCTGCACGCTTACCTTAGAAAGAGACAATTATTAGCTGTTGAATTAATGATGCAAACATAAGGCTCTCCAAGAGAATGAACTGGGGGCTGGAGGGTCCCCAGTTTGAAATCAGTGTCTTTGGATGGTTGTAGTTTGTATCCAGCTCCAATGGGTGCTGGAGCTGATACTGGAAACAGACTGTCTCTTGATGCATGACACTGTCTCACATTGGAAATTAAATATTGGGGCAGAGAATGGGACAAAATAGTCTGAGCATTTGCTACAGACACAGAAAACAGGTCAAATCTGAGTCAGTGAATCAGCTCCACAGAATGGATCTGCTCCAGCAAAGCAGGTGGAGACATTTCCCAAAGAACTCCATGCTGGTGGTCATAGCACCCAGCTGGAGAGAGCTACCTGGTTTAAAACTGATAGTTCAAATTAGGCAGATGAGGTATTTGAATGGGTATTTCCAACCTGAAAAAGTAGTCAAACCACTATATTGAGGCTTGGAGGTTTTTTCGTTTAGACTTAAGTTCATAAATAGCTTAAATGCTTTTCAGACTTAATGGGAAGTCTCAGATAGAATAGAATGGAAATTAAATCCAGCCAGGTAAACTTGATTTCTTCTTACATGGCAATATAAGTTAATCCATTTAACACCTGGATTGGAAATGGCTTTCATGAACACAGAGGAGCTGATATAATATTGTCTTGATTTTTAATGTAGCAGTTGATTGTTTCTCTCTAAAATTCAATGTAAAATATCATCCACTTGGATAAAAGCAGTATTGGGTGGATAACTGCAGAATTTATTTGATTTATTTGATTTATTGAGATGAAGTTTTCTCATAAAATGCCTTATGAGCAGGTTGTGATTCCACCAGGGTGATTTGCTCTTAAATTTATTTGACTTAATTTTCTGTTTAGGACTGGATTTTGTTATTGTTGCCAGCAGTTATGTGATTAACTTATCAGATGATCTAGATGAGCTGCTGTAATTACGTAGATCAAAATCTACCATTTTATCTGTCTTGACTGGAGGAAAACAGCTTTTTTATTAAGAGAAATAGTGGAGGCCATGGGATAAGGAGAAGAATTTGATGCTTGGGAAGCAACAGTAAATTAACAGGATCAGGAAACTTTTCTTGACCTAAGTGGTATCTAAAATGACAGTTCCAGACACAATAACCTGTTTTTATATCTGTTGTGACTTCAGGTATGTGATGAAATCTTCTTTTCCAAATTATTTATATTGCAGCAGTTTCTCCCTGCCCTGATGGGACTGTTGCCCCTTTTGCTTGGCCTTGAGCACACTGACAGCATCTCCCGTGTTTGCCTGGAGCAGGGGACCTCATCCCTCACGTGCTGCATTAGCTGCAGAGCCTGGGTGTTTAGAAAAGTTGAGCACTATTATTTTTAATTAGAACTTGAGCATGTGCAGTGGGCTGTTTAGCCATAAAAAAAATGTGATCACATTCAAGACAGTAATTTACTACTCTTTCTTTAGGTGTGTAGAATGCAGCAGAGGATGAATTACCAGGAGTCATGGACAGTGACAAATGTTAATTTGTTGAATTGTTTGGTGGGGGACAGATCTCAGTGTTAGGAGAAAAAGACTCATTCAGATAATTTTTGGTTACTCACACTTTTCCCTCTCTGTGGAAAAGGCAGCAGCTCTGCATTTGTGGCCACCAGGTTACAATAATCCATAAGCAGAAATCCTTACTGTGCTTTCTTACTAGGTGTTTTACCTTTTAGACTGCAAAGCAGCAGTTTCCCCTTTATTTTATGGTACTTCACTGTGATTTGAGTCCTAACAGATGGGCTTGGATGCTCAGTTCCTGAGTTTTATTGAGTCTTCATGAACTGAGCAAAGCCAACAGAGTGAGTCACAGAATGGTTTGGGCTGGAAGTGACCTCTAAAACTCATCTGGTTCAAGCCCCCTGCCATGGGTGGCAGAGACACTTTCCACTAGACCAGCTTACACAAATCTGTGAAAACTTCCAGATATGGAGCATCCACAACTTCTCTTGGAAGCTGTTTCTCTGGGAAACATTCCATTCTGGTGTGCCACTAGCCAATACATCCTCATCAACCACCATCCCTTCCCATCCTTGCTATAGCACACAGATATCATTCCCTTAGTATTCAGAAAACCCCTTTAAAATGTCCACAAATATTTACAAAATGTCAGCAAATTCTCCCTGGAGCCTTTGGCATTTTTGATTTCAGAATTTTTGTAATATTTAGTGACCTGAGTTGTATAAAATAGGGGAATAAGGGTTTTGCCAGGGTTCTGCAGTCTCTTTGCTTATCCCATCCTTCTGGGGGTGTATCTGCATGAAATATGATTTAGGAAGGGAGTAAGGTCTGACTGCCCGAAAATGGGTGTCTGCAGCATCCTAAATCCTTATGTTCTCTGAAAGGGAGGTTGCAGCAGAGCTCTGGCTCGGCTGCAGAGAGATTAACATCTATGGAAACAGCAGGTATTTTTCACTGGCTGGGGAACAGCTATTTAAAACAAGGCAGGTAATTGCATGTAAGAGCTAAGGTCAAAAGGAGAATTGAATCCTCTGCTCAGCTCTTTAGTGGTGGCTTAATTTGCATTTGTACAATGAGCTGGATAATCTGCTTTTTACTGGGGGATGGTTTAGATTTTGGTTTGGGTTTTTTTGGTTTTGTTTTTTTGTTGTTTTTGTTTGGGGATTTTTTTTTTTAATAGTCTGAAGCCATATTCTGTTGGAATATCTCTTGACATATAGAAAATCACTAATAGTAAAGGTGAAAGGAATAACTTTCCATGGAGTGTAAGCAATATAATTCTTATTTAGTCTCCAAAATTCATCCCTTTTAGAAAGGAAAGTTCTGGTTCTTCTGTTTATTCATCTGCCTATTAAATTGAGATGTTTGTCATAAAAAAAATATTTCAAATTCTAAAGTTCCGTACAGCTCTTCACAGAACTACATTTTTTTATGCTCTGTATGATGGGGAGTCCAGTGTTACAGAATAATATTTATTTTGCTGAGTTTCCAGTGCTTTTGAAACCAGTGATTTATGTTTTGGGGTTTTTTGATCATTTGCATTTACAAATGAACATTCTAAAGCTTAAACTTTATTCTCTGAAAGCTGGAAGTGCTCTGGAAATGCTAGCTGGCAGAGGTTTACTGAAACACTACCACTTTGTTACTCCTTTTGAAATACAGAGGAAAACATGCTGGCACATGTATTTTACCTGGTCAGGTCTCAAATACTCTCTTTAGTTGGATGAGAGAATAAGAATAATAAGTAATTTTTTTTTCTTAATTTAATTCTGCTGAAAATCGCAAAACAGTGATTAATGAACCACCCAAAAATTTAGAATAATAAGTTTATGTAAAAAAGTCAGTTTGGGATTTCTTGTTTCCTGTTAAATGCTAGAAAAAAAAGGAGAGCAAAAAAATATGAAAGAACTATTTAATGGGAAATTTAAACATATGCTCACCAGATACATTTTGAAAGATAACTTATGATCCAAATTTCAGAGTGAAGTAAGCAAACATGGACTTCAAGCTAAAAGATCTTATTGTGTTTGATTATTATTTGGAAAATAAAAATACTATTTTGTCTGTTTTTTGTCATTCTTTTCCAGGGGGATTTACAGCCTATTTAACACTAGAGCAAGGGTTATCACTTCTTTGCTAGGTTTTAATTTCTGTTTTCAAACTCCTCTTCAAAATGCACTTCCCCAGAACAGGTCTCTAATGTTCCCCTAACAGTTTATCTGCTGCAAATACCTGAGAGATGTTCTTCAGTTTCTAGCTCTGACTGCTCTGTATGAAAGGCTCATGTGTTCTTGATACATATATATATACACACTTACATATATGTGTGTATATAAATATATATTCAGGTGTAATTTGGCACTGCACAAAAGACCGTGGAGACTGAAGCACACTGAAGGAAACAAAATAATTTTTGTTGGTATAAAACCAAATAAGTGAGACGTGAGCATAAAGGCTGTAACAATGAAAGCATAGCAAAAACCCAGGAATGCAGAAGAACTCCAAAAAGGTAGAGACTGTAGGAAGCTGCACCCATTTTTTATTGCTGTGGCAGAAACGCCTGGGAGATGCTCTATTTACAACATGAGCTCTTGCTGTGCAAGCGCAGGAAGCGGTGGCTGGTGGCGTGCCTGGGCTTTAGACCTTGAGCCATGGCCAAGGGTGAGCCTGCTGGGAACATGTGCATGTGGCCTTTGGGGCTGAACTGACAAATGAAGGTGCCAAAAGCATTTGCAGAGCACATCCCACCTGCTTGTGGAGCAGCCCTTTGAAGGGGAACAGGGGTTGTGGTTCCTCTCCAGGAGATGCAGCTGGCACAGCCCTGTGCACAGGGCTGGTGTTAGATGCATAATGCGCGTGAATTTGCAATGTAACATTTCACGCCACATCAACTATTTGGGTCTTTTTTTGCCTCTGCACCTAAGCCCGTGGGTGCTGGAGTCTGTGCTCATTGTGTGTTTGGAGGGAGGCTGTGGCAAAGGAGTGCTGGAGGGTGAGTGTTTTCTCCCAGCTGCAGCAGAGCAGATGCAGGTGCCAGCAGCACACACGTTGCAGCTCTGTGCTGCCTGTGCCCAGGGGTCAGAGTCTGCTAGGGGATAAAACCAGGTTCCCTGGGCTCTTCTCCAAGCTGAACTCCAGAGTTCCCAGAGCACTGTGAGGAGCAGAAACTGGTATCGCTGATGGGATCACAGTCCAGATCCGTGGGCTTTTATCAAATTTACTGAGGCATCATTTCTCATTTCCTTGCTTTACATGGTCCCTAAATTGTGTGGAAATGAGAGAGTGAAAAGCGTTATCATCTCTTTCATAGAGCTCAGGTTGGAAGAAACATCCATGACATCCGAACAATAGTACTTCAAAGGAGAGGTTTAACAAATGCCTACTGGGCTGCTCTCCGTGGATGCAGGAGGAGAGGGCATAATGAGATTTGTGGGCTTTTTAAATGATGAAAGGTATGTTTGCAATTGAGCAACTGCCAATTATTTAAAAGATGAAAAGTAGGCATATTAATAAAGTTGAAACTTGGAAAAAAGACAACAGGGGAATTGAGATTTAAAGAGATTTTGGCTTTCTCTGTTCAGTAATTTATTGCTGGTTGGTTGGGCTTTGTAAGGTGACATAGGGGCATAACAACAGATCACGATTCTTTTGCTTAATAAGTGGATGCAAGCAAAGCATCTTCAGGTCCTTTTTGTGGATAACAGAGCTAAAATTGTGTGTATGATGAATTGAACGTGAAAGCATAGCCATTTTTTGGCCAATTTAGTTACAGGTGGCTGGGAATAATTTAAAACCCCTATCCCTATGGCACTTACAGCTGATAAGCATTGTGTTGAACTTACATGGACAAATCCTCAGGGATTGTAAACCATCAGATTTAGATAACAGCTTCCTAAGCATGCACTGTGCAATGAACAGTGAGCAGGGTACAATGAGCAGGGAGCTTGTGAAACTGAAGCAGTGAAAACACAGTTGTTTCAAAGGAAGTTTTCTGATTATCTGTTCATCTTAGACCTGTTTTTAGAATGAGGAAAAAAATACCATCATTGAGATTAGTTTTTTGAGTCAGGTTTTGTGAGGTACAGCAGGTATTTAGGAAACCAACTCTCATGGTCTCATGTCTGGCACAGAACAAAGCTGGAGTTAATAAAACAAATTGTATGGGAAATCATCTTGTGGCATTGCTGGATTGTACCTCTCCCTGTAATGGTTCTTCTGTCACATAAAAATATGTATGTATGCAGTTTTCAGGAAGGATATTGGTTATAAATATTTAGTTGGGTTATGTTTAGTTGGGAGAATGCTCTGAGGAATAAGCAGGTCCATTAGGAAGGCACAGCCAACGTCACTGTGTTTGTAGCAGGCCAGAGGGTAAAATTAATCCTTGTGCAGAAGGTTGGCATATGAATCTCAATGGTATTAACAGCCATGGGAGAAAGGGAACAGCAATAAACTAGTTTGGCAGAAAACCTCTGCTTTCCTGGCAGGACTCAAGAGGGAAATACATACCTACATGCTAGATAACAGGCTGAACACTTGAGTCTGTTGGAAAGCTAAATCAATAAATATTTGTGAGTCACTGCCCAAGCACTGGACAACTGTGTGGATATTTTTAAGCCTGTTCTTCAGACAAATCACTCTGGGAAGATGACTGTGCTACAAGTGACTTGGGACATTATTTATCTAGGGGCTCCTGTCAAGACTTGGAAAATTATGTTGTGAGAGTTGTCATCTGGTTGGATTTTTTTTTTCTGGGAAGCAAATCTTTTGTCAGTGAACTTTGATCTGTTGTAGGATCAGCCTGCTTGGAGAAGTTAGGTTTTCATAAGTAAAATGTGACTTTATGGCTCCTTTAGTGGCTTGTTTTACTCCCATCAGGCTGGGATGCTTTTCCAGCTCATTCCTGGCTGGCTGCAGAAGTAGTGCAGAGAGGAAGAGTATGGGACTGTAAGGAAGGCTGTTCTTGATGAGCCTTAAGGTCCATTTGGAAGAACAGGCAATCTCAGAAAGCCAGGGAAGAGGGGAAGGGCAGAGTAAACTTGTTAATATACTGGAGTGCTTTGCCAGTATCCAGTAAAGATGAGGAGCTTCGGGAGGGGGTTCATTTCTGATTGTACCAAAATCTGTATTTTAATAATCTTCAGGCTTAATTGGTTTTGCCTTAATTTATCCAGAGCCATTTTGAACCCAAGCCTTCATAATCCCAAAGTTCTATGATGAAGTCCTGCAGTATAAACACCTCTTGGGTGAAGAAACACTCTTTTGTTTCCTCCCAGTCCCTGCGTGTTGAGACTTCCTGGAGCCACCCCTATGTCAGTGTGTGGGAGAGGCACTGGCAGGTAGCCTCCACATAGCCCAGTAAAGCATGTCAAGGAGACAAAATAATTCCTGGGAGCAAGAAACTCTATAGGCATTCAAACTGATTTGCTAGAGGTCTGTTTTCCCTGCTTTACCTTCAGGCTGTTAGGATTTAGTCAGAAAGCGATTGCACACTTACTCTTGCTGCCCTGTTTTGGGAATAAGTACAGCAACCCAAAGGTAATTTTTTGTGTCTCTTTTCAGCTGTGAAAGGTCTTGATGTAAAGTAGTAATTCAAATTCACACTAATTAACACAGAGTTTTATATACTGAAGTCAAGGAAAGCTTTCTTGGACTCTTCAACAAAACAGGGTCTTGAACTCTCAGTCCTATTAGAGAACAGGATAACAAAGCATCAGTCCAAGGATGAGTTTGATTCTTGGTGTCATTTCCTTCCTACACTGTGTTGTTGCTCTTGGATTTTACAAAATACATTTTTGGAAGGGTCTTGAACTGAATAATGTGATGCATAATTCAGTGCATAATTTTTAGTATACTTGGCAATGTTTCATTAATATTTTTTCCTGAAGCTCATTTTTAGCTACAAATATCTACAAGCATAAACAGAGTAACACTGACCCCTATATAAAGTGAAATCCAGTACAGTCATGCTAAAATTTACCTCCACACAAGTAATACTTTGAAGGTTGTTATTTTTTCGATTAATTTTAAAAATATTTTAAAATATTGAGTGCCACTATCCATGAGAGAATATTTAAATAATGCAGCAGAGAAAAAGAAAAGCAACAGCCATTAAAAGAGCAGTTGCCCAGTTGGAGGGATTAAAGCTGTATTATGCAACTAAACCTGGGAGAAAGAAACAAGAAACCAATTTGGCTGAAGTAAGCATGATCTGCCCTGGGGGTCTTGCTCTGTCTAAGCAAGTGGACTGGTGTGTGATCCCTAACCAGGACAGGAGCCAGGGGTGGTGATGGTGTAACCTCACCTGTATTCTGGTGTCCTCAGATACTCTCCTCATACTCTGTCACACAGCAGAATCAGAAATTATGTAGAAATTATTATGTCCTTTCTATATAATTTCTGATTCTGCTCTGTGACATTTTTGCGGGAAAATACCAAATAGAAGCGAGAAGGATTTAATCCAGAGAAATAATCTGGAAGAAATAATCTGAAAATTTTCCTGGTCAACTTTGAACTAAACTGATTATGAAATGCTGCTCTGAAGCTGGGAGTGGTGAGAAGTCCGTGATATCAGCCTGTGTATAAGCAAGCTTGTTGGTTTCACATTATTTTACACTTGGAGGGAACCAACAGCTATTTTTTTTCCCTGTTACAATCTTTTAGTCCTTTTTTCATCTATGCAAACAGTTTTGTGAACTTTGAGAACAGTCCTCTGTGCATTAAAATGTATTTGCTGCTGAAATGTTAAATCAAACAGAAGCTCGAATATTTCTAAAGGTCAGAGTTACTGAAGCAAAATACACACTGCATACACCTTTTTAAACTGTTTTTTCTCTTTTTTTTAATTTTATTTTTTGTAAATTTAAATGGAATCTTGCAGTGTATGCACAATTCTGCCTTTACAATTTGTGAGGAAAAATACAATTTTGTCCTACAGGAATTAACAAGCATGATGATATTTGCATCTTCCATTTACAATTCAGAGATGATTAAGAGGAACACCTGAAAAATGGTAATGATATTTCCTTAGGAAGTGCCCAAGACAATTAGTAATTCACATTTTCAGTATTTTCTCTGTCCCTTTGAGGTTCCAGGAGCATGTCTGGGTCAGGTGGTTCAGTGGCTTAAATGAGAGATGAGATGCAGTTCTGCAGCTGGGGCTGAATGACGCAGCAGCTGCCGCAGCTGAGGGATTGCTACTCATGAGGCTCAAGAGAAATACTCTGGCTGCTACAGCCTTATTAAACATAGCATGTTGGACAAGGAGGAGTGTTCTGCAGACATGCTTTATTGTCTTGGGCTGTGATGAATCTTGTGAGTCCTTTCCAACTCAGGATATTCTATGATATTTTATTAGGATGATTCTGGTTTTAGTTATACCTGGACACCTGGCTATAATTAATATCTCAAATACAACACTAATGATACTCCTCTAGTTGTAGGTGTAAATATTTGGAATATTTACAAAATTTCTAAGTAACAGCAAACCAGTAGAATTGCATGGAATTTGGCACTGGTACTTTTGGATATACCGTGTTCTTGTGCATTCAAGGTAGAGAATTGCACACTCAAAAGTAAAAACTGACTCAGCAATAACATCAGAGATGTAAATGTCCCAAGTATTGTTGCTCCAGGTGAGAGACACAAAGCCTGAGAGAGGACCAGAGAATTTAGAAGCTTTATCTTGGGTTCAGGTATTGGCTGCTTTGACAGGCATTCAGCCTTTCACATGGAGCACTGATGCTGCTTTTCCCTGCTGGAGTCCAAATCTCCTTAGAGTCTTGGTTCAGAGGTTCACCACTGCCACATAAGAAACAGGGATGGTTATTTATTCTATTCAATGTCTGTTATCTCCTACCTCCTAATTAATTTTAAGATTGACTTCCTCCATTCATTCACCCCGTGCACATTATATCACATGGATTTTTTTTCCTTCTTTTACCTTATTTGTTAATATAAGGCAGAGGTGATGGTGTAATTATTTCTGTCAAGGTAATTATTTTAAAACTTAATTTCAGGAAAAGCACTTAGTAAATTTTTCAGCTGTAGTGGATGAAATTAAAAATCTAATCTTTCCCACAGTCAGGAGGGAGAGGATTATTCTAATTTGCATAAGTTTACATTTCAATAACAACAACAACAAAAGGACAAAAATTGCAATTCAGTGTAGATCAATATTTGAAAATCATTAATTTTTTTCTCCAAAGGATGAATTTGGCCTACTGTGGTATAGCATCGTTCACTCTCAAAGGTTACTCCAGTTCAGCAGAAACTGAACATCAGAGCTGAGTGCTGCAAAGTGCTGCAAGTCTTCTGTTTCTTCTTCACTCCCTTTTCAAGAAGTGCTCAGCATCTGATGGACCTTGATCAAGTTGTTTGTAATTAAGGGCTTGGAACTCTGTCCCACAAGTCATTTAGTCATTTGTCTCCTTTTATATATGTTGAAGCAGACACTAGGTTTATGCAATATAAAAGAACAAATGCTTGACCCATAACTAAAAGGAGACATGTTTTTATATTAGGCCCTGACTATGCCATCCCATAAGTCTTTTTCTGAGCCAATATTGCTTTTTTTGTCTATGTCAATAACACCCTTATGCTCTGGATCAAATAATAAAAAAGCTGTCCCTGAAAGCCACACACAGGTGGTGCCATAAATGATGGAGTTATAGTTTATTAATTTGACAGACCATCATCTAGACAGGGCCCAAGTCTGTCATTAGAAGTTCTGCAGTGCAAGCCCCTGTTAACAGCAGAACATCAATATGCACATGGCTGTACATGCAGAGTGTTTCAGTAACTGAGGGAAAAGGATGCAAAAGTCATCTGTGAGGATGCTGGTGGAGGCAGTCAGAGGGAAAAATACCATTTGTTTCTGCAGCTGTGAGGCTGCTCAGTCATCAGCACATTTTCATTCTCTGAAAACACAGAAATGATTGCTTTCAAATCCAAGTGCCACTCTGACTCTTAAACAGAGTGTTCTGCACAATCTGATGCTATGGATGATGTAGGGATGTGGAAAGACTGATGTGATTTGCATGTTTTGGACGTAACTGTGAATGGCAGGACCAATTAACAGAAATTAACTGAATGCATTTTTAAATAGAGAGCTGAAACTTTGGGAAAGCTTTTGCAAAATACTGATATGCTTTACATGAAAAATTCTTTCTGGAATGTATTGAAATTTTAATTATTTAAAATCATTTCACTGGAAGGAGAATACTGTACAGCAGACTTAAAAACAAAAAACATTTGTCACCATGCTAAAATTCATTAACTTGATGGAGTGCTACAATTCGGACAACATCAAATTATTGTAATTAGCATTTCTGTGATGTAAGCAGACAGGAAGAACTGAGCCTCTGGTTTGCCAATTTTTCTGTCCTTTTATTAATTTTTCCTAGTGGCTGAGACCCTCCAGTTCCTGTGGATGTCCACTGTGACTGAACCTCTCCCCAGATATGATTGTGCAACAAAATAAAGTTACATAAAGTCAAAAGGATTGCCCAAACTGCTACAGTTCTGCACCAAAATATATAGTGGAGATCCATAGTCTCTTGCTGCTGACACCCCTTGTGTTTGATGGGGCAGCAAAATGAGCCATGTGAAATACCTTTCCCCCTGCCCTGGGTTCTGCATAATTGCTCTGCTGTAAGCAGTAAAAAGGGGGAGGTCATCTGAAAACCAGACCTTGTGGTGTGTGAGTGTGGATTAGCATCTTTCCTTGGGGAATTGTAGAGGAGCTGAACCCTGCAGCGCTGGGCAGCATGGGGGTCTGGACTCTCCGTGGCTGTGTAACAGAATCTTAGGGTAAAGAATAGACATTTTAAACCCATTCACTGTGAAAACGTACAGGGTGAGCTGTAATATTTTGCACAAAGCAAAATATTTCAGTTCCAGTGAGCTCCAGATTAAAATTAGTGTGTTGCTGAGAGCACATGGTTTTTCTTGGTGACAGGAGGACATCTTGCCTTTTGCCATGAACTTGTATAAGTTAAATGGGGAAGCTATTTCTTGCTTTCTTTTTCAGAGTAGGTTTTGCTGAGTCAAACCATCCTGAAAAGCTGAATTGTGCAAACCACAGCTTCCGTGACAGAAGCCAAAGCAGTTCTTTAGGGAAGGAAGCATAGGAGGTTTTTGAAAAATGCAGGCTTCATGTAGCATTTTATTCATGATTAAGAGCTAGCTTGGAGAGAAGAGTAAATGGGGTGCTGATAGGGAAAGGGGAGTAATGCAATTGCAGAATATTAGCAGACAATTTGGAGACCTTTATTAAGGCTGTGGTATATCCTCCTTCTCAGGAGGTAATGTACCCACATGCCACAGTCTTGATTAGCCTTGATGATATTTTGCCTCCTTGGCATTTTGCCTGAAGAGGAGCTTCAGGCTGTGAGGGGAGTTGAGATGTGCACGTCCTGCCCCCCCAGAGAGCCCAGGGCAGAGGGTGAGAGGCAGAGGTTAACCCTTCACAGGAGTGCGATATTCCCCTCTTTAACACTCGCTCTCCAATGTGACATGGAGAAGTCCTCACCTGATGTGCACCCAGAACCCACAGACCACATCCCTCAAGCCTGCTCTCATGGAGGAGGATAAGTAGATAAACATAGGGATAAACTGCAGGGAAAGGATTTTACTGATCTTTGAAAACATCTCCATGTTCTTGGAGCTGTGTGTTTTTTCAGACTTGCTAAGATCCTTAGCAGAGGAATGGGTAGGCAGTAAGATTAGGGTGTTCACAAGGCTCCCAGCAGCTTCTGTCAAAATAAACATTATTTTGTTAACAGAACAAGTTATAATGCCTATGTACTGTATAGAAGCATCACTATATTTTCCTGGCATATTGCAACAGCTTTGGGATTAGTAAAGAACATAATCACTTAATGACATATGTGTGAGTTATGATGAATAGATTTTGTTTGCAGAGAAAGGCTAAGTGATTTTTGGATCTAAATTTGCTTCTCTAATGGCTTAGGTACTAAAATGATAGAATCATTTGGGTTGGAAAGGACCTCCAAAATCATCAAGTCCAACCTTTGACCAAATACCACCTTGTCAACTAAACCAAGGCACTAAGAGCCTCATCCAATTGTTTCTTGAACACTGCTGGTGACTCCACCACCTCCCTGGGCCTAGATTCCAAACCTTAACAACCCTTTATGTGAGTAAATTCCTCTTGATTTCCAACCTGAACCTCCCCTGGAACAGCTTGAAGCTACCATCTCTCATCCTGTTGCTGGTTGTCTGGGAGAGGAGGCCAACCCTCACCTTGCTACAAGCTTCTTTCAGGTAATGGTAGGGAATGAGAAGCTCTCCTTTGAGCCTCCTCTTCTCCAGGCTAAACCACCCCAGTTTCCTCAGCTGCTCCTCATATGAATTACTCTCTAGATCCTAAAAAGAAATGTGAGGTTTCCTCGGAAATCAGTGGTACTTAGGCTCTAAAGCTACTTATGTGCATTTATAACTATATTCAATGATTTGACAATAAGCAATTTATGGTTAAACTATTAATTCTAAGTTAAACAGCATTTCAGGCTAATTTTAATACTATTCTAAAGTGTTTCTAAATCTAATAAAATAGATAAATTTATCATTGTACCTACAAATATCTTCATATGCTTACATCAATATGCATTTTTAACACCTGCTTTAGGCTGTTTCCAGTGTTCTCAATAAAAAGTTAGATATGATCTGTGTACTGTCAGGATGACTCCACACCATGTACACACACACACACCATTCCATTTCACTGACTACTTTTACTGTTGTATAAAAAAGGTAAAAGTAAAAATACTTTCTAGAAATGGAATCTGTTCTCATTCTTCACAGGAATGACCCCTTCCCCCTCCTAGAAAAATGGTGGAGCTGGTAACCTAGAGCTTGCTTGGGACGTGGCTCTCTGTTAAAGGCCTTCCATTAGATTAGGTATGTAAAAATATTTCTCACAGCCCTGGTTAATGCTTTAATCATGGGGACCTTCTTAGGATCTTGTTCAAGCATCAGGAGCACAGGAGCAAGCTATCTGCAGTAGCTCCCTGATCTGAGCTCCAGCTCAGATTTCTGGCTTTCTAGGCTCGGACCCTACTTGATGTTTTACCATCTGCAGAAATTACTTGGGGAGCAATGCAGATTTTTCTGCAGAAAACTGACAAGTTTTGTCCTCGCTTCTACAGCACTGTTTTATTTTTCCTCCCCATACCTTCACCTCATTTGGGAACATTGCTGAAGTCCAAGAGGGGTCTAACAGATGTAGCTGTAATTCCAGGGGCCTCGTGGCAGCATTGAGATGCTGCTGTTGCATTTGTGCTATGACTGCAGACCACAGCTAAGGCCCAGCCAGTCTGGGTGTTAAACCAGGTCTGCCTTGCTTGTGCAGCCCTATCACATGTAAAAGCAAATGTTCTTTTCCATGTACAAAAAGTGGTTCTGGAATGTACTTCTGGAACTGCAAGACTGTATGCACATGTCCTTTAGATCCACAAACCAGTGGATAAGGTGCTTCTAGGACTGCAGGAAAACCTTTTTCTGCTCTGCTTGATTTTCAGCAAGGAACTGATTTCAGATCTGCCTCCTGTGGAAATGTGCCAACCACAAAGCTCCTGAATATGCTGCAGTGAGTCTCTCAGTCTCTTCTGCAACAGCCCCACACACTGTAACAGGTATGTGAACACAAATCTGCCACTTCCAAGGCGAGCGCTTCAGGCTTTTGAGTGGATCATTTTCATCCTTGAAATATTTCATGGCAATATGGGAAGAGGTGCTCTAATTTAGAAAAGACAAGGTGCTATTTCACATGAAATATGTTTGTCTTTAATAACTTTAAGATTGAAATGAGAAGAATTAATATTATCACAATACAATATTTGAATATTCCAGTAATATTCAACTCTGTATGCTCTGAGCTATTAACCACTTCCATGAAATATTGCAAAGATAATACTTTTATAGACAAAGAAGTGAAATTTAAAATATAATTCTAAATTACGTTGTGGAGTTCTAAGTTAAAGGAAGTCAAACTCAATGGCTTTTCAGACCTTTTTTTGTTAATAAGCAGAAAAATGTTTTTCATACCAACTGAAGCATTCAGAGTTCAGCAAGTCCAATGACCCCAGGGAGTTACACTTGTGAGCATCTCTTGCATATAAATGAATGGATGGTTAGGAAATTTGACAGTAGTTAATATTTCAGTGACGTTTATAGTTTTTTTTTTTTTTGGTTAGCATTCTGAGAGGAATTAGAAATACAATTAATTTTGCCTTTCTGCTGAAGGGTTAGTTCATCAAAATTAAGTGATGGAAGAGCTATCTAGCTCTGAAGCTATGCAGCCATTCTCATTAGGGCTTCTTTCTCCCCTCCATCAAGGTGGTTCTGCTTGATGTCTGGCTGTCATTTTGGATGTCTATCTGGAAAGCTGGCTTGCAAACATTTTATTTTGACAGCATGTCAACCATTCCTAGGAAGTTTTCTCAAAAAACCTTCTTCCACAGAGCTTTAAATGGGTTGAAACTGGTGGAAAGAAATTCAAGGGTGGAGAAGAGTGGGAAGATACCACTTTAAAAGTGATTGGCAATTGGCAATACTGGATGATCGAGTCTGGCTTTGCTGCACAACAGCTGAGATCTTTCTTGTGTATTAATACATAATTTTAATGGTATTTATGATGTAAATTAAGATCTTGTCATACATAAAGTGTGTGTGCTTTTATTGGGGTAAAATTCAGGAGCTAGGAACTCTGATAGTTATAGAGAGAAGTTTTGAAGCCCTTACTGCTAATTATAAACTTCAGTGTAACTGTTAGATGCTAATGCATATAAACTTATCTTTATATGAGGGAGCACAGGAAACCAAACATGGATTCTGAACTATAATGTTAAAGAAGAATCATTGAGGGAAATGTAAGATTGAGTTACTGAATCATAGCACTTCAATCCCTGAACAAAATGAGGTAACAGGAAGGAGAAAGAAATATGTTTAAAACTATGAGTAAATAGCCTGCTCAGCTAGGAAGAGATTATGTGTTCTCAGCAAATATCTTGCCAAAAGTGGTGACACCAACCCATTGAAATCAAGGCTTGCAAATAGCATCTTGTTGGAACTCAAAGAGGAGAGCAAAGGGGAGCAAAACTGAAGAGCATAAGCTTGGAGATGAACAAATATAACCAGATGTACATTTGGTAGTGAATGGCCAGCAAAATGCCTGCTGGAAAATAGTAAAACCATTGGGGTAATTGCCATCAGAGATGATTTCTTCACATCAGCTTTTTTTTTACCAAAGAGAATGATCGCATCTATCCTGCCAGTTGCAGGCTAAGTTCTGCTGGTGCAGGACAGAGGCCATGAGACAAGTGTATCTATACATATTTTTATTTTCCTCTTCTACAAGACTAGATGCTGGATTTTCTATACTGATAGTACCTTTTCCTCATGAGAGTGACAGCTTTATCTTCTAGTATCAAGTGAAAGCTTTTTGAATTTTTGCATTATGCTGGATATGAATCAATCAATTTTGTGCTTCAAGAAAACCTCGCTTGGTGTTCACTGCAGATGTTTTAGTGCCCAAGTTTTGTAAAGTTCTGCTTCCTAAGCTTGGAAAAATCCTGCATGCCATGTGTTTCCTTGGCATCTAGAAGGCACATAAACTTTCTTCACAGGTCTGTTTCTTACTCATGCCAGCAGGTTCATTGTATGGTGGAATGAGATCTGAAAGGAGGTTGTTGAATTTCACCCTATTGCAAGCTACACTCATAAGAGGCAAAAGAGCTGACACAATATGCAGGTTTGACAATTTCCTTTGTCTTGCAGCTGTGAGACTTTTTCATGGGCTGTGCCAGTTCTATCTCCTTGGAGTGTGCTTCCCACCCTGTCACTTATCCAGAACTCCACTCTGAACACTGGGACCTCCTTTGGGTGTTCTTATACGAGAGCTACAGCTTCTGTATGTGAAGGATGTCTTGGATATCTAAAGACATAACCCAAAGGCACCCAAAAGGACAGAAAATGGGACATTTAATGCAAGAGGTGAAATGAGGACTATTCAGTACCTCTCTGTACTAGTTTCTTACAGGAGATCCCATGAAGAAGGTGATGCTATATGACATTTTCACTACACTGAACCTCCTTTTTGCCTGAAAAACTAATTTTGTTAGAAATTTAACCAAAAAGTGGATTTATGACTTCTCCTTGGTATATTAATTTCCTTGCATTAATTGGAATCTGCTATATTGAATTCTTTGCTTTGATTTATTTGAGTTCTTTATTGCAGATGCTCTGTGCTTATCTTGCACGGGCAATTTCTCTTGTATGCTTTATAAATTATTTTAGTGAAAATACTAGAAATTTTGATAGTACTTTGGGCCTGGAATAAATTCCATAAAAACCAGCTTTTTAGTTCTATATTTCTGCTGAGTTTTTAGGTTCTATAGTTTCTCAGAAAATTGGGAAAGGACCTGCCCCCTCCAAAAAACCCCAACCCCCCTTCTACGAATTTATTATCCATGAGTAAATGGCTTCTGATTTCAGTGACATGAGGGAACAAACTTTAGCAGGATCAAGAGAAGCAGCACAGTAAACTTGCATCTGGATGTGATCAGTGATTTTCTCTTGTAGCTGATGACCCTTTCTTTTTCCCTCTATGAAAAGACTAAATCAGGAGACGGTAACAGGGAATTCAGAGGTTATTTGTAATACTTCTTTCCAACTTTTTCTTCTTCTTGTTCATGACTTCTACATCCTAAACAGTTTTTTAAAGGTGCCCTCAGCTGTTTGGCCTCTGAATCATGCAGGCACCAGTGGAAAAATGCAAGAATCTGTTACATACTCTAAGGTGTGATGTGGGAAAAGGCTGGAACTTTTTAAATGGTTGCTGTTTCAAAGAAGCAAGGGAAATACAATTTAAAATATCTTAGGTATTTTACAGATTCATAAAACTTCTTGAAAGCTATGCCCAAAATTTAGTTATTCATATTATGTTTTTGTCACACCTGAATACTTAAGGTGGATGGATGTGATACAAAGTCATCTGTGTAAAAAGGCTGTACCACATGCCTCATGTATTTATAATGCTTTTAAATACACAATAAATTTTGCTATTTAAAATGGGATTGTTTTATCAAGGCTTAACATTTTGGTTGCAATTTTCTTTGGCTCAGGGTTTGCTCTGGGCAGCCATTTCAAGCAGAAGAGCCATGTGTAATTTTTCAGGTTATTTTCTATTAAGTTTGCAATAAACTGGAGCCTGCTGCAAAACCCTCTGGGGCACAGCCTTATTGTTTTAAGTCTTCCTTCTATTTTATCATCTCATGTTCACCTACTTTCTGCTCTACTGGCTCAGAGCAAAGGCACAAAGTTAATGTTATTGCAACTTTTGGGGCTTGCTCGGCACCAGATGGATTAGCTATGTGGGGAGAAAAAATTGCAGAGATATTTTCATGGCTTCACAAAGAGCATGCACATTTAGCCTGCAATCCTAATGGTGCAAATGGTAGGCATTTACCTTGCTCAGTTTTCCAAGCCTGTTTATAGCTAGGATTCGTCCTCAGAGCAGCTGCCTTGTGGTTTCCACTTGATCCCATGCTGACATTAGGTGTTTTTCTTCTTGAACATTCTCTAACTTTTCCAGCCTGAGAGGTAAGCAGCCTGCCAATCAGACTTTGATGGTATTGAAGAAGGCATTGTGGAAAACTTGATTGCTTGCTCTCTATTGTCCACCCTCATCCTTTCCCCCAGAATTTTCTATTTTTGGTGGAATAACACCTTTCATTTGACCTGATATGAAGTGCTTTGTTTTGCTGGCCTTGCTCTGTGTGCTGGTTCTTGAGTGGTACTGAATTCTTCACCAAGCAGACATTCCAAAAGGTCAAAATATTTTTCTCGGAGTATGCAATTGCATTCTGAGATGTCCAGAACTTGGTGAAATATTCAATGCTGTATGTTAAATCCACTGTTAAAACCTTTCCTGAAGGGATTGTGCTTAAAAAGTGTGTCATGGCCAAGGAAGACTCAAAAGTGTGAGTGATCCAGGTGGTGCGGGTCATGCACCAGAATGTAAGTGTTTAACTAAGAAGCTCTCAGGATATTCTTGTTTCTGACAAACAAACATAATACTGATAGTAACATGACTTGATCCCACTCCTAGCTCTGGCAGCTCAGTTGCTTGAAACCTCTAAGTTTTCTTTACTACGAAATCAAAACTGTTTTCTTAGAGCATCATGAATTAACATCCTCTCGCATTTCTCAGTTTATTATTCCTTCAGAAAGTTGATCAAATATGAATTTGACTATATAAGTGAAGCAGTCACTATGGTATTGAAAATAAACTTTCCAGTTGCCTTTAAGTTTGAAACTGGAAAATAAATGAGCCTAGAACAAGTTTATCTTTTGCAAAGCTGAAACACTAATAACTTGACATAGGAATAACAAACTATAAAAAATTTTTGACAGGAGAAGAAATCTAATTTCTCCATTTCAGTGGGTGACTCTTCCATGCATCCTTGGTTTGTTCAGTTCCATTTTTCATCTATTTCTGCCATGCTGTTTCTTGCTAAAAGCATTCTTTTGTCTGAGGAATCACCCTGAAGCAGCTTGTGGACCTACTAGGGAGCATTAAAAGCATGCTGGGAGAATTCTCATTTTTCAAGAGTGTTCAAGGTGTTTTTCTGTGGCATGTAGCCTGTTAAGCTTTTCAGGTTTAAGAACAAGTTTCAGCAATATCCTGCCAAAATACTTGCAATCTATTTCAGTCTCAATTGCATCAGGGGGTGGCAGTTAAGCATGGTTTTCTGCTCAGGCCCTTGTAGCCAGAGTGAATTTTAGAATAGTGATATTCTTATAGCCTGAGGGTATTTCCAGTCCAGACAACTTCAAAAATTCCTCTGAAAGCACTGCAAAATTAAAAAAACCAACCCAAATCTAAAAAGCTGAGACATCCTCATAGTCTCATAGTCTCACGTAGGTATGCCTGAATAGGGTAAGCAGAAAAAAAATAATGATATAATATTAATCCTAATGAAGGTTCAAAATTCATCCTTGTTTTCTTTTTCTTCATTGTATTATCAGAGCATGGGGCAGCAGCTGGGATATCTCTTAGAGAAATCAGGTGGCTCTTCAGCATTCAGGAAACTGAGAAAAAGTGGTTTTGGGCACTCTTTCTCCATGTCCTCCTTGATGCCATCTGGAAAGCAGAAACTTTGCCAGATGTGCTAGGCCGTGCATGACTGCAGGATTTCCTTCTGCAACTCATTGTCTGATTGCCATGGAATGATGTGACTGCATGACAATTGTCTGCAATAGTTCTTGTCAATAACCTTTGATAAGTTGATTTTCCTCAGTGAAATGGAACAAAGGGGCCATTAGTGCTTTAAAGTGGTGAGGGAGCATAGGCAGGGGGCTCAGTACTGACTGCTTAAAGCACTTCCTTTTCCTGCCTGAGGGGTTTCTCTTCCCCTGCAACAATGCCTTTCCTGGGTAGGCAAACCCTCATTCCCTGCCACAGATGTGGCAGAGCTGAGCATCATTAGGAGGTCTGGACTCATCTCACTGATGAGAACTGGGAATGGAAATAGAAAGGAGCTGCTTCTGCATGGGTGTTAATTTTTTTGAGTATTTTAGCTGTTTCTGAAAAGTATTTTCTGTACTCAGTCTGTGCCTGCAAACTTTACCCATTCCCACCCTTCCCTTCTTCCCAAGACTCTGACATAACACTGAAGATACCCAAAATTTCCTTTCTCCTGGGCCAGCTGTGGGAGCTCTTCCATTCTTTCATCTTATTGGATTTTTTTTATTATCTTTTGAGGGTGAAAAATGCTTGTGTTTATCTTCAAGTAGGTGAGACTTTGTACTTTCTGTCACTTCATTGTCAGAAGTCCTTCTGCCTTACCATGTGGCTGCTGTATCTCCTGATGGAAATTGTGGTCTTGTATATTGCCTGAAGCTCTTCTATCTTGGCTATCATTAGCCTCATTACAGTCCCTTTTCTTTTGTAGCTATTTGATTGTTGCTAAAAAATGGAGATGTGGGACAGTGGCTGAAATGTCAGCTGTATTCAGATCTCCTGATGAGCGTCTGACTTCAATTTTGTGTCTTAAAAAGAAAGTCATTGCAATCGTGTAGCAAACTGAGCTTCCCTGAATTGCACAGTGATCATCTTAACAAAAAAGCATAGTCCAGGTTCTCAGTACAGTCACAAACTCCTTTACAAGGGCCAGGGAGCAGAAGACAGCTTGTTTTTAAAGTCATTGAGCCATGCAGGACAACAAGGCAACTGATGAATAAAGTTCTGTTTTTTCCCTATCAGATCCTCTGTCCTCACAACAACAACACTCCCCCCACCCCCCCAACTTGTTCCTCTAAAATGAGTCTGGAATAAAAGATGGAAATGATATTTCATCTCAAAATTGTGAAGGGGCTTTGAAAGCTTGCATTACAGTCCCTGTTGTGTCTCTGTGACTCTGACTGTAAAGGCAGCTCTCCAGTCTTCTTTATCAAAGTCTAAAAAAAGTAAACCATAAAGCCTTCCTTCCCTGCTCCAAAAAAGTGTTCAAACACACTGAGGGAGTCAGTCTTAAAGTTTCATCAGTACACCATTGATCCTGACATGACTGGCTGTTTAATGTTAACAAAAGGTTACTAAGGTTTTAATTTTTAGAGGAAACCAAACTTCTCAAGATATTTTGAAACTTTTTTCTTCCCAGTTTTGTCAGAAAAATGTCTTTCAAAGGACTTGTGACCATGTCTCTGTAGAATAGAACAGTATTTATTACACTTGCCTCCAAAGGCCTCCAAAATTCAACCTGGAAATCAGTCAGATTCAGAAGAAAATTTGGTTACCCCAGAATAACAACACAGCGAGTTGATGCATTTGCTGCACTGTCAGCCAGTGCCTTGGGCTTTGGGGCAGAAGAGAGGGCTGGGTGTGGGTATTATTTCAGCCTGGATATTTTGTTTTCAAATCACTCTGCTGATGGAGGCAATGCTGGTTAGATCCTGTTTCAGGACTGTCCACTTGGGCTGCTGATGCCTGTTTGCTCTGAAAGGCAGTACATGGATCCAACCTGCTCTGATCTGGGGTGATGTTTTTAGCACTTCCTAATATGGGTAAGTGACTCCTAGCCGCTTTTGGTTTCCTGCCTGGATCGATCGATCGATCGATCTATCTATCTATCTATCTATCTATCTATCTATCTATCTATCTATCTATCTGTCTATCTATCTATCTATCTATCTATCTATCTATCTATCTATCTATCTATCTATCACAGGTCTCGTACAGCAGTGTGGTGCTTCCCCTTCTCACCTGTTCCTCTAGCCACACACCAAACAAAATCTCCTTTTAACAATATTCTCCTAAGTCATACTGAGTTTCATCCCTCCCTACAGTGTAAAGTTGAGAGTTTCTCTAGGCTTTAGACGCATTAGTATCCTGGTTTCAGCTGGGATAGAGCTAGTTTTCTTCCTAGCAGCTGGTACAGTGCTGTGTTTTGGATTTTGTAAGAGAATATGCTGGTAACACTCAGATGATTTAATTGTTGCTAAGCAGGTCTCACCCCAAGTCAGGGACTTTCCAGTTCCCCATGCTTTGCTGGTGAGCAGAGGAATACAGGAGGGAGAATGGCTCAGACAGGTAACCTGAACTGGCCAGATGGATATTCCATACCAGAGTATCATGCTCAGTGTATAAATTGTGGGGAGTTGGCCAGGCGGGGACAATCCCTGCTCAGGATGCAGAGTGATTGTATTGGGGATCACTTGCCTGTCTTAGGTTTCATCCCTCTCTCTTTGTAGTCCTCCTTCTCATTATTTTCCTTCTCCTTCTCCTTCTCCTTCTCCTTCTCCTTCTCCTTCTCCTTCTCCTTCTCCTTCTCCTTCTCCTTCTCCTTCTCCTTCTCCTTCTCCTTCTCCTTCTCCTTCTCCTTCTCCTTCTCCTTCTCCTTCTCCTTCTCCTTCTCCTTCTCCTTCTCCTTCTCCTTCTCCTCTCCTTTCTTCTTCACTAAACCACTCTTATCTTGGCCCATGGTTTCTACCTCTTTCCAGTTCTCCTCCCCATCCCACCAGGGCTGGGGTGGAGAGTGAATGAGCAGCTGCACAGTATTTATCTGCCAGCTGGGGATAAACCATGACAATTACATTCAGAGAGATAATTCTGGCTCCATGACAACACCAGCTTTTACAGTCTCAGAGAAACTGAGTGCATCAACCTGAGAAGGCAGCTGTGGCACTGCAGGAGGAGAATACCCCCAGGCAGGTGGCCTGTCTATCCCCACAGTTGCAAAGTGACATATGCCAGCAGCCTGTGAGCCTTGCAGAGGTCAGGGCTTGCTGCAGGTGCATTTATGCTGCTTTTGTGCCTCTTACAATCTCAGAAATGAGACTCACAGACCTCACAGAGTCTTATTATTTGAGCTGCCCCAAATCATTCAGTTTCTTGGTGTGAATGAAACTGTCTCCATTTTGGCAAAATTCTCTCTGCTTATTTCCTCAGTCAACAGCTTCACATTCAAGTGTCTCAGACATTTCACTGTCTAATCTATTTTCTTTTCTCCCCAGTGGTAAACAATTGTCAGGCTGATGCTGGCATGGTTCTGGTTACTTGCACACACTGATGGGTGGTAGCAGGGGAGAAGCTTTTCCCGCTGGGGGTGAATCATGCCTGTGCCTTCATTCTCATGGAAGTACAGCTGGAGGAGGTGCAGCAGGAGTGCAGCTCAGAAATGAAATGTTGAAGCCTCCCCTAATACTGAGCAGTTGCTCTCTATACTGTGAAGTTGTTTTCTTTGCTGGACCAAAGCAAAGAAAATTTGCTGAGAGAAGCCAATGTATAGCTCAAAGTGTTGAAATATCATTCTGGATTTGTGCAAAAGACATCTTCTATTTCTGCTTACTCTTTCCTTTCAGTTTGTCTTGAATGCCATGGTTTAAAGACCTGCTGGTTAGGACTGCCATGTGCAATTTTTTTAACTGGCTTATTGCTTTTCATTCTTTGAAGGACGATGGCAGAAAACATGTAAAGAATGAGATTATTCATAAAGCCAGAATTGAGCACCATTACACTTTTGGAAACTTGGAATACACAGAATTCCATACTTGAAACACAAGGGACAGTGGCTACTGACTGAAAAAGGGTTGGTTTAGATAAGATGTGAAGCACTGTGAGTGTGGTAAGACACTGAAACAGATTTCCCAGTGAAAGCTGGACACCCCATTCCTGGAAATGCCCAAGGCCAGGTTGGATGGGGCTTTGACCAACAGATTCTAATGGAAGGTATCCCAGCCCATGGCATCTGGGGTGGATCTAGAGGATCATTAAGTGTCCTTCCAACCCAGACAATTCTGTGGTTCTTTTAAATGCTGCAAGCACATCTAAAATTTACTGTTGGTCCTCTACCTCTCTCTTATGACACACAGGAAAACTTCATTGGACAAATATCACTAAAACTGTGTCCTTAGTAAACTTTGCTGTTTACATAAGCACATTTTTAAATACATGCCTCAGACAGTAATGAGAGGTTGCAGTGTGTCTCAGAACACAGAATAACTCTGTTTTAATTATATGAAGCAGTTCTTCATTACTGAGTGCTCAAAGAGTGGGGTAAAAGAAATTTCATGCTGTTATAATTAAAGGGAATATAAAATTAAAAAAAACCCCTACATAATCAGAAGTTTGATTTAATAGCAAGGGAAATATTTTTTTTTATTAAAAAATTGAAAGAATGAAGTACCAGTAATGAGACAGCAGAATTCTGTAAAGAATCTACATGTGAGGAGGCAATATGAATGGATATCCCTGTGTTTTTGATGCTCCTGTTAATTGTTCTTTTCCATTTCCTTTCCATTTTCATTTCAATGTATTACTTACACTTTGTGGTCAGAAAGATCTGGGGTTGAACTACTTCAACAGCCAAGTCATAAGTTACACTTAAGCTCCCATGCAGTAAGGGACAGCTCGCAGGAATGATGCCAAATTTCTTTTCATTGCCTTTAGAATGTGACAGGAACAGTTTATGCAAATAGTGCTTTTAGTCAGAAATACTGCTGTAACTAATGTTTTCCTATTTCTGCAGATAAAGCATTGGCTGTTCATGTGCAAAGTGCACTACTCTGCCTGAATGTCCAATTTTTAGAAAAAAAATTTATATTTTTATAAAAAAATATAGTCCTTCAGAATGCAAAGTACAAATTTCTCTTAAAATATTTCTTGAACTGTTTTTTTTTTTTTTTTTACTTTTTTTTGATTAGGTTGTATTCTTCTTATTTTAGGAAAAGTTTTCCCATCACTTTTAAGAATAACACTGACCTAGATATGGTTCTGAACTTTGATTGGTATCACTGCATGCAGGTGTACAGAAATATTGAAGGACCAAATAATTTTTTTTTAACTTAAAGCAAGTGAGCAGAACTTCTGGGAAGAAAAATGATGCTCTGTCGTCCAAGCTGGTTTTTTTACTATTCTTTTTTCCAGAAACATTTATAGGAACTTACAAACAACTGCAGAGTTGGAGGTTTGGTTTGTCTGGTCTTGAATAGATTGTTTCAGAAGAAATTTATCTCCCTGTCTGGAAGTTAAATTAGACTGTTTACAGAGAACTTGTGTCTGACTGCTTATTTTAAAGAAAAATAAAACCTGTCCCACACAAGCTTTGCACAACAGACCTTGTGGTAAAAATATTATCTATGTGAAAATATATCTGTAGCTTAGTTTCATCCAGCCAAACTTCTGTAGGACACTTCCTGCCCTCAAAATGATTTTGTCATCCTGTTCACCAAATAATGCCAGAATCCTGAGGAAAAGTCTATCATTTTACTCAAACACATAATTATGGTACCCAGAAGACTTGCCTGGAGACTATGTAAATCATCTCAGTTTTGGCATTTTTGATGTTGAATCATTGGATCTGAAAATCAGAATATTTTAATTTTATTTATTTTATTTATTTTAGTCTAAATTATTTTGTGTGGAGTTATTGTTACTTTTATCACCTTTAATTTTCATTCAACCTCCCCAAAGTTAGCTTGTCCCTCTGTTCTGTCAAATAACTAGCATCCAGGTAAGTGTCAAAATGTGGTGGGGATGACAGAGGGACTACTCATAAAAACTGACATTTTTCAGAGCTTTCTAGTAGGGGCAGGCTGACAGGATTTCTTCTCTATCTGATATCCTCAGCTGAGGAAATTGGACCCTGAAGTGTATCCACTGAAGAATTTGGTTCCCATCCCTCCTGCCCATCAGCATGAGCCTCACAGACACAAAAAATGACTCCTGGCTTGGAGCTGTAGCTGTTCATGTACTTGGCACTCTGGAAAACCTTGCTTATAGTTCAAGTTGCCTGAAAACAAAAAAGATGTGCATTTTCTCTTACTGTTCCTTACATGATGATGGAAATAAAATAGACAAAAAGTCCTCTCTTTCCTCAGCACTTATGTTGTGGGGAAAAGCTTTTTTTCAAAATTCTTGGGAAACCTTGGGCACTTTAACTAATGACGAATCAACCCAAAGCAAAAGCAAATGTTAGTTTAATTTTGTGTTCTCCATACAATTGATGGAGCTCACACATCCCTGTTGAGGAATTCAGACTGGCTCAATTATACTTTCTTACCGAATTTGCCTTTTTCTTGCTGGTAGAAAAACCCAAGGAATGTGTTGAGTGGTTCGTGGGGGTCTCTGTGTCTCAAGGAGACAAGAGCAGCTGTTGGTTGCTATAAAGGTGTTTATTGCATGAATGCATTAGTCTTGAAGGCAAAGAATTCAGAGTACTAAAGTCTGTGCTAAAAAGTTTTGGTATAAAGTCCCAAATTCTGAGTAGCAGCTTCCTGGCTGGAATCCTGTTGGTCTGAATGGCAGCAGAAGCAGTTGTAGCTCTTCTTCAGGTGTGCAGATGATGATGGTGTTGTTGTTGTTCTTTGTACTGTGTTTCATCCTAATACAGGGGATTTTATTCATAGATCATCCAGTCAGTTAAATACACAAATATAAAACATTCTTTCTACACTAATCTAAGATTAATTTTAATGCACAAAAGCAGTGCCAGTTTTACTTAAATTCTACATATAGAGCAGTATCTGGTCTATCTAGAAATGCAAGCAATGTTTTCCTTGTGTCTGGGTCTAAGTTGAATCTGTGAAGGGTATCACTACTGAACTTTAAACTAGCACTTAAGGCTTTTCACTAGCTACAGACTTCTAAGGCACTTAAGCTTTTTTACTTAAAACTAAAACTTACACTCTTACTTTATATCTGTGGCTTAACATATTTAAGTTTCTCTAAAGACTGTAATCCAATCCCTGCATTTCTTTTTCTTCCTGAGGGACTCAGAGGAGTTTGCACTTCATGCATTCCAACAGGAATGTGAACGAAGCCAGGCCAAAATCTGTGCTTAAATTCTTCCAGGATAACTGTTTTAATTCAAAAGGTTGGAAGAGGTTTTGAAAAAAGGTATCAGGCTTGATGTGTTTATGGAACAGATGGAAACAGCCTACTTGAGCAAAATTCCCTATTAGAATCATAGAATAGTTTGAGTTGGAAAGGACCTTAAAGATCATCTGTTTCCAAACACCCTGACATGGGCAAGGACAACTTTCACCACACCAGTTCTGTTGCTCAGAGGTCCATCCAGCCTTGAAAGCCTCCAGGGATGGGAGGCAGAATAATCTTTGACCTTCTTCCAGACAGGTATTGAAAGTTAGGACAATGTGAGAGGTTTTTCCCTTCCTCTAAATACCAACCGTGTGAGTTATTAGTAATGCGAAAGATCAGTCTGCATGACTGGGACTCTTATTACTTCTAAGAGTGTTCCTGCATAGCAATTATTTTATTCATTGATTTACAAATGCTTTTTGTTTTGGGACCCGTATTTTGAGTGGCAGAGAAAATCAATCTCTTGGCAGCACACCATCAAGTTGATCTATCTTGTTACATTAACTTAAAAGACTACTTTAAGTGAGCTGCCTGATGTTGCAGGGAGGTATCCAAAAAGAGCTGGGTGCTTTTTGTTAACAAAAGAAGGAGACTCTGCAGGTTGTGAAGGACTCCAGGCTCTGTCCCTGACCCCTGTGGTGAGTGGATGTTGTTGGCTTCAGTAACTCTAGAGCCTCCAAGGTAAAACTTGCTTGAGAGTGGAGCTGTTTGCACCTGGGAATGCCTGAGCAGGGAACCATCAATTCAGTATGGTTCAAGGGTAAAATAAACCTCACTGGTAAGTGGTTTTGCAATGGAAAAAGTCTCTGCCCTTTGGGTGATATGAAGTTTATTTTAAAAAAATATTCTTGAATTTAAACAAGCAGAAAAGGGCTTACCTTCCTGTGCCTCACCTCCCTCTTACATTGCTATAGTGTGGTACAGGGCCACATCCTCTGGTGGCTTGGGCCCTCTTCAAACAAAATGGGTGTAAAATCATCAGGCTGCATTAGAGCATCTTGCATTTTGTGAATTTGTTCCATCAGCTGAACATAGCTTGACTTTTAGACCAAAAAATCTGAAATTAAAGATGGGTTATTGATTTCTTCCTGTTTTCTCAGCCAGGTTAGTTCTGTTATGCACCAGAATTCTCTCCCAGTGCTGATTTTAAATTGGGTGACAATACCTAAAACTGCAGGATAACATTTTTGTGGCTATGCAATAGTCAGGGATAATGTCTCAGTACAGCCCAAGCTGCTGGCTTGGTACAGAAGCGGTGTGCAAAATTAGATTTGCACCATACAGGGAATTTTCCTAGGACTTAGTTTTCCTGAATTATAGCTCATCTTAATGTAAAAAAATCAATATAAACTAATGTAGCACGGAGCTGGATCTGACAAATCCTGTCTTGAACAAGGTAACAAGCAATGAAGAATCACAGCAGGAGACTTCTGGATTTCATCTCCACTCTTTGTTGTCCCTGTCCCATCTGGTTTTCCATAAATAATGGCATTGATGTCTGGTGGTCTGGGTACTGAGGTACTGAACTCCCTTTGAATACCCTGAAGATGGTTGATAGGACTTTATCTAGACCTGTTTTTTTGATCCTAAATTTTGGCATGGCTTTGAATCTCAACATTAGAATCTATTATCCTTTACACATAATAAGCAAGACATTTCACGCATTGCATTGCTTTTAATTTTTTTTCTTGATAAGTTTACCAGCTAAACTTATCAGGTAAACTGGGATCTGGCAATGATTTGCATTGATGAGATGGACAGCAGTCAGAGGATGGCTGTGATATGTGCAGTAATTTTGGCTAGCAAGCAGGGGAGGGCTCTGATTAAAGGCTTAAGATAAACAGATGTTATTTACCAAGAATCTAATAATATCTTACTCTAAATATGGTGTTATAAACATCTTTCATTTTTATTTGAAAGACATGGAAACAATTGTATCTTGATGAAAAGTTAGACTTATTCATGTTTTATCCTTCTGTCAAATTTTCCATATTGTCTTTGTAAACACAAAGGATGATTTTTCCTGTAAAAATCACGCCTTTGTCATTTTAATAAAGATCATATGAATAAATATGAATCTTACTGTTAAGATGGAGAAAAAATTATGTGGCCTTCATCTTAATATTACAAGAGAGTTAAGTGTATAAAGAAATATTGCATAATACCACATTAATAAAGGAAGTTCTTAAAAGCCCAGAACTGTCTGGTGCTGAACAGGATTGCAGTTAAGAGAAGGAATTGTACATGGACAGGAACTGCAAAGCTTATAATCTGCAGCTAACTAGTGACCTTCCCACACAGGGTATTTTGGGGCAGAGAGAGGTATTTCAAATCCTACTTCTCTATATCCTAAATCTGGAAGACATCCTGCTTCACGTTTTCCAGTGGAAAGGTTACCACCACCAGGCCATTCTCACCATCTCTCTGCTTAGCATTCAAGCAGGAGGAACTCTGCCTGGGAAGTGTTGGCAGCCTGGCACAGTGCTGTGAAGGCTGTGTTGGAGTGGCATGTCTCACATTTTGGTGCTGCCATGCTCAATACCCTGACTGCTGGCAAAGCAGAATTACATCTGCATAACAGTAAGTCAAGAATTTATTTATTTTGCACACACTCACACTCATACACAGAGTCTTTTTTCTCATACACAGAGTCTTGTTTTTTAATCAGTTTTCTTGGAGTTATGCACACCCTTCATGGACAAAAGTTTGGTGGTTTCAACCAGGGGTTTGGTGTGTGAAGGGCTGTATTCATATTTTCATAGATCATGTTTTCCTGGAGTAATATGGTGTTTGTGTTGCTGGTTTTCTCTCCCACAGCCAAACTCCACCTTGGGAAATTTGTCCTTTCCTTTTGTCTTCTTGCCTTTTTGTCCTCCTAGAAGCAAAGAAATCAGAAATCTCACTAAGATACTCAAAATTATTGCTTATTTTGCATATTTGTTTCAAACCCTTAATCTGGCAGCAAGGTCAGTGCCCCAGTTTGTCAGCTCTGTGAGAGATTATTGTGCCTACCAGACCCATGAATAGGTGTGGGAGAGGGGTGGGTCTTGTATCAGTCAGGCATTTGCCATATTTCACATCTGGCTCATTAACACCAGCTTGAATTTGACAGAAACATCCTGCAGCAGTGCACTGTCTGCAGAGCCACTCTGCTCCCTGTGCTGCAGCTCCACAGGACTGGTAAGTGTCTAATTAAGGAGCTGAACTCCCAGATTGCTGGGGTTTATCTGGCTGTGTCCCCATTCCCAATCCCCCTCATTTTGAACAAAGGAGGGCTGTGAGGACTGTCTTGGAATTGTTGTTCTTTATTTAGATGTTTTCCTTATTGCTGGAGTGACTCCCAATTATAGATAAATCTGACTGTACACAAACACAAACACACACATGAATACATGTGTCTATAAAATCTCTCTTACTTTCTTTATGTTAAACAGACATCAAGCTTGAAAACAGAGACTTTCACCAAAAATTATACTGTAGATGACTAAATTCTCAAAGACATTCAGAGTGCCTAAGACTAGTACTGGAAAGCACCCAAACATGGTTATTGCTTTCATCATACAGACATTGGTAGGGGTTGAATATCTTCTCCATGAACATACCTGTTAAAGAATATAACCAATCATGTGAGTTTCTGAATCTGCACTGGGATATCTTGTTGTGATCTAAAATCCCAAGCAAGTTATTTCTAAGGGTTGTAGCGTGCCCTATGAGCAAACTGCTGGGTAGAGGCTCTAAAAGTGATATTAGAAACAGTTAAAATGCAAAATTCTTCATACAGTTTTTATTGTATTAGATATTTCAAGAGGTTTATAATTGCAGTTCTGACAGCTGTTGCTGACATTAGCAGAAATCTTTCCTTCCTCTTTTCTTCATGACATACCAGTGCAATCCTCATAAAATCTGTAATGCATTTGTTAAATTTGTTAAATCTAGGTGAGGTAGCTCAGTATAAATAATTAATCCAGGGAGAAACAAACGTTTAACAATATTTAATTCCCTGTTTAGAAAGACACATTTTCTCTGTATAATACAACTTCATTGGCAAGAGGCATACCAGAGACTGATTCCACTTGCAAAGACAATCCCTGTTCTCCAGGTTCAATTGTGGTGGATGTTTAAGGGAGTAATTAATTTTGACTAGCTACTGAAGTCTCTGTATTCAATATCTTTAGCTTGCTCATATCATCTATGTATCAAGAATTGTTCAAAAAATTCTTTTGCCATCAATATGACTTTGTTGTTGCATATTTAAAAACATTTTTGTGAGGCCTTAAATTTCAGGATAAATTTCTCAAGTCTGTCTGTAGTCCTATGAAAAAATAATTGAAATATATCTTTAAAATCTATGCTGGTTTTAAAGGATGACTCCCTCCAACAGTGTTATGACAAGGGAGCAATTCTCCACAACCAGGTATGTTTTCTCACAATTCTTTTTTACTGGACAAAGTTATTTTGCAGTTAGCAAGAGTGTAATAAATTAAAGTAAGCTGATTGCTCTGATCTAATTTCTCTGATGATCACTGATGATGCATAAGGCAGTTCTCCCCATTTTCAAAGGAGAGCAAAGTCCCTCAAAGCGTGGATTCTCTCAGAGTTCAGGTGAACAGTCAGATAATTTGCTTTAACACACTTTTTCATTATTGAAATTCAGGTCTAGTGAAAGTTACAAGCTCAGCCTCTCTTGGTATCTATGTGAAAATTCTCCAACTGCTGTTTTAAGGGGGCATAATTATTGAATACTTAAAACTTAGATATTATTTTGACATTGTAAGGTACTCAAGACACTTATGTCTGTTATTTTAGGGGTCATAATTGTTGAATCATTAAAGCTTAAGGAAATAATGTGATATTTTTAGGGAAAAGTTATAGTTGTCCATCTGAAAAAATGCAAAGAAATTAAGCATGTCCATATATATGTGAATATGAAAGCAATATCTAAATTAATTTCAGATACCGACAGCAGAAGCATCTTGGTCCTAATTACAGCTTTTCTGTATTAAGACCTTATGGTAGCATATGCTACTTAAACACTTTTAAAATACAGAATAGTCTGCTGGGAAAGCCTCACATCTTTGGGATGTGTAATGTGTTCAAGCTTTACAAGAACACTCAGTGCTTGCAATGACCAGATGAAATTATTATTATAATAATAATCATTATTATCATTATTATAGTTATTATTATAATCATTTTCATTATCATTACTATCACACAGTAATTTTATGAGGACTCCTGTTCCAAACAAATGTAAGAGAAGTGAATTCTGCAAGGCCACTAGGATGGTAATTAAAATGAGAATCTCTACCAACAATTGCTGCATCATGTGGTTGCCCCGAGTCCTGTTCTGATGCACAGAGCTGTTGAGGGTGCTGAATGGCTGTGAATAGCTGCTGCCAGCCTGCTGTCTGGCTACTGCTGTAACACACTCCATTGTCTCCTCTTCCAAGGACCTCATCGAACTGGCAGGTGTGGAATTGCAGAAATGTGTTTGAAAATACACATTTTCTGATGTTTATCAGAAAATTAGAAAGGATCAGCAAAAGGTACCTAAAGTCAGAGAGTAGTGCAAAGATGATCCTGAGAGAGATGTTTTGTCAGTTGCTCTTCCTCTGCTCTGTCTGTCTTTACTCATCTGCCTGCTCAGGCTCTCTTAAATAGATAGGACCCTATCTATTTATCTAAGAGTTACTCACCACAGAAATAATGAACGAGGTCTGTGAGAGCATCCCAATATATTTTCCTTTCATCATAAAAAACGCCAAAATCTTTCTGACAAGATCCAGGTTTCTTCAGTATGGAATCTGGTTTTCCTGTTATTCTTTTCTTTGTTGCCATTGCTTTTACAAAGTATAGAAAAGTTTTTGTTTTCTTATGGGACTGAAAGAAGAGTAGGTTATCAATTCCTTCAAGTTAAAATGTAAAATTTCCACTGTAACATAGGTTTTGTAGCAGTCTTCCATGAACATTGGTGCTTACATGGATATAGACTGTAACCCCAGTAAAGGTGGTACAGCTCGGTGGAAATGGATGATATTTAGCACTGGAGGGGACAGTGTCCCTTCCTTTCACACCAATAACTTAGAGTCATCTAAATGGTACCAGGGAGTCCATACTTTTTAACTGATGAAAATTGTGAGGATGTTTCTGTGAAACTGTTGCATTAAAAAGCCAACTCATCTGTTTGTAGCATCAGAAATGCAGCTGTAAGGAATAGTTTTATATTCTGGTTTTTACATCTTTATTGGAAATAAATATTCCATATACTAGAAAAAGAAATAAGAGGCATTGAAAAAATTATTTGCTTGATTATGTTTGATACATCATTAATATGCTTTCTGGGCCAAGACTTTAGCTAGATCTTCTGTATATCTCTATTTCAGTCATTAAAATCTGCAGCCACCAATAATTACATCTCCCAGCATTTCCATTTGAAGCGCAGTCTGCACAAAACTGATGCATGCAACCCTAAGAGCTCACAAGAGGTCACTTGTCTGTCATTGGTATTCAAATATTAGCATTTTCAAGATGAGAAACTTTTACTTCACAGTGGTAACAGGCATATAGTCCACTCTTTGTACTTTGTCTTTTATATTTATGACTGATTTTATTATTGCCCCAAGTTTACAAGCAAAAGCTGTGGAAAGGGAAAATGTCTTAATGCTCAATGCAGTGCTTTTTCTACACAAAGCAGTGACCAGGTAACAGGAAGGGAACATGCTATTTTTGAAACAAAGAAGCAGCAGAATTATCTATTATCTATTTTAATATTGAATAGGTAGATCATCAAATCCTTCTTAATAGTCACAGAATCCTTCTTGGTAAGAGGAGGCTTCAGGAAGATCTAAGTGCAAACAGTCTCACTGGAGCTTAATCTTTCAACAGGTCAAAGGAGAGTAAAGCAGATGCTGAATACAAAAAGGAAAATAATCTCCCTTCCTCAGTGTAGCGTCTGCTCCTTTTTATTTGCCAGAGGCTGCTACACTGCTGCTTCCCACAGTTCATAAAATGAGCTAAATAGATTGAAAAAGTTCACTGCTATTCCTTCAAATATATGTATTTTGTACAATTAAAACTGTAGGTGAGTGACATGCTGAGAATGAATTTTGGAGGGCCTGTTTACATAGAGGCTCAAATTTAAAAATTCTTATGTAAAACTTTTTTGCAAAGATGAAAGCGAGTGGTCAGCAGAAAAGCAGGTGGATAAGGAGGAGAAAAACAGATAACACACAGCAGTTTAAAATAAAACTTCTTGATGAACTAAGCTCTTTGAATTAACTGTTCGTAGTGAGGAGTCCATAAAATGGTGGTTTCTAAGGAATTTGTTCTTTCTCGGCCAGGAAATCTTCACCAGTTCCAGATAACAAAACCTGGGGGGGACTTGTGTGGTCATAACACTAAAGAGTGAGCTCTTGTACTGTGTTACTGTACTGGAGACCTCTGGAAAAGCTTTAGATGGGAGGTTGCTATAGTTTTCTTTACTCATAGTGTTGGAAGAGAAGGGAAATGAAAGAGTGAGTTGAACTGGGAAAACAGGGAATTCAGTAAAAAATACTGGATTAGAATGAAACTCTGAGATATGCAGCAACTCTCAATGCTGACCCCATGCATCTTTCTACAAAAAAAAAATAAATACATAGATGTACATATATACTTATCTATAAACCTCCTAAATATAGAATAAACTATTAATTATTTATATATTGTTTACACATATTACTTATATAAAAATTATCTCACACACTGTGTGTCTCTGTATACATATGTTTTCCTATTTAAATACATGAAAGTGTAATAGAGGAATAACCTCCCCAGTTCATACAGCTTGAATAAATTTGGGAGGTAAAGCAGGAAAGCTAATGACATTCTTTCTGGCAAAGAAACATGAGACTCGATAAAAGCAAGAACACAAGCTAATAACAAACAGACTTTTGTCTATTTCTCACTAACCTCCTGGGTTTATTGTACCCCCAGATGCAATATTTCTAGGGAAGCAGCAGTATTTTCCAGCCCCACCTGGTCTGTGCTCTGGTGTCTCAGGACAGGAAGACTTCCCTTCCCCTTTCTCTTCCCCTTCCCCCTCTCCCAAACCATGGTAACAGAATTAAAATGAAATTAAACAGAGCTATAGCTCTCTTTAGCTATAGTATCTTAAAGTACCATATTATATTTATAGGAAGTGTGTACCTTCCTCCAGAAAAGTTCCTCTGGAAACCACAAACCCCATCTGGGCTAAAGTATTGATTCACTATATTTGATCCTATTAGAGAAAAACTCGGTTTGGGGAAAATGACAGTCCCTGTTCATGAAATAATACAATTCTTTCTTTTATGGCTTGCAATTTCTCCCCTAGAAATTTCCAGTCCTTACTGACATAGGATAATAGAATGGCCAAACAGTGGGCACTGATTCTTTAAACCTGTTTTTTTTCCCCCCAGTTGCATCTGATCATGGAATGTCTTATTGATTTTGGTTATTAACCTGAAGTCAGAAAGGTGCATGTACAGCTGGTCAGACTGGGAATTAATCCATGGTTATGATGCCCGTTTGGGTTTTGTCTTTTTTTTTAATATGTTCTTTGTATTCTTCACACATATATTTGTAGCTTTGTAGCCTATTGTATTTGTGACTCATTTTCCCAGTACTTTTCCATGGCCTTTCCCTAGGCAGAAAGACAAAACAAATTCCAGAGCTCCAAGCCCTGGGAGATACAAGGTCCCTATCCCATCTTTGTTCTTCCTGGGAACCAAAACCAAGAACAACATTTCAAGGTACAGTCTTATGGACGAAGTGCAACTGGTGCTGAAGGGGGCTCCAGAGAAGGGGCTTGACCTGCTGGGGGAGAATTGCATCACCACCTGTCTCCTAATTGGTGCTTTTTATCAATTATTCTAATTTCCTAAAACCCATAAAAATGTACTCACCTCTGGTTGGGGGTGGGCTTTTGTGGGCATCTTTCCATGACTGCCTCTGAAGGCCTTCAAATAAAGATCCCCTTTTATATTACCTCCTTACTAAAATTGTCTCGAGTTTCATTTTCAGGTTGGGAAAAAAGCAACAGTTAGCAACAATCTCTCTCAGTGTCACTTTCCATTTTATGTGGCCTTTTTGTAGTAGTCTTGTTCAAGATGGGAAGGAACAGGCTTATGCTAAAATATGAAAGAAAATGCAAATATTGAGCTTCTTCCAGAAGATGATTGCAGTTTAAGAAGCTGGCCTGTGTGGAGAAGACCACTCAGCCTTCCCTTGAAATCTGGAGCCTGCCAGACAGCTACAAGACCACCTGGTGAGCTGTAAGGAGTCAGTACAACTCAAAAGGGAACTGTTGACCTTAAATTACCTTTTTTCAAACTAACAGTAGAGGGATATGAGCTCTGCAGGAGACCAGTGATGACTAGATAAAATCATGACAAGATGGTTGAGGAAATATCCAACCAAATGCCAGACCAGTGTTCATTAAGAAAAGCCCAAGTCATGGTGGATCAAGGCTGAGAAGGTTTCTTCAGTCACTCTCCACAACATGCCCAAGGGAGAGAAGCAGCAAACATTGACCCTGGAAAGGAAAGTTGTCCTGAGTCAGAGTTAGTCACCCACCATCTCTGGCATGGGCACATTCTGCAGCCACCACCAGCGTGGTAGGATTCCAAGGTGCAGGACTTGCCAGGTGCTGCCCCATGGAGCTGATGGTGTCAGGAAAGGTGGTGGCTGTGTGCCAGCAGGCAGGTTGGTGACTGCACTTGGTGTTTGGATTGCTGTATGCGCCATTTTTTGCATTGGGTCATAGAATTGTTTGTGTGGCAAAAGACCTCCCCTTCCCCTGCTCCCAACTCCCCTTTGCAGTCTGTCCCTTCATCAGCAGGAGTCTGAAAAACATGTATGTGGGATGAATAATGCATTTCTGAAAGGAAATTTGGGCGGCATTTTGTGCTTTTCCACAGCTTAAAAGGGTGATTCTTCATCAGCAGTAAAAAGGGACAAGATCACTGATATCCTCTAGTGGCACACCAGACTTTCCTGTTTGACCAGGGCAGCTGATGCCCAGCATGGCCAAGAGTTGGGCCCCACTGTGTGGCAAATGTGTTCCTCGTGCTTCTTCAATGTTGCCCCAGTGCTCCTTAGAGAAAACCACAGCAGTGCAGAATGGCTTGGAGCTGGGCAAGGACAGGAGGACACTTCCACTCCAAGTGGAGGCTGATCAAGAAGTCCATTGTAAGGGGAGAAGACTGCAGTAAGCTGTGTGGGTCATCTGATATTCAGAATTTGATTCTTTGCTCAGTGCAGGTTTTTCTGTAAAAAAACACTTGGAAAACTATTTGTCCTAAACGAAAGACATTTTATTTATTGAGCAGGTTCTATAGAAGCTGATGTTTTTATAGTAACATTGATTTTTCCAGATTCCAACTTAGATTCTCAGATAGAATAAATCATTGTCACTTCTGAGGAGCTACCTATGCTAAAGCTTCACTTTCCTTCAAATGAACAACTTCAGTTTGCACTGGCTCTCAAACTGTCCTAAGAAGTTACAAGTTAATATCTCAGTGATATTAATATAAATTTAGTTGAATGTTGTGCATGCTCTTATGAGCGAGGAGAATGATCTTAATTACCTTATTTCCTTCTTTTCAGCACTCTTCTGACTAGAAGCAAGCAGAAACAGTTCTGCAGAAGTGATAGACCTATGTCTCAAATTGAACCTGGTGCTCAGTAATAATAAAAGTGAAAGCAGAGGATTATAATTAATTCTTTTCTGTGTAAGTGGATGTGGAGTTCTAGAAAGAAACCCTTAGAAACAGATAAACCCATTTTAGCAAGAGGAATCTGCCTCTTGGGAACTTACAGACCAAAATATGTAATGTTTGGAAGGTTATCCATTATCACTTTTGCCTTATTTGCTCAAGTGCTGTGTTAAAAATGAAAAGTGCTTTGACTGGGATAAGGGACACTTATACTTGGTATTTATGTTTGCAGCTTTACTCCAGTTTTTGGATCTTGAGATCTCTCGGACTATTAAAGTCAGAACATAGTTTTTAGCTTTTCACACAAAATCCTTTTTTGTTGAGCCTTTCTACTGCACTTCTGGCTGGGAGGCTCTTCACCTATTAGTTAAAGACGCATCTAAACTTCTCCAGAAATGCAGGCTTTACAAAGAAGGTGGGTGAAAGATTTTGAAATATTTTGTTGTCAAGAACCCTTTCTATGTGTCCTCCTTATCACGCAAAGAACTTTGCTGTTACTTAAATTTGGCTATGTGGCCTAAGAACATGGACTGAACTTAATTGTGTATTTATATATAGATATGTTTAAGTACATCTTGGTTATGTAACTTCTTGAAGCTATGTCTGTGGGTGAGAAATAAACAATCAGCTTGCCACAAATAAACAACACCTTATCAAATATTCATAATGAATTCTAAGTGACACACTGCACTTATCAGAATGAGAATGTTTCATTTACATTGACAGAACTACAATAAAGGAGACATCCAAAAGGGAATTAACCCAACTTCCTTTCTCTTCCAGAAGCCTATTTGAAGAGTCACAGCCCAAAAAGGTACCCCAATACCCTGTGATCAGGCTGTTCAGGGCGTGTTGTTTGAGAACTGGAGCTCCTGAAGGTGTTAAGGGCTGATGCTGCACAAAGCTCTCCTTGGTCCGGAGCAGTTGGACTCACCATGGATTCAGGAGCCTGGATTGGCATTGTGGTTACCTGCAGCCTGTCTTACCTGCTGAGAACCTCTGTGCAGCATGGTGGACCTTGTTACAAGCCTCTGTGCAGGACATGGGGGAAATCTGTATTCTGTGGTCAATTAAAAGCATTAACTTTATCTAATTTCTGAAGAGATGGCAGAAAGATGCAGCAGAAATTCAAAATAAATTCACACTGACACAAGGTCTAAGCACCTGCTTTATGTAACGGTGAGCTGAGGTGACACAGATGCAGTGACACCTGTAGTTTAAATGACAGTTCCATAGGCTCTAAACCAGCTGGATAATTTAAAACCCCTTTGCTGTCTGAACTGATGCATTAGATGTATTATGGGAGTACTTTACATTCAAGGCTTGTGGAAGATGACAGAATGATAGTCCTAGACTGTGGAGTCTGCTAACTTAAAAAAGGTGCAGGAAGAAGCCAGCCAAGCTTCCTTTTTTATCTATGTCTATATATCTATATCTATATCTATGTGAACTTAAGTCAGTTGGAACATGCAGATCTTTGGGAAACACTCTGCTAGCAAAATAATGTCCACAGGAGTGAAAATATGCAAAACCCATTTAAATCAGAAGAATAACTCAATGCTACCTAGACAGATTAGAGCTGGAGACAAAACACTCTAAAATCGCATTTAAATTGAAAAAATGCAAATGGGAGTGGAAAGGAGGTTGGAAAGTTCCATATGAAGCACAAACCTTGAAAAATGTAATGTCAGAAGATCTCAATGTGACAGTGGGCAGCAGTCCAGCTATAGATGGTGAAATTCTTAACCCTTTGTAATCCTGTGATACTTGATTATGACAAATCATACAAGCACAGAGGAAAACCAGACAGGTTTCTGCTGGTCTAAAGCTACAGGAAAATACCTGTACCTTGGAGGACATAGGTGTTTTTTTCTGCTTAGCAGATCTGTAAATGCAGTACACTTGACAGTTTAAAAAAGAATGCTTTTAGCAAACAGGAAGGAAGAAAGGACTAATTTGGAAGTACAAACCATCTTCATTATTACATGTTCAGCTAGACCAGAAGTTGGACTGGATGATCCTGAAGGGTCCTGCTCAACTCTGAAAATTCTTTAATTTTATGATTTTAAAACTTTATGGTATTATCTTTATTTCAATTAAAATTGGATTGATACTTCTGAAGGTAAAAATGCAAATGCCATCTGTAGTTTGACTGCTTATGCACTGCATCCTCTGGAATAGCGTTTGATGATTATTTTAATTTAGGCTGCAGCATGTTTTTAGCTTTCCCTGAGTCTCAGATGCTTGTAATGGCAGCACAGATGTACAATTGGAAATATGAAATGCCTGCTTCAGAAAGAATGTCTCCTCTCTTTATAGATATTTTCTCCTGACTCTTAGCAACCTGGGGTGCCTGGGCAAAGAGCAGTTAATTGATATTTTGGCTCCAGGGAGGCAACATTTCCAGTGAACAGGAATTAGGCCAGAGATGGTGTGCTCATCAGTTTGGCCCTTGGGATGTCTTGAGTCTTTGGGAGGAAATTCCTCCAGGCACCAAGGAAAGCCACAGAGCAGTTTCAGACTCGAACCAAAGTGAAAATAATTTCACTGTTATATGGGGGTGTAAATAAGAGTGGAAAAAAAGTGACTGCTAAAAGAAAAAAAATGTATGTTTAATCATAAAAGAGCTGCATATAGTGGAAATTGTATTGTTCAGGCTTCTAAAATCAGAGCAGTGAAATATTACAAAGAATTATCCTGCCTGAAGAGCTTTGTTGGGTGGATGGATTACTGTTTGATCAAATTTGCAACCAAAAGGGCAGTTGTTGATATTAAATCCAGGTTCTACACTAAAAAGGAAAACTTGAGTGGTACTGAAATAAACCAGTGCAAATCAGGAACTGCAGAGTTTTATTGTAATAACAACAGAGCAGGCCATTTGAGATGTTTGGGTATACAATTTGGACAGCAAGAATGATGCTGAGTGAAAGATGCCACTCTTTTCCAAGGAGGTTATCATGCTTATAGCACCATGATACCAATTTGCTCTTTTAGCTGAGAGAAGAAAAGCCTTCTGACTGAGCTTTTGGAATGAGAACTGCTTGACATGAAATTTTGACATGTACAGCCAGAGCTACTGATTTATAAAGCCCCGAATCTGGCATACTTATTTTAAGAGGAATTGAAGCTGTGTGTGGGCATGGATGTTCCTTTCACTGCTTTAGTCCAGTATCCAGGTATCAATTTTGTCAGGTTTCTTTCCCCAGGTTGACAGGGACCTTTAAAGGAGGTGTTGGTGTGATGTACTCTCTTCTGAAGCTTAGGGATTGGTAAGGTCATGGAGCTAAAGGCTTTTTATGAAGGAAAGGTCTGGACATGAGCATCAGTATTCTCTAGAGCTGTGGTAGGTGTTAGCTTGGAGGACTGGAATACTTAATGATGCCTAATAACCACTGACACAGAGAAACTTACATTACCCAAGTTATGTTTACAAAGTTTGCACAAATTTAGAGAATGTATAAACCATGTGTATGCACTATGGTGGGAGCAGGCCTGTCATCACAGTCCTTTCAAAACTTGTTAGGAGCAGAAAGTAGATGCTGCTCTGCTGTGAAATCAGGAGGTGTCTAAACAGCAATTGACTGGAACAGTCACTGACCTCTTCAAACAGTGATCTGATGTTTCCTGCAATGAATTCCTTTTGGCCCAACATAACAGTTATTCTTGTGGCCCTGTTGTTTATTCTGCTGTTGTACTACACAGACAGCTGCAGAGGCAACAAAAACTATTTTCTTTTATTTTAATTTGCTGTGGAAAAAGGGTAATTAAAAGACTAAAACATGAGCAGTAGAAACAGCCCAACTACTCCACAGGGTTCAGACTGATATTTCTTTCTACTCTGTTTGTTAGTAGACTTTTATTTTCCTGACTTGTAATAATGGTCTCCCATGGATTATTGGTCACTTGTCTCTCTTTTTTGCCTGAATGTGTATTTTATTGTTTTAGAGTCATGAACACTTATATGGCCTGACACAATGTAAATAGTCTCATGTGAAAAAACAAGCCCATTCAGTTTGATTTTTCTCTTTTTGTGACATCTGGAAGGTGCAGCTACTCAGACAAGCAAACTCAGGAAAAATCTCACCATCAGAAAAGGCCTAGCATAGACAACAGCATTGTGCTAATTTGCTGTTTATCAGACAGTTTCTCTGGCACTGCCAAACCCTAGAACTGAGGGGATGGTTGGGCTCAGAGGTTGGTGGTTAATGGGACGTTTGATGGAGGCTGGTGAGAAGCAGAGCATCAGAGGGGTCTGTTCTGGGACCTTCACATCTTTATCAATCACCTGGAGGATGCAACACTGCTCACTCATCAGATGAGCAGATGGCACCCTTTATCTGAAAGAGATCAGTGAGGAAAAAGAGTCACTCCTACTTTCTTGGGAGTTTGCTGCTTTCAGAGACCAAGAGAAAAACCCAACACAAAATATTTGTATATATTTCATTTCACCTTTTCCTCTGTTATTTTATTTTATTTTATTTTATTTTATTTTATTTTATTTTATTTTATTTTATTTTATTTTATTTTATTTTATTTTATTTTATTTTATTTTATTTTATTTTATTTTATTTTATTTTATTTTATTTTCAGATAAAACTGGACTCCTTAGCATAATTATTAGAAATTTTCATTACTCTGGATATTTTTTCCAATGTCTGTTTTGATTTATGTCCTATGTTCAGAATTATGCTTCCTAGATTAGCAGAGACTGTATACATCCTACAAAATGAATCTGACTTCTGTAAACTTTTTATAGGATGCTTAAAAAATTAAAAAAAAAATATTTATATATATGGAATTTATATACATTAAAGTTTGACCATCTCTTTAGTCAGAATTTTTTTTTTCTTTGATTTAGGAGGATTAACATTTATGCTCTTTTTATGACAGCTCTCAATCAATATTTCCATTTAAAATAACAGGAAAAAAGATTGCATTCTTATTACCTCATTGCTTATCATCTGCCCCCAAATGTGTTTTTCACTTCCTCAAGAAGCAAGTGTGAAAGATGTGCCCAAATTTGTTAACAGGAAATGTGCAAGTCTCTTTTGCCTGTGTGAAATGTATTTGATGTCATATAGATCAACTGATATGTTTAGTTCAAGCTACTGGGTTTTAATCTGCTCATTTTGACTTCTTTGATATACTAATGATGACACTGGTGCTTGAATAATGAATTTCATGTGTTCTAAGCACTAAACTGATTTACACGCCTCACAGAGGGTTTAAAAAAGTGTCATGTCATTCAAGTGGTACTGAAAGAGAATGATGAAATGTTATGGAGGAAAATGATAAATATTGCCTTTAGCAAATGTCAAAGATACTGAGGCAAATACTTTTGAAGAAGATTGATGAAATGTTTCTCTCCTATAAAGTATACAAAGAATTCTTTGGTACCTTTTTATGAATCTTCATATTTTCTCGTATTTCTCATGCACTGGAGTCTGATGTGTCCCAAAGTTTGGGCCTAATGTTAACAGATATTCAGATAGGGTGGGAAAGAGGCAATAAACTCTATGGGATGGTGTCTGTATGGTAGGATTTTAGTGCTGGGGATGGTTTCTGTGAGAAGAGCTTAGGAGCTACTCCTGTGTCAGTAAAAACCACTTCCAGTGAGATGCCACATGGATCTGTCAGTGCCTAGAGCTGCACCTGTTGTGAGATGCCTCAAGGAGGCAAAGAGTTTCAGATAAGCATTGTGAAAGGAGAGGCATGGCTGTGGGCCATGTGTGTGAATTTTGACCCCCTGTGTTGGGGGATGGGTATGTGAGCCCTGGATGAAGTTACCCCACCCCAAACCCCTTGTGAAGGGCGGCTCAGGAGTTCTGATTGGGTTTGAGTCCCTGGGGGGTTTCAGGGGAGACCCTGAACTCCACCCTAGTTCTGTCCCTCAAAACCCCTCACCCTGCCTCTGTTTGGGGCTCTCTGTTCTGGATCTGACTTTGTTCCCATGCTGAATAAATGGTTTCATGAACAAAGGCCCGTCTCGTTGGTGTTCCATGCTGGTCCCCAGAACCCTGCAGCTTCCCTGGACGTGATCCTGATGTTGTGGACTACAACATGCACCCATCAGCTGCTGTTGCTTCTGAAAAAATATATTGAAGTAAGGGTAAAAAATATTGTGCAGCAACTCTGAGAGAGAAGTGAAAAAAAGTGAGAGCTACAGCTCTGCAGTTACCAAGGCCAGTGTAGGGGGGAATAGGAGGTGCTCCAGGTGCTGGAGCAGAGGTTCTCCAGCAGCCTGTGGTGAGGAGCACGGTGAGGCAGGATGTTCCCCTGCAGCCCATGGAGGAGCACAGCAGAGCAGATATCCTTACTGCAGCCTGTGGAGGAGCCTGTACTGCTGCAGGTGGACCTGTGCCCTGCAGACCATGGGGACCCCATGCAGGAATAGGCTCCTTGCAGGAACTGAAGCCTGTGGAGAACAGCCCAGGCAGGAGCAGGTTTTCTGGCAGTAACTGCAGTCTGGACCACTTCATAAGTGATCTCCTTGTTCTTACCTCAAGAAACTGTCTTTTCCATGTTATTTTCTTCCCTTGTGCTGTTGAGGATGGGGAGTGAGAGAGCAGCTGGGTGAGGACCTGGCATTCAGCAAAGACCAACCCACCACAGAGATATATGCCATAAAGATGCTGTTTAAGAATCAGCTGGGGTAAAGAATAGACAAAAATTTAGAAAATAAACCTAATTTCAACAGTACTCTGAAATGAGGAATTCCTGATCTGAGCAAGGTATGAAGTGAGTGGATGTTAAATAGATGATGAATATATATATATTATTTGTCAGCTTTCTTCCTAACTTTGGAGATAGGCAGCTCTAATAGTTGGTGAATTAAAGAGCCTGCAGTGAGAGGCTACAGGCTTTGTAGATTTTAAGTACCCCAAGATCAGGATGAAGAGAGGTGTGGAAACACAGCCCATGCAACTTCTTTTCACTCAGCATTGAATTAACACTTGAATTTATTTTATAATTATTCACTTGTGAAAAAATGCATGTTTGTACCAAATATTAATTATATATATATATATATATATATATATATATATATATATATATATATATATATATATATATATAATATAATTTAATTCAAGCTTAGCCTGTCATTGTGAGTTTGAGGAATATTGCTGCCTTTCCCTTAGCAAATGAGATGCTCGGCAGGACTTGTTTAACTTCAAAAAGAAATTTGTCTCTGAGATTAAACTGGAACCCAAACTTCTGCAGAGTCCCACAGCTACAATGATGATGTTGGGCTACTCTTGGCACCAGCTCACATCAATCATAATGAATAAAGCTATACTGATATTTTCACTACATCTCTCTCCTGAATGTGTTCCCTGCATGAAGCAGAAATCCTGAAGGTAAAAATGAAACAGTTCATCTCCTTCAAAATCTCCATGGTAATATGTATGCACAGGAGGGAGAGTTGCACAGATAAAGCCAAAACCAAGCAATCTTCCCTCTGCCTTTTTTGGCTCTTCTGTGCCCAGCCTGGGGATATTCCCACATTGAAAATGTTGCATTTAAATAAGTAAATTTTAACCATGGTAATTAAAGATAAATAATAGTTACTCAGTAATCTAAAAAATGCTGCTGGAATTAAACACAGCACAAAATAGCTTTTAAAAATTGTTTTAAAAAAATTTAATCAACTGTTACAGTTTTGCATTTGCATATTTCTGTTTATGTTTACATATACATACAGACATACACATGTATATACATGGACAATATTATGTGTTTTCAGAAGTTATGTGAGACTATCTCAGATCAAAAACACTATCAAATGTTAGTCCTTCAATAAATACATTCTAAAAATAGTGTCTGTTTACTGGTAACATTTATAATAGCATTTTGATAGCAGAATCAAGATTAAAAATACTATAAAAATTTCATAATAATTCAATGAGAATTAAGGACCTCTGAGATGAATCATATTTTTTTTTGGTGTTCATTACAAATATGGATGGGCTTTACAAGATGTATGATGTCCTTCATGCTCTATGATTATTTTCTTTCTTCTGTTTGGATTGAATGAGTCCTGTGGTAAGGTTCTGTGACAAATGTGGCATCAGGCATTTGTTGAAACTGAAATTGATTTGTATAGTATACAAATATTATGCAAACTGGAAATTTTCATACATTTTAAAGGACAAGCTAATCTTCAATCTGGGCTTGCTTTTTGAAATTTCAAAAATAAACAAAATGTTTGAAAACAGCTTGGCTAGCTTTGGAAACATCTGTAAAATAGCACTGACATAAGTACATGTTGTCCTGGACCAGCACTGGACCAATGTATTACCTGTTTTTTGTGAAGAAGCAGTGGTTGATAGAGTTTTGGTTTTTAATGTAGACCAGAAGATCATAACTGGCATCATTGTAAGGTGTAAATACATTGAAAAAATATCCAAACCCTCTTAAAAGTCTTTTTCTCACTCTGTGGATTTTTTTTTTTTTTCTGATATCTGTCAAGTTTTACAACACCAGTGGTTTCTGTAGCTTGGTCTTTGTGGCACATGAAAGTAAAAGTCACACTTGTGTTCCCTGAAGTAGCACAGGGCTGAGACAGTGCCTAGTCCTGGGCTGTGTTGGCAGTAGTCTTGCTAACAAAGAAAGGGAAAACATGCTCCATCCAGCACATGAATGTTTCATACTAATGTTTGTACAAAGTTTGCACACTAACTGCAGGGGAATGAAAGCTCCTGTTGGCACTACACAGTAAAGAGCTCAAGATTTTACAGCCCTTGTGTGTCTGTATACATCTATCCATTATTTTTTCAAAGCAAATGGAAAACATTTTTATTTTGAGTCCAGGTGTACAACCAGCTCAGTGCTGAAGAGCAACACGAGGCTTGCTGGTGCTGCAGACATGTTGTTTACAAGGATAAAAACCATAGTTGGGGAATATCAAAGGGAAAACATTTATGCAGTCTCTCCAAAGAACACTTCCCCGAAGCTCTTGTGGCTGCTTGAGAAACCAAAGCCTGGCTTCTCACACCCTTTCATTCTTAATAGGCTGAGGGAGTGGCAGGAGTGACAGGCTAGGAGTGGCAATTCTGGACACAATCAGACTGGATTTAGTGAGGCCAGGATCTCAACCTGAGACCTTCTTACAAGGAAGAAAACATCAGTCAGATAAAACGTTTTATTTAAGCAAAATAAAAGGTGCCTTGCTTTTGCCCTAGGTAATGGTAGTGGTATGGAAACAAATGAACTGTTTAAAATGATCCCTTTTATTTTCCTCAGAAATTCACTCTGCTAGAAAACGCTGGAGCTCACAGGGTAAACCTTGATTGATGAAATAACCTTTTGATGTTGTTTGAAAGCATGACTGTTCTGATTCAACAAAGCCACAGTTAGTGTCACGTCAAAGAAACTCTGGCTAAACTGAAGAAATTTTATGTACCTACTGCTGAAGGAGATCATGGGCTGATGAATCTCACTGTTCAAAGTATGATGGTGTCACTACCAAAAGCAGGTGGCAAAGACTTAAATTACTGAAATTCAGGCAGGGCTAAGATTTTGTCTAAAAAAATGTTTATTTCTGATCAGAGATAAATAATACTAATACTAATACTAATACTAATACTAATACTAATACTAATACTAATACTAATACTAATACTAATAATTATAAAATCCTCCTATTCTTATAGGTGCTGTTGAGCCTTCAAGGTGCAGAAAGCCAGAAAACTGCCTTTTTATTTCTAAATCAATGTATACTGTATTGAGACACAGAAAACATGAATATCAATGCCACCCTTGCAGTACCCTGTGAATTACAGGAATATTCCAAATAAAATGAAAATAAATAACTATGGAGATATTTTATATTTTATTTATATTTTATTTTATATTTTTTATCTTCTAGGGACAAAAAAATAATTTAAATTTCTATTTTTTTACTCTGAAGTGTAGTTATGTACTGATACAATGGACAAGTAAAGTGTTACAACAATTTCAAAGTAAATTTTAGATATAAAGATTAAATTTTAGGGAAAATAAACAGAAACAAAAAACTCCATGCTGTTGAATAAACATAAGAGTGGAATTTAACCCACTAATCACAGGTCAGGAGACCTTTTTTCATTCTCTTCAGACAGAATATAATCCAACCAGAACAGGATAAAAAAATAAAAAATAGTTGTCTGTGAAACTCCAATAATTTTTTTATATTCCTATAGGATTCTAATCTCTTCAGAGCATTGAAAATGCTTTGAACCTTTTGTATGTAATACTGGAATCTAATATATATTGAATAGATGATGAATTTCTCAGGGGGGGAAGATTTCAGGTTTCAATATTTTTTCCCTTTGTATTTAAGAATAACTAGAATATCATCAGAAATAATGGCATTAGAGGAGTCTGCAGGCATGAAGTGCTTGTTTAATTTAATGGCACAAACTACTTAAACCATGTGGTTGTTAAAATTGGCTATTAAAATTTTAAAGGAAGCAAGGAATAAAGCCTGCTTATGTGGCTATAGAATAATGTATTTATTAAGACCTAATAGCAGTCCCCAAAAGTTATGAATCATTTTATTGATCTCGGAGCTACTGAAGTGTGGGCAAGACAAACAGTTTTCAGAGAACACTTTACTGGACATTTGGGTTTAGCAATGATACATTCTTTTTAACAAGTTAATGTCACTTATCTGTTTATAGCCATGATTCGTACTTTTCTTCAAAGAGATTTAGAGCTTGGACTGAATTAATCTCTGAAGGGCACCTTCAAGGTGAACTGCATGATTGAGATACTCATAGTTTGCTGTTTTAATCAAAATAACCCCCTGATTTAGTGGCCACTCTCAGCAAGAGGCCAGCCCAGCCTTCTTGGTGCCCACACCTGATGTGGTGAGTCTCTCACACACATTACAGGGGGAAATTGGAGAGCTAACTTTGAGTAGACAGCAAGTGTCCAGTGACCTGTCCACCTCCACCACTGCAGATGAGCTACCTTTGGAGAATAAGAAATTCTCTTATTCTGTCTTTGGGGAATAAGAAATTTGCAGCAGACATGGCCTACCACTGTGTGTAGAGGGTCATTGTAAAGTATCTGAATTTTGGGGTTTTTTTTGGGAATTTTAGCTTGCTGCTAGCAAGCACTGGTGGATGAAATGAGTATGGAATAGGGGCCTGGCAATGCTGAGAATGCACCTGGTCAAGCACTCAGTGCAGTGGCTGTCATGGCTATGGGTGAAGAAAACAGGAATGACCATGAGCTGCTACCTGTGCCGAGACTCCTGTGGCACTCCTGCCTTTTAGGAGACAGGCATTAGCGTTTATAACTCATTTGGAGCTAAAATTCAGGAATCATTTAGTTCCCCTGTGTCAGGGAAGCACTGAATCAGTGACTTTGTGATTCTATGCTGGACAGAAACAGAGTATACTAAGACAACATAATGAGTTTCCTTGCTGTCTTCATAAGAACAGCAAAATGGACTGCTGTTAATATTAAATGCTTCTCATTGCAGCTCTCTTTTAATTGAAAATTTACAACATGGAAGACAGGTTAAAACAAAGTAATTTTGGATGTTTCTGTCACATAAATGTCAGAGAGAAGATCTCAAATATCAGAGAGACCTTGATTAAAAAAATAGAAAAAGCAGTAGGATGAATTCACACTAGCTGGAAATGATACAGTGGAAAGGTTGTTTAGGCAGAAAGAATGCTCCTGTCATTTATCTGGTTGGCTCTAATGTGTCTCTTATCACTAAGTGCAGCAAAAGGAGTTTGTGGGTAGAGATTAATTTTCCTGTTTCTGATCTAGTAATTAGGGCCATGATGTATCAGATGCCAAAAGGTCCTATCTGCACTTCTCACCATCAGTTTTGTTCTAGCCACTTTAAGTCAGCACTATTCTCCACGCCAGAACTATCTTTAGGCTGCTAGACTGGACTGAACTTTCCTGCTGCCCAGCTCATGGGCATCTCATGGGAATCCCTGTTCTGAATCTCCTGAAATGTTCTCCTGTTCCATGTGTGGGGAAGTGGGCAGGATCCTGACCAGTGCTGGCTACAGTCAAGGGTTCTTTCAGGGGTCTCCAGTTTCCTGGGAGCCCCAGGTGACCACATCTAGAAGAGCTGTGAGAAATTTCCAGGCTCTCCAATCCAGCTACTTGGATATTTCAATCTGGCTGCTTGGAACCAAGCAGATTTGCTGCCTCAGGATCGAAAATGTCGGATAATTTACTTTTCAGAATATATTATAAATTTTATTTCCTATGTTTTCTTTTGCATGCATTACCCTTTACAAAGAAAAATTTCAGCTCAAGTCAGTCATCATTCTTGAGGATTATTCCCTTTCCCCTGTGATTCAAGAATACCCCAAGATTTCTGCCTGCTTTTGAAATGAGTTTTATAAAAAAACCTCCAATCTATACTCATTTCCATAACTACGAAAATTCTCTAGCTAATCTATTATGTTACTAATTACATTTTTATCAGTGCTGGACAAGGGAAAAACAGTTATCTACTTTTGCCAAAATTATTTCTCTGTTTCAAATCCTTGCTTCCCGTTTCCTACTGATCTTGAAACAACATTAATTTAACAAACAAAGCAAGTACTTATTAATTTTTATAAAGAATCTTTTGGAAGACTTTCAGAGATTTAGTAAATATAATGTATGATAAATATATCCAAAGTAAAAAGTAGGATGTTAAGCTTACTCCAAGTACTGCCAATCCTATCGACTGTAGAAATACAAAGATGCAAAACTAATTTAGTAGGAAAGAAAAAAAATTAAACTTATATTTTAGAAAACAAAGCCATGATGATGATTACTTAGAGTTTAAGAGAGGAGGCAAATAGAAAATTAATGTTTAATTGAAAGCCATCAACATCATGCTGGTTTATGAAAATATGACAAAGGCATGACCTTTCCTTTGGGTAGGTAATATTTCCAATAGTTTGCTCCTCTTCTTTAATTTTAGCTTCAAATTGAGGTAGAGCCAGTGTTCTGATAGTTGCATTGTTTTTAACATAGTCAAAACTGGCATTTTAAATGGGCTGTGACTGACCTACTCCTGAAATGGGTGCAAATGCAAATGGTCACTGTATGCTAAGTGAGTGCCAAGGACATGTCACACATTGCTTGTGATGTTCATCTGCTTTCATGACAGCAGAATGGTCACCAGCTTTAGCCCTTCCTTGTCAGCCTTTACTTAGGATGAAACAACTCTGCACCCTCTGGGGTTCCAGTGCAGCAGCACAGTCCTCCAACACTGCTGGCAAAAATCTCCATGAAAAAATGAATTCACACTTCTCTCAGTCATGTTTTCTCATGCCCATCCCAAGGAAATATCATACCAGAGGATTCAGAGAGGGAGCAATAAAGTAATGAAGGTGCAGGAGCCTTTTGGGTTTTTTCGGTCCGGGCGTGTGTATGACTGAATTGCAGAGAATTTGCACTTCCCAAAGGAGTAAGTCCAGCTGAAGAACAGGAGATACTTCCTGACTCTCCCCAAAACTGGGGCTTGCTGGCTTGTCAGTCAAAAACCACACTTTCTACTCCATCAATAAATGGAGCAGCATTTCATGTGTGACACGTATTTGTCATACATGACACATTTGTCCATGTGAGTCATTTTAATCTGTAGCCAAAATAAAAACTTTTAACCTACCTCCTTCCTCCTTGGTTTCCACATGCAGCTTTTGAGCAAACCACCAACTTTGTAATTGTTAACCCAGCCAGTGGTTAGCTAATAATACAACACACTTTTCTAAGTATAATACACTCTACTAATTCAACTTCTTTCATTGGTAGCTTAAACATTAGTCCAAATAAGAAACTGACAGGGAAATGAGTTGTTAGATGTTCAATCAGATATATACCCCAGTATCCTGGTTTTACTTAAATGAAAATTTTGTCCACAGAAGTGTCTGTATGGTAATCTTCTGTCTTTAAAATGGTGGAAAGACTCCTCATTCTGCTTTCTCATCGATTTCTAATCACTCAGCTACGTGTCATAGACCATCATTTATTTTCAAACCACATAGACCAAAAATATTCTCATCATTGTACTTCCTGCTCCCGTTGAGCAATATTCTTTTGCAAGCAAATAATGCATTGATTTTTAAACCCCTGGTATTTTCTGTACTTAATGCTTCTTTTCAGCCTAATTTTGACCTTTTCACCCTGAGTCAACATCTCTGTTTCTTCATGAAATGTACATTGGCTGTTTTTCAATGCTTGTGTACTGAAATATTACATTGCCTGCTTTTCAATGTAGCTGCAATAGCTGAGGAGAGTTCTTTCTTCAGTAACCACAAATGGGGCTTGACTACAGAAACTACTCTCTTCCTGATAAATACTTCCATTTCTCTGAATAATACTTGTGGTTTTCTTCATTTCTTCTGAAAACTGCCTTTTCTAAATGAGTTGTTATTTACACTGATCTTTCCTGATTACAGGTACAAGTTTTAATCTTAAAAACCTTGGATAATATATTTGATTTTTATTGAACAAGTAGGTTTCATTATTAAACTAGATTTAAGATAAAAATTATAGAATTGTAGAATTACAGAATTTTGGAAGGCATCTCTAAAGACCACTTAGTCCAAACCTCTTGCTGTGTGTGGAAGGGACACCTTTTGCTAGACAAAGTTGCTCAAAGTGCTGTCCAACCCTGCCTTGAATACTTCCAGCAATGGACCATCCACAGCTTCTCTGGGCAACTTGTTCCACTGTCCCACCACTCCCACCATAAGAAATTCCTTCCAATTTAAACCTACTCACAGTTTTAAACTGTTTGCCTTTATATCCTCTTTATAGGCTCTGGTGGAAAGTATTTGTCTTTCTTATAAGGCCCCTTTAAGCACAGAAATGCCACAGTGAAATCTCCTTAATCACCCCAACCCTCTCAGACTTCCTTCATAAGATCAACGTTTCAGTCCTCTGGTAATTTTCATTACCCTCCTTTGAACCTGCCTTATCAGGTACATGTCTTGTGAAAAAATTCTTTATGGACCTATTGTCACATATTTATTTTTTTGTCAACATTTTTCCTTTTAAGGAGTTCATCTTAAAAGGTTTTATTCAGTTCAGTTTTTCTTTTATTTTTTTTCTTATATTTTTTCTTTTCCATATATAAATATATAATAGACAGTCATTCATGGAAGATTGTTCCTTCCTTCTGTTATAACCCAGATCTTCAATGCATTCCACTCTAGGGACTCATTTTTATGTGTCACATTTATCCTGAAAGAAGAGAAGTTTCTATTCATCTTTACCTTCTCCAAGGCTGGTCCCTACTCATAAAAACCTCAGCTTCATTGTACTGGAGAGTGAGATAACAGTGTTTTTAGAATCCTATCTTCTTTTAATCTCCAGCCTTAGGAACCTGGTCAGTTTTAAGGGTATGCCATGACTGACATGGTGATCTTGGGCTATGTACACAGTGCCTACAGTTCAGTAGGTATCAAATTGCATCTCTTGTTTTTAAGCAGAATTAAGAAAACTAAATGTCAGCTGTATCTTTATTTCTGTTTATTTTAATTATTTCAATTTAAAATTAAAATTATTGGCCAGTTTTAACCCAGTTTTTCAAAGGATTAATCAAAATTCATGTGATGCATTTAGTGAAGTTGAATGGTTGGATGGCAAAGAGAGGGCACTTGAGGAGCCTCCTCATATGAGGCAGAGGGTAAAGAAGAAAGTTTAAAAAAGGATAGGAATTATTCCAGTACCCCTAAGACAGCTGATTGTATTTTTTAAGGATTTATGAATTCTTAAAGGTCTCCATGGTGATCACTGACCTGGCTTGCCTTAGATTGTCTGGGGCACAGTGTGCTATTTTATTATTTATATCAGGAAAGCAGAAACCTAATTCCTTCCAAACCAACTACACTTAAAAATGTACTATATGATTAAGTATTTTATAAATTTGTGTTTTCCAAATGCCAGTTAGAGCACCTCTTGTCTCTAGGAACAGTGTGGTTTTGACAATCTCTTAGTGTCCCTAAGTCTGGATTGAGTGCTTCTCTGGGAATAGCGTGCTGATTAACTTCAGAAACAACATGTTCTTCTACATTTTTCTCTAGACTGGAAGAATATAATCTCTGCAAAATACATATAAACTAGATAGACTTCATATAAACTAGGTAGACTATTATGTTGGTTTATAGCTTTGCATTCTAGAGTAGCCATGAAGATTGTGTTGGTATCATACAAAGAGCAGTATTTGTTACTTGTATATTTTTCCAAAAATTAAAACTGCCACTTGACCATTCTTGGTCCCCATTTCAAATATTAAATACTTTATTTAATTATGTTCATTATGTTCATTATCAAAACAAGCTTGAAAAACTGCCTTCATACTAAATTACTGTTATTTTTCTTAAGACACTTATTCATGGTAGTTTTATGTAGGTTTAATTAGAAGTACTCAAATGGCAGCATAACTGTCCTTTCAAGTAAGTTTGTTTTTGTTTTTTTTTTAATTTAACAGCAAAGAGGTGGTTCAACAAATTCTTCTTACAAAAGCATATGAAAGATTTTCTGCACAAGAACTAGACAGAAATCTGCTTAAACATTTTTAGAGAGGGCAGGATATGCAGTTAGGAAGAATTCAGTGTAGAAAAATTCCATCTTTCATGTACCCAAAATTTCCTTTACTATCTTTTCTAAAACCCATAAACACTGTAAATGTCAGATACAGTCGTAATGGTGAAGAAATCAATGGCTGTTATTCTGTAAGTATTCTGGAAAATGCTCAGGATTTTCCCTCTATTTTTAGTTTAGGTTTTACTATCTCAGATTTATGGCTAGTCTTATTGAAAGTACCAAAGTGGTTTGTGAAAGAGTCTCTTTTTTTTTTCTATAAATACATTCTTGGATCAAAGACTACAGAGTTTTGAAGGGAGAAGACTAGAAGGCAAAGGCAGCAAAATGGGGAATAAGCCTTCAACCCAAGGCAGATTTCCTGCTGCTTTGAGCATATCTTTTGTTTTTCTTATTCCAAAAAAGAAGTTAATTCCACAGTGGTGGAAGGTAAAGGCAACAAATATTTACCATCTAATGGGCCTGCCTGAGTCTGCTCTCGTGGCTCTAGAAGGTTCTTCATATCAGACTACAGAACAGCAGATAATGAAAGAGGCAAAAAATTACCTCACCAGCTGCAGTGCTGAGTACCTGCAGACATCAAGCAATGAAATCACAGAACTACAGAGGATCCGTCCTTTTTTCCCAAGTCTAACTTTGATTTATTTGGGTGATATACTTCAAAGCATTTTTTTAAAAATAAACTTAATAAATGTGATTGTAAAGGAGGTTAATTTTCACACCCAGCTTGTAATGAGGTGGAAAATAAGTAATTTTATGGTATTTCCTATGCACTTCTGAAGTAAAACGACAACATGGAGGAAAGCATGAACACAGTGATTGAATGTTGGATGCTTGGAAAATGCCCTGCTGAATGTGGCTTGTAGAAGAAAAGGATGATCAGTAAAATAAACTGTAAAATGGTAGTAGTAATAATTCCCTGTGTTAGTAATTCCCCATAGTGTGACTTGGAGAGCCTTGAGTCTTTTGTTTGCTGCAGGCCAGAAAAATCAAAGCTTTTGAATGTTACTTTTCTGTGGCTAAAATATGGGGAGATATCACCCAAATCCTTGCATTTTCAGCTGCTTTTATTCTATGTCATTCAGTGATTTGTGTGCTGATGAGAAATGTTATGGGGAAAAATGTTAAAGTGGAACAGGTAGGAAAAAACTATTCAAGTGCTCAGAATTATGTTTACTGTCTCTGTTCAGAAGCTAAAAAATAATCACAGACTATTTTCTTAGACTGGACTCTCTCTACAGACCTTATAAATTATTTTTTTTTTTCTATGTAGTTTCTACAGTTATTATGTCTTAGTCTAAAGGCAGAAGGCAAACAGCCATCAGCTTTTATTTATCTCTGCCTCTTTCTTTGTCCTGTCTCCCTAGCCTTATAATATTACTCTTTGTCCTTTCCCTCTGTGTATTTTTTTTCTTTTCTTCTTTACCAATTTGTCTCAAAATCAATAAACTAAAGGCTGAAAATTAGCATGAAGGGAAAAAAAACCCAACAAGCAGATCCAGTATTGAAAGTTTTCCTAAAAACTGAAAAACAGTGTCTCGGAGAGGACAACTTTTGAGCAATTCCTCCTGATGCAGCAGTAACTTAAATGCTAATTTTAAAACCTCTGGGAATAGCCCTCCATTGGGGAATATGAGAAGGGGCAGGGGCAGTCTTTCTTTGCTTATTGTCAATGGAGGTCACTCATTTTTCTCCAGGGATTGATAATGATGCTTTTCTGTTGGCTGTTGTGGGGCAAGGCAGATGGGGCCAGAATCTTGTGCTTCTTTTGCTCAACTTGGTGATTTGACAAAGTGGCTTAATCCCAGCAAATACTTGTAGCTATCTAAGTCATTGGGAAAAATTTTCAAAGGAAACATATTTTCTTAATGTTTATCCTGGTTTTCCAGTTTTCAGTGGAAATATATTTAGGACAGGGTGGGTTAAATAAACTTTTCAAATATTATTAATTCTGGAAGTGTTTTCCTTGTTAGTCAGGCATAACCTGTCTTTTTTGAGTTTGATGATTTTTACTACTGACAATATAACTTAACATGAAAAGGGGAATGATAGTATTGGTAAAACTACACAACTCTCAGAAGATGTTCAGTATCACCTACCATTTCCTTTCTTTTCATATAACTGTCTTTATGATGCATAAATGAAATACCTGATGGGTATGGAACAATTTTTTTTTAATTGAGGAACAGTCACTAAGCTCATCAGGATAAAACAAATTTGGTACTTCAGCAGATAAAAAAGTCTCAATTTGAACTAAGGAAGCTATCCCATTTTATCTCACATTGCATCTTCTAAATGTGTGTATGTCTGTATCTCAAAATGCAAATATGTATGCAGTAGAGAGCAAGTTTGAATCTCACTGAGTGAAAAGGTCAGTAGTTATGTGTTCAGAATGTAGGTGCAGCAGGTTTTATTGTAAAGGAAATATGTCTTTCCCGTTGAGGGAAAAATTATGAAAGACAAAAGAAAAAATATTGTTAAAAAGAATCACGGGAAGGTTTGATAATTATTTTTCTAGGGAGATATCCATGTATAGTATTTTAGAAGCAAGAATACATGCATCTTCCATGGTAGAAGAATAGTGTGGAGTCAAGTATTTAGTGGAATAAATTACTTTGGAACCATTTTGAAATCTGTCTTAATATTTAAGAGAATTTTTAAGCCCCCAAAATTGAATCCTCCTCAAAAGAAGAAAATTATTACTCAGTAGATGTATTTCATATGAATGGTGTTTGCACCTATAGATGAATTTGTGTCAGACTTAAATGAATCATTAGAACAGGCTGCCAAGGAAGTGGTAGAATCACCAGCCTAGGAAGTGTTTAAAAAATGTGTAGATGTGGTTTTTAGGGACATGGTTTAATGATTGATCCTGTAGTGTTGGGTTAATGGTTGGATTTAAAGATCTCAGAGTTCTTTTCCAGCCTTAATTATACTAACTTCTGTGACTTTTCATCCTTTTTTATCTTTTCTTTTTCTTATTTCTTGGTTGTATTGAAAAGATCATAATGCTACACCACTTTGAAGATCCATGTATCAATTCATACTTCTTAAGAGATCTTTTTCCAACCTCAGAGATGTACAAAGCTTACCAAAATGATGAGCTCATGTGCAGTTCACTTACATTGTGGATAAATAATTATAATTCAAACTGTTTAAGTGGAGTTACCCCCAAAATCTACTTGTGCATTACTCTAAAGCAACATGGGGCAGTCAGAGAGAGAAAGCAGTAGCTGTGAGTATATGTAGTACATAGGTTCAATAATGTTGAACCTGGATCTTTTCTCAGAAGCATCTTCTCTCCAGGAGGAATTGCTAATGTGGAAATGGTGAAGTCTTACTTACCCTACCAAGTTCCAGAATCTGTAAAAGAACAATATTCATGAATATAGCCTGCACACTAATAAATAAAACTGGTGTTCAATTTGTTGAAATAAGTTGCTGCAGAAATGAAGTCTGTAGAAAGCTCATAGGATTTAGACAAGGTTGCTATTTTCAAGATTATCACCATCTTATTGCCTTAGATGTGCAGAAATAGCGGGGTTGCAAAAGTTAATCATTAAATATTTACTCTATTTCTTTACAATTTTCCCCCTAATATATATTTGTCTGGTAAAGTATGCTAAGCCATGGAGTAAACTAGCAGCTATGGAGTAGGAACTGCAGGGACAATGGGTGACCAGGAAAGCCAGCAGTTCGAATGGAGGGCTAACAAGCCAAGACAAACCCTGGGTGTGTATTAACGCTGCCAGCTCAAAGACACCACGGGTCTCAGATTAATCACAGCACCAAGGGGACTGGAGGCTCTCTGAGCCAAACCACCAGCTGGTAATTGCACAGCAAAGGCTTATCAGAGCTGAGTTACTAAGAAGGTTCCATGGCAACATCCCTGAAAGAAGACCTTCACCTAAAACCTGGTGTGCCTGCATGAAGCACTTCCAGGAGCAGCGGGACTGGTTTTTTTCATGGGGTTTGGCTCAACAGCAGGGATGCCTGTGAATTCTGAGGAGACCTCATTACTTTGTTGCCATGGACATTCAAAATAAGAGAAAATCTAATTATAGGAAGAGCTTATCTGCTTTTTTCCCCCATGACACCTATAGAAAGCCAGGAATGTAACTTTGCAGCAGCCTTAGGATTGTTGCATTTTTTTTTCAGTGGCAGCAAAGGTACAAGAGCAGGGGTCTCAAATGGTTCATTCTTCTATTGTCCAGGCTACATATAAAATTTAGAGTGTTGCTTCTCCTGTAGAATAGCTCCTGTCTCTTTTATTCTCTTCAGTTCCTAGAAGCTGGTCCTATTTTTCAGTATTCCTCATAATGGAAGAAAAGTTAATTGCCAGAGGTATCCTTCATTGTAATGAAAAATATAAAGAACACCTCATCATGATCCTTTGCACTCAGTGGACCTGTCTATAAAAGCCAGAGACTTATTTTCTTAGAATGAGATGTCATCCCTGAAAATGTCTAAGGTGATCTCTGTAACCGTCTTCTGAGATAACACGTATTCTGTGATTTCTGAAACAATACTGTGTGGGTTACTGATAGGCAGCATGAGAAGGATTCAGTGTTTTCAAATCTGAAATAAATATTTTAATCCTGTTACACTCACATGACTATTCAAGAACAGTAGGACATAATTTTCCTTGAGTCAGTTTTTCTTTATGACTTTTAGCCTCCTATGTAACAATTTTAGCATCATAATTAGTAACCTTATCTTGATAGTAGACCCTGAATTTATTGCTGACTAGCTGAAAAATCTTATCTGAATAGTTTTTGACTCTTTCTGAACTCTTCATTAATTTAAGAGTTGTATCAACCATTCTACAAGTATCACATGCCTTTAAAATATACAGCATCCTATAAACACTTGGTAAAAGCGACATAAAAATAAATCAAAATCAACAGTCAAAAGTTCAGATTTGAATGACCTAGGTAAGACACTCAGATTCACACCAAAAAATATAGTGAGATCATTTTATAATTTACATTAAAATATGTAAGTTTTATTACTAGAATTTACAGGTTAAATTGCTATTGGAAATTTAAATATGAATATTCTGGATGAAATGAGAAGCATCACTGGTGGAACAGGCCCATTTGGTCAGCATGTGGGAGATCAAGGCAGTTGCAGTACCTGGTTTGGAGCAAGGAGGTGAATCTGGACTTTCCACGTGTCTAGCAAGAGTTCTGGTTAATAAACTAAAGAAACAATCTGTCTTTCTCTGAATACCTGTTTAACTACAATGGGCTGGCTCCAAGAGAAAAGGCTAAAGCCTAAAAGTGCCTTTTGCCAGCCTCAGCTGCTGGAGCTGAAGCTCCCTCTCTCTCAGCCTCCCTGTAAATGTGTATGCATCCATTTTCCATCTTTGGTAGTAAAAATGTGCCATTGAAATAAATGGCTATTTTTTTCAGGAAAGAGTTATTTGCAGATTTTAGAGACATAGAATACTTTGATTTCAAGAGAGTTTTAAAGGCCATCTAGTCCAACCCCCTGCAATGATCAGGGACATTCTGAACTAGATCAGCGTGCTCAGAGCCTTGTCCAACCTTACCTTGAATGTTCTCAGGGATGAGGAATTTATGACCACGCTGGGCAACCCGTTTTTTTTCTGGCTTGATAAAAACCTTCTATACATCTATACTCAGGACAGAGTTTTGCTGATCACAGGACATTTTTAGGGAATTTATCTGTTTTTCTGTGCAAAATTGCTTAGTGGTGCACCTTATAAAAAGTGTTTACATTCTGACAAACCTTAGGCATAATTTTGGTTTTAATTATGAAGCAGATTTTCTTAGAAACTATATATCTGCATAAGAACTGAGCTCAGTTCTTCTAAGGTCAGTATTTTCTAGGAGAGTTTCTGTCTGTAGGATGAAAATAAAACCATGGGTTACATGCTAGGAACACAAACACAACCAGCTGTATGCATGTCTTATGCTTTCTAATGCTAATCAGTGTGTGTGGGGGGTTTATTATTATTTTTTATTTTATTTTTATCATAGGAATGAAGCATTTTTATTAAGCATGTTTAATGCATTGTTCTTCAATAGTCTTCATGGACAAGCCCCAGATTATTTCACTTTCTTTAACAGCCATCTCTAAGATGCCTGACTGGCCAACTCTCCCTACTGGTAGAAAACAGCAGTTTCTCTCACTTTGAGGCAGAGCAAGTGTGAACTCTCAGGCAGTAAAGACACACTTGTGTCTTCACTTAAGTCATACTATTAAAACAGTGAAAATAAAGCCATTGGACAATAAAATACTTTCTATTCTTGAGATTTCAAAGGATTTTTGCATTTACTAAAGAAATCCTTTGGTATGTAGAGCAATTACCAATCTAAAGCATTTAGTAATCTTCTTTCACCACAATTGAAAAGTAATTTGGAAAATTAGCTGGTATGAAATTCTAGTTTATTAAAATAGAAAGGGACTGCCTTAGTGCCATTTACTTTATGAATATGCTGACAATTTGTAATAATAGGCAGTTACACTATCTGTAAAAGAGGTGAAATCAGAAAAAAGGTCAAAACAACCCAGCCATAGGGCATACTTCAGTGCCATGATTAAGTCTTTGATAATTTTCTTTGTTCTCCTTCCAAATTGTTATTTGTCACTTGATATTTCTTCTTAATGCCACTTGGTTGCACTGGTGCCTAGTCAACACTTTCTCCTTCTCTAAGTTTTGTTCAGCTTGTGTTGCTCTTGTAATTTTCTCTTATACTTCTATTGATTTTCTTTTCCTCCCCCTCCTCCTTTTCTTTAAGAAATTAAATTTTTAGCCTGGTATTTTTATTCCATGAGCAGTACCACTGGATTTAGTCGCGCTACACACAGCAAGTAATGACAATAAAATTTGACTTAGTATTTTATGCGTCCCACTAAGTACCTTTCTAAATGGAGCCCGAGTTTTCCAGCTTTATACTCAGCTCGGCTTGAAGCAATTGCAGATTGATCCCAGGCTAATTTTCTTCTTACATTGCTTATTTAAACAAATGTCTCAAAAGGAGTGCTTCCATATGCTGCCAAACATTGGCAAGAGTTTTCAGATTCATTTTCACACTTTGTAATCTACAGTTTAGTAACAACATCAAACAAGACAGCATAAAATGGCCATTTGTCCTCTTTGTGACATTTATACATGAGCTTAAATGTTGTTTTCTACTTTACCAAACATGCTGAAGCAAATGACTGCAAAAGGCTTAAAATATGTACCTTGCTATTGCTTGACATTGCTAAGTAGTTGTGAGCATGGCTGCTCACATCTTGGATGAATCTACTCTTTGCTGAGTAAAAGCTGGCTGGATGGCCAGGCCCAGAGAGTGGTGGTGAATGGAGTTAAATCCAGCTGGTGGCTTATCACAAGTGGTGTTCCACAGGGCTTAGTTTTGGGAATATTCCTGTTTAATTACTTTATCAGTGGTCTGGAAGAGGGGATTGATTCCACCCCTCTGTCAGTTTGCAGCTGATGTCAAAGTGGACAGGAGTGATCTGCTGGAGGGCAGGAAGGCTCTGCAGAGGGATCTGGACAGGCTGGATCCATGAGCTGGAGCCAATGGTGTGAAGTTCAAAAAAGTGAGGTGCTGGATTCTGCACTTGGGTCACAACAACCCCAGGCAGTGTTAAAAGCTTGGGGACAAGTGCCTGGGAAGCTACCTAGCAGAAAGTGACCTGGGGGTGCTGGTTGACAGCTGGCTGAACATGAGCCAGCCTCTGCCCAGGTGGCCAAGAAGGCCAAAGGCATCTGACTTGGATTAGCAATGGTGTGGCCAGCAGGACCAGGGCAGTGATTGTCCCTCTGTACTTGGCACTGGTGAGGCCACACCTGGAATCCTGTGTCCAGTTTTGGGTTCCTCTCTACAGGAAAGACATTGAGCCACTGGAGAATGTCCAGAGAAGGGCAGTGGAGGGGTGAATTGGCTGAGGGAGCTGGGGTTGGTACTTCTGGAGGGGACTCATGGAAGACCTTATCTCTCCCTACTTCTACCCAAAATAAGGTTGTAGTAGGTGGGAATCAGTATCTTCTCCCTGGTAACAAATGCGGAACCCAAGGAAATGTCCTCAAGCTGCACAAGGGGAGGTTTAGATTGGATATTAGGAAAAAATTCCAAAGGGTTGTCAAACACTGGAACAGACTGCACAGAGAAGTGGTGGGGTCACTATCCCTGGAAGTGTTTCTAAGACCATGTAGAAGTGGCACTTGGGGACATGGTTTAATGGTAGGCTTGGCAAAGCTGGGTTAACTTTTGGAATACATGATCTTACAGGTCTTTCCCATCCTTAATGAAGCCTTTTGCGATTCTGTGAAATATAACCAGGCAGGGACAGCTGTGAAGGGCCACCTCAGCCTCACTGCTGGCACCCCTGTCATGTACAGGCCACATGTTCTTTCTGGGAGAGCTCTGGCTAAATGGGCTTTCTGGGCATTTGGACAAATTTTGGGCTTCACCCTGACCCTTGAGTTAGAGCTTGCCGGTTTTTAGCCCTTTGTTCAGTGTGACTTAAATAAACCCAAATAACTTCAAGTAATTGAGGGTTTGTTTTATGAGCTTTACTGGTTACACATTTAAGTAAAGTCACTCCTCCTGCACTGAGGAAAACTGTGGCATCCACACCTTGGTTTACTTGATACTCCTCACCCTTAGCATCTCTATGACTGCACTATTCTGCAGCTCCAGGTTCTCTACAGTATTCAGTGAGTGACTAATAGGACTTGATTAGCTGCAAAAGGGAAGGGGGAAGGACTAATCAGGGTTTAGCCTTCTCCACTCCTTCTGGGAGTCAGCAGCCACTCTGTCCCAGAGTCAGCAGAGAACAGTTCAGTCAGACAGTGCAGGCACAACCCTCATTCAGAGAGCTTAATTCACCCCTCTTTCATCTCAAAACTTGTCTTTAAGTCATTAATTATGTATGAATGAAGGAGGCAGAGGAGGTGGGAGGGGCAAGGTTTAGGGGCTGTATGAAAAATTCATTTTTCTCTAGTTTCAGCTACTTCATTTTTCACTCTTACTTTTGCCAGGCACTAGAATAAGTCAACAAACAATTCTAAGTATGGAGCAAAGAAGATTAAGATTTAGGTATCATTGGCATATAATCGACAGAGTTTTTACCCTTTCTGGAAATGAATCATCCTTTTCTTGTTAAAAAGGTAAAGAGAAGACTCTGCAGGATCTTGAGCTCTTTGGGGAAAAGTCAGTACTTATCCCACACAATCCACTGGGATCATCTTAAAAAGAAGCGACCAGGCTAATCTTAAAGTGGCTTTTATTTATTCCCATAAAACATTTGAATGGCATGATAATCATCTGCTGCCTCAGAACCACAGTCAGGTGGCAGTTCCCCATTCCCTCACCAGAGCAGTGTAACCACTTACCAGCAGAGCTGTGCTTCCACGTGCTGGGAAGCCAACTTGCCGTGAAACATGATTAACTGATAATGCCCACAGAAGTGTTTTGTAAATAATAATTAAAGAGACTTAATTGTTTTACTCTGTCATTGTTTATTTTTGTTTGGTTGGTTTGTGTGATTTTTTGTTTTCGTTTAGTCGAGGTTTTTTTTTTGTTTGTTTGTTTGTTAAAAACTTCTGTATCAGATGAGCTGGTCTGTAGATCAGATATCTATATCCTCATACAGACATCTGAAGAATACCACAGTTTTCTCTTTTAAAGAGAAGTCTTAAAAGATGTTCTGTAGCTCACATTTATCTCCTTTAAGTATTCTTTTGTTTCCTTTGGAGTCACAGCTCTAGCTTGCTCCAGAAAAGTGAGAAGGTTATAAAACTTCCAGCTGAGGATCTTGATGAGATGAAATGCAGGGAAGATGACAAAGTGGTGACCTGTTTTGGCAATTCTGCCTTTGCTCCAGGGTCCTGGCACGTGTGCCATGGCCAGCTGTGGACAGAAGTGCAGCTGGGGGGAGGCAGCAGAGGTGTCAGCAGGGTGATAGATAGAAGAGCAAGGCAGATGGCCTTGCTCCCAGCTCCTGCTGGGATCCTCTGAACTCCTTAATCCCAGCCACTGAGCTCCTCAGTGCCAGTTAGCTCTTGTCTGTTTAACTCCCCTCATTTTTAAAGTCCTAGGGTCAGAAACCTTTCAATGCCTGCCCCAGACTCTCCCTGCAGCAGTTTGAGGGTGGCTGGTCTCCTCATAACTACCCAGGGACTTTTCTGTGGAGGAGGACATGTCTTGGGACAGAAGCTATCCCAGTGCTCAGGACTTTATTGGGTTGGTTTCTGAAGGTCACAATGGAGGTCTGTACCAGTAATTTTTTTCAATATGTAACATGAACTTCTGTTATTGACAAGTAAAAGCATAGCACTAGTTTTATGCTAAATATTTAGTCTGCTGTGAGCAAAATATGTGTACAAAAGCTGTTTGAGTAACATTGGATATACTTTCTCATCTCTCTTTTCCCCCTTGCAGGACTTTTGAAGAGCATAAAACACACCATTTCCTGAGAGCTGTGTTCACACAGAGAGCTAACATTTCTGGATGCAGAGAGACAAGAGAATTTTGTTTCCTTGGCAACTGGAGCCACCAGAAAGTGTTTCCAGCATCTCCTACCTTTATACAGGTTCACTATCACTGTAGCTTTGGTCAGTCACATAGTAAAAACAAATATTAGCTGAAAAAGCATCTTGATAGTGTGCTCTGCTTAACTCATGTGTTCTTCAGCCTCTAGAACAGGTGATCTCTGGAAATGATCCTGTTCCAAAGTGTCCAGTGTTACAGCTCATGGCTGAACCTCAAGGCCTGTCCTATCCTGCATTTGACTGAAACTCATAAAGTGTGATGGTTTTCTAGAAAACAGTGTCAGGAACTGAACAGCTTTCACTCAAAGCCTGAGTGTGCTGAGGTGATGGAGCTGGGTCTGTGCTGCAGCACAGTGAGCAGATGGCATGGTGCTGCACAGTCGTGCCAGTGATTCAAAGCTGTTCATTCTTACCTCTGAGTCAGGGCTGAATTAATGTACCACCACATCTTTAAGGTTTTAAAACACTGTGCTGGTGGGGGCAGCTCTTTAACTTGTGGTAAGAAAAAACACAGTGCTGAAGGAATTCCTACCTGCTATTGCTAAATATCATATATTTCCCTCCCCCCATTTCTTATTCATTCAAAGAATTTCACTAGGATTGCAAAAGAAAACACTTTACAGATACAAAATTCCCGGTTTATGTTTGCCCTTCCACTTATATTGTGTAGCTGATTTTTGATTGAGGCAGAGAACCTGGGGAAAATAAAAAATTGTGTAAATGCACATGTTGTAGTTCTTAGGTATCAGGCAGCTGAACGTGATATTTTTTTTCACTTTTGAGGGCTGGCGTTTACAACTTAAACAACTTTCTATAATTATGGAATTTGATATATAGTTTTGTATTCTTAATTTAAAAAGTCCAAGTGGTTTCTGTCGTGCTTCCCAAAGTTCAGTGCGGTGAACACTTATTGGTTCTAAAGTATTACAGAAAAAAGTTGGGGGGCATGCAAGCCACATATTTGTAAGAACATTCCTGGAGGAAACTGGCAGCTGAGTGGTGAGACAATGTTTTTTTTTATGCTGTCTTTCTTCTCTGAGTATTTCCTTTCTTTCCTTTGAAAGCAAGGCCTTCCTCTGATGTAAGCCCTTAGAGGGAGCAGGGGTTTCTGACATTGGTGTATGGGCAGTCTGGATTAGGTCACCTGCCTTCCTCTGCCCTCAAGACTCCAGGACACTCCTGCTCCTTTGCACAGGACTGTTGGGAAGGGTGCAGAGGCACTGTGCAGTTAGGTATTGAAGGAGAGGAAGATGGTGATGCACACTGGTTTTCCCTCTGCTTTAGCTTTTCTTTCGATATCATGGTGTTTGTTTCTGGCACCTGCAGTGAGACCAGTTGCTGCTGATAATCCTGATATTCATGTTTTCATTAGCAAAGCCAATGCAAGAAAGGAAAATATTATTTTTTTTAACAGTGCATATGATTTTGATTTGACTTTCAGAAGACATCCCATTTCTCTTAGCCAAGTACTTTCTTTCTACTGCATCACCAAGTCCTACAGCAACCAAGTGCCAAAGCTGGAACACACATAAACAGAAAGCATCAGGCAACTTAAACATTGCCTCTGGCTCAACCTGTAATTTGCAGTGTTGTGGTCAAACTTCACCTCATTCCAGTCCCATGTAGCTACAGTGCAAATTCCATGAAGGGCCAGAGACTACAACTTTGAGCACACCTTTTTTTGTGCTAACTCAAAAATCCATGGAGAGTTTCAGCAAAAATTTAGCTAGAGAATGAGCAGCTTACTGTCTAACCATTAGTGTTTGAAGAAGCTGTGAGTATGCTATTTATCTTACCCTTTATGTATCATCTGTGCTGTAGACTTACTCAGAGCAATAAGAGATTTTCTTTCTCCTGTGGAAGCTCTGGGTCTACCTGTAGCAGTTTCAGAGTGACAAAATGATTTATCATAAGAGTTAAATTATCAACGAGTGCTGAAACATAAGATAGCAATCTTAAATTTTTCCTGTATATTTTAATTGCAGAATGTAGAAAATTCTGGGGAAGATGCTAATAAGAAGTTGAAAATTGCCAGTAAAACTATTTATGAGAAGAAGTAACAGTATTTCCCTTCATTACATGGGAAGGAGACTATGGATTGCAGAGGATAAAAACAGAATTGGAGTATATTTTATGTTAGGATCTACTTCATCCTCAAAGAAATGATTACTTCTCAGGTTTGAGTCCCCATCTCAAGGACATTTCTGTCACACATCTGTTATTTTGCATTTTTATGCATCATCATTAAATGTGAAAATTTTAGACAGCTCTATACACATGATCATGAGCAATTACTGAAGTTCTGGAGAAAAGTGACCACAGTTAAAGCCATTATCACATTTGAACAAGCCTTTTATTCTAAGAGAGGGGATTCTGTACCTTTTAAGCCTCCTACATGACTTCTCACTCAGAGTTGACATAATTCAGTCTCTTGATTATAGGTTTAGAAAAAAAGTGGTTTAGAATAGAAAACTCAGTCATATCACAGACATTCAACAAGAGGAACATGAAGTAAAATTTCAAGATTGGAAAAGCCTGAAGGAAACCCACAGCCTCTCTCTTTCTCCAGAGTCTGGTTTTCTTGCTGCACATTTGAGAGGCAGCCAGTCTGGCTGATCCCAGCCTGTTCTGAAGGAGTAGGAATAGCTCGGGGTCCTGCCTTTTCACTCCCAGTTTGCCATTTAGAAAGAGTTCTGGTGGGGATTTCAAGGTCTGTGTGCAAGTTAAAGGATACTTGAACACACATTGGTGCCTTGCCAACTCCTGCTTGAGGGAGTATATGAGGGATAAGCTCTGAGGGATGTGATTCTGTACACACCACATCCCTGTTTCTGGCTGCAGCTGGGAGAATGGAGTGCTACTGGGAATTCTGGGCTTCTCACATGGTGTGGGACAGCTAGAAAAAAATGTACAGTAATTAAGGTGCTGCCCTTTTCTTTAGCTGCCAGCTTCTGACTTTGGAGTTGCAGGTGTAAAGGAACAGGGACACAATGAGAAATGTTTTGGACACACAGTTGTGGAGTTGAGACATGAGAGAGCTGATGGACCAGGCAAGGCATCTAAACTTAAAATTCCTCTTTTATTCAATGTCTAATAGTCTGAAATCCTGTGGGATTCAATAAGGTAAAGAGGATTATTTCTTGAGGCCTGGGAGTGCAGGGGAATTGAGGAAAGACAACTTGGAAAAGTGTATTATAATAAGCATTCATTCATAACAGAACTTATTTCTTGCTTTTCTTTTAATTTATCCGCATCTCGGTGTTTAGAAAGAAGTCATGTGAGCCTCCGAGCTGCGGGGACAGAGACAGTGGAGAACGTGTGCATCAGTGCAGAGTGCTGCTGGAGCCCTGGCAGAGCGAGAGGGAGGCAGAGGGAGCCTGAGAGAGAAAAGGCGAAGTGGTGGGAGCTGGAACAGCAGCAACTGCTGCTGCTGCTGCACGGAGCAGCTCATGCCTGGGAACCGGCTCTGCTGCCAGCACGCCTCTCTGAGGGCGCAGGTACCTCACATTCAAAAGTCCTAGGTGGTCAGTGGCACTTCCAGGAGCCAAGCACAGCGGCTTTATTCTTTTCTTTTCCTGCAAAGAGCACCTGTTTGAGGACTCCGCTTCTTTTCCTGGACTGAAAGGTATTTTTTGTCATTAATGTGTCTTTTCCATGAAAGCAGGTGTGGGATCAGGAAAAAATAACTCAGGGTAGGGTGCTAAAGCAGGTGTGCAGAGAGGTGGTGGATTTCTCTGTCTCCTTTTCCTTTATAGCAGAGCTCAGGCAATGAGGAGCCCCTGTTAGGATGGAGTTTGACTTAAAATATGAAAGATGGGAAAAGACAGGGTTAAAGTGTGGGGGTGGATCTGAGCTGTTCCCATCTGGCTTGCTTCACTGTGCAGCCTTTGAAAGTGGAGGAAAACTTTCCTTGTGCACTTGGAGAAGCAAAATCACATAGCAAGATGTAAAACTTGCAATCATTTAATATGAATGTGATTTGCTTAAATCTCTGCTTGGCAAATTACTGTTCCCATCACAGCAGAGCTCCCCTTAACACATACAAGTTTCAGAGGTCTTAATGTTCTGTGGCAGTGAAAATACTTCTGTTTCTTTCTCTCTCTTCCCTCTTTCCAGCTTACTTGCCTCCTGCTGGGTGCACTCTCCTCCTGGTTTCCCTCCTGCCTGTGGGGACTGTACCCCTATGGATGCCCCCATACAGATTTTCCGTGAGGAGCCAGACTCCACCTGCTCCCCAGGGCCCTGCCGACCCGCCAGCACCAGCAGCAGCTGGCTCTCGGGCTGGCCAGACTATGACAGCAATGCCACTGGGGCATTTGGGGACGGCCAGCACAACAACACCAGCATCTCCCCTGCCATTCCCATCATCATCACTGCTGTCTACTCGGTGGTCTTCGTCGTGGGCTTGGTGGGAAACTCCCTGGTCATGTTTGTCATCGTAAGGTAAGAGGTTTTGGGGACTGGTTGGAAGAGGCGCAAAAGATTGTCCCCAAATTTGGCAGGGTGGGGGATTGGGTGGATTATGGAAGCTCCACCATGAGGAACTGGAAAAAAGCAACTGAAATGACCCAAATCTTGTCAGTCACAGTGGTTTGCCTGGACTTGTGTTAGACACAGAAGGGACAAGCTGCTAAATGTGATAAATCCTGCAGCCTGAGGGAAAGCGCTTTCTGCCTGGAGCCGTGTTCGTTGGCTGCCCTCTAGGGATGAGACGCTGCTGGCATCCGAGGGAAAAAGGCTGGAGTGAAGGAAGGAAACTTCTACAAGGCAGCTTTTATTTCCACTGTGAGGAGACCCTGAGGGACAGCTTATGTGTCATGTGGACACTGATACATCGCTGCCTTGGCACCTAATGTTTTGTTTAACAAGGAGGGAAAGCCAGGAAATGATGAAGATAGGAGGAATGGCTTAGTATAAAGCAAGGGATGTTTTTTCTCTGCTCAGCAGAGTTTAACCCCAGTTGTTAGAAGAAAGCAGAGAAGGTGCTGAAATATCTTTTCCGTTGCTTTTCAGGAAAGAGGAGAAAGCTCTGTGTGTGTTAGTGAAGGTTTCAAACTAAACCACTTAGTGAAATACACTTATGCACTTATGCTTGCATTCACTCTTGTGTATTGGTGTATATTTTAGCCTGCACTGTTCTTCCTCTCCCTTTTTATCCTTTTCATTTGCAATCTATAGACATGCTTGGACAGTGCTGCTCAGCAGCGTGATAATCACGCAACTTTTTGGACTCTTTGCACAGCCTGTTTGAATTCTGATAAAGTTTCTGGGAAAAAGAATCCCAGAACTGTGGAATGTTCATTTCTCCAATGAAATCAGCTTGTACATGGAAAAATGGAGGTGTTGGAAGGGATTCTCTTTTGTAAAGCATGCATGATAAGGGTCAAGCAATTGCAGAATGATGAAGTAACTGTCAGACTTGATGTAAGCGGAAGTTATGAGAACCTCTGAAGTTGTTGATAAGGTACTTCCAAAAGACGAGTTATGATCAGGTGAATACTCTTGACTAATGAGAATAAAATTTCATTTACTAGTCAATGCAATAAAGAACTTTCTGTCACCAGTTTAAAAATGTGGTTGGCTCTAGTTTGTGATATTGTGATTTTTATACCCCTGCATGCCCTTTTGTCCTTCTTTCAGAGTAGAGATTTAATTTCCTTTTGTATTTCTCCTTTAAGAAAAGAGACTCCATACTTGACAGTCACACAGTTGCAAAGGCAGAGATTTTCTAAGGCATCATCAGTCAGTAACAAAGATAGCTGATTAACTGGCCTGGGCAGCAGAAGGAAATCCAAACTTAGACCTAGAAGTTGGCATATATATGCACTGGTGCGTATATATTTGCTTTTTTCTCTCCTGCTACCCTCCTAAGACTATTTTTGTGAGTCTCTATATAGCTATTGCTCACTTTCCTTCTAGTTCCTGCATTAGCCTTTCCTTGAATTTTCTCTTGGCCCATCTCTTGATTCCATGGTAAAAAAAAAATATTACAAAACACCCATTGGGTTTTTTAAAATTTTTTATTTTCTTTTTGTTATCATTCTCTCCTAGGTTTTTTGTGTGGCAAATGCCTTAAACACTGATAGAATCATTAGCTGAAGTGCAGGCATATACAAGCCAACAGTTTTAAACATTTCTCATAACCTTGAAATATTTCAAGTGTTCATGCAAAAGGTTTATTTTCTTCATTTTTGTCCAAACCTCTCATCTCCCTCCATTTTTTCCTCACATATACTCTTTGCATGTCTCAGGATGGGTTATAATGACCCATGAACAATGCATTACAGTGATGTACTTTTGTGAGGAAAGACAAGGTCTGTGGGAAGTCTGTGAGAGAAGATGGTAAGGGAGAGGCAGATCCAGTCCCCCACCCATCCCACAACACCTCCCCCTCCAGCTGCCACAACTCTAAAGTGGAATGGGGATATATTGTCTAATATTTTTAGAATAGTTCAGTTGGAATTACTACAATAATAATATAGCTCAACTGCCTGACACTCCACATCTGACACTGGGTCACTTTTTGGGTGATTAAAAAAAGACCCCTGGTGTTCTAAGACTTTCAGTCAAAGTGTTGAAGCGTCAGTGCTGTGGTAGATTTAGGAGACTCCAGAATCTTGACATGCCCCAGAATCAGGCTCAAATTCAGCCATAGCCCGTGGCATAGGCAGGCCTTGGCCAATTCCTTGCTTTGATACCACTACAGGACTGGATTTGCTACTTCTGCATAAGGGCTGCTAAAGAAGCTCATGGGAACCAGTGAGTCAGCATCTCAGCAGCTTGTGCTGCGTGAATGAAATCTCTTACAGGCCTGGAGGGGTGTTTTTCTGCTGAGAGGGAAAACTCGGAGTTTACTCAGAGGAAAAAAATAACAGGAGAATGCCACTTCAATCACATGCAAAAACTCCTGACAGAAAAGTATCTGAGTTTGATACAGGTCCTGAGAGGAGAGGTTTGTGTTGAAGTCTGATTGGGAATGGTCCTTTAGCACAGTGTTGACAGCCTGGCCTCTTAAGCCAGTTATCAGGAGACTTTGATTCTTCTCTTGGTTTTACTATCAGGCTTCTACACTTTTTCCTGTGCTGATGAGGTCACTTCATGGTTTCCTCACATGTAAAGTGGAGATACTGGCATTCACAGTCTGTAAAGACACAGCAACAGTTAGATTGAAAAGCCAAAGTCAAGTTATCTGACCTCACCTGAGGAAAGTCCTACAGCTGGGTGGGTCTTGGCATTACCAGAATCTACCCCAACCCCAAACCTTTTCTTTTGAGATTAGCTTTTCTTCTGAGGTCTCAGAAGATATTCCTGGAGGTAAAATATTTGGCTGAAGGGGATGAAAAATTCTATTTGTCCTTGGAACAGAAAGGCTTTTTTCTCCTTTCCTCTTCTCTCGTGACTTTTTTTCTTTAAAATTTAGTGCTGACTGTACGCAAAATGGTAGATTCTTGTGACAGTTTCACAGAACAGAATCTCCCAACTGAAGTTGCAGCTTTAACTATGAACTTGCACTTATCAAAACCAGAAACATACTCTGATAAAACTCTGGGAGATGCTCTCCCTTACCCTCTCCAAATGCACTTTTTCTATGTATTTATCTTAACTTCATTGTTTCTGAAGTAATTTACTGAGACCAACTGATATCAACAGGATCTCAAAGAGCCAATCCTGTATTTCTTTTAAAATTATCTTTCATGCTTCCAGTGAACTGAATAATTTTCTACATTCAAGAATTTTTAAGAAGAGGTTGTGTTACAGATATGTAGATTGATTCCTAAGGGAAAAGAGAAACCTTATAATCCTTCACTTAGTCTAATGTGGAAGAAAACATTTTACCACTAATACATTTTTGTTCTTATATTCATTGAACTGAACAACATCTTACATAACAGGAAGAGTGTATTAAGAAATGTCATATAAAATTGACTCCTTTTCAGATTGTTTTTAAAATTTCTTCATCTTTCATTCTAAATAAGAATGAAAATATTTTTTAAAAGTACACATCAATGAAATTGATCCAATACATTAGTTTAAATTAATAATAGATTTTGATACCATCAGAAGATCACTTGTTAAATTGTTTTAAATTGTTGTCCTAATTTTATTAAATTATATTTGGAAAGAATATTGTTCTGAAATGAAAATTTAAGCTCCAGAAGAGTCAACCTAACTGAATTACCTGTTCCTTATTGCTGGCAGTTTGCATGATTTCCTTCTTTTATGAAATCAAGGGTTTGGCTGTTAAAGGCAAAGGGTGAACTGTACTATACTTTGTGAAGTTTGGGATTTTTAGCCTTTCCTTTGCTAATCAAAAATCTGACAGCTTGCTACTACCAGCAGAGAGGCATCAAATGGATTGATAGCAATTCATCATGGATTTCAAAGAGCATTTAGCCTTACCTCACTGAATGGAGGTAATTTTGATCAGTTCTGCAGCATTAGTTCAAATGTGACATAATTTCCATCACAACTGTGAGGACTGATCATTACCAAAAGCTTTTACAGATGGCACGAAGAACAAGGCAACAGGAAACATGAAAGAGGACAGACTTAGAAAAGACTATCAATAGTTTGACAACACATTGACCATTTAAACAAAATGTTACTATTTCTAATACTTTTAAAACCCAGCAAGACAGTGACTAAGTGAGACCTAGGATTTATAAACTGACAAGAAACCAAACTCATGGTCATGCTGTGATAAGAAGAACTGATACTGAATATAGGCAGGGAGGGCAGAGGAAAGGCTTGAAAGGAATCTTTACTACAGACAGTATTAAAGAGAGGCTATAGCTTATAGTGAGCAATGTGTTTGGCTTCTGAAAAGTAATTTGGTATCCATCCAGACATTTCCGCTGGGCTAACAGCCAGGTAATCATTTAGTTCAGAGAACGGCATAACTGGAATCGGTGTCTGGAAGCAAGATGAATTACAGAGAACCTTTTTGAACTGGAAGAAAGTGAAAAATTAGAAGAACTTTCCAGTTTGGCTGCTGGCAAGGCAGAAAGCATGAGATAACTTTCTTGTCAGATGGGAGAGTGGTGGGTAGCTCACAATCCTGGATGAAGCAAAGGGTGCACAGTGAGGAGATGGTGTTGGGGAGGGCAGACTGGCTAAGCCCTTCTGGTGAAGAGGATGAGATGAGGGAAGAGTGGGGACCTTTCATTTAGGTATTTTTCTGAGAGAGGATTTTGAATTTGCTGAAAGGGTGTTGCAAAAGAAAATTCTTAACTGGGTGATTTGGATTCCTGGGACACATTAAGGAGAAAGGAAGATAATCTTCCCATCTTGCCCATTCTCACTGTCTAAACCGTGATTAATTGTCCCTTTAAGTTAAATTCTCTGAACCAGATGGTTCCTAAGAGGAGTTTTGATTCCAGTTACATATTTCTTTCTGAAGAAAAAGCATCCAGCTACACTTAACTTCCAGAAAGCATACTTCAGGTCTCCATTTTGGTCCTCCTGTCTCTAAATAACAGGTAATTCTCGCAAACTGAGGAATCTGTGCTCTTCTCCTTAAGGAAGACTTTGTGCTTTGCTTATTGCTATCTTCTTCTGTGAATTTACAGATATGAGGAAAAGGCAGTAGGAATATAATTTTGTCTACAGACAGACATGAGTGCATAAACTGGATTACTTGTGGGCAAAGGGGGTGTACAGATGCAACATGGATATTGGAAGAAGGATATCTGATCGTGCTGGCATTCCACAAAATGTGAAAAAGATATGAATGAAGAATATGTAAAGCTGCACAGCCCTTTTAAAAAAAGTACACAAAAATGAAATTGATTTAAGACATTGATTGAAGTTAATACTAGATTTTGATAACATCAAAATATTACTTGTTAATTTGCTTTAAATTGACATGGTTCATTGGGAAGCTGTCATGCCAGGCTATGAATTACATTTGAAATATTTATTTCTCCCAAAGCCAGAAGGTTCAGCTCTCATTATTTCTAATACTCATGCAACTTAAAGTTAATTTTAGGCAGCTTGCTGTTTTTGGTTTCGAGACATTATTTTTAATGAAATCTCTGTGTTTTCTGCATGAATATGAGTATGAGAAGACAATATTCTTCATTGTATGAATTTCTGCAAATTCATAGTAAGAAAGTGAACAGAACCTTTGTGTTTTCTTCATTTCTTATATTAATCCACCTTTGTAGCGTGCAGCTGCTCATCTCTGCTCCAAAAGAGTTCCCAAATTTAGCTGTGCTGCATGTGGAAACAGAGGATTTTATATTTGCTAAATGCAAATATACCACTGCATTGTTGCTAGTCCAGCCACAGTGGTTAATGTAGAGCAACTGGCAAAAGGCTCCTTGAGTAGTGACAGGTGAGACAGGTGAGAAGCTGCATGGATTAGTTCAGACAGTCTATTCAATGTCCATTTAGTGTTCACACTCAGAAAGGCTTTGTTTTACCATGCTGTGGGATGTTGGACTGCACCAGAACCTCCTGTTAGACTCACCTTTCAGAATGCCTGGCTTGTTTAAGGGCACAGGAGAAGAATATTTTTACCATGGAAGCTACAAGCTGTACTCTTCTGTTGATTGTGACTTAAAGTTTTCTGCATTCCACTTGAATCATCTCCTTTGGGAATGTATGTGTTCAGCTGGTCTGTTCTGTGGGCTTCCCTGAGGCAGGTAAAACAGATAAATTGGAGGAGTCCAGAGAAAACCTCCCAGCTGCCTCCTAAGAGGGACTGATGACCTCTTCCTGAGCTGGCTCACTACTGGTATGTGCATTTGCTGTCTTACCACATAATCCAACACCTTTATAGAATGAAGTCCCTTGTCTCCCATTAAACTTTATTATGGGAGTGTTGACCAGAGATCTGAGTCTCCATACATCTGAATGTGTAGCTGTCCTATAAAACACTCCCAGCTGTATCAGTTGTTATTCATCCCACTGGCAAAATGGAGATCAGGTGCATTGTTTTGGGAAGAAGAGTGATACCCATACCCCAAGACCCTGAGTGAGTGGTTTCTGAGCTCTTTCCTTCCTTCTGTCCTGCCAAAACCTCTAGGGGAAGCAAATATTCAATAACAGTTGTCTGCTTCCAACAAGGAAAGAAAGACCTTGAGAAATCTTTTCCTGGAGCTGTTACCCCTGCTTCCTTGAGCAATGAGATTTGTTCTCCTTTCCAGACAATCTCAGTCCTACTCAATTCTCTCTCCCATAAACCCATGGGAAGCACTTTGCCAAGGGAACTTATGTCCTTTATTAAAAAAAAAATAAAAAATAAATTCTTCCAGGAAAAAAGAATAATAGGAATAACAGGAAAAGTGGATGTTACCAGAGACAGAGATTCAATGTTCACTAAAGCAATGTTCTTGTGACAAGTAAAAAGGATTAGGATGGTCTGTGTAACACCCTGGGAACTCCCCATGGCATGACTGGTCACTGGGAAACATCTGCAGCAGCATGAAGTTTTTCAAGAGATAGAATAAGTTGCTTGACAAGGTCAGTATTCATCTCTACTCTCTATTGAGAGCAAAAAAATCTGGTTCATAGTCTAAACTAATTGCCCAGGCTCTTTCATAATATTATTAGACATAATGGTTTTAGATAAAATACCAGTTTAGTGAAATTCTGCATTCTCACTGATTCATTTTAAGCCACAGTGAATCACAGCACCTTGACCTCTGACCTCTCCTATCAAAGCCATGGAAGGAAATTTCACAGTACTTTTTTCTACCATTTTATAGTTTCTTCATAGAGAGGCTCTTGAGCTCACATAAAAATATTAAAAGCCTTTATCATAGAAGGAGAAAATTTAATCCATTTTTATTAAGTAGTGTGAATTTTCTTCCACATTGACCATGATATGTGCAGACTTGAACTAATTCAGAGCCTTGCTCTTTAGCTCAGGAAAAAAAGCTTTCACATCCAATCTAAATCCACAAGATCTTGTTCAGGCTCAGTTTATGGCTAGTGGAGAGAAGAAATGGGAGTGGAAAATTGTAAGGATTTTAACTGTATCTTTTGACATTCACATAAATTATGCTCTCTACGGGGGAGAATAAAAGACAAAATTGTGCTTTTCTTTTTTGAGTTGCTTTAGAATTGGAATCCTTAGATGCTTATTAGTGAAGAGAATTCCACTTTACAATATAATTTTGTAGACAACAATTTTTCGTCGTGTCCTAAAAGATTTGATGATTAAGACAGGCAACCATTAAATATGTGCAGTAACAATGTTTTCCTTTATTTCAAGTGTCACCTGAGGTTCTCTGCTGCTAAAATGTGGCAATTTAAAGCATGATAATGTTGTATAACCCAATACAAACATGAAAACGGCATCATATTAATTTTTATATTCTTTAAATGATCTTAGACTTAATTTCATCTTGGCATAAGATTTTATATTGGATTACGAATATTCAAGAGAGAGCTGAGCCATCCTTTCAACATGGTATGGGTTTGGAATAGATCCTCCTGTCTTGTTTTTCTGGTTTTTTTCTTCTTATTCTGACGCAGTATTATAGTGAGTGTACTCAGAATACAGTCTTGAGGTTTAGAGCTTTCCTGACTAAGCTTTTCAGCTGCTTGATCTCCATATACTTCATTCAGAGTAACCTGGCGGAACAGAGCCTGCATCCTGCTGATAGGTGTTTTTGCAGTTTGCTTTAGATGTACTTAAGCTTTAATTTTCATTCACTTACCCAGGTATCTGTGAAAAAAATCTGTGTTTGCTATTCCTCATTCTATTTTATGCTTTTGTACTTTCCCTCTGCAACTGGAGAATGCTGTAGTATATTTGTTAGTTTTGCTCCTTTCCCCATCCCTCATTTCACACTGCAGGGAACATTTCATTATTTCATCCTATTACAGTTACATGAAAAATTTGACCAGAGCCTCTTTCTCACCTTTTATCAGCCTTTCTGATGTTACAGTGTACTTTAGAATCACACTCCTCTCCTCTGCTTGAGATAATAACTTTAAGGGGCTCTTCTAGCAGATTTTTTTCTGAAGGCACACCAGATCCTTGGTAGCATGCTTCCCTCTTCTGTTACCACAATTTCATTGATAGCGTAGGCTGAAGGTGTGATTTCTTCTTATTTACTGTCTTAAAAGCTTGTCTTAAAAGCATGTTCTACTCCAGAGGGAAAAGAACAGTAATGATGAGTCGACTGAGAAGCGGGGGAAAATTTCTAGGGGTCAGTCTCAAAGTACTTTCCATTTTTGGAAAGCGAACAATGCCTAATAGTTTTGAGAATTTTGTTTTTGACATGCAAGTAAACACAATTTAAAACTTGTTCCTTAAAAAATTCATCATATACCCATCAAAAAAAAAGTTCCATATGAAAGTGTTGTGTTTCATCTTGACTATTTTTCTGCTGTTTTGATATATCTTCCAGTTTTTAGTCTACAGAGGCTTGAGGCCTGCTTATAACTTTTCAAACAGTCTTGAGATCCACTAGCTTAAGTGATCAGTTTTTTTATGCTGCTTGAAATTAGATTCTAGCACCTGGTTTAAAAGAGGGACTTCCTATTCTTATAGGAACATAATCTTCCTATTCTTCTATTGTATTAGAAATATTGCCATTCTCTTAAGAAGTCCCACTATTTAACAAATCATTTTTTAGACGTGGGATTTCCCATGAGTAGTTTATAGAGCCATGGACTATAAAACTATAATAATCATTGAAACTTGTACCTCAGGCACTAAGAAAATGTGTGTAATTGCTACTGTGCCACCTATGCTGCACTTATGTCCAGGTTTACCCTCTCTGTCCTGCTAAAGCAATTGAAGCAGATAGAAATATTTTTAACTTCAATGAATTCAGATATTTGATCAAGAATTTTAATTTTTCAAAGGAAGACAGGATTCCCCTAACAAAATCACTGTTTTTACCTTGTTCAAGTGGATGGAGAGTAGGGTGAGAAAAGCCCAGACCACAAGAAAATATTTCCTTCTATGTTTTGGTGCAGTAGAATGAGTTATAGGAAAGCAGTCAAATCCCTCATCTTGTGGACCTTATCAGGGTCTGCTTAAAAGGTCTGGCAGCAACAGCAGTCACTCCATTACTTTATTTGGACTTTTGACTAAATCTGCAAGTACATATCTTCAAAGGCATGTAGGCATTTAATAATTTTCAAGTGTTTAATTAAAAACATTCAAAGGAGTTTGCATGATTAAGTCAGGATTCTCAAGGGCATTTCTGAATTTTAGAAACTTCTTAATGAATGTATGACTTTATCTATACTGCCTAATAACTTTAAAGGCCAGTACCTCATTTATACAGGCCAATATTTCCTGGGAAAAAATAATCAAGGTCTTTACTAGCCCTATTTTACAGCACTTTGCTATTCTTCCACTAGAAGAATAGGGAGGAGAAAAAGGGGAAGGGGTACTGGGAAAATATGGCATATAGAGCTGTAATGACACACGCATCAAAGAATTGAATTAAGCTTGCAACGAATGGGAAATGTGAGATATAAAGACTTTCAGATATTAGCTTTTTCAAGGTTAATAAAAGCTTCTTGGATATTTTCTCTCAGTTTTCTGATTTTCTTAAAGGAAAAAAGGTCAAGCTGATTCTTCTATATTTTGAAAGCAAACTTTCCCTATCCAAACCCTTGATGAAGTTTGTAAAGATCTACAGAAATAATGATTCAGGAGAATGATTACTTGTGTCACCTCTGCATATCAAAGGTCATTGTATTTCTTCTGAATGTTCCTGTGTTGAGTCTTGTAACTTGCATTAGACTGACTCAAACCCTTTGTAAAGCAGCAGACCTTGATTTGCAGGCATCAGTGGATGGAAAAATTACCCCTTTCTTTTTCCTCATAATAATCACCTTAGCTGTTAGGAAACAGCTGACATTGTTTCTATGTTGAATTTGTCTCTCTTAAGAGTTTTACGTATTTGTTCTTGTCATGCTTTTCTGTGTAGTCTGAAAGAAGTCTTCAGTACCTGCTATTTTCTCCCTGTGAAGGTCTTCAGACACTGTAATCAAGTCACCTCTTGGTGCTCTTTTTGATAAACTAAATGTGCTCAGCTCTTTAAGTTTGTCAAAGAATTTTCTCCAGTCCCTTCACTTATTTTTAGTGCTTTTTATGCAGCCATTCCAACTTTCTACAGTCTTGTTTTTTGCAATATGAACAAGACTGCAATTCCAAATATCATCAGTGATGTCTATAGAAGTAAAATTGTCCTTCTACTGTTCTATTTCATTTAATGGAAATGAGTCCATTTAGCAGGGAGTTTTGAGTGTTTAGTGAACTTCTATTTGGCCTTATAGCTGTGATACACTTGAGGACAGTATTTTTTATTTTCTTTTTGGTTAACCAGGAGGGAAGTTTTTTGTCTGTTAATATGTCTTATATTTGTTTTTTTTTCTAGACGTAAAGACTCATATTTGTGTTTGAACAGTGCCATAAGAGCTATAACATGACCTAGAGGACAGAATTCCTCCTCTCCTGGAGGTTCTGTTGAGGAGATTTATCTAGTGGAGGGCAGAAGCCCATCTCTGACTGATAGGTTGGTATGTGGGCGAGAAGGATGTATTCTCTCTTCCCTTACAGTTTTCTCCCCTTTGCTTCAAACCACCATTTGGCACTATTTCCTTGATAAGTCTTAATTAGAGTGTTAGAAAAACCAATGCTATTTTTAACATTTCATATTGGTCATAAACTGAAATTCCTGCCCACATTTTATTTGACAGCTAATTTACATTTTGGCCACAATTTGACAGCACTGCTCGATTTCTTTTTAAAATAATTTTTATTCTACACATCAAACTTTTTAAAGGCAAGCAGACACATTGTCCTATGTGTTCATTGACTAAAGTGGTTGAATCTTTTATTTTCACTGTAAATTATTAGCCACATACAGCAAAATGTAGCTATATGTGTTTCTATGTGTGTTACATGTGCATATTCTAGTTTGGACACACATTCATAATATGCGACTGAAGCAGGTTTGAGAAGGAAAATCTCATTAAATCCAGTGATAAATTTACAGCAATAAGCAAACACAAGTATTGAGGACAAGCATTTCAGAAGGGAGTGATAGGTAGATTTTAGCAGGCTCTCCATGATCCTTTGTGTCCATCACAGGGAGGGAAGCAGTCTCCACAGGCTGTCTCCAAGATTGCTGTTGGGGCTGAACAAAACAGGGTGTCATCTCAAAAAACAGATCCTATTTTTCTGTGTAGGCTGAGGTTCCTACCAGCTGGACAAAACAAGGGCTTACTTTTGATGAAATTAAAGAATGCAGAAAAAAATACTGCTATGACAGTTTTTTCCCCACTGTGGTATCCTTCTTAAACAACAGTGACCTTTTACATTGCCAGTCATAAAAGAAAGGACTGGGAAAAGCTGATGATAAGAAAGGAGAAGAAATTGGCAAGGAAGGAACAAGGAAGGTAAATGACTAATACTGTATCAGCTGGCACTGTAGCGAATTCAGGGAAGACAAACTATCATATAAGAAGCAATCTGGCCCAGAAGACACAGCAATTAACTTGTTTTATTACTGGAGAATGGGATAACAGTTTCTTCCACAGACCAAACCCAGAAATCTCACAATCACTGACAGATAGCTATAAGAAAAGGAAGCAAAAAACATTTTGATCTCTTCAAAATTTAACAGTGATATTTTCTTGTAGAGGGATTTGAGAAAATAGAATTGAAATTTGTCTGATTAGATGAAATGTATTCATATACCTGGTTTGCCTGTGGTAAATAGCTCTAACTGCCAATGTAAGTGCTGAGAGATTTAATAGAGTGTGTTCACTTTTATTCCAAGGGTCTTGCATTTGTGTGCATTTCTATCACAGATGAGAAAAGACATAAAAAACCCCAGCTATGGCAAAACCTGACTGAAACTGTTGCATAACTGAATGGACATAATCATACCTAGTAAAGCCCTACTTTTTTTATTCTGCAGGTACACGAAGATGAAGACAGCGACCAACATCTACATCTTCAACCTGGCTATGGCAGATGCACTTGTTACCACCACCATGCCTTTCCAAAGCACCGAGTACCTGATGAACTCCTGGCCCTTTGGTGACGTGCTGTGTAAAATAGTGATTTCTATTGACTATTATAACATGTTTACCAGCATTTTCACCCTCACCATGATGAGTGTTGATCGGTACATTGCTGTCTGTCACCCTGTGAAGGCTCTGGACTTTCGTACACCTCTCAAAGCAAAGATAATCAACATCTGTATCTGGCTGCTGTCCTCGTCTGTTGGTATATCAGCAATAGTTCTTGGAGGCACCAAAGTAAGGGAAGGTGAGTGTGAGCATTCAAAAATTCAGTCTTTTTATTTCTCAGCTGACAATAAATTGTAGGTTCAAATATTGATCAAACCTTATTTGTTCCTTCTTCAAAAGTACATCTAAATTGCTGACATTTTGAAATATATAGTGAAACATCACAGTAAAATATATAAATCATTTAAGCTCAGATGCCCTTGCCAAATTAAAGAACAAAACACACCTTGGAGCACTGCCTGTGCTAGAATGAGTCCATCAAAAACTACAAGCAGACAGCTGGGAAAAGATTATCAGGAGTTTAATCACAATGGGCAAACCCACGATCAGTTTAGGCTGAAAATTGAAATGTGGCTTTAAGGTTCTTTTTGTTTTTAAGGTGTTGTGAGAGTAATTCCAATGAAGTCCCAAGAGCAGAAACTAGAATTCTTGGGAGTTCATTATCACCAGCTGTTTCACAGAACTTGAAGGCATGGTGAAGAAAGAAAAAGTCAGTAGCTGGAGAGAGAAGAGTAAGATAAATTATGTATGACAATATCTCAAGATCATTTTTAAAAAGGATAGGAATTTATATGGAAACCTGGAAAAGCTGACAATAAGAACTGTGACAGGAAATGGAAATTCAGGCTATGACAAGGAAAGAGCTACAAGAACACAAAGTCAGTGAAAACTCTATGCAGACCATGTGTAGGCTTTTCTTGAAATTTTTGTTCCATGAAGGACTGTGGATTTAGCCCCTATAGGTCCTGACTCATTACCCTGCTAGGGGATTAATCTGATTTCAAGATCTTCCTTGAAAAGGAAGGAGGAGAAGCATTTTCACACACATGTGCTTCAGATCCACAGGTGTGAGTGCAGTGCAGGGGCATCTCAGTGTCTTCTAAGGGCTGGAGACTTCTAATGGTGTCCTTGGGTTGGGGTCATCCCATTGCTGGATGGCTGGATAAAATACATGGCATTTATGTGGTAGGAGTCTTCTTTGAGATGTAAACAACCTTTTGAAAAATTATTCATAATTTCCTGCACTATCAACCTTTTTTATTTAGATCAGTTTCACTCCTCTCAAGACAAATGTTTACCTAAGGACACTGTTTCATCTGGCAGAGACAATAAATGCTTTCTGTTAAGCTGTTTGACATAGATCAGTGTGAAAAATCGTTTCAGTAACAGCTGCTCAAGGGCTAATAGATTTGGCTGAAGATATATAGATTTTTTTTCTTGCTGTTAGTCTTCTGTTATGTAGGTGACAGAAAAGTCCTCTGGAAGCTCTTCTTTCAGTGCTTTGGGGGATCACGTGTCCTGGTCTGCAGTGCTGTAACTCTTCTCCCCAGTAAAGTTTTGACAGGCTCTATAAAACAAGGTCTAGCTGGGGAAACATTAACTTCAGGCGTGTTTGGGAAGGATGCCTTGCTACGTACGAGATCTTGAAGGCCATGGGACATTGGCTCAGACAGGTGTTTTGCTGGAGCAAGCTCAGCTAATAGAATATTCCTGTCATTCAATGCCAGCAGAATGTTTAGATCAAGGGGGTCCTCTGAGGCCAGCAATGATTAAATGCCTTTTCCATGCCATGTAGAAGGCAGGCCTTTTTTTTTAGCTTATGAAACAGAGACTGGTAATACAGAAGACAGCTGGGCTAAATGATGTTGGAAATATTGGCAACTGCTTGTCAGCTGCTACTGTTCCTCCCTGCTTGTCTGATCTAAGGTCTCTCTTGGGCATTTAATGTCAATTACCTTGTCTGGTGTGCTCATGAATTGTGCTGATAAATGCTGAAGTGGAAAGGCGAGGATGCTCCCTTTGCCTGACAGCTGGAGCTCAGGCCTGAAACTTTATGTAATGTTGGTTAAAACAGTTGTTGTTTATATGCTTCTGGGCCTCTTTTGGATTCACATTTAAGAAACAACTGAACAGCAAATGGAAAGTGATTATGCTTGAGGTTATATATATATATATATATATATATACATTTATATACATATACATATATGTATATATACACATATATATACACACATATACATATATATATACAGACCCTACTCAGTTAATCCATTTTGTTATCACAGTTCAGAATTGCTCCCAGGTGTGTTCTTTTAGATACATTTTTCCATTTTTCCTGCAGAATGAATTTTACATCTGTGTGAATTTTCCTGCTCTGGCCTTAATGGAGCTTTTCTTGCTGAGAAATTGTTCAACTATCAAAAAAATAAAGATGTAAAATTAAATATTCATATAGTAAGGATATGAAGGGTATAAAAGTGACACAATCAATATGATATATCTAAAATGTAAGTTTCCTAGATCAAGATTAATCTTAAATGGTAGTTTATCAAGCACATTATAAAATATATTTTTACTGAATACCATATAGAATTCAGGATTTTTCCTTAAATATATCAAATGAATTCAGAATATTTGGCTTTCAAAGTGGACAATGTCAGTATGAAATCTGAAGTTTATGACACTCTTCATAGTTCTGCAACTTTTCAGGCAGTAAAAATAAAATATAAATTAGATTTTATTATGTTCTATTTCCAAAATTTCAGAAAATTAATATGGTATTGTTATCATGACCAGAATTTCTATTAACTGTTTCCTTCTTGTAAACTGGGAAACTGTAAATGGATTCTATAAGGTACTATATAAATATTATACTATACATAAATATATATATACACACTATCTATAAAGCATTACGTATATCAAGTGCAATACACGAATATTAATGAATTTAGAATAAGATTTTTCCATAGAAAGCAAACCACAATGAGATGTAAGATGATAATTAAGTTTGTATTTGATAATTTGGCATTCTAAAACAACATTGCCAACCACAAATTATAGCAAGATGTAGTAAGGAAGTCCTAATAATTTTGATAAACATGTGAAATTATGCCAGTAGATCTGAAGAGGCCATTTCTTCTGGGAGTGAGATTCAGAGGGTAGCTAGATGTGGTCTGGGGCGGCCATCCCCAATCACACCTCATTTTCATCCCACACATCTGGAGGCAGATTTGCTAATTTAGATAATACAGCTGCATCCTGATTTTATGTCTGCTGCAAAGTCATGATCTGCTGCAACTAACAGTAACAATTGACAGAAAAAGTACTTTGAAGATGATTGTTGGCATTTCTAGAATAGAATTAAGTAAAAGCAATAATGCTTATGAAAACCTATATCACAAAGGATTTAGATAAGTTCACAAGTCATACTTGTGCTGTCATATGTGTATCCTGCATCTGCCTTGAAAAATGTCTTTTTCACTTTCAGCTTGCAGAATCATACATATTATTTAAAATAAAACCTCAAAATATTTAGCTTTTTGAGCTGTAAATGTTTACTATTAAAATGTTTCTGTATTCGATATTGCCCAGTTACAGCTTTCTGGTATCAAATCATGGAAATGTGAGTATGGCACTATAATGATAACTTCCTCCCATAACTGTTTTTCAAAACAAATTCTCTGCAATATTTTTTTGATTTGGAAAGCATTTTTATAGCAGGGAAATTTGGCCTGACTGTTTTTTTCTGACGTGTCCTAATGGAGACAGATGTGAAAAAGTGATGTGCAGGAGTATACTGAATGATTCCACTCTTAGATCTGAATCAATGAAAAACAATACATAATAATTTGTAGAGGAATGACAAACTCAGTGGGGAAAATGATAAAAAGTACAAAGAACTTTACAGGATAAAATCTAAGCTACAATTCAGAGTGAAAAACCCCTGTCTTACCCTGACTTATCTTCAGAAGAGTTGAACTACTGACAGTAGTTGTAAATTTGCCCCTACTTTTCCCTTTTCATTTATCTTGTTATTTATGTTTCCATATGTTTTATAGTCTGGAAGGCTCTGATGAGATCAGCAAATGAAACATCAAATATTTAATTCCTTGGCCACCTCTTGTCAGATGAAATATTTCTGTTAAATACATTCAGGGGACAACCTGAGGCTCTGAATCCTGGCATGGGCAATGGGAAAGGGAGTGAGCTGATCTCTGTGGCCCAGATCCTGCAGTCTCTGCACAGGCTGCATTTTCAGTGGCACAATCTGCAAAAAGAGTAGCTTCCATTTCATTCCATGCACACATGTACTTCAGTTGCTTCTGTTTGACAGAAAAGAAGATGTTTCCAGTTTTTCTGAATGTAAGCACTTGTGTGTACTCTATTTGTGCTGCAAAAGGCCCATGGGAAAAGGTTATTGCACAATTATCATATATTGGCAAAATTTTATTACTATCAAAACCTCCTTCAGCTTCTACCATTCATGTTATCAAAATTTTTTCTCCACTCACAGATGAAAACATATGCAGTTTGATGATAATGATGATATTTCTACTTCACTGAACATGGTACTCAGTCTTGCTTTAAATCTCAGTGAGATTCAAATAGAAACGACTTTACAGATTTTGTTTTTGTGCTCTGCTTTTTTAGGTCCTCCCATGGGAAAAAAAATTCATACAATATTTTTCATTTATAAAAGCTCAAAACTCAGTAATTTCTAGAGACAGCTGCATAAAACCAGTTTCAATAGTAACTGAAAGCTTCCTTGGAGTGATTTAATGATAACTCCATTTATTAATATCGCAGTACATGCTAATCACTTTTCCTAGGTTATGCTATGATAATGACATTGTTTAGAATATCTAATAACAAGGCAATTTTCTTCTTGCTTCCTTCATTTTTAGATACCGCTAGCACTGAATGCTCCTTGCAGTTTCCAGACAGAGATTATGTGTGGTGGGACATCTTCATGAAAATCTGTGTCTTTGTCTTTGCATTTGTTATTCCAGTCCTCATTATAATTGTTTGCTATACCCTGATGATTCTGCGCCTGAAAAGCGTGCGGCTTCTCTCCGGGTCTCGAGAAAAAGATCGAAACCTGCGTCGCATCACCAGGCTGGTTCTTGTGGTTGTGGCAGTTTTTATTATCTGCTGGACTCCTATTCACATCTTTGTGCTGGTGGAGGCCTTGGGGGACGTGTCCCACAGTACTGCTGCCATATCCAGCTACTACTTCTGCATCGCTCTGGGTTACACCAACAGCAGCCTCAACCCAATCCTTTATGCGTTTTTGGATGAAAACTTCAAGAGATGCTTCAAGGACTTCTGCTTCCCCCTCAAGATGAGGATGGACAGGCAGAGCACCAGCAGAGTCAGAAACACTGTGCATGACCCAGCTTACATGAGGGAGGCAGGTGGGGCAAACAAACCTGTATGACTAGTCGTGGAAATGTCATCTTACTGTCCTCAGGAGAGAGAGGAGTCCAATGACCTAGGACTGACGCAGATTACCACTGCAGTTTGAAATTGACTCACCCAGACAGACATTTCTGGAATATTTCAGAAATCCCAGCAGTTTCAGCTAAAGCAAGTTTATTATTGATAAACAAGAACCGCCTGAAAATGAGCTCAGATGAAAAGGACCTGGATGATAGCCAGGTTTTGGCACCGTATCTGTTATACTCGAGCCAGCACTAAAACACACTTTTGCAGAGAGAAGAGATAGTGTCACACCAGGTGATTCTGGATAAGAATGGTTCTGGCTCTTCTCTTTACAATATGTAACATTGTAATAAGCAACATTTGGTCCTAAAAGAACTATACCAGAAGCTTCTGCCCCAGCAGTGATTGCTTCTAAAGTAGGAAGTTTGACAACCTCGTCCTCTTTAACAGTGTTAGGTTTCTGTGAACAATACCAGAGCTATAATCAATATTGTCCTCAATTAATATATCTTTGTAACCTTTGTTTGTGCTGTGAAAATCCAATTTAAGCATGATCTACCTACACACCAAAGTGATTTTATTGTGTCTGTGTATGATAAAGCTTTTTGGCATTCAAAAATATTGGAATTTAAGGAAAATTGTTATCACATGTTTGATCACCTGTGTGTAATGTTTTGTATGTGTGATTTTCCAAGGTGGTTGTTTCTTTATTGAGTCTGAATAATATAATATGCATTTTCAGAGTGTATATTGAACAAGAGGCTAGAAAACTTCAAATGCTTCATCAAAATTGATGAAAAGCTGTGTTACATTCATTCCATGGAGGAAACACTCTCATGTGTAACTTGTTTTCCTGGACAATATGTAAGCAGGCTGAAATAAATATCTGACAAATTAGAAACAAGTTAAGTAGCACATGAACTAACTGGATTGATACAAAGGAAATTAAATATTACTGGATGATTTAATGGCATTTGATGGAAAAAGTTCCTGGTTTATTGATGTTAATATATTTTTTTTTATGCAGGCCATTAATTCAGTAATTTTCTCTGTTTTCCTGTGAAGATGGAGGTGTCAAGGCACAGCTAAATAACTTACTAGCTTGCTGAAGATAAGTTTATGGTTAAACTGAGCCTAACTTCCAGTCTGCAGACTTTTGTCTTCCTGAAGTTATATATTGCAACTCCCACTACTGCTGTTGCTGAAATCTGGAGGAATGCTCTCATTGCCATCACCCTGAACAGATACACAGATACAGATATATATCTTGTTAATTTTGTTCTTTTACAAAAGAAACTATAAGGTGGGTGCCTTCACTTCATGGCAAATTTTCTCAGAAACACAATCTGATTTGGTCCTAACAGACCAAGAATGCTTTATGCACACCAGCATAAATAATGAGTTTTTTGTTGGACTAGCTGGCAGTCCAGTTCTGGAGGAAGTGCTGAAGATATTCAGCCTTCTGCAGGACTTCCATATACTCTATTGTTAATACAGTCATATATATCAAATATTTTTGATACCAGGTTGATAAATGCTGTTATTGTTGAAATATTCAAGATAACTCTTTCTGAACAAGTCTAGTGCTTTCTGATTTTTTTCTATGTGAAGAATGAATAGCTGACCTCAGGATGCTTGCTTTACCTGGGGAAATGAATGATGTTCACACAATGCTGAGTCTGATCTCCTATTCTGTCATTCATTCATTTTCTTAACATGCATCCACCTTTCTAAATTAAGTCCTGACCTTTAAATGGCCACAAAAAAAGAATGTTTAAGGCAAAAATTGAAAATCCAAGGTGTTTATCAAGTTAGGAGCAAGTGAAATGGGAAAGAACTAGAATCTAATGAACTATTTTCATTCAAAATAACCAATGTTCTTGTTCATGACTTACCATTTGCATATGTATGTCTGTGCTTGAATAGCGTTTTTGTTCTACACATTATGTGCAATGCTCTGCATTGTAATGAAAAATCACTGTTCTTAATTTGCAAAAAGGAGGCTTCTAATAATATTTTTTCAGGTTTATGTTTTGAAGAAGAAGATCATCATTTCTATCACAGTGGGAGGAAAGTATAACTTCCTAACAATTAAGCTTGCAAAATGTTATAAGAATGTGTCCTAAAGGTTTATTTCTATCATGGATCATTAACAGCCAAATTAGTCTGAATGCAGTAGAAAGATGTCTCGGAAGTTTTCTTGTCAAATTGAGCAGCTTTTGAAGCTACACTTCACTGAACAACAGCAGAAAACTGGCCAAGGTATCTTCAGCACACGAGGAAGAGCATTAAAAATGATACTATGGTTTTGCTCACAGGATCTGCCTCGAGATGACTGAATTCCCATTGCAAAGCACTTCACATTCTTTGTGACTCCAGGCCAATGACTTGCCTTGTCTCTTGCTCTGGCTCCAGGAGGCAGCAAGAGGTGAAGGCAGGGTAGGAGCTGCCTGGGCCAGGAGTAGGTCTGGGTGGGGAATGGGGCAGCAGGGACAGGCTGTGCTGTCCCATGGGCCCTGGAGGAAGGCAACATGTGGCAGACACACGTGGGCAGCCTGGGAATTAGTTGTACTTGCTGCAACCACTCTTACCTCCCTTTCTTTTTGGAGGTTCCAAAAATTCAATACTGCAAAAGCATGGTCACGGACCTGCTTGTGGGCCTAAACTCCAGTCAATCAACTAGTGTGGATAGTTAACATCTCACTTTCTGTGTTTTCTGCTTCTTTTAACTGAGAAATCTTTTATTTGGAAAATATACTTGGTGTTCTGGTCCAGGACAGAACAACAGATGGCAGAGAAATAATGCTCAGATGCTGAGAAACCCCAAGTTTTGTTAATGAGCAATACCTCAACATGCTGAGAAATTCAGAGGAAAACTGAAAATTCCATTTTTTTTCCTGTGAAAGGCAAAGGGAAAACATACCAATATGAGCCAGAATTCCTTTTGGTTCTGGTAAATTAATGAAGTCTTTGCAAAGAAGACAGGGAGATTGTGCTGGGATTTTTATTTTCCTTAATTGTTTATCAATTCTTAATCAAATAATCGTTGTAAATATATGGCTGTTTTCTTCCCATTGAAATTTTTTCTTCAGCAAAAATGTGGATTCAGCAAAAATGATTGAGTTTGTGATAACTTATGTAATCTGTCAAATAAAAAAAATTAATTGTGCCTGGATAATTTTTAACTGCATCTTACAGGTGTGCAATACAATATAGTGAGTGCATCTATTCAATGCCAGAGTGATAGACTGAAAGATATTTCAATTTGATTGGATATTTGACTGAATCAAAGTATTTTGGCTTGGGTCTTTCTTTTTGTTGGACTGCATGTGGCTTGGGAACTGTTGCTGCATAAAGCCCTGATGTGCAAGGTGGAATGATCTCAGACTCAGAACACTTAGTTAAAAGTGTTTTGACATCCAACTGTGTGGCTAATGCAAGAGTGTGCAAGCACTGGGAGCTGCTTGCTGAAGGGAAGCAGCTGAGAGCAGGAGCTGCTTCCCCTGCTGCTTTGGGACAGGTAAAACCTGTCACACACTGTGTGTAAGGACTGCTCAGCTTTAGGTTACACCACTGTGATTTAGCCACAGCTGGCAACAAAAAACAACAGAGTCACTTTCTCACTGCCTGTTCCCTCCCCTCCAAAAAACTTGTGGGTTGGGATAAAAACAGTTTATAATAGAAACAAAGTAAAATATACTAATATTAATACTAATGCTAACACTATTAGTAATAAAAAGGAGACTGTGCCTGTCTCTTCTTGGCCAATTCCTCCCAGTTTACACACTGAGCATGAAATCCTGTGGCATGGGATATCTCTTTTGGCAAGATTGGGGCAGCTGTTCTGGCTGTGCTCTCTCCTCTCTTCTTGTGCCTGCTGGCAGAGCATGGAAAATTGGAAAGTCAGGGTAAGACTTGCTTGGCCACAAATAGAACATCAGTATGTTATCAACATATTCTTTTACTAAATCCAAAACACAGCCCAGTACCTGCTGCTCGGAGGAAAACTAATGATAACCCAGCTGAAACCAAGACAATAATTTCTGGAAAAGATTCTTGGAAGTTACCAGTGTACTTCCCTTCCAACGTTGATTTTTAGCTGGCAGCAAATCTAAATTCTCTTATTCAGTTTCCAATTCTGTTAGTACCAATGGCAACATCTCAGATGTTACGGATCTACAGAAGGGAAATACCCATCTCCATAAGTAAACAAGCCCTGGGGCAGACTGATAGCTGTAGGAATCTGGGTTGCTACTTTGCTGCTAAAAGGAATAGCAAAAATACCTGCAGCTTTGTACTCTACTGCTAAGTTGCAGCAAACCCTGTAGTAAACCTCATGCAGGTGTTCTTGTCTATTAGTGATTTAATGGTGTGAAGACTTGTTAGTGGGTACACAGTATGAGAAAATTGTATTGACAATGACAGCAGTTTAGGAAAGTGCTTAGAAAAAGTGTATAGAAGCTAGGAGACATGAAAAATAAAGGCTGTGAGAACGTGTGAACCAATGTATCAGTGTACAGGATTTCTTCTTGCTTTTAATTTATAAACTCTGATATTATATATTTATACTTATTAGAAAGAAACTTATTTCTCTTCAAGTTAGCTGAAATGTGTTCTAAAAGCTTTAAAAATGCAAACAATTTAGTGGGCCTTGATGTGTGGAAATAAAGTAGACAACACAGGTATTGAACTACAAAACATTTGGCAGAGTGGGAGAACAGTGCAATGTAAAAGGAGAGTTTGGAAACTACTGTGAAATACAGCTGACTTTCTTGGTAGAGGCCATCATGTCCTGGAAGAAAAGTACTTATTACTGCTAATGCATTTCCTCCCAAACTGTCTCCCATTAAAGTAAATACTTAGCTGTCTGTCTCCAAAACAGCCTCTATAATTTTTAAAATACCTTCCTGCGCAAGAAGCTCTTCAGAAAGCAACACCAGGAAGCAGTCACGAAGGCAGTCTAATGATAGACCTGCAACTAAATCCTGCTCTTCAGTAAATGCTTAGTATGGGCAAAAAAAATGTGTTGACTGCATTTATCTCATATTTCCAGATATCAGAAACACAGCTTTGAAAGTCTGTATCTGTTGGACAGATATTTGACTGATCAGTGGAAATACCCTTGTACTGTGAAGTTGTAATGTACTTGTCAAAACCACTGTTAATTAGCCCTGGGAATGGCAGGACGCATTTTAGGGATATGTACTTCCTTCTGTCTTCCCTGAAGCATAATTTTTTATGGCCAAAATTGCCCTAATTGAAAAATGCCTTTGTTCAGCTGAAACTAGCATTAATATGCTGCCATTTGTAGCAGGTAAGCTGGTATTTTGTGCTTCTGGAGCACTTTTTTCTTCAGCCTGATATTTTGTATCTCTTTGTGATATTTTTTATATCTTTGTTGTGTGTCATGGTGCAAGAAGTGTCTAGAGTAGACAGCTCCTGTATAGAAGTTAGGAAGTTAGGCTTACCTAGTGTATTCTTCCCCCTCTTTTTTCAACTCCTGCTTGAATTCCAGTCTTCTTTTTTTGGTGAGGGAAAACAAAACAAAACAAAAAAACCAAACCAAACCAAACCAAACCAAACCAAACCAAACCAAACCAAACCAAACCAAACCAAACCAAACCAAACCAAACCAAACCAAACCAAACCATAGGAATTATGTAGGCATAAAACTGTTATCTGCAAATCCATTTTATGTTTTTCTTTACTTTTTTTTTTTTTTCTTCCATTTTATTTACTCCTATATGTGCCTAGAACTCAGAGATTACCTCCAGCTGTATGAATGACATTAAAATATGGTGCTTTTGCCTAATGGGAGCTGTCAGGTGTTGCAATTCTGTCCCACATGTAAGTATGCACATACAGTGCCCCCTGGTATGGAGTTTCTCTTTTCTTGTCTGACAGGGCAAAGCAACATTTAGCCACTATATTGTGCTCTGTAGTTGATTCTTAATTGTGTTTGTGCATTTTAAAAGCTTTGTTACTGACAGTGCCATAACTCAGATGTACATACAAATTGGTTCCTCAGAGTGGCAGCCATAAAAGTGAGAAGTAATTATACTAATAATAATAGGATCACATAGAATGTTATGAAAATAATATTTTTCTTCACAAAATAAGACTTTATTGTCATTTCATTCACTTAATGAAAATAAAAGCATGTACAACAGCAGCCTTCTCATCCCAGGAGAACACTTCAGTTACGGTGATGGGCTTTATTTGGTTTTATACAGTGAAAAACAGAAGCTTTTCCATTTAAAACTGCAATTTCCATCTGCAACAAACCTTCTGCAACATAGAGGACTTTCCATGTGCATTTTCACAGTGCTTTCAGTTGAGCAATCGATACAAATTTGAGCCTTATGTGGTAGGACTCAGATCAGGATTCCAGCATGGTGTATGTGTACTGTGTCCCCAAGTTAATGCTTTCATTACAATGCTATTTTCATCTGCTTGAATACCAACTGGTAGCAGCTGCAGCTGCACTCGATGTTGAAGCCCAAGAAGCTTGTGGCAGAGGTTTCCAGACCACAACTCTCAGGCAAAAGGATGAGCTAAGCAAGGAGTTGTTTGGGTTTGGCAGAGGCTTGGCATAAAAAAAGCAAAATATTTGGACATGTATAGGCCTATAGGTTTCTGTAGTACTAAATGGCAGCTGGGCAAAGCAGAGAAAGTGTGCTACTGTTGTAAAAACTTCTGTTAAATTCTACCTATTCTTTACAGAACGGCAGACCTTTCTATCCACAGGCTTTGTACTAAGAGTAATTGCTCTACGTGTGACAGAAACCACATTTCTGATTTCACTCTGCTAGATGAATTTTAAACAGAGAATAAAATGCAGCTAAGTCACATAGATCTAATGATAACCCAGATCACAGCTGCAACTCAAAATCCCATTAGCATCAGATAAGTAATATAGAGCTCTTTTCACGAACTCACCTGCTTAACTCTTCATACCAGTTCTGGACAGAACAAACAAATTTGGAATCCTACCCATGATACATATGTCATAAATATATCAGAGTAGGTTCCCTCATGAAACCACTGTATAACATGTACAACATTTTTGCTTGTTTCTTAATTTATATAAGAAAAGGTAGAAAGGTTTTATAGAGTCATATTTCTCATTTATGTGGCTTAAAAAAAATTGGACAAGCATTATGTTCTGTAGCAAGTATTTCTCATTATCTTACTCTGATTGGATTGGCAATATAATTAATTCCCCTGAGACAAGTCTGTTTTGTTTGTGCCAATAATTACTGGGTGATCTCTCCCTGTCCTTATCTTGACCCACAAGCCTTTTGTTATATTTTATCTGCTCTGCCCAGTAGAGGAGGAGGAGAATGATAGAGCAGCTGTGGTGGGCACCTGGTGTCCTGCCAGGGTCAACCCACCACAGAGACTTGGCTGTTTGCTTTGTTTCAGAGCATATGCCATAGCAGAAGATGCTTTGGAAAGTTTGGAACAGGCCATGGACTTTGCATATCCCTTCTGTTGATGAATATCCACTATTTGCTAGACTTGTTTTCTTTCTTTTTCTGAAGAAAAGACAAAATATGTTTTATTTCAGCTCCACCATCTACTTTTATTGCTCTTAAAGGCTTGGAAAAAACTCAGGCAAGGCCTAGAGGGTACTTTTTTTAGAGTGATTGCTTAGGGGAAGAGGTCTTCATGAGATGAGCATTGTGGAATGAATTTCCTCTCCCCTACAAACAGAAACAGGGGTCAAAATCTGTCAGAGAGAAAAATATTTATGGATTACTATGATATTAGCAGTTTTTTATGAATTAGTGAGCTGTCTTGTGTCTTGATTTGATATGAACATTTCACACATCCTGGGTGTTTCAGCTTTGCAAGAACCCTCTGAGTCATTGCTTTAACAAATGGAGGAAAGGAATGGAAATTTGCTACTCAGCAGGGAAGGAGTAGGAGCTGGGGAAAGTTGCCTTGTTTATTAATAGAGCTGATCTGAATATGGATTTCCTTTCAGAAAAACATTATGATAGATGGAGTGGAAAATAAGAGGATAGGAAAACAGAGCCTTGTTTTCTTATTTTCTGGAGGAAAATGGCATCTTGTAGGTGGCCTGACATGCTGGCACCCAAACTTGGAGATGAGGAATCCATCCTTGATGTGCCAATGGAAACATTAATACTATCTGTCCCTTAAAAGATATATCTGAAAACCATTCAATCTAGCCTCTGAGAAACCACAATATTATTATCATCAAGGGTGGAGAAGAGCACCTATATTAGCTGGATGAGATAACCAGTGTTTTCCCTGTTGCTGTTTTCCACAAATAGCATCCAAACTGCAAACTGAATGCACTACTTAGAAAAATTCTGCTTTATGGTGTTAGTGTGCCATGAATTCACCTGATGGTTCCTTCCTTACCTTCTGGCTGCACTTGCAGCCCAGAAAGCCAACTGTATCCAGGGCTGAATCAGAAGGAGAGGGGTCAGCAGGTTGAGGCAGGTGATTGTCTCCCTCTGGAGAGTGATTCTAACCCCTCTCCCCCACCTGGAGTGTCACATCCTGCTCTGGGGTCCCCAGAATAAGAAGGATGAGTGTTGGAGTCTGGAATACAGAGTGTGTGCCCTTGTTTCTAATAATTAGTTCTAGGATCCAAAGAAACACTGAATTTCATATAACATGAAATTCATGAGCATGTTTTCATGGTGATACATGAGAACAAATGTTAAAGTTAGATGGAAAAAGTTAAAGCTGTGTGTAGATTAGAGAGTTTTCTTAAATCACTGTGTGAAAAAGTAGTTTAGAGAGCAAAAGACAAGATGGAGGATTTAGGGTGTTGTCTCTTGTCTTTCTTCTTTCTTCTTCATGTTCTTCTCCTAGAGGTTTTTGGGCGGTAGTAAGTGATTGGATAAAGAATGCCACAGTGCAGCACACAGGTGTTGGGTCATTGGGTCACTAAGAAAAATAATTTAGTTGGCATCTGTTAATTGGGTAAATGGACATATAAAAGACCTTGAAAAGGATCTTTGTTAGCCATTTTACTCCTTTCTATCATAGTGCACATAGCTCCTTGTACCTTGTAATGCTGATAAGTAAAGAATAAACAACCAAGACCGAACAAGAAAAAACTGCCTCCCTCTCGTCAATCTTCAGTTCAAAGGGAAAAAGAACCTAACCCAAAAGTCCGTAACGAGACAAATGAGGACCTGTAGGAGTGACTCCAGAGGAGGGTCATGGCTATGATCAGAGCATCTCTCCTATGAGGACAGGCTGAGAGAGCTGGAGCTGTTCAGCCTGGGGAAAAGAAGGCTCTGGGGCAGCCTTTCAGTGCTTAATGACAGCCCACTAGAGAGCTGAGGAGTGACGTATTGTGACGTATTGACGTCCTTGTATCACAAGGACATGGGGAACATCTACTGAAAGGGAGTAGGTTTTTATTGGGTATGGGGAAGAGGGTCTCTGTGGGGGTGGTGGGGCATTGGAACAGGTTGTCCAAAGAAGCTGTAGATGCCCCATCCCTGGGTGTGTTCAGGGCCAGGTTGGATGGGGCTCAGACCTCGTCTAGTGGAAGGTGTCCCTGCCCATGGCAGAAGGGTTGGACCTAGATGATCTTTATGGTTTCTTCCAACAAAACCATTCTAAGATTCTGTGTTTCTATTGCATTCATAAGGAATAAAGAAATTTTTCCTTAAGTGGTCTTAGATTCCTTTCATCTGGATTGTCATTTGTAAACGTTGCATATATTCCTAACACATCCTGTGCTCTCACTATGAAGGCTCTTTATATCTGTTTTCCTCAGTACATGTTTTTGCTAGAAAACTATTATAAGATGTCATGCTTCAAAATGTACCTGGTGTTGAAAGTCAGTGAGAAATTAGGAGGTTAAATGTGCTTTTTGATATGTATGATGGGTTCAGAAGTGTGGTGATTTTCCATCTGCAGAGTCACTGCCTCTGTGATAGAAAGACATTGATTTTGCTAGAGCAACACTCCGATTTGACATGATGAATACTACCAACTTTTGTGGTTCTTGATGAAATCTTTTCCAGTTCAACATTCTTCATTGTCCTCAGTGGAGATAAATACACTGGTGTAGCAAGTGTAAGGTGAATTTCCTTGTAGATATGTGAAAAAAGACAGATAAAAAAGGGCTTTGACTGGGAGCTATATACAGAATTTCCCACTTGTAAATAAACAAGTTAAACTGGATGCGTTAGACCTTCCTGCAAATTCCCTCAGCACTTTCTCCCTTGTCAGCTAAAATCTTCCCTGCCTTCTCTCCCAAGCAGATACACATTTCTGTTTGTTTCCATTCTACACTGACGAGCTGTATGCAGCGAAACCAAGCCTTCCATTAAGCATGTACCTAAATGCTACACTTGTTTTTCCCGTCTGATAAATGTTCTCTTTCTGATTTTCAATTTTCTGGTTGACAGCTTGCCAGAAACTTTCTTTACTGAAAACTGTCTTATTGCTAATTTTGACAGCTGACAGAAAAAGTTCCTGCCTATGCTTTCATTTTTGTAAACAGCAAACAGAGCTTACCACATCCCAATAATTAGCATACAACGATGCCCTAGGATGCAGCTGTGAGAGTCATACTCATGACTGGGAAGAATTCTTTTGTGAAAACTGAAATTATTTTTCATTGACTTTGCTTAATAGAACTTTTCCAGGGGAGGTTTCTTAGGGTGAATTTTCAGAGAAAACAAGCACAACAGAAGGGCTGCAGTTTAGGTGCTTAATGGGGATGAGTAAGAGGAGGATGAGTAAGAGGAGAGTTTAATATGGCTGAAAAGGGGTGTTCAAGGACTGCAACGTGGATCTCTCATGTCCTAGATAGTGGCTTCATCTTTGGTTTAAACAAAACATTTTGGAACTCCCTTTTGAGTTGCACCGACCTCACTTCTGGATAGATGTGAGACCCAGGAATGGCTCATGCCATGGTAGAGATGATCTGTATGGAGGGCTTCAGGCAAGCAAGAGTCTGTGAAGGCAGGAAAGCCTCTTAGCTGGGCTCCTGAGAAAGTGGGCTCTGCCCAGGCAGTGTCAGACCTGCTGTGTTAGACCCAAAGCCACAAAGGGTACGAAACAGGAGAGAGGCCATGACAGCACTGCAAAAAAAGTGGGCTGCAGTTCTGCTGGAGAAGGAACTCAAGTAGGGAACCAGCTGGATGAGTGTCTCTCCAAGCATGGGAGGCTTTTCAGGTTTGTGTTTGAAGATTTTTCTGCATGTCCCTGAACATTTTCAAGTGGTCTTGGTTTTGTTACTACAAATTGAATTATTGTGTTTCAGGCAGCCTGAGGATCTGCTTTCAGCTGGAGAGTTATCCTCTTTTTACAATTCTTCATTTCCTTACCCTCTGCTTTGTTAATAAGAGTTCATGTAGGCAATACTTTGAATGATCTGAGAATGTAAGAATTCATATTTCAATATGTCATATGCCAAAACTCAGGTTGTTGGGCTCAAGTGAATATGAAGATGTTAACTCTGTTCCACACCATTCTGTGCTTTGTTTAATGTGCTTTTTTTAATGTGCTTTGATCAAGTGAAGATAAATAGTATCCATGAGAAACTAGCATTGTGGCTGTGAATTCCAAATTACTTTTAGCAGAAGCTATTAGTACACTTGCAGCACTTACAGGGAAAAAAAAAAAAGCTGGTAATGTTTTCTCCCTTACAAAACTTATAGTATAACTCTTCAATTAACAGCTCCAAGAGTGAAAAATGGTCCTTCAAGTACCCTGAACCAGCATTTGGAAAACTGGGAAAGTGTCCCAGGTGTTTGTTGTGAGATCAAAGAAATCAGGTGGGCAAAATTTGCGAGGTAGTTTCAAGCAAGATTAATTTGGTAATGCTGAGGTGGCTGACTCCCTGAAGGAGTTCGGTGCCAGTATGCTTTAAAAGCAGCACTGGAGGCCTATCTGCTTTTTCAAATGCCTTTACAAAGATGGTCTATAGGATCTAAGTAGTTTCACAGCTGTAATTGTGGCTGAAGAAAGTGCCTTAGTATAGGTCTGAGTGGGTGGGAGCAGGAACTCTCTGCCTGGGGTATATGGTTACTGGTCAGAAATGTGAACCAGGACCTAATATGAGAGATGTGGAGAAAAAGTGTGTTAAGACCTCTTTCTATGCATGAAAAATGTGTGTGACTCAGGTATTGAAGTGATGGGGTACAGGTAAGTGGGTTGCTAGAACACAGATCTGATGATTTAAAATGTGATTTTGTTTGGTAAGCATTCCAAGTAAATACTTTTGTGAGCACTAGAAGTGAGTGTAAGGATGTATCTATCATATGATGGGAGAAAATATGGTGAATGATATGTTTGCATAACCTTAATTATGCTCAGAAAACTTTTGGAGCATATATTCTGTGGCACAAAAACATTTGAAAAAACAACTGAAATTCACCTCTGTAGTTCATATTTGAGACTGAAATGGTGCTAGAAAATAACATGGCAACTTATGCAATTTTGGTAATTGTTATAAACAAATATGGTTTTGTTAATTAAATAAATTACTGCAATCAAATTGCAGTGTGTTTATCATGCAAGTTACCTACTTTTATATTTGTTTAAAATGTAATAAGACACATCTCCTTCAGAGCTCCGTCTGGTGTTTATGCTTCCAAATGCTGATGAGTTATTTGCCATACTCCTTTTTTTTAAAAAGGTCTTCAAAACTGCATAATTTTGTTGAAATTTTTGGCTCCTCTGCAGGCATTTCTGCCATAGGTTGTAGGTGCATGCAACAGTTCAGAAGGGCCATATGTGTGAGCTTTGACCTTTCTGAGCATTGAGGGGACTGGAGAAATATGTTGAGTAACCCTAAAGTCTTCTGTTGTCATGCTGTGGACCAATATTGTTTAGTTTGATATTATCTCTCACATGTGGCTTACCCTTCATCCAGTATATAAGAATTCTGAGCTCAGAATTAGAACTTTAGAATTAAGAATCTAATTAGCCATTAGAACTTGGTCAGTTTTTTTGAGAAAACTTCCTTAGGAATGCAGGATTTAAAACACATCTCCTACTCCTTACCTCACTGTCATATGGGCAGTTGCAAATGTGGAAACAAGGATATACGTAAGTTGATGGAAATAATGGTTTTGATGTATTGTAGATAATTGGAAATCACAGAAACACCTGTATTTGCAGTTGAATGTCTTGTTTTCTTTAGAGGAATATTCTCTGTAGGCTCTGTAGACTTTTTTTCTGACTGAAACTGTTCTCTGGAACAGCTCTGTTCTGTCAGAGTGTAGACTTTGAACTTTCACTAAGAAGACATGGAAAAATGGGAAATGCTTTTGAACCAGAATGCTGAAACTACATTGAAAATATTGAGGTTTATAATGAGGAGTTCCAAGTACCTCATAGAGAAGCTACTCTGCCATCTTTTATGTTGATCTCTTTGCTCTGGTGACAGGATTCAGGGAAATGGCATGAAGCTGAGTCAGGGGAGGTTTAGGCTGGATATCAGGGAAAGGTTCTTCACTCAGGGGGAGGCTGGGCACTGGGACAGGCTCCCCAGGGAAGTGGTCACAGCACCAAATTGAACAGAGCTCAAGAACCCTTTGGACATTGCTCTCAGGCACATGGCTGCCTCTTGGGGATGTCTTGGGCAGGGAGTTGGACTCAATGATCCCATTGGGTCCCTTCCAACTCAGCATGTTCTATGATTATTTGCTCTTAAAAAATTGTCGTGATTGGTGAATTAAAAGATTATCAAATGATGATTAGCAAACTTTCAGGAGATAAACATCGCAAAGACAAGAGCTAGTAAGAAACAGCTGCTAACACCTTAAACATAAACTTGTAGCTCAGTACCAGAACAGAGATGTGGGGACTGAGGTTCTTCATTTTTTTCTGTACCCACCTAAACCATCATGAAACTATGTTAAAGTAGTATATGATATGTTAATAAACTAATTCAAAACCCCTTTAAACCTGCTTGGCCTTTTTTGTGCTGGTTTTTATAGATTTCTGAGATGTACCAAAGTTAGAGCCACATCAGAAAGTGACCTCCAGAGGCTGATATTTAGTGACAAAGTAACTGTTTATTGTTTTAGTTTTGCCACACAGATTTTACATCTACCAATACCTTATCCAGAATGGTAGAAAAAATTTAACCTGGTAATTCTTTTTTTTCCAGGCTTATGTCTTTCAAATGATATTTCATGCTGAATTATAGGTATTATAACTGTAATGACATTGACTCATTTCTTTATTCAGCTTCTATGCCAGAAAGTTTATTTTTTCATTTTTATCCATGATGACAATTTCTATCTTGTGACAAATATTTCTTGCTCAAACATGTATTTATACTTTGAGGTAGGATTTTTTTCTGCCAAGGTTTGGCATTGCTGGCTACAACCTTTTCTGCCTGTTCCTGTCCCTTACCTGGGCAATTTCATCCGTGATCCACACCATGTTCTTGGGATACTGGTTTGATGAAGGCAATAGTTAAGTTTCTCTTAACCCTTTCATGCTTTTCCATTATAAATTTCCTTCTCTACTCAAGGGCAAATGTAAAACCTCACCAAAGCCAAAATGAGGCCTCCAAATAGGCAAAGGGAGTAGAATATGAGAGGGCAATATGATTAACACATTTTGAAGTCCTAGGCTGAAAAGGAAACCTATTCACAGACTTGTGAGAACATTTCCAATGTAATTCAACCTCCAAAATTTTTCTCCAGGATTTGAAAACTTAGCTCTTTTTTTTTTTTCAATAAAATATGGAATTTAGATGAATTTCTGATTTCTCAAGAATAGTTGAATTTAATCTCTGTTCTACTAGGCAGTTCATCTTAGATTGCTGCAATTCAGTAGTGTAAGTTGCTAATTTTGATTTATGTTGAATTTATCATGACTGTGGGCAATGAATGTAAAAGCCAAACATAACTACTTATACTGGAGGTTTTTTTCCATACTTATCTCTTGCTTTTTTTTAATAGAACACTGAAAACATTGGGATGATACTTTTTCTTCAGGAAAAATTCTAAACAGATGAATGTGCTACATTCCTACTGAAAAATAGTTATAACTGTGCAACTAAAAAGGTAAGCGGCTTTATAAGTCAATGCCACACCAAAGACCAAGACATTTTGTAGTTAAAATTGGAAGCAAGGTGTGGTGAATCAGCCACTGCTCAAATCTGCCTCCATCTGACCACACGTGTGTGTGATCTTTAATTCAACTTAGCTTGCTTGTGTAGCTATTTGTTTTTTTCACCCTCATGATTATTAGATGGATTTAGTTTTGGAATGGAATTTAAAATTTTGTTAAAAATGAGATGGAAACAAATCAAGTTGACTTGTTGGCGCTTACATATTGGACTAAAAATCAGAGGAATATTGCTTGTCAACTAATCTCATCAATGTGAAAAATATTGCATCGCAGTACTGTCAGTTTACAGAAAGAAACATATGATTTAAGGTTATAAAAACAAACTTGCCAGTTGGTTTTCTTGCCAGCACTTTCCCCCAGAATAAACCTGGGGAAGGGTTTAATCTGGAAAGGAAAACTTCAAAATAATTCCCCATACTGAGCAAGCCATTGAAGTAAGAGACACATATGACGGGCTGGTAATTTGTTTGAGTGGAAGCTGGGACATACCCAGTCTGTTTGGGATCACAGGCTCAGGTTTCCTCAGGGGGTAAAAGGCAGAGCCACTCTCACCTGCTCAAGGGAGGCACACAAATCCCACCTTTGCCTGCAAGAGCCATCCAAAGGGGCACAGCTCCTAAGGCCAGCACCAGCCTTGTGTGCCGAAGCTGAAGCAAGGGCAGGGTACACACAGATGTAAGGATCTCTGCTGCTCATGACTAAAGAAGAAAGTGGTTTATGTGCAAGCTGTCAGAGACAGAGGATTCTCATGTCTTGCGCTGCTATGCGGGTTGCCTAGGCAATTTGCAATTATTATATATGTAAGAGCAGCTGGCACTTCAATGAGATAAAACGTTTGGGTTTGAATTATGTGGTTCCTTTTATTAATACCATGAAATCACGGGTGAGAAAACATGTGTTTGTGAATGTCTAAGTAAAAATGTGATGTTATGAAAAAAATAAACATGAGAGGGAAAGATCTGAGTGTACCCTTTTCAGCCAAATGATTTAGCAATATATTTTTTTGGGTTTTGCAATGAAGAACTTGCAAGAGGAGGCTGTAACAAGACAAAAAAGCTTTCCTCTCGTAAGATAAGGCAGACCTGAGTACCAGATAATTCTGAAAACTTTCAGCTGCCAGGTTGTCAAAATACCATAACTTACTTCTAGGGCTGACACGTGCTACTTCAGGTATGTCAAGAGAGGGATATGATTAAAAGGCCTTTAATAGAAGTGCTAATGTTTTATTTATCCCTCTCATATCAGCAATGATTATATTGATGTTACTGTGACTGAATTGCTGAAGTACTGCTTCACTCCTCGTGGCAGAGGACAGTGAAACCTGTGAAATTTGACTTTCACATTAGAAAATTTGTTTACAGAAATTCAATAGAAATGAATGCAGTGAACTTTTCTGGGAGGAAACACTAGATTTTTCAGTATTACAGTTGTCTTCTATGAAGAAAGGCTTGAAAGAATTTGGGTTTCTCAGCTTGGAGAAGAGAAGGCTTCTGCAAGAGCTTAGAAGGGTGCTTACAGGAGAGCTGGGAAGGGGCTTTTGAAAAGAGCATGTAGTGGCATTATAGCATAGAACAGGAGGGAATGGCTTTAAACTCAAAAAAAGTAGGTTTAGGTTAGATATTGGGAAGAAATTCTATACTGTGGAGGTGGTGAGGCACTGGAACATGTTGGCCAGAGAAGCTGTGGATGCCTCATCCCGGGAAGTGCTCAAGACCAGACTGGATGGAGCTCTGAGAACCTGTAGTGGAAGTCACTTGTCTGTGATGGGGAGGTTGGAGCTAGATGGTCTTGAAGAATCTTTACAACCCAAACTGTTCTATGATTCTGTGATTGTTTCTATGATTCTATGACTTTGTATCTATCTTTTGTGTTGTATTAGAACTTTTCTTTTCCTGTGACAGTGAAGATATAAATTAACTCATATTTTGCTTGAAAAAAATCCCACAAAGTTACATTTTCAGGACTATTGTAATTTTATTCATAAAGTATTAAAATACAAAGAGACTTTAAACAAGGAAAAAAAAGTTATACTTTAAACAGAATTTTTTTTGAGCTTGTGTACCAAAATGAAACACTTACATACAGAAACATTTTCTATATACAAGAACACATGATTAATGAAATGTAGACTGGAAAACAACTTTCTAAGCAATTTCTCTGAAGAAAATGCTAGCATTACAACAAAGTACTCACTGCATTTCACTGAGTGATGTGAGAAAATCCAGGGCATATTTATAAGCAGAAGTTCTGCAAAATAAATTTATTGAATTAATTTGGTTTCTCCATATTAGAGAAGAAACACTGAGAAATTTAAAGTCATTATTTGTGTGAGTGCACTTCAAAGAGAAAATGAAAAATTGTACATGAATTTTATAACTGTAAAGGGAGTTTGGAAGCTGTTGTGGGATGCCTGAGGGGGACATGGTGGAGTTTTTTAACTATTTCTCTGCATATTAAGTTTATTGAAAGGCTGCAAGTATTCATAGCCTTTAAAAATGGATTAGAGTTGTAAAGAATTCCATGAGGACATTACCTAAGCAATTTTGCTTTAAAAATATGGATTACTATTTAATGTAACTATTTTTGATAGGAAATTAATTAAGCAGTGTGAGACTAGACTAGATCATGAATTTGCAATGTTTGACAGTGCAATGCTCCCTGCTCTGTTCACTTCTTATTCATGACACAGAAAGAAAATATAACTTATGTTAAATTTATTTACAAGTTAAGTTCTAAAGTTTTCTCTCAAGTCCCATTTGAGAGACACATTTCTGAGTATGTTTGTTGTTTGTTCAAGCATTTTGACTTGCAGCAGCACTGCTTCTTTATAAGTCATTCTGATCTCACATAAAGTGCTGTAAACAGGCATTTTAGTTGTGCAATAATGTAAGAGAAATAAAAATCAATCTTTCCTTAAAGAGGTCAATTGGATAGTTTTGTATATTTGATGAGCCTATTAAAGTGCTCTAATTGAAAGAAAGCAGTAAATAAAAGGTAAAGTTCTCTAGGGAAAGAAATTAATCTTTTTTTTTTTACAAAGAACTGCAACTAAAAAAATATGTAGCTGATATTGAAGCAAAAGATACATTAATCTACAAGCATAATACTATGGAGCAAATTCAGATGAAGGATCAGTGTAAAACACTCATAACAGAAAAAATGGGTGCATCCCACCTGATTTTAACAGATAATGTATAAACAGATATTTGCTAGAACTGCTGCATAAACATAAAGCTTCTTTTTTTAACTCAGTACATTTCTTTGTTAATCAATAACCTTTCTTTCATTTGTTAATCTGAGGTGTAGTTGTTACTAATTTGTTATCCTCTGGAAAACAAATATCATAAGTCAAATATTCCTTGTGATTTATGAAGTTTCTGGGAGTTTGCCCTGTATAAAGGATATTGGATCTGACTTGAGATTTTTCATACATTATTAAAATTTTTTCTGGGTTAATTCAAAGATGCCCAGAGAATAAACTACATAACATTAAGAAAGGTACTTGTGGAAATGACAGTTTAGATTAGAGTGAACACCTACATGGATTTCTTTTTCTTAGGACTGAAACAGACTTAATTTGGATTTGCCTAATTCACTTTGAAAATTATGTCATACCATATTGGGGTCACTTTAATTTTGAATGAAACTGAACACTTGGAGACTTAATTCTGTTTAATAAATGTATTTAAATTTGTACCTAATTTATCTTATTCAAGCTAAGTTGCCTTACTAATTCTATGTAGTCCAGATCTTTTTTAAAGCTGATTGTGGAAAGCAAGCAATTACTTTCCTAAAAGTAATTTTCTAGCAATTTCTTGCCTAAATTACTATGTAAAATGCGTATTCATATAAGTTCCTAGATGACTTTGGAATTGTTTTTTTTATCTCTGATACATACTATGATATTTGCAAACAGCTGTTTGTCAGCTTTCATCTTTTTCCCTACTATGAATATAATTAGTTTTGACATGAATGTGAATGATGAACTTTATTGCCAATGTATGATGTTATTATAAAGCGTAACAAAGCATTTTCCATAGTCCTTAACCTCCTTTGTAGAGGCAATGGCTTGTAGCAAAATCAACATGCTTCTAACTCTAAAGCCTGCTTGGTCTTCTGTACACTTATTTCAGCCACCTTCATTGTTAGTTCCTCTAGACACATTTTCCTGGTGCTTCTTGTTTTTATCTTGAACTAAGCAGAATATCATACACTCAGACCTCCACCTTTATTTTGTGCCCTATACTGTGCCAACTCCAGATCCTTCTATAGGCCTCATAAATTCCCTCTGCATAATCTGATTAAGATAAGTGTGGTGCATATACATTCTAGCCTGAGTTATTTATATTTAAATTGGTATGGATGTAAAGAGAAAGGGTTTGCATTGAACAGGTCTGTCAGAATTGTTATTCATTCACGAGTTTTCACCTTCGTTTGTATTTTCAAATTACAGATAAACTTCAATACTTGCATATGAGCTTGTCCTAAATATCATCTGTTTCTTTTTCTCCATGATACCCAGAAGTCTTCAGTATTTTCAGATCGTTTTGGCATCTCTAAAACTTGGCACTCAGGTCTCCCTGCCTGCCCTGGGCAGAAAGGCTTTCTTTGGGCTTGCATTCACCACTTCAAGGTGAAGGAAGGGGCTAGAGGAAACAGACCTCATGCTCTCCCTCTATTAAATTGCCCACCAAGCAGAGCAGAACAGAGAGGCTCAGAGATACTTCCTCAGCATTCCATACTGAGCTAAAAAGATGTTATACTAATAGTGACATTCATTTATAAGCTTATTCAGTACAGACATTTTAAAAAATAATAATGTTAACTCAGAAAAATAGATTTTTCAGAGTAGAAAAGTTATTTTTTGTGAGTATACAAAAAGATTATAATTTTAAGTGGGAGTTTATAAGGGTTTAAAATTTTCTTCTGTAGCAAAGCTATTAATTTTTCATGTAATTTACATTTTTGTTAATGCTAGATCTGGCATGACTATAAATTGCTTGATTAAGTTAGAGTGAAGTCTAAGAAATGTATATACTAAAGCATGAATATTTAGTTCCAAAATACCAGTTAGTTTAGTTCAAAACTCTTTATGGAAAAGGAATTTTTCATTGAAAAACTGTCTCTTTCTTTTTGAGTTATGAAATTACTACTGTATTTTTAAAATGAAATAAATTTGAGAATAAAATGGATTTTTATTACAAAATATGCACCTTGGTTCACCTTTCCTGGTTGTATTTATTTAAATATTACTTTTCAAATTCAAATGGTACTTCTAAGACTCTTCAGTAAACAGTGGAGTAGACCTTCAGGGAGTTATTAATTCTAGCCTGCAACCAGTGTCTGAGAACTGTGGAATAACTCACTTGTTCAAGCATGAGTTTCTGAAAACAATCTGTCTTTTTATACAGTTAAAAATAAATGATCTAAGACTTAGTTGCTATTTCTAACATATAGAAAAAAAAAGCCCCAAACTCTCCTACAGAAAAATCCTTAACCAAACCCAAGATGAAACATTTTATTTAGATAATTTCAAATGTAAATAAAAATTGAGTTGATACATTTTAAAGTACCTAAATAGCATAGTTGTTTTATGTGCTTGACATCCCACAGTGTTGGCTGCATGGGGAGTTAAGACACTGTAGATATGGTTCCAAGTATATAGATTTCTTTATTCTTGACACCATTGGTGAAAAGAATGAAATCACAGGAAATGGGAAAAACTTGAGCAGCTGAGAAGGGATGTGCTAGGTCTGTGAAAGGCCTTCCAAAGGTGCCAGCAACCACTAGGTGTCCTCCAATAACCCACATCTTATTGCGTATAAATCTCTGTAAAGTGTAATTCATTAGCCTTCCCTTTTCAAAACTGGGTCCATCTCATGCTTCTAGGTCAAAGGCAAGAGATAAAATTATTAGTTTTAAGAAACAGATTGGTGTGTGTTCTTCTGGGATGTGAACTTCATGCAGTGATTAACAGAGAATGGACTCTGAAACGATAGCAGATTCTCATTTTGAGAAAAGAAATTTGAATTTACCTGGATTGTGAAGCATGAGAGTAAGGGAACTGTTAGATGTCGTTTCTAATTCCAGTAGTCAGCTTTACTGAGAAATCTTGTTTTCACTACCTCTGTGTTCACCACTGACTGATTTCAAGGGGAGCTTCTCAGTGCACAAGAAGCCCTCTCAATCCATCTGTTCCTTAGCTTCTTCAATTGCAGAGATGGAATAAAATCTCTTTGAGATTCTGGCTCTTGTTTTAAAAAAAATCTGAATGCTCTGAAATTGGCAAACTTTCCTTTCTCCTTTGCTATGAATGTTCCAAATGTAGGAGGTAAACTAATTCAGCAAATTAAACTGCTACACTTTGCAAAATTTTGGAGAAATCTGCTTTACAAAAGAAGAAAGATGGCTGTGTATTTGCTATTCAGCCATCTGTCATGTCTCTTGGCTATCAAGTTCTCAAAGATCTGGATGATGTTCAGTTGATTTGGTGATTTTTCATTCTGTGTTATGACTGTAGTTTGGGACCGTGGACTTCTTGTAAAAATTTACTTTTAGTGATTTTTAGTATCATCCTTGCATTAATTCAATTTAAATTAATTAATTTTCTACCTTCCTTTGATACTAGTTATTTGTTTTTTTTAAAATTTTTATCAACAGCCTTCAAAGAAGTATGAATTTGCAAGCACAGATTTGCTCTTTTTCATTTTTCCTAACCTCTCTCCTTTTGAGACAAGTTCCTGAAGTTTTTAAAATGATTTATGAATTCTTGCTTGCTTTATATGGAGAAATTTTAGGCTTCTATAATAATAAAATGGCAGTTGCCTCAGAATGTGCTTTAAACACTGACTGAACAACATACAAAGGACTATATTTTAAAAAAAATTAAAATCAGGAGGAGTCTTTCCATAGGTTTGGTGGGTTTCAGATCAGACTTGTAAATCCCTTATCCAAGTACATATCAATTTTCTAAGTGCATCTCTGTAACAAAAAAGCTAAATTGGTCAGTCCTGACTATCTGCATTTACAGACATATATGCAATTTTTCACTACAATCTAAAATGCTCTGTTATCATATACAAAATTAGACTTGATCATTTCCTCCATTAAAAATAACTGTAAACCAAAAGTACAGTGGTGAGGTGGAAGACCAAGATGGTGAAATAAGAAATTTTCTACTGACGTTTGCAGATCAACTTCAGAATGCAGGACTAGTGGAAGGGCTTGTGGATGAATGTAGACATGCAAAATGGAGCAGAGGTATAAAAGAATAATTCATGAGAATTGCAAGACTCACCAAAGACAGGAGTGAAGTAAAGATGCAGTAACGTCAAAAAATTTGATATGGTCAATTGGACACTATTGTGACTCAGTATACAGATTTATGCCTTCTTATTTTTTTCTCATTTTTCTTTTTTTTCCCCTAAGATTGTAACATTTCATTAGAGACGTGCAGCCACTGTGTGCACACAGTGATGTTTGCTGTACGGTTATTTCTTCTTACTTAGTTATTTAGCTATCAGAAGGTTGTACATTTTATAGGATTTACTGAACACTGGATCTGTGATAAGAAACAAGAATTTCTTCACTGATTTCTTTCTATGAAAATATGAAACTATGTTTCTAAGGGAAACATATCTTGAAAGTGTAAGTGAAAAAAATATTTTGCATTTCCCTCCTGGAAGATCTTTCGGAATAGCAAAGTGTATTTTTTGCTTCAGGCTCTATTAGCATCATTGCTAGTTTCTGTGGGTTTTGAACAGGGCAACTCAGACCCAGGGACTTTTGGGAGTTACTTTTGGTTGTGAAAAGCCAGCATTGGCCCTGCAGCACTGGTTCTGAGGCAGATAGGGTGCTGAGCTGGAGAGGCTGCTGCTGACGGTCAGCTGGGGCATCCAGGTTTTGTCCACTTTGCCTGAAAACCTGTAAGTGCATTAGTGCTATAACAACCCATTATGAACAATTCTGATTTAAAAACAAGTCAAAAAACCCCCAAGTTCTCTTCTTTACATCTAGTGTTAGTACACTGTGTTCTCAACAGTGTTAAAAGCTTACTGTCATTCACAAATGCTGTTCTATCTTTAATACTGGAACAGAAGCTGAGATGTTAAACAATTGACCATGATGGTTTTTTTTCCTCAGATGATTCATGGCCAGGCTTAATTGTAATGTGTGGAAAAAATTGAATTCAAAACCTATGAGGGCTGCTATGAGCAGATTTAAGACATTGGTCCCAAAGAAGGTTATATTTCTATCTCTGTGTGTTTACATCCATTGTCTGCTCTCTGTGATACCCAATGTCATGATTTGATAGAATAAGTTAAAACACTGTCTAGTCAATGCTCTTTAAGACTCTTCATTAGGCTATATTCTGGATTGAAGTCATTCAGCACCTTTGCAATAGCATGAAAGTCCACCTCAGCAAGCCTAAATTGTGGTCTCACCTGTAAAACTGACATTGGGAAAGGTTTAGAACGTACTTACTAAGTCTTTCTAGGAGAAGGTCCTTTAGTTAGAGTTACTGCATGAGACCTTTGTTTATTATTAGGAAAAGGCAGCACACACCTTTCACAAAGTGAAATCTAAATCCTACAGTGAGGACTTACACATTGGATGTAGAAAGTAGAGTAGTAAAAACCACCCATGAGAAAATCCTTTGATGTTGGGAATAAGTAGGTGAACCTTGGGGCTGTGGAGTTGTATCTTCCTTCAGCAAACCTTTGGTAAAAGTCCACATCAATTCATTTTAAGGAAAGGCTTGAAATATTTTTATCCCTCTTCTACATATAATGTGGGAAACCCCGTTTCTTGCTTTGTCATTGCCTGAAAAGCCTGAAACTCTCAAGTTCAAGGCAAGAAGCAGTAAACTATTCACTGGAGATGCTTTAGGTCTGTTTTTACTGGAAGGACTGCATATTAGCTAATGACTGAGTGACACAAGGCCAGGAACAGACTTTGAAAGGATGGAAAATGGGGGTTGCCTTTTCCCATGAAAGCTGCCTCACTGACATCACTGATAATAGTCATGCTGCTATTTTATTCTTAAAGGCTCTTCCTGACTGAACATTTATTTTAAAAATTTGATTTCTTTTAGAGTGAAAAGAAGTCCAACTGCATCTTTGAGGTCTCTGATCAGAAGGTATTGAAGAAATATTGTGGGAAGAGAGTGCTGTTTTGTGTGAAAACAAGTATTTGTACTCTCTTTGAAGACAATGGTCATAATCCAGTTTTTAGACATTTGATCACCAGGCTTAAGAGCCACTATGAAGAAATTACATTCAGAGGCATATGAACATAGAAAATAATTTAATCCCTTTTTCTGAGACATATTGGCCTCTCTTGTAACAAATGAATCATGGCATGCCATGGAGTTGTGCAAAGTTACCAAAAAGTCTTTCAGCAGCATGTGCAAAGCTGACCTTAGGAAGCCTTTGTAAATATGGAAGGTGCTTTGTAAAGACATCTGTGACCATTAAATGCAGCTTTCTTCAGATTCAGTGTTTTGGTTACAAAAAGGAAAAAAAAAAAAAAGGCAAATTAAGATATTTCAGCTAAATGCACTTGAATCTTTCAGTTGATGTACTCAGTGACTAGTTGTATTAATTATGGCATTTAAGACCATCTAGGCTCCATATAAAACAGGATGATTGGCAGCTATTGAAGGGGAGAAGGCAGTAAGATAAAAGTCTATAGACGAAGGATAATGGAGGACTGAAATGAGCAATGCGTGACAGTAATAAAAATGTAGTTCCTCTTCTAATACAGACAGAAAAGAGTGACTTCAGATTTGGAAGAAATTATTTCAGCTGTATTTTGAACTTGGCCTCATATCTTTTGTTTGGAAAATGTCTTCATGTAAGAATGTATTTGATAGCAATGAGAAAGGCTGCAGGCAGGGAGAAAATAGTTGCTTCTACGTTAATGAATAGACAAAATTACAGTTAATGACTAAAACATGGACCTCTTAAATTTAATAAAAAATCATCACCTTGCAAATTTCCAAGATTTGGTCTTAATAAAACCAGTTTCATTTTTGCTGTGATTATTTTTTAAAATTCTAATTTTATGTAGATGACTGTTGAAATGGCTTATTTGTCTGTAACTGCTTAACAATTTACTTAAAGAAAAGACAGAACATGATTATCAGGAACTGTTTCAAACCTGTTAACAAATTATGCTGTCATTTAGAGAAGTTCATGCAAAAGAAATTTATAAAAATTTTTTTTGATGATTTTATGTTGAAGAAGATTATTATTCTCCAGCATAAAACTTAATTTAAATAATCTTAGTGGTTGTTTCAGTTGTTATTTACTGCTGTGAATATGTACTATTGTGGTTGGTACATAACTTCCCCTAAAGATTGTGCTACCCCAATCAGAAATGATCTGAAGTTGATGAGCTGTCTAAGAAACACACTGGAGAACTTTCCAGCTCAACACAATTTTGCATATAGCTTTACATTAGCTTTCTATTAAGCAATCTAGTTGGCTTCAAGATCCTTTCCTTCCTCAAAACAAGTTGATGGGAGAGTAGTTGAGGCTGGAGCTGATCTAGGAACATGGGATTGTGTGGACACCAACAAGCACCTGTGCTACATGTGGTAGTGGGAATAAATGTAGCGCTAGAAGCATGTCCCTGATCTTTTGGGCTTTAAAGACATTAATGTATTTGCTAAAGCTCCATCTTCTAAAGTGTGCTTATTAAATTTTCACAGGAAAAACAAATCCTGCTTTATGGCCATATTTTGATTTTTGTTTGCTTCACAGTTTAACACCCTCGTGAACAAAACACAGTGTTCATGTCAGGGTACACTTGATCGGCTGAAAGCATCTACAGCTGGCTCTTTGTCTCTCTTGGGGCTGGAGTGAGGAGCAGATGATCAGGGTCACACCAGCTCCAGGAGAGCTGGAAAGAGGGAAAGGAAGCCCAGAGGCAACTCTGTGGCTCAGTATTGATCCCGCAGGTTTTGTCACTGCCATTTCTGCCCTCCTACTCGGAGCTTCTCGGGCCTACCCACACACTGTCGGCTACAATTAAATATAGGCACCAAGCATGACAAACAGACAGGGTTTGTCACACAGTGGGAGAAACAGATTCTGTGTACTCTCTCCAAGTGACTGAATTACTTAAGACACAATAAAATGTGTAATACTGTGGTCTGATGTAAATAAATAAAAAAAAAGTCTCTTGCAAAGCAATAAAGATGGAGGCAAATTTTGTATCTGTGAATCTCACAACCTCTAATAAACAGAGTGCTGATGTGTAAGGTGTCATGGATTGGGAATGGTAAACTGAATTTCTGACATGTTTTGTAAAAATCATGATTTTCCAAGTTTTCAGGCCTAGGCCAGCCTCAAAATGCAGTTGAGTATCAGCTGGGCAGCTAAGGAGGTTGGAAATTGCAGGATTTTATCACTTGGATTCAACAGGCTGTTAAGTAAAATCAGTGGCATCCTTTTCATTTAATGCAGCTTGGTGAAATCATGTTAAGAAATCAAATTTAGATGATATCTTTTCATAAGTCATGCCAAATACAAGAAAAAAAAAAAACAACCTCAAAACCAGTCCAGATAGAATTGGTTTCTATATCCTCTCTACTTTTGGACCAAGATATTTAGAGGTTCTAAAACTCCAGAGAAACCAAACAGTTAACTATTGCTCTGTGGTAAATGAATAATTTAGTCTCAAGAGCCTAAGATGCTGTGTTTTATTGTCTGAAGTGAACCCAAAAGTGATGCAGAAGCAGAGACAAGTGTCTTTCAAAAACTCATTCAAAGGTGTTAAGTTCTTGTTTTTGGAATGAGACTGAAAGAAGAATCTTGGCCTGTAGCAGAAAATATGTCCGAGAAAAGATATCCTGCCTGCTGCAAAATGGTCTGCATCAAGAGGACATGAAGGATAAGAAGATAAAATAGTTGAAACTATCCAGAATTAAACATGAACTGAGTGAGTTTTTTAAAGGGCATTTAATAAATATGGTTGCATGTGCATATTTTCTGTAAAGGAAAACTATATAGAATTCACTTGGAAGGACAAACTTTGCACAGCAAGTTGTCCTAGCAATTTAAAGAGATGTAGTTGATTTGACATTCTACCAAGCGTTTCAAATGAAAAAAAATCTTTCCCACAGATGTTGTATTTTTCTTTTGGCAAATAAATTCTGCAATGAGAGATCTTGCCTTTGCGTACCTTCTGTTTCCAATGATTTGAAGAGACTCTTGTTAAAAGATTTTTTTCTGTGAATTATATTGTACTGCAGTTTATGCAATCCAACAATTAACAGGTCTCAACTTGTAGATTAAAGCAAATTTCCAAGTTAAAACTATGACAATGAGGAATGGGAACAGGAGAATAGGACAATCTTGCTAAAAGCCAGGTGGTGTGTACTCACAACAGGTCTAATTCTCTGCTCTTTGAGGACAAACATTGTGTTAGCTTTAGAGTTTTATTTTTTTGTTTTCTTTTTTTCCTTTTTTATTTTTTTTTTTGGTGATGCCCATACAGAACAGTATTATTTGTATTAGTCTGATTGAAAGGTGACCAAACCAGAAGAATCTATCTGAGTAATCCTGGAATTAATAGGAATAAACTGCTTACCTGTAAAGGAGAAAATCATACCTGTTGACATGGTCTGTGTTGGAATTTTTCTTGCTGTCCTTTAAGTTGCTGACATTAGTCAAGTGTTATTGTTTTCTGTACTGGTAGCATGATTTTGTTTTCTCTCTAATCAGATCTCCATTCACAAACTTATCTCAATCACAAAATAGGAAGAACATCATGTTTTTAGACTCCAAGGCATGACAAATGTACTGAAATCAAAACAATAAATATACCCCAGGCTTAGGCAAAGTGAAATATTTTAATTTCTCCCTTATTTTTTATCTGCTTTTCAAAAGAGAGTGGGAATTTACTGGCAGAGATAACTTAATTGTTGCCCTGAAATCTGGAGGGGAAAATACCCTAAAAAACAAACAAAAAAAAACCCCTTAAGTCTTAAAATAGCATTGCCAGGAAACAAAGAAACCCAAAAAACCCAAAAAAGATGAGCAGAAGAGGAATGTCTTGGTATATTTTACAAATATAAATTAAATGCTTTTAAAATGAAGAAAAGCCAAACAACCGTGACACAATTACATGACATTGAGATACCTTTTTACTGAAATATGAAAACGTATTTTTGCATGAATCACAGGAGGAAAACACTTAGAAGAGAATCTTTAATTCTCTGCATGGGAAATTATTAAAGGAATTTTACTGATAGCGAAGGAGTACCCAATGGGTCATGAAATTATTAGTGGAAATTTATTAATAAATGGAATATTTGTGTTTCATATCAGCTGAATTCTTCTGGGTTTCTTCCTTCTTTGTATTCTGTTATTAAGTAGAAATTCTTCATTTTCTTCCATTCCATTGTAAAGAGTGTTGTATACAACTTATTAACTTTGAATCAAAAATATTCATCTGTAGTAACATCCTTAATATTTAGTAATTTGAGAACAGATCTTTGGTTTTCCAGCTCAAAATCCAGCAGGTTTTGTGCTGGAAGCAGTAAGAAAGTTCTGTCAAAGGTTCATCTTCCACAGTTGTAAAAAATAATGTTTTTCTGAAGCTCCTGAAAGCCTTTTAGGATAAAATTATATCACTGCAAGAGGCAGAGGAACCTTATTCCTAATTTTCATTCTGTCCTACTTCTCACTTACTTTGGAAAAACATTCAACTCCTACTGTGTTTTAAACCTGGATACCTTGTTTCCCTTTTAGAAGTTCCTTTTCTCTTCTCTCTCTTATATTTTTCACAATCCATTTTGACTTCCAGTGGTCTCTCTCTTTTCAGGTAGATGGTTCAGTTGACATTAATAGCAGGCTTTACTCTCCCAAAAGGAACATCTCTTCTGAACATAATCTGCTTCTCTTCCCTTCAGGACCTCCATGTCCTGTGGGAATATTCTTTCTCTTCTAACCATAGCTCTCCATTTCTCAGGTAAGGAAGAAGAGTTGCTACTCTTCTGGGTAATTAAAACTTCTTCCTACCTAATCCCTTTCCATGTTGTAATCACAGATTCTTACACAGAAAAACATTTGCTGCAATGAAAACTTTCCATGACTGACTAAAAACTGCTGAGTAGGGAGTGGAGGAACATAAGTGTACTGCAGATCTCTTCAAAAAGCAAGACAGAATTTTATTCAAATGTAGAGAGGATGTCCATGCCCATTCCTAACAGGCAGTTATTTTAAAACCCGTGTTCCTCTGATTTGGAATAGTACTTCCATTTTTTAAAACCTTAATAAGTTCTCTGATACACTTTTATTGCAAGGGCAGCTGAGATAAACTGAAGGTAGTACAGATGATATAGGAGATAGGTTTACCTAGTATTGCTGGTATAAAAATCCATTCAGAAATTTCAAGATCACAGTTTATTAACCTTGTTTTTGGCATGCTGACACATTGCCATCTGCCATTCATTTCAAAGAAACAAGTTGAATATATAACTCGTTGAAGTCTGGAAAATCATTGCTTATCAGAGAGAAGATTTTTTTTTTTTGTGAGGAAGCATTTATGATTATATCACTTACCAGGAGTTGAGATTTAATTTTTCAAAATCACATTATTAGGCCATCTATATCTTTAGTGTAATTTTGCAACACCAGTGCAAGAATATCTGAAACACATTCAGCTATAATGTTTCATATTTCAATATATTTGCAGAAAAGGTTTAGTTGTGCAGAGTTTTAAAGTAAATATTTTTAAATAAATATTTTGCTTAGTTTCTATTCAGTCTTCTAAATTAGATGGAGTCTAGGGGTTTATTTATGAAGAGGTAGATTTGAGCTCTGTATTGAGACGCCCTGAATCAACTTTGGAGCCTTATTGACCATATTAGTTCAACTACTGAAATTAGTTTGCCTGATAATCTCCTCCCTCCTCCTTATTCTCCTTTTCCTGCTGTTGCATAATAATACTTTTATCCTCCTTTAAGCCATTGCTTTTACCCCTCACCCTCAGTATAATTCACCTATTCTACCAAAGCTTTTTTCTTTAGGACCTTTTTAAATAAAGGCAGGTAAAGATTAAAGAGATTAAACCTTTTTAATGCACATCATTCAATATTCATTCAGTTCCCTGAAGGGAAAGCTGTTCTGGCCCCTTTGGTTAATATTGCAGTAACACCTTGTGGGCAGGAAGAAGAATAAAAGAACACAATGTTTAAAAGCAGTCAGTAAACTACTAATTTCATTTTTTTAGCAGCATCCGTCTGAAAGTTATTAATTTTTTGACACTTTTGGAGGTCATAGCTGTTTTCAGACAAGGTGGTGACTGTCTGAGAAGATATGTGTTGATATCTCCTGAGAGGGTTAATATCCATCCAATTTCAGACTGTAACAAGGTCTACCTTACTAGCTAAGAAGAGAGAAGGCAAATAAATTTTCTTCTCAGGACACTTATTTTAAGAAAAAAAGAAGGACCAGTGCATGATAGTGTAAAATAAGCTTTTTGTATTTATTTAAAAAAAGACACAGTGCTAAAAAGATAGAGGAAAAAAATAGACCTTACGTAGAAAATCAAAAAGTTTTATGTCTTTTTTATTGTTGTTGTTGAGAAGATGAAAGGAAAATAAAAAAAATATAGTGAACAGAAGGTGGCAATGAATACAGAAGATTGAAAATGTCATAGAAGAGCATCTGTAGTTTGTTGGAAGTTCATATAGGTGATACTGGTTAGGATCAGTAATACAGTAATACAGTAACTTACATCTGGATCTGTGGGAGGTGTTATGAATCTAATTCTCATTTAAATTCACTTGGAAAGGGATGTGTAACATTTGTGTTCTCTTTTTTAGCATAAATCCTTTTAATCTTTGTAGCAAAATCTGGAATTTATCTCCATTTTGTGAAAACAGCCTGGTCCTCAAGAAAAGACCCAGTGATAATTACAAGAAGCATTTAGAAAAAAAATTGTAAATAAGGACTTCTAGGAGCTATGTCAAATTATCCCAGCTGTGGAAATATTTCTTTTATTAACTTCAAGTGATTGTTATCATGTGCAAAACACAGTAATCTTGAATAACTAAGGTTTCTAAAGATTTTGTTCTCTTTTCCTTTGTTACCTGTGCTGAGGAAACATTTAAAAAATGGGAAGATATATGGCTTACAGGAGGGACAGGACATGAAACTGAATCATGTCAAGTAGGCATTAAAAGAAACTGCATGTTCTAAATGAGAATAATTTTGTTATGACTGATATTAGGTTGACCAACTTCAGCAGTTCATGTGAAATAGTATTTTCTGAGAAGAAAGTAAAAGAATACTGACACAGGGAAATGCTCAGTCTCTAAGATTTAAAAACACATCTGGTAGAGCCAATTTCAAATCAGTACCCCAAAATAAAAAACTAAAATGACACAAGCAATCTGTAGGTATTAGTGGGTTGGAGCATCTGGCTGATGCAGTAACTGAGCTGATGATGTCTGTTACCAAGCTCCTGTACCGAGTTCCTGTGCTTGTGGAGGGTCTCCATCCCCTGACTGTGCTGCTGGCTGTGGCTCAGGAGCTGTGTCACCCTTCCTGCCAGCAAGGTGCCTTGTGCTGGTCTTGCTTTCCCCCCTGGCAACATCACCCAGGTAACAGAACTGCGCTGTAAGGGATATTTGCAGCTTCTGCTGCCAAGGTGGAAGAAGTAAGGAATTTTAATGCACTTTAGATTACTGTTATGCGCATCTATTTATGATGAGGGACTTTGAAACATCAGCAGGGGTGGCTGAGTCAGTGGCTTCCAATTAGAAACTGTTATTCACTGAATGAATAAACCTTTCCAAAAGACCAAAGACCTTGCCATGTTTCTCCCTAACTCTCTGTGAACGAGCAAAAAATAGTGAGAAGGCAGGACAGCAAAACACTCAGGCTGTACTTATGCAGGGGAATAGAAATGATGGCAAAGGTCAGAGAACAGAAAGTCCCAAGCCACAGCAAGACTTCTTGTTTCTGCTGTGTAATTTAAAACAGAAAAAAAATAAATAAAAACACCCAAGGGCTCAGTTTTGCAGTGGCTCCTCATCCCATAATAAGAAGAGATGATTCCAGCAGTTTTGCTAATAGACTTCAGCAGTCTCCAGCCTTAAAAGACAAATAGAAGGAATGGATGGATTTACCTGGGGAAAAGTTAAATTAGGCCTTTAGGTTCCTCTTTCACTTAACAGGAGTCACTATCCCCAGAGAGACATTTTTCTTGCAGTCAGGTAGAAACAGCATCTTCGTCTGAGAAGGAAGGTGGGGTTTTGTTAAAGAAGAGAGCTTCTCTCAGCTAAATAAGTTAAAATAATTGTTAAGTTTTTGTCTTCTAAACCCATAATTTTGAGAGAATGAATCAGCTACAAAGTAAAAAATAGTGGAAAGGAAGCATCACAAAGGATTATTTCCTTAAAGCAGGAAAAAGGCAAGTGTTATTCAAGATTCATACTGTCAAAAACTGTATTCAGTCTGCAATGAACTGTGAATTGTAAATGTAATAATTTCAGTTGAGTTATAGTTCATAATCACCCCTAATGATGACTCTTCTCAGAAAAAGGGGAATATAGTTTAGTTGTTAACAGGCTGCTTTATCTGATGATTCCAATGATTTTTGCTTTTTTATTTCCATTATCAAATATTTTATGATTGGAATCATACAAAAATGTCAAATTTTGTGGCATTTCATAGATGAAGATGAAAAAAAAATAAATGGGCTAAATGTATTTCCCTAACTGAAAAATAATTCTATGATAAAAATTCTGATTGAATAGATGCTACCAGTTAAAAAAAAAAAAAAGATATTTATGTTTATGTTGACATTATTTGGAATTTAAATGTTTTTTCTCGTTTCTAAATCAGCTGAAATTTTAGGAGACTGGTTGAGAAAGTCCCTTGTGAGGCAATCTTGAAGGCCAAAATGTCCAGGACTGCTGGATGCCCTTTTAGAAGGAAAATCTTAAAGACACAGAAACAGACTGTCCCCATGTGCCAAAAGATGAGCTTCTAGGGTTGAAGGCCAACCTGACTGAACAGACAGCTTTATCTGGAGCTGAGGGAGAAAAAGAGAGATTTTCACCTTTAGAAAAATAGGTAACTCAGGAGGGGTACAAAGATGTTGTGAAGTTCTGCAAGGAGAAAATTAGAAGAGTCAAAGCCCAGATGGAATTTATAGCCAGTGCTGTAAAAGACCATAAAAAATGTCTCTAAAAATACATCAGAAAAAAAAAAAAAAGAGGGCTGAGGAGAATATCCATCCTTTATTGGGTGTGGGGAGAAACATACTCACAAAGGATGCTGAAAAGACTGATGTGCTTAATGCCTTCTTTGCCTCAGGCTTTAAACATAAGACCAGTTGTTCTCCTGGTACCCAGCAGCCTGAGCTGGAGGCAGGGACAGGGAGCACAAGGAAGGCCTTGTAATCCAGGAGGGAACAATCAGTGACCTGCTACACCTCTTAGACCCTCACAAGTCCAAGGAGTTGGATAGGATTCATCCAAGGTCACTGAAGGAGGCTGTGGAGGAGTTCTCCAAACCACTTCAATCATTTACCAGTAGTCCTGGTTAATGGAGGAGGTTCCAGTTGGCTGGAAGAGGGAGCTGGAGTTGTTTAAGCCAGGAGAAAAGAAGTCTCAAGGGGGGCCCTATTGCTTTCTGCAACTGCCTGACAAGAGAGTATAGCCAGGTGGGAGTTGGTCTCTTCTCCTCAGTAACAAATGACAAGAGGAAGCAACCTAAACATACACCATGATAGGTTTAGATAAGTTATTAGGAAAAAATTCTTCATGAAAGGGTTGTTGAACATTGGAATGGGCTTTCCCAGGGAAGTGGTGGAGCCACCATCCCTGGAAGGGCTCAAATAATATGTGGATATAGCATGGGGACAGGGTTTAGTGGTGATGTTAGCTTAAGGGTTGGACTTGGTGATCTTAGAGGTCTTTTCCATAATTAAAGATTCTATTAATTTGTTTGATTAAAGCAGTGTGAATTTTTTATAATTTTTAGTCATTATAAGAAGTACTATTGGTGATTTTTTTTTTTCTTAGCAATAATTTTTTATCAGTAAAAGACCCATTATATAAAATGTTAAGGGAAAATTGAAACTGTTACAGAAGGGTTGACTATCCTCAAAAACACTGCAAAAGTAGTTTGACAGAGATCCTCTCAGCCGGAGAGGGAGGATGGAAAAGCCTAAACAACTCTGTGGGTGTGTTGCTGATTGAGTAAAAGAAAAAAAATCAATGGAGAAAACCTGAGATGTGAATTCACCTTAGTGTATTCCAGATTCTCAACATAGATATAGAGACATTTGGCATATCCTGGCCTAGAAGTACAAGCTATGCCCCCACAGCATGGAAAAGATGAGGAGCACATTGGAAATCTCAGTAGGAAAGTGTGTGAGTGCTGAGAAGATTGGAGAGAAGCAACATGCAGCAGAGGGAAGGGAGCACAGAAGGATAAAATTGTCATTACACCTTCCTTCAGTCACCAGTGATGCTTCTCTGAGTCCCTGCTGTCACATAACACAGCCAGCTACCGCTTCAGAGCAGGAATTTCACAGGTAGCAGGAGTTCCTAGGCATGGGGAAAGAAGACATGCTCTTGCCCAAGAACAGGAATAGTGTTTTTCTGCCAAAATACAGTCAGTTTTGGAAGAAAGTTATGGCAGAGATGAAAGAAAAATGTGTGTTTTACCATTGGCCAACACTTTCAACAGATGCTTTAGCAATAGGCCAGAATATGTGAAGGATTATATAGAAAGATGAGTTTCTGAAACTTTTTTTTCACTGAAGTGGGGTTCAAAAAGTTGGGTGAGAAAACAAGTAGAATTAAAGAAGCACTGGTGAGCTTTTATATAGATAGGAATCTATCCATCTATCAGCATTGATATGAAATATGGTTTGTTCAGGACTTCTCATTATAAACTCTGAGTGCTAGCTTTAACAACAGACAAATAAATACCTGTCTAGGAGAAAAAGTATAGCAGAATTTTTAAGAGAGAGATTACAATGTCTTCATGTGGATTATTGAGAATTTTATCCTGAAAGGATTTAAACTGATTTTAATGATATTTGTTCTCCAGAGCAGATGAAAGCTGTATTTTCATCTACATTAATAGAGTTATTTTATATAATGACACTGTAAAGAAATAATGTAATTGAAATATGGGTAAAATTGCAGTCAACTTCAATTTAAATTGAATCAATATTTATTGAAATTAAATTAATCTGAATATTAACACTCTTAATAGGAGGCTAGCAATAAGGTTAGTGCTTTTGATGAGGTAACTATATTGTTTCTAAATCAAAAATTAGATTACATTAGATTATACCATTCAAGAATCTACCTTAAATTAGGAGACAATAAGTGGGAGAAGGGTCTTTTGCTCCTGGTCTTATGTCTAATCTTGGAAATCATTAATGATTTTGTGGGTTTTTATTAAGCTTTACTTAAAAATGTATCAAGGATCTTTCTTGTATGCTGGATGAAATAACTATTTCTTTTTGGCCTAGGTTCAGTTGCATGATCAGGGCCATAGGGACTAATCAGGTAGAAATATGCACATGGTAGGGAAATAAACTTTATTCTTTCTTCTTTTCCCCATCTTCCTCTTCCATTCCACATCCTTAAAAAGCCTGTTTCTTTAGCGAATTTTCTTCTACTCCTGCCTATAATGCTACATACTGCATTAAGTTTGTTATTGGCTAAATGAGGAATGATTTACCCTGAGATATTTCTCACTGTGCTTTGAGAATTAGATATAAATTGATAGAATCTCTTTTAGACTGCATCAGCTGGTAGATGTTGGTTTCACTACCAAACAATTCTCTTCCCAGTCTCTCATGAGGCAATAGACTTCTGCATGGCATGTGCTTTATTTGGGATCCACTTTCCTCTTACTACCATACAAGGAAGGAACATATGAGCAAAAATAAAATGAGACAAGGTCATACGTGTTCTTTTTTAACATGTTCATTCTTCTTTGTGAAAGGGAACAATTCTTCCATCTCTTGTAAGGAGTTGAGAGACAAATGTTTTCCTGGTTAAAAAACCAAAAGCAGCCAAGAAATTGTTCAATTAAATTTTATTAACATTAATAAAAGTAAAATAATAAAACTATATTAAAAATAATAATTTAAATGTAAATTTAAATTAATTTTTTAACAATGTTGGGGATTTCCTGAAGTATATGGGTAAGTCCCATTATTTTAAATCAAAATAAAACCAAAAGCTTTGTCAGGAACAACTTTTAATCCCCAGTTTTGGAGGTTTGGTCCAGCTGGTTACTGTTTCAGGTGCAAAATTCTCATGCCACCTATATGAAAGAAAGTATGTAATTACAGTTCATCCTATGGTATGAGAAAATATCTCAAAGGCACTGGTGTTTTTAAGTGTTTGGCCACTAATTATGCAGAGAAAATATCTTTTTCAGAGAGGAATGCTTGTAAATACATGGCTTCACAGTATTTTAAATATACTGGGGTAAAATGAAATTTTGGGGACTCAACTTGTTATTGTTCTCTTTAAGAAGTTAGAAATGTTACATAGTTTTGGTACAAAAATAAGAGAGAAAACAAAAAGTATTGATTAACGATTTATTAAACTTATAAACTGTTACAGGACCCTTCATATGCCAAATGTTTCTTCTTGGGTCAAATTCTGCTGCTCTTTAGAGAAGACCCCAGCTGAAATCAAAAATCTCAGGGAAGGATGCTCAGAATTTGCAGGCAAAAGACTCACTTGTTGAGTACTGTGGGCAGTGTTGAAACCTGTCAAGTTTTTATGACATGCCATAAACTGAATATACAGTGGTGGATAGCTTTCCTATTTTAGTCACAGAAAATCTGTTGTTCATTGCCATAAACTTGCAAAAAAATGCTGAAGCTGTGGAAGAACTTCTTTAAAGCTCAGTGAAACTTATAAGTCATAGGTGAGAGTTTTGAGCCTGAATTTTCCATACAGGTGACCAATAGAATTACTTAATTATATTTATTGTGAAATTTCAGCATGTAAATAGTGGTGGTTTTCAGGTTTTTTTTTTTCTTTGTTTTTTTCTTTCTTGGTAATGTAAGGGATAATTTTCCAGAAGAGTGTAGCAGTTCACAGATATCACAGATATGATAATCTATCACTTCTGCTGTCTTGTGTTGCTGACAAGCTTTGTTGGTGTGAAAAAGGCCTCATAGTTACATATTTTTCTCTGTTAAATTTAATTTTTTTTTCTTTTTTGATGCCTATTGGTAGTTCATACTTGAAAACATCAGTGAGTAGAAATGCCAGCTGTCTGTGCCTCTGTCATATTTCTTCTCTGATAATACTTAGTGGTAACAGAGTAAATGAGATTTTATTTGGGGTTAAAGCAGAGGTGACTTGGAGGTACTTTCAGAGACAGATTTAAAATGTGAAGCTTTAAAGTATTAAATGTTTCTAGCATTTCACATCCTGACTCTTGGTAGTCTGTGAGGAATTCCTGTGAAGGCAGAAGACCTAATTGCTCCCATTTTGGGTTCATAGTGACAGCAGTCTTTGCTGCTTGCCATGGAAGGGAGTTGAAGCCAGCCTCACGGATTTCCCTGGCGATGAACAGGTGTGCAGTCAAGCTGCCAGGACATTCACCCTGAAGTGGTGGCACTGCCAGTCTTACACTTTCAAAAAGGGATAAATCTAACATACAGCTGAACTGTTCATCATATTGTGCATCCCATTAATGGACGTGAAGCTCAGGAGTGGCCATCTCCAATACTAAAGGTGGAATGATTCCTTTCTGGCAGAACAACTTGGTCATCAATAATCATGGTAAATGTTTTCACCCTTCCTCGCTTTTCCCACAGCTGGAGAACTCAGAGCTTGTATGAGCTGGGATGGAAGTTGCCAGCATATATGAAGCACATCCAGGGTGTAAGGGAACTCAGTGTGGGACACAGGTGTTCTAAAGGGTAGCATAAAGACTCCTGTGAGTAACTTGTGCAGAGTAATAATGTAAGCTGAGAAAATTCTAGGGTTTCTTGTTTGTTTGTTTGTTTTTTGTAGATAACATGATACTATCTACCTCCACAGCAGCATGATTTTGATGTATGTGGAGTTCCTAGGAGGAACCTGAGAAAATGTGGAGTTTCTGGGGGCTGGAAGGCTTCTTGCTTTGGAAATGTGTGAAAAACTGTAGGGAGAAACATTTTCCTAGAACCCATTTCAATCTGACAATATGCGTCTCATTTCTTTGCTGCTTCAGAAAAGAGTTGTGCAAATGGGTGGTAGAGGAGAAACTTGTCTTTAAATGACATGTATGTTCATATATAACCATGAATTTACATATATCTGCCATACAAAGGGGTTGCACTAGCAAAATCCAACAGTTGTAAAACCATCTTTCATGAAATGGAGACTTGAAAACAAGCAATTAAACATTCTCCAACCTCCTGTCTCTGACACGTGTCTGTCCCTTCTAATAGGGAGAAGACAGACTTCTCTGTCAGAGACAAGTGAGACTGACCTGCTGGCTTTCCAGCAAGAATGATATCAAGGGTTTGGGCTTTGTAGTGATTTTCTGGGAGTTTTGATTCCCCTGTATGGAGGAGAGGTTTGCTTTAAAATAAAGGGGGAAGGATGTGGAGAGCAAACACAGGGAGCAGATCCTTTAGGAACAATTTTGTACAGGGTCACCCAACGGTGAGATGTATTGGGATATCTCTCTCAGAGGTACTTCTCTGATCTTCCCTGGCAATTCATGCCACAAATATCAGAAGTAACATGAGGTCCAGTTTCTGGGAGTGCATCAAGCTTGGGGTGCCTTTCTGCAGCTGTGTGTCCATGTTTGTTGGTATATGTGCCTATGAACCATGACATGCACCCAATGCCTGGAAGGAAAACAGAGATGCCAAGTAAAATATCACCTGTGTCCAGGAAAAGACAGCAGTAATTCTAGAGATCTGGAGATGATGTGTATCCCATCTTTTCACATTCCATTCATCATTGTCCTTGGTAGGTCCTATGGTATCGGTTTAAAATGGTCAGTGTGAAGAATTGGGACAATGGCACTCCTACTTTTATTTGAGGCTTGTTGCCAAATACCTAATAAAAAGCCCTAGGGCATTGGCAAGCTGATTATGCAATTTTACTGTGAATTCTGAGATGTGTGGGCCCTGGACTCTGCTGCTATTTGAATTAGTTCTCCCACTCTCATGCAGGAAGACATTCTTCCATTAAAGGAGATAGATTTTCCCAAACTGATGAATTGGCACTCAGCATTGATCCTCAGAAAAAAATATGATGTTGCAGTAAAGGACATACTGCTGAAGAATGTGTGTGTGCTGGGAACATAATTCTCTCAGATCAGATGTAGGAATTTCTGGGCTGGAGTATCTGTAACAACATTTTTCCTGATTTGTGGTCTTTTCCACCTGGCATATAGGAGCTGTCTGCTACTTGTCTTGTCCCTTGATCAGGGACGAAACATGACAATATGGATCATACGTATTTCGTGGGTGCTGTGCAGGTGCTTGGTTTGGGTCTTGACTTGGATCATCCATGCCCTCTGTGCTGCTGCCAGAGTAATTCGTGAAGCTGGGACCTGTGCAGGCCTTTGATGAGTCACATACAGGTTTGTCCTTTTCCCAGCCTGCCCTATTTTGTCACAACCAAGTCCCTCCTTTGCTTCCTGAACTGAGGTTGTTACTACTCACTGGGCTGAGCTAACAGGTTGCTCCTTTGGCTAGGGCTAGCAGTCTCACATGGAACATCCTGGAAAGCACCATCTTTTGCCACTCCTCAGGGAAGTGATGTGACTGGCATATCCTTTGATTTGAGGAGTTTCCCCAGAGGTATCTCTTAGATACAGTCTTTTGCCGAGACCTGAGTTTTTCTAGGAGAAGCCGTGGCTCGTTTGGCTCCAAACTGAGTGGACATGCTAGCAGACACCTTGCTGCACTACTTCCTTTCCACTGGCAAAGTGGAACTGCACTTATCTTGTGCTCTGCTAAAATTGAAGACTCCTACAATTTACAGGCAAAGTTGATCCCACATCGCTTGTGCATTGCGTGGCATGACCCAGTCTTGTTCCATTTTGCTCGACAAGTGAATTATTCCTTGAATCCACACAATACTTCCCACCCACAAAAACTAACCCCTACCCAACCAACATGCAAACATGGCAGACCTTCTGCCTGAGCCTGTGATCTGTTATCTTCCCTGTCCTCAGCTCCAGCCCTGCACATTATTTCTGTAGGTTGTGTGTGTGTAGCAGTCCTTTGGACAGCACCCAAGGAGCACTTGCAGCACATAGTCTTACCCTGCTTGTTCCACTATCCTTTTTATTTCAGTCTTGTCAGGGAACCTTAATGTCACACAAAGATGAAGAGATATGGTGTCCCAGCTTGCACCTTGAGCTAGTCTCACTGAAAGCTGGAAATATAAACTGGAAAATTCTCCATATAGCATTTAGCACCTATGCCTTGGTGGTGTGTTTCATGAAGTTCTCAGACTTGCAATACTTTTGTGATGACAAGAGGATCCTGGACCATGTGACCATTGAACTTGGCTGGTTGCACTTAATCTATTTCCTCCTTGAACTCCTTCCACTAGGCTGCTGGACTGGGGATGAATGTGTGCCACAGTGAAAGAAAGGGTCTGCCTCCTTGGTGATTTTGAAAAAAATTAATCATGTAGGGAACATTAGCAGAGATTGCTGATTTGTGTGTTGTAAAGTGTGGCAGCTCCATGTCAGTGGGACAGATTAAGCATTCCCTTCTTCTCAATGGCTTATGCAAGTGTCCCCATCCCATCTCTTGTTTATTGCCTGATCTGAGGGTGAACGTTTCAGCAGATTTCTTGTAGCATTAGATATGTAAAGGCCAACTACAGCAATAATGGACATAAAGCCTCCTAAAAATCCAGTTTAAGGCCTGCTAAAGTTCTCTGCAAAGACATCAGTAAGACTTGCTAAAAAGCTATTGAGGAGCCTCTTCAAATTTATGAGTGTGGTGGAACAACTAAGTCCCACTGAGAAAGATTTATCACAGGATCAGGTTATTGGTATATGCAAAAGATGCAGGGTTCTTTCCTTCTCTTTTAATGTTGTGGTAACACTGAAACATCTCCATTTATTAATCTCTATCTTTGCCTGGATTTCAGAAAATGTACTTATAAAAATATGAATATGTTATCTAATCCACAAAAAGCTGAAATTTATTTTATTATCTGATAGTTAAGCCTGCAAAAACTTCGAGTCTGGAAACATTAAATTCACTCATCTTCAATGCAGTTAGTTCAATTTGCCTGTCAAACTTGAACAATTATTTTCCTTGCAGAGTTAAACATCCTCTTTTATCCCTCCCTTGAATTTCAGAAAAAAAAAAAACAAAGATGCTCTCCTCTTTCTGTGATTTTTGTGTAAATGCATTAATGCAAATTAAACTGTAATTTTAACTCAGAGCTGTCTTTCAGTGCCACTGAAATAGGTAACACTCGACAACACCCCATGGATTTTAGTTGTTTTGAAATTTTTTGTTGTGCATAGAATCTATTTGTTTTACTCTTCATAGCTTGTCTGCATGTCACATTTAGTGGAAAGTAGACTAAATGTAAATTGCATTAATATTTGTTTTTTCCAAGTTTTTGTAAACAAAATTATACAATGCTTCACAATATCACCAGAGAGACTTTCAGGACTATTTTAATCATGATTTTACCCTTATGTTCTGGTTTATAAACAGCTTTTCTAATCTCCTTAAATGCAAAAGATATATATATATATATATATATGTAAATGTCACATTTAAAACCAGATTGTGTGCATTGGCTGGGACAGGCACATATTTAACATTTATCTATTGACTTGAATCCAAAAGCTCACTTAAATTACTCATGTGCTTATGACTGGATCAGTGTTTAGTGGTTTGGGGCCTAAGAAGACAAGGCTTTCTTTTTCCAGTCCTGAACTTACAATGCTTCCTTAACTTTTATAGCTCTGAAAGTTTCACCATGAAATGTAATTTACCTTGGAATTCCTTCTTTTTTCTTTTCAGGGAAGCAGAACAGAGAGAGTGGTAAAAAACCCAGCAACGTAGAGAGAATTAAGAGGGAGGTAAATTGCTAACAAAAAAATACCCTTCTTGCTGGTTAGGAAACATTCTTGTCAGTTTGAAGGGGAAAAGAAGACAAAGAAGAAGGCACAGGTTCTGGTCAGGTTCTCCCAACATCCCTGTATGGGGCTGTTCATCCAGCCTAGAGAATTGCAGAGTAACACATCTTGAATCTTACAGTTTACTCCATCCATCTGTACCATGCCATTAAAAAGCTTTGAGTTGTAAATGACTTCTGAAGTGGTTTTTCAGCAAGTGTTAAGTGTGTTTTCGTTTTAAGAAAGTAAAATGAAACCCAGGAACAATTGATGGAGTCCTTTAACTTCTCTTTCTCTCCTTCTACAGCTCTCCTGATAGACACAGAGTCATATTTGCATTATTTTTCTTCAAATTTATTAAACAATGTAGGAATATTTTGAACTCTGAGGAATGGGAGAAATGTAAAGGCTGGATCTCATTGTGTACCTTGTTATTTGAAGGCCTCTGTCATATTTTGCTTTCTTTCCTCTCTTATTTCCTTTTCCTGCATGGTTTCTTCTCAGATGGCTAAGTTTAAGATGGAGACATCTATGCTCAGTGCCGTCTCAGAGAGCTAGTAGCATTGAAATTTTGCCCAAACATCTTTGCTTACACATGGGAATAAATTCTTAATGCTATGTCAAGGTGCAGAACAGGAGTGATGTGACTCTTCTATTGTCAGGTTACACAAGTTCAACAAAATAAGCAAATGAAAGTTGTGGATGGGCATCTTGAACTAACTGCTGCTCTCAGGTGAAGAGGGGCAGAGTTTGCAGATGTTCTTTTCCTCTGGGTGACCTTGGCTAAAGGGCTGATTGTCAGCTAAGGTCTCTTCTGCAGAAGGTCCTTCCCTCCTCTTAGTAACAGGTGAAACTCTCTTAGTAACAGGGTCCACCACCTTGTACATTTCTCTTTCTTTGATAAAGTTAAATAATGTATATATGGATGTAATCTATAATTCCTCCCTATTTTTGTAGCCATGCTGATAGTTTCCATAGCAACTTGCCTAGAATTTGGAAGGAGATGCACTGCCTACAGGAGGGAGAAGGCAGAAAGGTGATGGGGCTTGCAATTTTTTTTTTTTCCACATTTTTTTCACTGTTTGATCATCTCTGTCACCTGAAATACAGGGCAGGAAATACTGCTGACTCTTCTCAGACTTTTAATTCTTCCCTTTTCCCTCTAGTCTGCAGTGTATGAAAATGTCTTACCCCTGTATCACTGTCACTTAGGTTAGACTGTGGACACTCCACTGGCACCGGGGTGTCCTGGTGCCCCTTCCTGTCCTGTTCCTGAACAAACTCCAAAGACTCTTAAGAGTTGGAACTCCAGTCACCAGCATGTCCAAAGGACTGGGCAGCTGCTAACATCAAAGCAGCAATATTTGGGGCTTCATCTGTACTTAATGGTAGTTATCCCCTTTGTCAGACAAGCCAGGGAGAGGGAGGAGTGGGTGAACAGCAGAGGGGAGATGAAAGAAGAGCAAGGTTTGAGCACTGCAAGTGTACACAAGCAAGATGGCAGAAAGTGTTTGCCAGATAATGGGATGATTTTATTTCTGTGGTCTGACCTTAACCATACTGATTAGCCATTGAAGAAAACTGAGTGTTGAAGGCAGGAATTCAAAAACATGGCCCCTTAAAGAAAAAGAAACATTGCCATGACTAACTAAATAACTTACTCCCCTGCTGTAGGGTGTCCACATTCGTATTTAGAAAAGAACACCATTTCCAAACAGGGATCACTTGGCAGCTCTGATACACAGGCTTTCCTCTCTATATAAAATTTGGTTAAGAGGGCTTTTTTTCCCTCTGCTCATATTAGCATTAGCTGGGTTTCAATAGTGTTCATTTTGAATTTAATTCTGATGGATTTTGGTTTTAGTTTTTAGGTGGAAACTGCCAACCAAATGCACTGCTGAAGCTTTCAGAAGAGAGATTTTCTAACTTTCAAAAACAAGCTAGAAAAAAAAATAAAAATAAAAAATCCTTCATGGAGGTAATTTGAGAAATGGTAATTTCTTTATGCCAGCTGCTGCTGATCATCATGAGGTTAAAAATGACCTAGTACTTTTTAAAAAACAGAAATTATGAGCTCTGGAATGTTACATTTGTATCTTGCATAACATGATCTGCACAGTGCAAGGAACAAGCTAGAAATACTCATGTGAATGGAGAGAGTGACTGTGTCTTTATTCATTTGTCTTGTTTGCAAGACTGATGTTTCAGGGTGGGCAATACAACGCAAAGTAGCCTGCACCCTTAGTGATGTTGAAAGCTTTCACCAGAGACTAATCATTATATCTCAGTCTGAAAACTCATCAATGGTTCAACCTGTGCTACAAGGAAAAGTTAGAATCAGCTGTAGTGCAGTAAAATGAATTTGAGGATATATATGACCATAGATGAATGTATGGCTTGAATCTGATATGAAAAAATCCTTTAAAAATACTGCTGTCCTCTTGAGACTGCTGTGAACTTACACTACTGAGGAATTGAGTAAATGGCATTCTCCATTAACTCTTCAGTGTTTATATTCTCTGCTTAGCAGTTTTTTTCTCAGAACCTGATGCTGATGTACCTGCATGAAGAGAATATTTTACACTTCTGCTATCTGAGACATTGCAAAGGACTCAGGTAGCATCAAAAAGTGAAGATTCTAAAAGGTAAAAGAGCAGCTTGAAGGAAGAATTTTTTTTCTATTAAGCATATGAGAGCTCATAGTGTACATGTGAAATTCAGTTGCTAAAGAGTTACAGATCAATGTAATACATATAAAAAAATGATGCTTTAATTCCTGCCAAGGCTCCCTCAGAAAGCAAACTATTTCCATTTTAAATAAGGGCATTATTTTGTGTATTTAGATAATCTCTTATTTTTCATTGAGATACTGTCATTATGTGACATATGTCAATATGTGTCATTACAAAACTATTGATAGGATTACTGGTGTAATCTATAGGACTGTATAACTGTGGGATGATATATCTGGGTGAAACTAAATATATGTAATGCCTGTATCCTACAAATCATTATTAGAATGTCAATAGTATTTACTTTGAATAAGGCAGAATCAGTTCTTTCTTAAAGAAAAACTGTTTCCCCATCTGCTTGGATAAAATGCTGTCTCTTGGAAATTTCAATGAGAAAATATTTCTTCGTGAAGGTGAACACCTTGATATAAATTGTGAGTAATCTACCTCTAACAGCCATAATGTGACCTGAAATGTCTTTCTGACAGTGCAAAGATTATTTTTCCTTCTTAGGGTTTTTGATGACTAGATGACTCCTTGGCTTGTACTTCAAAAAAGTACAGTTAGAGACATTTCCATCTTCAGCTCAGCTAAAGCACATTGCCAGAATCTGGTCACTGTATTTTCAGTTAGGCAGAATTCCCCCCTGAGGAGTTGGTTCACAGAGGATAACAAAAGCAACCTCAAAATTTGGACAGACCTTGATCAAAGCATGTTAACAGACCTTTTCTATTTTTAACTTCCCCTTTGCCAATCCTGAACAACACCTCTGCTTTGAAATGTACTTCTTCATAGTAGTTATAATTTTACAACACATTCTGCATTAGATTTTTGGCATGAATGTCTCCATTCTCACCTCATTGCCTTTTGAGTAGATATCTCTCATAAGAGGAGAGGGATGATAAAAATGACTTGTTAGATCACATGCTCAGAATTATGTTTTGTTTCTGTTATTTCTCCAGTTTAGCGTATTTTAAAAGTTCCTGATCTGTGCAGAAAGAAAAAGATCCTTCACTATTTGACTAGGATTTTAATGAGAAATAGAAAGGTGTGTAATAGAGGTTCAGATGGCAAAGTTTTTCTACTTTAGAGAGTTCAGCTGCTCTTTGCAGAAAGATAATAAAGTGTTCCAAGCTGTACCACAGTATTGTGTCCTGAAAGGGCTTTTGAGAGGATGTTGCTTTGGAGACAGAAGCAGAAATGTGTGTATATATATATATATATATATAATACCAATACATGTCTCATTTTTATGAAAATTCCTATTTATTACAATTTGCTTATTTTGCATACAGATTACTCAATAGGTTGTTAAATATATATACACTTCTGCTGTGTCTTTTTCAAAGCCAATGTTGCCCTTGATGACTTCTGCAAAGACCTGGCTTCTGCTGTTACTTTGTGAGACCGTTTGCAAAGTGAAGGAAATAATGCACTCTTGTATTTTTCCACAGAGAAATTATTCTGTCCCTGCAATGTGTCTTTGTTGTATCCATTAGTGGTTCAAGCTTGTTGTTCAGACCAGGTGCTGCCTGTCATGCTTATGTTGGTGAAAATGTATTGACAAACAGTACCTGAGGTATGATGTGCTACATGGTTCTTTTATCTCTGTTACTGTGTAGGCAAACACCCAGAAAGAAATAAAATTGCTTTTACAAAGCAGTGCCTTGTCAGAGGCAGTTGGAAATACTTTGTTAAAGTGACTTCCTAGTGAGTGCAGATTTGTTGAGAATGGATTTCTGCATTCAAACATGACAGCTGCAGTGAAAACAAGGTCTTGGATACAAATCAAGCTCTGGTTAGATTGGGAAACATCCATTTGCAAGACAGGAGATCATTAGTTTTGTGGTAGATAGACAAGGTCTTTGGTGTTGAGGATCCTCAGGGAGGCTTTTTATCACATCCCTACTGCAGGCCCTCTCTGCTTTAAGCTTTGCACAGGTAACTGAATGAGACTGCAAAGAGCTCCTCAACTGCACGACTTTCCTTGCAGTTAAGGCTTTTTAAACAATGCATCATTTATTCACTGAAAGGAACAAAGAGAGCATGAAAGGGCAGAACCAAGGACTCCTATTTGGGGTTTTGTCCTTGCTTTTTGCTTATGCTCATCATCCTTCCTACAGCAAATGCCTTCCTGTTGCTCCCTGTTTCTCTGAAGAGTTGATTTTTCTCCCCTGATGTTAAGTGATGGAAAGAGCCTTACTCTGGCTGTGGTGAAGTAGCTGCTTCCAGATAAATATTGCCAAGGTTTGCATGTATAATTTCAAAGAGCTGGAGGCTATTTTATTTGGTTGTGGTTTTCTTCCCATCAAAACTACACTTGACTCCAAGCAGTGGAATACACTGAACAGCTCTGATTTAATTTTCATTGAGCTAAAATGCTCTAGGAGGTTTTCATATACTTACTCTATTTAAAATAAAGTTATTATGTAAGAGCTTATTGCTGAATATAAACAGTTTCTGGAAACTTTTTCCCTTGAAAAACAAATAGTGAAGGTCTACAAAAATCTTCATTTTGGAGAACCTTCTCTTGTTATGAAAGAAAGAAATAAATCATCTAAGATGAAGCAATATTTAAAACAAGGGGGAGGGAAATGGAAAGCTTATTAGAAGATTTATAATCATACCTCTAGCACTTTGTAATTACACAGTGCATAAATTTCTCAGACATTTGCGATTACTTTTTATTTTTGTAAGTAGAGTTCCAAATATGTAGAAAATTCATTTTTAGCCATTGTTTTCTACTTAGCATATTGTAGCTACAGTTCTACACATCCAACTTGCAATAAAAACATAAAACCTGACAATCAGATTTTTTGTTTAATAATAATAAACTATCGCCAGTTTAAATCTTATGTTAGAAAGCAAATTAAAATGGAGTTAAAAACTTTATAATTTAATTTTGGAGCAACTGAATTAACATACTATGTTATAATACATATATAATGTACTATTAAACACTGTTGAAGACACAGTTTTTGGACCTATTCATTGCAGTAAAATTGCTGGGAAAGTGCTTGGAAATTTTATGTAAGATTTGAATTTTTTCATTAGTTTAGTAAATTATTTAGATTGGCTGACTCCTTGTACATATTAGTATTACAGTTTTTGGTGCTTAACCACATCTTGAGTTCATAAAATTCTTTTTTTTTTCTCTACAATCTCATAGAAAGGAAATTATATTATTGAGTCCATAATTTCCTTATTTAGTGACACAAATTGCTTCATTTATTTATGTGTTTAGCAGTGATTTACACATATATGCCATTATAGCATCTGGTAATTTTACTATTGCATGTTGAGGAGGTTTATAACCCTTGTCTGAGAATTGCATTGGGTTCCTTAGACAGTATGCAGCACCCTAGCATGGGAGCATCTGAGAGCCATTGTTCTCCCCATTCCTATTAATATCACCTACTTTGGGTCAGATTCTGCTGACCCAAGGAGTTGCTGCAAGAAGTTTTTCTGAGTACAAACACATTTAAGCAACAAATTAAGCAGATACTTGCTTATGTCACATTTTCTTTTTCCATCCTCTAAAAGTTAACATTGCTGCTAACTACAGTAGGGCCTATTAGAGTGATTTCTCCATTGGTTCCCCAGTCATATTCTGTTTTAAGTGTTCTAAGTTATTTATGCTAGGATTAATTTAGCTAGGTGACACTTCTTGATGTGTTTTTGATTTTAGTGTATTTTCACTAAGAGTCAGCAGAACTCTTCATCACACTGAGAAAGTTTGCCAACAGAGTTGAAGTTTGTTCTGGGTTTTTTTGGGAATAGCAGTTTTTGAGAAGTTTAACATTTTAGTATTCTCTTTACCACATATAACCTCTGCAAATAAACAAGCATATCAGAGAAGTATCAAAACTTAGGAAGAAAGGAAAAACCACCATAATATTTTGAATCTTTTCCTTTTAATGCTTCAGTGCTCCTCAGAAGATGGGTTTGGTGAGGTTTTTAGGTCTGGGTTTGGTTTTTTGAAATAGTATCTCCAAAAATGAGAGCTAGGTGCTTTCTCTATTTGTAATAAGTTTACATATTTAGTTGTCCAAATTTCCCATCACATGTTGCAGCACCACACACCAACAATGATCTATCACACTAGGTCTTGCTGATAGTTGAGTAGCTTTAGCTCATCACAGAGAAAAAATGCCAAACTCTAAGGCTCATCAAATATGAAGACAATAGCTTCCATAGGTACCTAATATAAATCACATGATGGTTTTATATAGCATACTGCTGCTATGTCACTATGCCAACCAGAACCCAGCCTTGTTATTTCTTTAGCTGAAGATCCATTTTGTAAGTCAGATTCAGCGAATGAAGCATAAATGCCCACGTGCAATTTTTCAGCTTCAGTGTTGAGGTGAATGTAATACAGAAGTGAAAAAAACACCTTGGGAAATACATGTGTCTCCTGAGACAAGGAGGGAAGCAGGCTCATGGTCCTCTCAGTGCTCCAGGAGACCAGTGTCCCCAGAAAAATAAAGTCTCTTAGTTTGCAAATTCTCTTGTGCAGCTCTTAATTTTTTGTAGGCGGGTAAATGTCTACCACAATAACCCAGACTAGTTAGGATCTCGGTGCTGCCACAGTATCAGCAGTAAATAATAACAGTCTACCAACACCTCCACTCTTTTAACATTTTCTCTCTGATTTGAGTTGGCCTCAGTAGGCAGGGATGCAATGCAGAAGGAAAACACCTCAGGGCTAGAGCTGAGGAGTGCTTACCCATCAGGTGCCAGGTGGTGTAGCCCAGATTTCCTCCTACAGGGACCTGCTGCCACATGGGCACGTTCTGTGTCTTCCATCCAATAAGAAACATAAATATACACAGGAGGGGACTGTAGCAACACAGCTAATATTCTATGATATTCTATAATATTATGTATTCTGTAATATTCTATAAAGACATCTTACACTGTTGGTCATTCATTTATGAAAATCTCACTAACTGTATCCAACCCATTGCACTACTTACAGCTCCTGAGAATTCTGCCAGATATTTAAATTATTAAGCTACTTGCTCCTTATTAGAATCAAATAGTTCTTCTTTTCCTTAATATACACCTTAAAAAAATAGAATATTTTGGACATATCTTTTCAAAAGAAAATCCCAGTTTTGTTTAAGCACTTGAGAGTTTTGGTTAAGAATCGCTTTCCTTACTGATCTGTCTAGTGTCTGAATGTAAAGTTTGAATCTGGGACCATAAAGGAAGTTTAATCTAGGTTTAACCCAAACTACTCCTATGATTTCAGCATACTTTGTTCAACCAACACCTGTTAAAAAGAACTAATCTCCATTTAAAAAAAAAAAAAAAAGTATAAGGATTCATGTTATATATATATTTCACAATAAAATAAACATTTTTTTTTTGTTTACGCTTGATAATTTGTATTATCCTTTAACACAGTGTCCATAACAACTCTCAGGAACATTTTTTTTTAGTATTTAACTCTGGTTTAGGAAAACAGCGATGGCTTCTCAGTGAAGAACCAGTGCCATCTCGGGGCTGAAAGCTGAAAGGAGGGGAAGTGTCCAAAATATTAAATACAATCTGGGGAATATTAGGAACCAGGGACAGGAAAAAGGCAAACCAGCTAATGAAAATAGTGTGAAGCACAGTGCAGAGACACACAAATCCTTGTCTGGGGGCAGCTGGAACTCCACAGGGCTGTCCTGGCTTGAGGAATGGTGTGGAGCAGAGTTGGCCTCTGCAAGCTGGCACAGCCTCTGCTTTATGTCAGTGACACCTGCCCAGCCCAAACCAGTCCCTCTGGGGGGCTGATTGACTGGAAATGGGAATTGCAGGACCTGCTGTGTCCTCAGCTGCATCCAGACATCATTCTTCTCCGTAAGAATTCTGACTGTACACTGGAAGTGAATGCTTCCAAAGATGCTTCCCAAAGAAACAGAAAAATGGCAAGCAGGTTTAGGATCACGCCTGTAGAAAATTCTGACCTTTATTTTATTTTATTATAATTCTGTTTATTGTAGAATAATGGATTTGAATAAAATTTGAGGAAAAGACACCTTACATAGAAAACTGCATACTGTCGGGCATGACAGCAGAAATTCATTTTCACTCAGTACATTTGCTGAATAATTTGTCTTTGAACTCCCTCTGGTGGTGGAAAGGTTTTCTAAGTAGAAAAATATTTCGGAAGCATTTGTGGAGCCTCAAATAGTAATAAGTTGGTGGTTTGTGAGTCTTCTTCAGGCTCCTTAAACATGACTGCGAATAAAGACAGGAAAAATGCAAAATAAATAAAACTTATGCAGAATTTAATTTGTTTTTCTTTTACTTTGTAAAGCAGAAAATAAGTTGCCTTTTGTTGCAATCATGCTTTAAATTGGCAAAACAATGTAAAAGTTTTGTTCTGATGAGAAAGTTTTTTTATCATCCACAGTGGAACTATTTTAAAGCAGAAAGAGGCCAAAGAAGCCAAGGGGGCTGGGGACCACTGAAACTGGGATGGGTTTGTCTGAAAGATCCTCACTGACACTGGTGAGCACTTAACCCTCAGACAGGGCTAAGAACAGAATTATTCCCTTGTCATGATTGGGCTGCTCATGTAAGAAGCTTTTTATCATAATGAGCAAAATAATCAGAGTCTCTTTTAATGCTAACTGGTCCACTTTGCACATGTGGCCACACAGGGCATTTGCCACCTGCGAGTTGTGCTGTGTGTGTTAGATAAAGATGTCAGTGCTAGACTAAATAAATGTTGGTCTGTTATATTCAAGCCTATAAACTGCTGCTTCACCTGCTGTCTGCACTGGGTGGATAGAAGATCCTTTTATCTCTTTGATTAGTCAGCACTTAATTTAATTACGTTTCATTTTTAAGGTTTTGAATGCCATGTCATTGAATGGGGCCTCATGGGAATAGTGTCTGGAAAAGGAATGTTTACTGTATTGCCAGGATCTGAAAATTCCAGAACTTCTGAACTCATAGAGAAAAACTCCATCTGCTCAAATATAACTAGGCAAAATTAGTGTACTCTTCATTTAAGATAAAATCCTTATGATAAAAATATTACTAAAAATTTTAGACCTAAAAATACAGTATTAATTTTCTTTAGAAATGAGAGTACTTATTTTGGCAAATTACAAGAAAAATGTTGAGGATTTTGCTCTCAAATGTTTTATTAGGAAAAAAATATATTTTTCATTGATAAAAAAGGAGCAGGAACTAGAAAGATTCAGAAACTGGAAACAGGAGTGAGGATCAACATCAGCTTTGGGTTTGGGGCAGCTGGCTCAACAGTGCAGTTGCTGGGAAAGTACGCAGGGTGATTTTTAAATACAATTTATAGAAAACTTGTGATCCTGATGGAATATCTGCTTTGCCAGACGTCTTTAACCAGAGCTCCCAGGATGTGTCTCAGCCACCAAGGGGCAAATGGACTCGGGTTCCTGGCTGAAGGGATGTTTGACAGCCACACACAGTGTTACCCTCTGTGTCTCTAAAGCTTGCTATATAGAGACTATAGGGAGATGTTAATGAAAAACAGTGCGTGTCTTTTAGAAGTCAAGGCATTGAGAAGATCTGGTGCTGACAGTCTGCCACAAGCTGGAGGCCTGGTTCTGTTTAATCACAATGTTTTGGAACGTAAGAAGCTGAATAGTGACTTAGAAAAAAAAAATAAAAAAATGGTACTGTTCCCTCCTGTCTTGACTTATGAAGATTTACTGCAATCAAACCAGCAAATACCTGTTGTCATCCTTTGTGTTTCTCCAAGACTCACACCCTTTTGGGCCCCAGAATTTGTCCCATCCCTGCTTCCTGCAGAGAAAGGGATCAAGCATTATACAAGTGTATGCTCCTCATATCCTAACTCACCACAGTCCTGAGAGTACAGCCCTGTCTACTCTTTCCACCTTGTTCCCCTGCAAGTATCCCCTCTCCCACAAAAAAAAAATATCAAAAAATAAAAAAATAAAAATTGCTGCATGCTTTTAAGAAGTGGCCAACAGTTCAAAATACTGAATTTAACAGCAGTCAGAGTGGTACAAACAGAGGGGAAGGATGAGGCATAAGTAGCCAGAATTTAACTTATTAATATAATCTGTTTTTTTGTTTTCTCTGTTTTCCCTCTGGAAGTCTATAGCAAATATCTGCAATATCAGCTGCAAGTTATAGTTATGCTGTGGGGAAAACAAATTCATTTTTTTTTTTATTCCTTTCCATATACATCAAATACTTCCATATATAAAAAATACTTCCTTACAGCAACTCTACTGTCTCACAATGTGACATTGTTAAATTTTATTATAGCTGGTTAAACACAGGCTGAACAGGGGCACAAATTCTTCCTCCAAGAAAAAAAAAAGTAAGCTTAAGGAAAGCAAATTAATTTTTATATTATCACCTATTGCTGCTTTGGGATCTGAAGTTCAGCTTCTGTGCTGAGTGTCTTGGGTTGCAATGCAAGGTGTAACCAAAAGTATGTATTCTATTACCATCTGTTAAAACCAGGTGTGGCAGCATTCTTTATCTCTTCCATGACCCATCTCCCTCCAGGGGGATCTCTTCTGGTAATGGGCCATTGAGCCTCACTGCATGGCTGATTAAATTACATCATCCCATTGGGAGATGCTCCACCCAGGGGGAGGAGCCAAGCATTCCTACCTGGATATAATCTGAGACTTGGAACACCCCAGGCAGCCTTTCCCACTGTATTTCTGGAGAAGAGATACTGGGCCCATCTACACCACTGGACCTTCAGAGGAAAACTACACCCTTCTATAGGATCATTGCTTCAACAGAACTACATCTGTCACTCCAGGAGGACTGCATTTAATCCGCCAACAGGGTGTCAGGTTGTATTCTCCCTCTGTCAGTGGATTGTTTTTGTGTTGGTTTCCTTTTTTTTTGTACTACTGCATTTTTATTTTAATTTCCTTAGTGCAGAACTATTATTCCTATTCCCATATCTTTGTCTGAGAGCACCTTGATTTCAAGATTATAATATTTCAGAAGGGAGGGAGGGTGGTTTACATATTTATTTATTTCAAGGGAGGTTCCTGCCTTCCTTAGCAGACACCTATCTTTTAAAATCAAGGCACCAAGTTGTCCTTCCAGCAGCAGTATTGAAAATTGAACCTCTCCCTCTCCTGCTGAAAGCTGGTTTGGGTCACATTTAGGCTCTGCCAGAATGTTCTGTCTCCTGAACAAAACAGGCATGCGCTGAGAGAAGAACAAGAGTTTTGTGTTTTTGTATTGAAGCTCTTCAAGATGCGAGGGGACTTTACTTGGAACTCAGGGCCCTCTCCAGGCTCAACTTTCTCCTCCAGGTGTATGCCAGTCTGCAATGCCTACAGTGTGAAAGGCCCCCAGACGTGTCACAGACACTGCAGACAGCACAGCTGTGCAAGGTGGGGGCTGCCCAGTGCCTGAAATTGAGCTCAGCACCCCTGTCAGAGCTGGGATGTTGCTCAAGCCTCAGCCTGCTCTGTGACCAGCAGCCCTGGGAAAACTCCAGGCATTTGGAGGAACAGTGAATTCTTCTCAGATGTTCACCCTGCTATGAGGAACAGGTAAGATGTGGCTTCAGAATGAGGAGGAATTTGGGGAAGGATGATATCACCACATACTCTGCTTGCATTTTTATGATTCTAATAGTTAAAAGATAAGGAGTCCAAAACACTTTGAAGTGAAATTTGCTAATAGATAATTTTTCTCATATTTTTTCCCCTTTGGAAAACAAAAAGTGAATATGGGGAAGACAATGAAATTTAACATTGACTAAGAAGAAAGGCAATATATTTTATATATTTTAAATATATACATACATATATAATTATACATATATATATATTTTAAAATGCTTTCCCCTTTCCTGAGAAATACAAAGATTTTAAAGAACCCTCTCCACACTGATCTATAATAGAATCCATTCAAATAAAATATTATAAAATAATCTTTAAGATAAGATTAAAAATAATCTTTCTAATCTACATTAGAAAGTTGTTTATTTATTTAAGAACTTGAACCAGATTAGATTGTTCAGGAACAAACAAAATTTAGGTATTCAAATACAGATAAAAATGAAATACAAATCAGACTGTTCTTATAACTTACTGTTACTAGCAGTCAGCATCTTAGAAATGCATTTGGTGTAAAGGTAGGATTTTCAGAAACACAACAAGCTACCAAAGTTTTAATGATATTTGTGGGGTAAAAAGAAGCCCTGACAGGTGATGAGACAAATGTAGCTGCATAGCAGCATGACCAAAGCACTTAGGTGGTCATTATTACAATGTCCAAATCTGTGCCACTAAGGTGACTGTTTAACAGGGAATTTTATTTCACTGCCACTCATCAGTTTTCAGGGAAGGATCACAACCAATAAGGACACAGTGGTGCTGCACATATATTTTCTGAGAATAGAACAATTTACTTTTTAAGCTGTATGTAGTCTTTAAGCAAATGATTTTGTTGTGAAGATGAGGACTAAAGAAAGCAAGAGAGGGTGTGTGTGTGGCAGCAGCCTAAAGAAAGAGTATTTTTGCTGCTTGGTCTATATAGACTAAAATCTCTCTCATGGCAAGTGACTGATCACCAGGCAGCTGGTGGGAAAAGCTAATTACCTTTCATTTTAGGCAGAAAGATAAAGTGTGAGACACTGATTCTTGAGGCACGTATCTTTCTATGCAGTTTGGAAATGGGTACTCCACTCCTTTTGAGCTTGCTCTTTCAAATGCCAGCTTCTGTGTCTGATGGAAGTCAGATCATGCACCCCCAGTGACACAGAACAACACTGTCATTCCCCAAGGGAGTCCTTCCATTTCCATAGCAGCTAGACTGGGTGTTGAACTTAGCCCTGACGGTCTCAGGGAATATTAATGTCTTATAAGAAGAAATTATTTAATTGTCAACCCAGTTATATGTTATTATGAAGTATCAGGCATGCATAATTGATAAAATCTGTGAGTAAAATTTTTATTTGAAGTTTCTGTGTGAGGATTTAGCAAAATAAACTTTCCATATGCCTATGGTAGAACTTTAAACTGCAGCACTGGGAAAGGACCTGGTGCAAGGTCTCACAGGAGCAGCCTGCATGTGCCATACAAATCCTTATGCACCTCCTGAAAGCCATCATAACCTCCTATGTGGAAATGCAAATCCTTAACTGTGTCTCCCTATCTCTCTGTATTCAGTGGAGGGGAAAATATTTAACAAAAATTGTTACACTGATTAAGCATCTGCTGCAGGGAAGTGCAGTGGAGACCACTAAGATGAGAAATATCAAGTGATTGCAAATATTTTCTCAACATTTTTATAGTTTTCTTTAGAGGGCTAAAGGAGATGAGACAGGAGGGAAAAAACCTCCTCATGCAGTGTTTGGATATGTGAATTCTCGTGGAACTTTCATTTACCCTCTCTCTCCTCCTTCAGGCAAAATTAACCTATCTTTTGGATATTTAAAAAAAAAAAAAATCAAGTCACTTCTCCTTCTTAAGAGAAATATTAATAAATCTTACCAAAAAGTGGAAGTATGTGAGAGATAGTTTAAAAGCAGCCTAACCAATGCAAGTTATTTGTGAAGGGTAGAAGTTAGGATATTCCCCATGTTTCAGAAGGATCTTTTCAAACCTTTAAAAGGTAACTGGTTGTGAGAATACCCTCTGATTCTGTTATAATGGACCACAAACTAAATATCTGTAAGTGCAACAGCCCATAAACACATGACAAATAATAAAGTAATCACCACTTCTGATATAAACAAAAGCTGCATTTCTTTGCAAACTACAATGACCAAGTGCACTGTTTAGCTATTTTCTGCAACAAGTGGCTCCAAACTCATAGCTATCTTTTATTCACTAGGGAGGGCTTGCTCTTTCTTCTTTTGGTTCAGACTGATATCTCTCTTACATGTTACAATGGATTTTTGCTACCTTTTCTTACTCTCCTGTAAAATGAAATGAGCTCAATACCTTTGTTTATTCCTTATCCTTTGGAGTTGTTGTTAAGTTTGTAAGTCTTTGATAAGCAGGTCCTGTAGGTAGGAAAGTGGCTGAGGTATTATTAAGCAAGACACTTGGTGACACACTTTTATTGAGCTTTACAAATCACTGATGATTGAGACAGTTGTGCAGCTTGAGTTCACAAAGCAATGCCTTTAAAGGGGAAAAGGGACCTGTGGCAGCTCTGTGAGCATCAAATCCAGGTCAGAAAGAGCATTAGAGAGGAGGAATTTAAAAAAAAACAGGCAACAACCAACAACAAATAAACTAACAAAAAAACCCAGGGCAAGGAAAGCAGTGTTAAGGCCAGGAATGCAGGACAGTTGAGAAAGATCCACCTGGCCCCAGTTCATGCATTGGGTAGTGAGACAACCTGAAGCCCTGTGGGAGACTGGAGAGAAAGCACTGCCTGGGCTGGGGTGGGTCTCCCAGGAAAAGCAGGTGACTGTGAGAGGGACACAGGATAGGACAGAGGGCTGGGTTGGCTCTATGAGGCGCTTCTGCGATCTATCAGTTTGCGAAAGCTCCTCCGGAAGCTGTCATCCAGAAAGGCGTACAGGAAAGGGTTGAAGCAGCTGTTGGCATAGCTTAGGCTGGTGATGAAATAGGAAATGCCAATGACGAGTGGAGTTTGTGGGATGTCCGTGATGAGGGCCACCACTGTGCTAAGGTGAAAGGGTGTCCAGCAGAACAGGCACACACCCAGGATAGCAACCACCATCAGTGTCACCTTTTTTTTGGCTTTGTCCAGAGCTTTTGCATTGCAGTGGAGCTGCAAATGTCTCAGTCTGCACAGCATGGTGGTGTACAGGGTGCAGATGGTGGACACTGGGATGACAAAGCCTAAAATGAGGGTGTAGATCCGACTGCCTTTCCACCACACGCTCTCAGGGTGGGGGAACACAAAGACGCACTGGGAGCGCCCCTGCTCCTTGTGTATCTTAGCAAAGACGGTGAAGGGCAGGATGATGACGGTGACAAAGGACCAGACGCAGAGGCTCACAATCTTGGCCGCTCGGTAGGTGCGATGGGACACCTTCCTGGACTCGGTGGTGGCCACCACAACGAGGTAGCGGTCAATGCTCATGACAGTGAGGAAGTAGATGCTGGAGAAAGTGTTGTATTGGTCTATAGAGATGATGAGCTTGCACATTAACTCCCCGAAGGGCCACTGCAGGAGCAGATAGTCAGCAATGTTGATGGGCAGCACCAAGGTGAAGAGCTCATCAGCAATGGCCAGGTTGAGGACGAAGATGTTGGTGACTGTTTTCATCTTTGGTGATTTGAGGATTACATAGATGACAGCAGTGTTGCCTGTCAGTCCCACGGCACAGATGACTGAGTAGATGATAGGCACTGTGATGTAGTACCTGGGGCTTAGTGGAGTAGTGGACATATTCAGACTCCCATGTCCCATCCCAGTGCAGTCAGCACATGAGGAATTGATTTCAGGCAGGGAGGAGTTCTCCATGGCTACAGGAGAGGATGGAGAGGCTCAGTGGTGGTGAGGACGACCTGAAAGTGGGGAGTAATAAATGTGACCTCTGCTCTTTGCAAGGCTGTCTCCTCTGGCACGTCCAGCTGCCAAAATCTCACATATGCTGCCACCCTGATGGGAGCAAAGGAAGATCACAAGGGGCTTATCCTGTAGCCAAGTGCCCCAGAGGCTGCCCCTTCCCTCCCCCCACATGGTGGGAGCGCCGTGCGGGGACAGGGCTCGGACTCCCCCGAAGTGACCAGCCATCCCGGGCTGACAGCGCTCGCCTGGGAGCCCAGAGGTCCGACCCGGTCGCCTTCCTCGCCGGCACTCGGCGGAGCCTCTGGGTCGGGGTTCCTGCTCCAGGGGGGAGCCCGTGCCCTCGGTGTGCTCCCCAAAAAACAAAACGCACCCTCCTTCCCGGCAGGACAGGGGGAACAAGGATGCACTGACCTCTTCCAGCCGGGCTGCGGCTCCCGGAGCGGCGGGGTGCGGCGCTGGGTCCGTGCCGGAGGGATGTGCCGGCGCCGCTCCTTTGCTCGATCCTGGGAGTTACAGCCGTGTCCGTCTCGATCTGGGCAGCAAGAAAGAGGCAACGCGAACAGCAGAGGATGGTTTAAAAGTCGGAAGCTGGAGCATTGCAAAGAGATTTGTGCGATTACCTGAAGTCACATCACTTCCCGCGGTCCGGCGGTGCAGCAATAGGGAGAAAGGTCCCAGCTGTAGGTGGCATCTGTGGTCGCGCTGGGTCTGAGAGCTCAGAATTCAGCGCTTGCCTGGCCCCGGGACTGTCCCGGAGCGGGGCGTGGACAGCGTGATGCTGAACATCAAGCTCCGAGCAACATGATCCAGCTGAAGATGCCCTTATGATGCCTATTAGATATAGTTATTGCAGGGGGGTTGGACTAGACGGCCTTTGAGTTCCCTTCTGGCACAAACTAATCTTTGATTCTGGGATCTTGCCAGGAAAAGGCATTTTTCATGGGATGTGGGACTCAGAGGCAGGATGGATGCACAGCAGTCCCTCTGCTTCTGCCTGACGCTTTGACTCCTTCACGCTGTGCTAGTGATAAACTGGAATATAACCCTGGGAAGGCAATCTTTTTTAAGAGGGTAGTTCAGAGCTCCTGATTATTGGTTTTGGGTTTTTTTTCCCAAAAAGTACATGGTATAAAATCTAACTTTAGTTTCATTTTTGTTGCCTTTTCAATGAGAGAATTCTGTGGGCTTGTAATACATTCGACAAAATTTCTGCATCTCTAAAATTGGAAGTGGGAGCAACTTTATTTTTTTTTTTTTTTTTTTTAATGCGAATAGCAGGACTGACCACATCCATTTTCAATAATTACTAATAAATTACTTATAGCATAATAAATTCATCTTTTGGCAAACTGTCATTACTGTTTATTATCTGTAAGCTAGTACCATGGGGAGCGATAAACACAGCCTGGCTCTCATTGTCCCATATTATGATGCATAATTACCTAGATCAGCAGGATATAAAAGATCTTAAAATCCAAGCAAAAAAAAATATGAAGTAAACAAATGAAAAAGTACCTTTGTTTCATTGTGGCTATGATTTTTTGTAGCACTCTGTCTTACGTTATTTCCTATTACTAGCTACATTATATAGAAAAGGATACTTCATCATAGATTACACCCTCTGCTCTGTGATTTTTGACTTCCTTTACAGAAACATTTGAGTTAAAAGGTGTTCCCACAGTTGTGTGCTCCCATGAGAATGACATAAATACTATTCTGCAGGCTCATCATGGAGTTCTGCTTCCCTCTTTTGCCTGTAGTTTCACAGTCCAAGTAATGAAAATGTCACCTTTGCTATGGAGTTTATTAGAAGCTAGCATTTGAGTCCGGTTTTGTGACCAAGCCTTAGGCACAGTTGTCTGAAAGAGAATATAGCTTTGGAAACCCAATGTGCTTATTCCCCATACTGCAGCAGTAGCATGACAGAGGTGCCCCACTTCTGAGCTCCTAGAAGGCTCCTGGGGAGTTCTTCCATCCTAGTGCTTTGCAGGCATTTACTTGCTTACATGCAAGTTCTGGAGGAGATATCACCTAAATGTCTACAAAAATTTTACCACAATGCTCATGCCATGGTGTTTATACCCACACCCTTCCTTTCATTTTATCATTGATTGAACCGGGAACCTTTTTCTCCCCAGAAAAAGATCCCCTTCCTTTAGCAATAACTGTTCTGTGGAGTGGATGTCTTGGATTTTTTTGACTGTGCAGTGTTAAAAATGCAATTCTAATAGAAATCTGACTAGGAGGAACCTACATTTTTCCTCTCTCCTATTATAAAGAAATAGATTTTGAGCCTAGTAAATCTGTGATGTGTTTATGTGAATTGCTATCATTACTGAGGGAATTGCAGCTGTCTGTACAGCACATCTATAAACAACTTACCTCTGTTATCAGGTGTTCGTTGCTAATACTGGTGTAGTGTTTGAAGGCATCAAAAGATATCAGGTCTCATGCACAGCAATCAAATTAATTATTTTCCCCTTTTAAAACATCAGTTTTCCAGAAAGGCAGTCAAAGGGCTTTATAAGTTTATAGCTGACTGCTCTAAAAGTAGAAATCCTGTTTTTGTGTGGATAGGTCCAAGCCACAGTATGTATCTCAATGTCTCAGCAGGTGCACAGACATCTATCTGCCTTTCAGCTGAAAGCAAAGAGGAATGAGAAGTGTTAGGAATAACCTGATAACTTCTACAAGGTGAGGCTGTCGGGATTGGAAAGTTTAGACTGACAAACAGCAGATTTTCTAGAAACCATTAAAATCTGTAGGCCAAATCCAGCTCTTGGCCAATGAAGCATGAATCCATTACCTCTGGTGGAACTCTGCCTGCTGACAAACAGCTGTACCAGATGGTCATTAGGCATTTTCACAGCATATGAGAAGATACTGGTTTGTAATCATTCTCTGTGCATACAGAATTTCTCTGACTGTGTTTCATTCTAAATACTTTGAGCAGTTCATGCTATCCAAGTTAGAAGTCCTGTGTCATTTTCTTTGAGCAGTTTAAATCATTAATCTGAAGTCATAAATCATAATTTTTCTATATTTCAGTATCATTATCTGGTGACCTAGATGAGCAACAAAGGAGAAAATGACTTCATGAATTGCCACTAAGAGCTGAGATTTTACCATAATGAGCCTACAAGTCTTGTACTTTCTCTATTCAATTGATCCATGTCTGAATTTCAGAATATATTCTTTCCTCCTGTGTGCTAAATCTATGTGAGAGAGATATCCATTTTAGTGGAGAACTAAAGTCAGTTTTGAAGGACTTCCATCATCTCAAGTGGGGAAAAAAGTGCCACATAATTCTGTTTGCAGGACTGCCTCATCAATCAGTACAGAGAATAGCTCAGCAATGGAGCAAGGATGCAGTTTCTGAAATGCATTAATTTTCTACCTTTGGCACTGACTTATTTACCAACACAATGTGCAGATTTGGAGGAGTTCAAAAATATTCAGTTGGGAGTCTCCTTCTGTAACTCCTGCCCTTGAAGGAGCAAAGATGTTGGATTAATAGGTGGAAAGGAATAAATTTGGCAGGTGACACCAAGATTAGACTTCTCTATACTAATCTTCACAAATTCTGTCAATCTTTTCAGTCTTGCATGAATTCTTTCAAATAGCATCCAGGGATGGCAGAACCACAGCCTCTCCAGACAATTTGCTCAATAAAATCTGTTCTTCAAACATTGGCCTTTTGTCATGATTGTAAGCCCTTTGATTATTTTTCCACCCCAAATGGAAGCTGAGAACAGAACGTTTTCTGTCCCCTGTGATGCTCTTTTCCATGTGTGAACACTGCAATGTCTTTTGTCTAGAGCTGACACACTGTTCTGTTCGATCGAGCTGATCTGTTCGAGATCAGAGGAGCAGTTACTTCCATTCAGTCCATGGTTTGTTTGGTTGGGGTTTTTTGGTGGTGTCTTCTATTAGATTTTTTTGGTGTTTATTATCTGTCCTTTGTTGGTGATGGTATCAAAGGAAAGTTTCACATCAGTAAACAAGGCCTGTGGCAAAGCTTCATATTGTTTTGATTCAGCCAGGGTTGGCAGGATTCTGCAAATTCAATATCTGGAGAAATAAAGAGTCCTGTAGGTAGGACTGGAGCACTGGGAAGTTTTTATGAAAGGACATGTGCACGGTGTCTTCTGCACTCGGCAAGAAATCAACCTGTGTCTATCACATCTGGTTGCAATTCACACTCACCCCAGTAAAATGAGCCTGTGTCCCACAGAGTGAGCTAATCTCTCTGCCCTGTGTTCCCCACAGCTGCATCCTGCGGGAGCAGCTGAGTTCTGGCGCTGCATCAGTGTGAATTAAGTGTTAGACCTCCGCGTGCTGGAAGGGCAGCTGAACCACGCAGGCCTTAGAAATCAACTCTAAGCTTTTTTTAAAATATGATGGGTACCAAGAGCTTTTTTAAAGCAAAAGAAAACTAGACAGCTTGTTCTAAACCCAAGTTTATATAGATGTATGTCTGAAGTTAATTAGTACATTATGCATCAAGTATAACAAGGGTAATTGAAAAGAAGCAAAAGCAGTAGCTCAATAGTAATAAATAAAAAAATCCAACCCCAAAGCCTATGTGTATGGTTTTGTTGTCTTTGGGATTTGGGGTTTCGGTAATAAAAAAATTCACTGAACTTCAATGTATTAATCACATTTCTTGGGCTTTTTTTTTCCATTTGTGAAAGAGATTTTCCAGCTTCATCAGTCTGATGAACTTAGAAATTCTTTTAAATCCATTAATTTCAGTAGGTTCTTAGAAACATTTTATATTGGACTTCTTGTGCTTGCTGTATTGGGAATTAGTTCCATAAATTCCTAATTTACTTTGCTATCCCACCAGGAGAACTGGAAGGACATTTAAATTGATAGGGAAAAGGAATCTTCTTGTAGGAGAAAAAATAGCAATAGAACAGAAATAACTGTAATAAAAAAATGTAGCTGTCCAAACTTGATCAAAACCTCTGAAAGACTTGAGTGCTCTTCAGCCTACAAATGCTGAAACAGAAATGTCTGCTTTTTCTATTTAGATTGCTAATTTATGGAATTATTTTTCTCCAAGGCAGATCTTTAATAGAAACATAACAGACGTAAGATATTTGTTGATATAAGTATCTATAAGTATCTATAAGTAAGATATTTAAGATCTTGGCAAGCTCCAAAAACTGGTTCAAATTTTTGGCTTTGCCATGGTGAGACATGGTAGCCAACCCTAACTCTTACTGTTTTCAACACACAGTGAAGGCTTTCTGGGCAAGCTCTCCGACATTTAAAAAACATTGTAGGGCATGATGAAGTTTCTTCTTATATACCTAGTCTACCGTGGTGCTTTGCTCCTACTACCTGATGGAAACACAGTCAAGTTATTTTGATTTTCCTCTGTCAGATGTGACATTGCATGCAAGCTCACACCCTTAAACTGTTTCTCATCTGCTGCTGGTTTTCTCAGCCATTAAATATGAGAGCCATTAAAGCTCTCATATTATAGGACTGAATTAGTATGTAACTGCCACTTAAACTTTGCAGTTCCTAAACCATGACATGTTATGGAGTGAAGAACTGAATTAGCTGCAATTACTGAGCTTATCCATGTCTTTTGGAAACAGTATTGTATTGATAGGTTTATCACCTATGCAAGCCCCATATTTCTGTACTTGCTATATTTAATGTTTGTTTTCTTGATGACTCCCCATATAGTCCAGTAGGTGCAAACTTACATCCCCTCTCACGGTTTGCTCTCTGTTCCAAGCAGGACATTTAAACCTCATTTTCCTGTGGGACAAGTACACAGCTGCCTATGAGGAAAGGCCTTCATTCAAAATATCTAGAAACTACCCATAAGTGTCTAAATTGTGTGGGTTTTTTATATAGGGAAGATCTCACAGATGTCCATGCAGTCCTAAGAAATGGTGTGTTGTCTCAAGGTTCAGAGTGTGGCACAAAAGCCAGCCTGGGAGGTCTGCAAGCTTCTCTCTTCTGTCCCTGTCAGTTCTGCAGCGGTGGCTCTTGCTTCATCTTTTGATTTTCAAGTGAGTGAAGTTTCCCACAGGTTCCCATCACTGAGCTGCATCATCTTTAAGGGCAAAACACCTAAACTATGCTTTTGGCAGCTGTGGTGTCCAACTGCACACTGAGCAGAGCTGTTGGTGAGCCTTTGCTCTTAGCCATTGACTCACTGCATTAAACATGACATAAGAGTAGGAAGACACTAGTATTTCATATCTCAATAAGTAATTTTGCAAAACAATTTTGTTATTGTGGACATTTATTTAAGAAATGGTGCAAATAATAATATCTTTCAAATATATACATAACAAGAAGATTTAAATGGCAAAAAAAAAAAAAAAAAATACATCAATGGGACTGCTTGGGACTGAAGGCAAAGAAAAGCTTCCTGCTGCAGAAATGCTTGTTGAAATAAAAATCAGGGAGCTGGGCAGAGTAACAAATACTGATAGTTGGATATAATGATGAAACTACATGGTGTGGGTTTTTTTCTTTACAATATTCATCAGGCCAAATTATCAGTCTCAGAGTGTCAAGCTTTTCCCACCCCACTGTGCTCCCTTTATTAAGGGTTCAAGTAAAATGATTCCAAGCTTTTTTTCGTCTGTGAACCACCAACATCTGGCACTTTGTGACTTGTTTTTTTTCTTTCCAGAGGCAAGACAGTCATCTGTGCTGGGGCAAAGCCAGCTCTGGTCTTGGGGCTGCTGCTTAGCTTTCATTTCCCTTAACCATGTGTGTTTATCACCACATTCAGGCTACAAAAAGCTTTCCCAGAATGAGGAGCATTGTCAGAAAGCCTATGCTATTGAAATCATCACAAAGCATGAAGAACTAGTTTGTGTACTTCTAAGGCAATACCCTGACAGAAGACAAAAAGTTCCTGTAGCCTTTAATCTAGAAAACCAATCTCAGAGATGCTTAGAAGTAATCCAGAGATTTATTTTGTGAACCCCCACAAGTAAAATAAAATTTAAAAAAATACACCAAAAAATGCCCCCAAACAAACAAACTAAAAACGTCCCCAAAAGCTCCATTTCATAGGCAGAGAGGACTGGAAAAAATAGAAGAAAAAAGGTCTATGAAAATAAGTTACCATACACAGCCTGATTTCTGTGGAGTGGGAAAACAGAAGTTAGACCTTGTAAAAGACACCTACTAAGAAATCATTTAAAGAGTGAAATAAATGAAGAAGCAGCACCTACATCTTCCACAAATGTAAAACAGGAAAAAAAACAAGCAAGGAAACCATGCTTTTACACCTATATAGGGGGACTTATATACAGATATAGTCCCCATTTCCTCCCTAGTTTACTGCTTAGATGCTGGCTAATGAATGATTATGAATAATAATGATTTCTGTATGTGAGCTGAAATACAAAGACTTACTGGCACTTCACGCAGAAAACAAAATAATTTCTTCTAAACTCTTCATGCTACCTTTAAACTTTGTGCCACACAAATAGCAAGCACAATACTTTTTGTTTCATGCTTTGCTTGTGCATGAACTAATGGTTACCCAAGTTTCCAGCACAGTGAAGTTTTGGAATACTATTACCTATTTTGTGATGAGTGCCCCTGACTGAAAATTTTTCATTGCTTCTTGACTATAATTGCTTCTGGTTTCTGTCTGTGGCTTCAGCCAGGCAGTTGGTAAATTTGATTGCTATGGTGACACATGTACTTGTGGCCTGAGGCCACTTTGTAACCAGGCCCACAATAGTTTTCACTTCTTTGACCAGTTCTAGGTCTATGCCAAGCCTAGACATAGACTGTTCTTCTTCGTTTTGCTGTATGTTCACAGGAACATTGGCATTCTCAGCTGCTGGGGGCTAAGCCAAGGCAGCCTTGTGTGCATGACAATGATTTTAGGCAAACTGTGGTTTGTATGGGATACATTATTCCAAATTGCTGTTGTTCCCACCATGTGTAAACACAGAACAATATGCTTGCTGATGGACTGATATACTTAAATTGGCTGGACTGCCCTAGCTTAGGAATCCTTCTACCCCCTCCTGAGACATTACCTGTCCTGTCATTTGGGCAACACGGTAGGTGTCCCTGCCCATGACAAGGGGCTTGGCACCAGATGATCTATAAGGTCCCTTCCAATACAAACCATTCTATAATTCTGTGATTAATTTTAATTTGTGTTTCTTCTTGTGTAATGTAAAGGCTGGAGTGGAGAAGCTTGCAGTTGACTGTGAAAGCTACAACAATGTAGAGAGCCAGGGGAGTAGATTTGGACCATTTCTCACAGACAGTTTGAATAGGAGGACCTGCCTCAGTGCCCCAGTCAGCTCCTTGATACAGAAACAGGAGTATGTTCAACCTGTATGTTGCCCTTTCTGCTGATAACTCTTTTTATAGGATGAGGAAGGAGACAGTTCAAGCACTTCCATCTCTAATCTTGGTAGCACTAACACAGATGGAGTTTCCCAAAATAGTTTATTTCTTTCTTAGTTAAAAAAAAAAAAAAAAAAAAAGAGAAATTCATGACATCCTCAACTCAAATCTGGATAGCACCAGGCAGTCTGCAATTCTCCTGGAAATAATGTCTCAGGCTGGCAAGCAAAGAATTGATTTAAATCTGTCCCTAGGATCCACAATGTTGCCAGTCAGTATAAAGAGGCAAAAAAGTCAGGCTTGTGGCCAAGACTGTGAAAATGGGTACATCATTAACTATCCTGACTTGCAGTAAAACCCAGCATCCAGCTATTTTTGCCTCATAGTGAATACTCAGGTATTGAGTACTCAATTTTTTTTTCCCCGTAAGTGCTAAAATATAAATTTTTAAATTGCATAATGTTCTAATTAGCATGCAAGCAAAACTAATTTGAGACATTCAGTGTGTAATTTTTGTGTCTGCATGAGGACAATGAACTGTTATCTGGAGTTATTTATCACTTTTCAGATACTGAAGCCAGTAGAAATGAACAGTGAGCATCCTTAGTGCTAAATTCTGTCTCCAAATCACTGACTTGAGGGGTGCTGCCCACTAAGAATGGTCCTTGGCCTCTCCTGAGCAGGAATTGCTTTGGAAAAATGGCTGGCCCAAGTGCACAACTCATTAGGGAAAGTTCAGATTGGAAAAAAAAAATGTTATTGATGGAGCTATTTCCTCTTCTAAAAGGAATAATTAGCTTTGGTGAGATTACTGTTTTCCTGGGTGCTCTTTATCTTACGTGTGTACATGTGTGTGGAGCCACAGGCTGGGAGTCAATGTCTGTCAGCAGTGAGCCCAAGTGAGACATCTGACAGTTCTGTCTCTTTGCCAGTAGAGCTTTTTCCTTGCAAGTACTAATCTGTCATTTATTTCAGTCACAGAAGGTGGGATTCTTGTATGCCTGGAATATGTCCACGTCATATTTGAGCATTATAAAGTAGGTAACATTAACTTTTCTTTCCTTTTTCTATAATGAACAATATAATAATTATATTACTCTAGAGGTCATCAGTGGTGCATTGTTTAGTCAACTGTAATAGCAGAAAGTTTTTTGAGCTTACTTGAGAATGCTTATGTGAACAGCTTAAAAACAGCTTGAAAATTGTGTAGGGAGTAGCTAATGGAAGTAGCTTGAACTCTGAAGCCCCAGGCTGGTAACAGTGTGGGAAGCAGTTGGGATTTTGGAAGATGTGGTCTGGAAAATTTCTCATGCCAAAAGCATCTGTTTGCACCTCTTTTTTTTGGTGCAAATGAAGCAAGTTGAAGGCAGAAGGGGAGCCAGAGTGTGTCAGTGTGGGAGGTGGGGATATAGGCCAGGGAGGAACATGACTGAGCAGGAAGGAGTATTTATTCCAGGTCCTTCTCCCCAACATGTCCATGGCTGTTCTTGGTCTCACCTTCTTAACCTGCTGTATGAAACTTAGATCAAAAGTCAGTGGGAAGAATAGGCTGAGTTTCTCTGTGAATCTTGGAAATGTTCCCTTCACTCTGACAGTCCTGGAAATCTGGTTATCTTCCTTTCTGATTCTCATTTTAACACTTTTTTTCCCCCCATGTGTTTTTATGTATTCTGTGTTACTGAATCTCAATTTTTTACATAATTTCAAAAACTTGGCTTTAGCCCCCTCCCAGTGATCCCAAGGAGGTTATTCCCTACTGCACGCCCTCAACATTACCACAAGAAACTTCTCATTTTCTCTGGTTGCTAATTCTGACCAGGAAGATGCACCTACAGTCTTTGGAACTTCACCAGGAGCAGAAAGGAGCCCTGCAGACTCCTGAGATTTGCCTCACCACAAGTGAAAAGATATAGTATATCTTTATAAATGGTTTTAAAAAATCATTACTTTATTTCTGCCACTTTGCAGCCACATTTCCAATGAGCCAGAGTTTCACAGGCTAAGCTAAGGTGGTAAATGCCAAGTTTTCTTCATTCCAAGATTATGTCTTTTTTCCATGGTCAGGATGCCAGTTCTCAAGGAATATTTAAATAAGTATTGCTACTTATCATGTCCACTGGGGCATCAAATGTATCTCACAGAAGCAGATGAAAAAAATCCAGCATTTTTTTTAACTTTTTGGCAGATTCAGTATGAAAAGACATCTGTTCCATTAGTACCATTATCAGCCACTACACATTTCATATGTTCACATTTGCCAGCTGCAGAATGGGAATAGCAGTGAATAATCATTTTGTTGCCTGACTGTTTCCACTGCATCTTAAATGTTAGCTCCTTTGGAGTGTGTGAAGGTAAGGATAAAAAATTATGCTTTAATTCAGCCTAATGAAAAACCATTACTTTTTAAAACATTACATATTATATTGAAGTCTGTGACTTCAATGAGTCACACATGAGCAGGTAGAAGTATTTTCTCTGAGCTTCAGCAACTGGAAAAATTCATTATTTGTTTACTCTATCAACCAAACCAGGGTTTCCAAAATAGGCTGGTGGTGACTTTAGGGCCAACATAGACTCTTCCAGAGGACTTCTTGATAATAAATTAGCAATAGTGCTAACAATGATGACAATACAATAACAATAACAAACAATAACAATAACAATAACAAAACAATAATATATTTGATAATAATAAAGCCATAAACAACTGAAAAAAATATTTATGAGCACTGGCCACTATGCCTTCACATAAAATGATTAATAATATGCCTTTAAAACTTAGTCCTAATAGACTGCCATAGTTCAAAGCTGTTTAAAAGCTTACCCCAAATCTATTCTTGTCTTTCTCAAGAACACATTATTATGTTTGCCAATATTTAGGAATAAATGCAAGGGAAAAAGGGATGTAGCCTGTAGTAATTGTGGAATTATTGTTAAACCTTAACATTCTCTTGTCTTACAATTTTGATTAAATAATGCTATGAAATGCATCAAGACAATGACTAAGAAATATATCCACACAAATATATTGATCTTTATTTTTAATACAATAAGATGTCTCTTGAGATGGAACTGTTAAAGCTGTGATTTCTCTGGCTTAGAGGTGTTCTACAGGTAGAAATATTAAACTGTGGATCTGTCAGTTTCAGATATTGCACTAATTCCAGATAACAGTTAAATTTTCTTCTGCATACAAAATGCTTACAAACTGTTTGTCCCAAATCAGTTTTGTTTGCATGCCAATTTCTGCATTTTGCAAGTCACAAATTTTAGTGCTTAGGGGGACAAAAAACAAGGCAAGAAGGAATAAGGTGCATACTGTGAACCCCCACTTTCATCAGCACAATTTCATGCTTGGGATCAGAGGAATGGACTGCAGTGCTGGAAAGTCAGTTCAGGATGCAGTTCTTGTTTCTCTTAAGCAATATGAGTTCCTAAGGATAATAGTAGTAGTAGTAGTAATAATAATAATAATAATATTAATAATAGTAATAATAGTAATAATAGTAATATAATAATTATAATAAAAATGATAATAATGATGATAATATTAATATTATTATTAATAATAATAATAATAACTGCACTAGGGGGTGAGCATATTTAATTTGAACTGGAAAATCCATGAGATTTCAGGAAATATGGGAATCCTGAAGAACTGTGCAGTTGTGCAAATATTTCTACATCAGGAAATTAGCATGCACTGTACCACTCTGGCTCCTGTCAGTAAAATGGTGAAGGAAGACATCAGACCCCTTTAGCTTCATTAGCAAAACTACATCTCTTTTGAAGCTAGCCTTTCTGTTGGCTAATTAGGCATTTTTTACTAGTTCTGAAGGTATTGATTTTCATTTCTTAACAAAATCAAACCAAAAAAACTTAACATCTTCAAAGAAGAAACTATTTTGAAAATACCTTGTGCTGTGACTGTGAGCACTCTGGCACTGCCCATCCTTATCACTTTGCATGTGGAGTGATGGAGTGTTTCCACAGTTGCCTCCCAGAACACCATTAATCCAGGCTGAGAACAATCAAATGCAATGTCCCTCATGTCAAGTGATTGATAATGACAGTTGTTTACCACATTATCAAGCCCTTTTTAATATTCTGCAATTTGATTTTCTGTGGGTTTTTTTATTGACTTCCTCTCTGATTGATGAATTTATATTTTTGTTTGTGTTCCTTGATGTTTGTCTTCCACAGAGGGAAATAAACAATGATGGAGACTTCAAGGGTTTCAGTGGATCTTGAGGAGGGTTAGCCTTAGATACAGAGTATCAGAATGCTTCTTTTTCAGGTGGATTTCAGACTTTGCTCCATTTATGTCTCATTCACCTTGCACAGATGCTGCCCCTGTACAGTCTCTTTTCTACACCAAATGTGATGGAAATGAAGTTTGCCTGCCTTGGAATGCGCTGTGATGAAGAAGGCTGTATACAGCTGGTAAAGCAGATAAGGTGTAAATCTGTTTGGATGTCACAGTTATCCATTCCATGTGTGCTGGGATTCGTATTTCCAGGATTGGAAATAGCAAAAGACCTGGAATTAGCTAAGTCAATGTGTGTAAAAATCACATTGCAAAACTTGTCCTTGGCCCAAGACAGCATGAGACCAACATTTAAAAATTCACTTTACAGTGTGTTGTACCTCCTCTTATCTTTCATACATCTATTTTTTCCCTTCTATGAATGAAATAAGGAGCGAATCTTGTCATTAATCATGCCCAAATACGGTGCTCTTTGCTCATCAACAACAGGTTCTACTTTTTCAGTTGGATAATTTATTCTTGAAATAAATAATTCTCTTGTCCTGAAAAGATTGCAAAGGAAACTGTCAGGTGCTAAACCAAACATTATTCTTTAGCAAGAAGCAAATTAGTCCATAACTGCTTACTGTTGGATGGGACATGGCCAGGTTTGCTTTTATTCTTTTGGAATTTTTTATTCCTGCTGAAAAATTAGCTATCTGTCACATCCAAGTATTTTAACATAAAATCACCAGTTTAAATATAGAATATTATAGTCTAGGAAAATCTAGAGCTCTTCATAGGAAGTGTTTCTAGAACATCTAGATTGGCTTTACCCCAAAGGAGCAACACTTAGCATGGTAATTAGATAGAACCAGCAATGAGTACAGGAACGCAAAAAATGGATTCACAAATTTTCAAGTTAGCTTTTGATAAATATAAAATAATCTTTACACAGGGATCAGGTTGTGAGTGTATGGAGTAGCTACTAAAAAGCAATCAAATGTAACATATATTCACTAGAGGTCCAATTCTTTCTGAAAGATACCTAATTCAACTAACACTCTGGTAGTCTAGATCCTTAGGTTAATACCCTCCAAAAACAAAACAAAAACCAAAACAAAACAAAAACCAAAACAACGAAAAACCACACACAGCCCTACCATCCAAAAAAACCCAAACCCAAACCCAAAACCAAACCAACATGAAATTGCTGTTGGCATTAACGGAGAGAAAAAGTTCCTGTTCCCGTGAGTGCAAAGACCTCACAAATCAAACTGTTCAGATACCAGAAAAAGAGAAACATTGAATAGTCTAAGGGTCTGTTGGCAGCAATGTTTCAGACTTGCTTTCTCACTTAGGTACAGCAGCTTCAAACACAGAGCCACTGCGTCGTGTGGAGCAGAAAGGTATCCCTGGGGTGTAATCAGATCCCCTGCTAATGACAGGTTTGTACTAGGAAATCACCTGGCTTATACTGAGATTTTACAAATCACACTGCAACAATGTATATTTTTAGTAAACGCCTGCAAACTAATAATAGTGATAATTTTGGCAAATGGAAATTTTTAATCTAAAAAAAAGTCAAATGATTGAAAAACCTTGAAGTTCTACCCACCCGTCCCATGCGTCTCAGAGTTTTTCCACTCATCATGTTGTGAAGAATAATTTATATTTGGTTACTTGAGGCTCAGAGAGATGTAAAAAATTGGGTTTTCTTCCCCCAAAGAACAATATCTTAACAGATAATTTACACTTTTTCCTCAAAGTAAGTATCATAAAAGTACCTGTATTATGAAAGGAGCAGGTATCCTTGGTGATCAGCAATTTGCTATCTTTTGTTCTCACTTTTCACTTCAAAGAAAGTAAAATAATGACTCACTATTTTGCCTAATGGCTAATTTCTTCATAAGACAAGATAAATTGTAAGATTTTAGAACAGAGTTATGAATTACTTGCTAAATTAGCTAAACTCATCTGTCTCAAACCAACATCTTCAATGGAATCATGTTATTGATAAAATATTTTCATTCTAAATGAAAACAAGATATTGCAAGATTTTATAGAAGTAGAGGTAAGTTATTGACATTTTATTTGGGCGTTTTTAGTTTATTTTAAATTAAGAAATTAGAAACTAAAAATTAAGAGATCTGCCAAAACTGAATCTCACAATCTGCACAGGATTAAGTAATAGGTGCATGAGTATCTGTAGTTTCCTCCTTTTAGCTGCAGAGTGGTTGTAAATTCTGAAGATGACCAAGTTGAACCCTTTCAAGTCCAACAGGGCAATAACATTAATGTTATTATTAATAACATTAATAACATAATAATGTTATTATGTTATAATATTATAATGGAATTATATAAATGAAAATATTATTTTAAACTTTTGTTTTTTCTTGTGTAAGAACCACAAGACCTCATTTTCTTACTGTAACTTTTATTCATCATCTTAACTCTCACACACAGTATTAAAAGACAGAGATGTTCAGCAGCTGAAACCTTGATGGCTTTCCTCCATGTTGTACTCAAACATGCAGTTTAAAGAGTTTATTTCACTTTATTTCACTTTATTTAGTGAAATAAAGGGAGAAATCAGGAAAATCCTTTTTGCTGTAATGAATTATGTGGGGCTGAAAGAACTTTCCCCTTACACCTTGGCACAAACATTGGAGCCTGCTGAGTCAGATGGCTGGACTGAGAGAGAGAGTGAGGAGGGACTCTGTGTCCTGAGCTGTGAGGAGAGGGTAAACTCAACAGGATGTGCTGAGTGGGCTTGTGTGAGGTGCTCACTTCCCTGCCTCTCCTGCCAAAGAGGTTTATTATCTGTTTTCTAGCTAGGAGACACTGCTAGAGCTCTAATTTCTGGCTAGAAGATACTGCTAGAGCTCGTGGCTATGGCCATGGCTGAGGACAGGGTACCAGGCTGGATGGGTCTCTGGCCAGACCCAAACCCAGCTGTGCTTACACTCCTTGTTCCTTAAACAGCCAGATGTGCAAATGAATGTGTCTTCAGCCAAGGAAAGGAAATGAGGTACGCTTCAGAATTATATAACCCTATCAATCTTTTATTCATTTATCATAGATTGATGTTTAACTATGGGCTCATAGCAATAAGATCTAAAAAAAGATGATGGTGAAGTTTATGTATTTTCAAGGAAAGCAAGACTTATACCTTTTACACTTTCTTACTCTTTATTATACAACCAAAGAGAAAGATAGAGATTAGATAAAAAATAAGATTAGAGATAATCTAATCTAGAGATTAGAATTTGAGTAAAGTATTTCATGCTGCAACTTGGAAGAATTCTAAAAAGGAGAAACTAGAAACTAGAATAGGTTACTATTATTATTAATAATATTAACATTAATATTAATATTAATATTGCTCTTATTACAAAAAATATATCAGTATTGATACCACATTATGAGAAATTGTCAGTTTTACATCAGTGGATGTAGAGGAAATACAGATATGGATATCCTTTTTGCTATTTTATTCTTCCAAAACTACAGAAGATGTTGCAAGTAAAATAGAGCAGTTTTCAATAGCAATTAAAATTTCATATTATTTGATTTATTAATCCAGAATTTAAAGAAAAATGAAAATATGAGGAAAAAATACTGCTCCCCTTGATGAAGCCTAGATATGGGACTGTGTTTTTGAGTCCTATTAGTCTTGCAGGCTGACCACTCCAAATTAATTAACCTCCTAAGTACAAAAGGTAGATTTGCTGGCATACAAAGAATATTAAGTCTGCATGTCTGGCTTGCAACTCTGAATTCAATGTCTGCTTTTAGATAAATGGAGCTATTAGAACATGAGACATTTGTTACCACGCAGAGAAATATGTTTCTACCAAAATGTATTGGTAAATAAAGCCCTTTTAAATTGCTTTTCAAATCAAATTAATGCTTTTCTACCTCTAAAACAAATATAAAAAGGTAAAGATTGATAGAAGTCCAGACACCAGACACCTTTTAGTGTACAATCTCTCTGTCTGCATTTAGATTACGTTTTTCCCCCAGCCTTTTGTGATAGGATATTTTAGCGTGGCTTTGATTAAAAGTAATTTGCTTCCTTGCTCATTCTATCTGTGCAGTAAATGGATGGTCCTCTGAATCTTTTCATATACTCTAGAGCACAGTATTTTGCAGATATTCTGGTTTTCTTACAATAGCTCTCAAACAGCTTTTCATGGAGAACTTGTGATGCTGGAGATGCCTAAATAGGCAGCTGGGTAATGACGGTTCTTCAAACCTTCAACTTTGTTCTCTCAAAGTGATATTCTCCAGTATCACTACAAATTATTTTCCAAAATATCATCTGTCACAGTTGTGTTTCCTGGCATTACTTATAGCTGGATTTTACTCAGAGCATGTGAAAAACAAGGGAAGTAAGTCTTTGCCTGAATGTTAGTTGTAGTGCCCATGGGGGTTCCACAGGCTGTAAGTTGTCAACACCACTATGGAGCCACATGGGACACCAAACCCCTCTCACCCATAAGCCACAGACAACAATTGCCCAGCAATAAACTGTGGATAGCAAATATTTAGAATGGAAACCTGGTAAATAAAAAGGAGACTACTCTATGGTTAAAAATAAAGGCTACTTTTTTGTTTCAGGTTTTCATGCTGAGACAGAACTTAAGCCAAGAGCTCTTTATACAAGGCATCATCATTTCAGTTTGGTTTGCTCTTTTCCAGACATGTAAAATGTCCTGAGTCCAACAGCCACACCCAGAATGGGGTTGCTGGAGGAAATTTTTCTTCCACACCTTTACCTGTACACTGATGCAATGTCTAGGCATTCAAGTGGTGCCAGAGCCCACTCTAGACTGCTTGGCTAACACTTTAAACAGTGTTCTCATTCTTCCTCTCCCTCTTCATGGTCTCAGGGTGAAATGAAAAAAGGAGTCATAATAAAGTCCCTAAAATACTTTTTCCCAAAGTATGTTGACAAAGAAAGTAAGTCTTTTATCTGGTTTGATACTTCAGGGAAGAGTATTGGGATGTCTTTAATGAATGAATAGCATACTTTTGTCCTCAGGCCACAGAACCAAAATAATAAAATAGTGGCTCATTTTTAGACCAACAGCTTGTCAGATCTAGTCTTCCTAATGCAGGAACAAAGCATTGTTTTGTTATATGATTAAATATTAAGAACACTTGCTGGAAAAGAATATTAGTTTATCATACTAAATTCCAGAGCTTTAGAATGAGGAATTGTTCTGAGCCCTGTGAGGTGACCAGTAGCAGGTGTTTGCTAGCAGCAAGATGTTGAATTTTCCTTCAACTTCATCAGATTAGTTGCCTGAATGTTTTTTTTCTGGGGAGCATCTTTTCTGTAGCTAGGTGAAAGTAATACCCAGGTATGGGGGTAGAAGAGCCTGGCAGTCTGGATTTTCTACAAGCAGTTCTTAACTCATGAAGACTCCAGGCAGAGTCAGTAATTCTGACTGCTTTGGTAGGGCTGCAGCCAGACTTCTGTATCATCATACATAGAACCAGTCAATAAACCAGTGTTGCTGTTTTTAAGCTGGAATAGTTCATTGACGCCTTCCAGGATGTTCTGAATTCTCATCGAGTATCCATCACCAAAGCAGGAATTCCTCTGAATGTTAACACTACTTTTCTCAAGGGGTCACCTGAGCTTTTCAGGAAAAAAATACCTGCACTGTGGCTGTGGCAAGAATATAACATCATAATTTACTCAGATACATACTAGTCTATTACTACATTTATGTGTCTTTCTGTTCTATTTATTATTCAGCTATAAACCTTTATATTTACACTTTTTCTTTATAACAAAAAATGAAATTTAAAGGGACTTCCACTGAAACAGAACACCTCACTGTAGCTGGAGCTTTCATGGACCTTCTGCTCCTGTTGTGGAACAATGCCTATCAACAGATTTTTCAATATGATTTGCAGGAGCAGGTTGGACTGTGTTGTTTGAGGAAAAAATAAATTATCTAATTAGAAACCAAAGTAGTTCATGGGATGAATTTAAAGTTTCTGGTGAGAAGCATCACTGGGTGCTGTGCTGAGATCTATAGCATTCCCCTCAGCTAACCTGAAAGTTATTGTGAAGTGCTCATCTCAGCACTCAGAGCTCAGGCACCAAACCATCATTTGGTTTAATTTCACCAGATCCCCATCCATCAAAGCCCACTGTAAGGATGCACAGCTCAGCCAAACCATCTCCTGCTCCACAGGGCAATAATGCTACTGCCTACAGGCAGTGATTTAACATGTTGTTATCCTTCAGTAATTCAAAAGGTTCAGTCATGTCTTCAAAGGCAAACAGATTTGTTGCCAGTGTTTGATATTGTTTTCTAAACCCTTAGCCCCTGCAAAGTATAAACTCAGCTCAGCTTTAATATTTACAATTCAAGCCTTTCTCCTTTCTGGGACTGGAGTGTCACTGGGGAGAGACTTGCACAGTTTTGAAATGGCAGTATGATATAAATTGGCATAAATTGAGCTGGTGGCTTGAAAGAAGTGTTTATGAATAATGTAACATATTTTTCTCAGTATTTTGGAAGTTCTGGAGTGTTTCTTATTCTGAAACAAGAAATAGGACTAGATACATAATTTTCATGAGCCTCAACTACTTTGGGGGCATTGTTGTGGGTGTAGTGGCATTAGATAAGCACATTGGGAAATAACTTCTGTTCATTACATGTCAATATTAAAATCACAGAATAAGAATTACAAATTATCTAATGGGGAAAATGCTGGAATAACTTTCTCATTGTTTCTGTTTAATATTTTTTTCCAGTTTAATCAAAATTAAAATACAATGTATCTACACAACCCATGCTAATATAATTTTCATTTTTATACAGTATTGTGCCTATCTTTGTACCTAATGCAGTCATACATAATACAATAAATACTTTGGGACTGAATATTAGTGGTGATCATTTGATCTAGGCTCTAAACACAATATAACTTTATTGTCCATTCCCTTAAAATCTGAAATTTTCAGTGCATGTTAGCTTGCATGTTTGCTAGGCATATATCCTGAATTTCTTGGGACTTGATTTCTATGGCTGGACATCAGGAGCCAAGGACTAATTCTAACTGATATATGCTGCATCATTGGTTGCGCACTAGTCTGTGAAATCAGTGTCACAGCAAAAAACTCTTTTACTACATGTCAAAGAATTACTTCACCATGCTAAAACTTAGGGAGTTTAGAGGGGCATCTCAGGACCTTTGTCTGCTTCTGGACTCCACAGTCTGCTGGAGTTCACAAAATGCCATGGTAAATAAATAACATCATCTCTCTGGAGTCAAACAGTGAACAATTGAAAAGCTTATTTCAACTCACATCTCTCTTGTTAGTAGCTACCCAATTGTGTGTGTATGATCCCACCAGGGAACAAAAGATGAAACATGCATTTATCATCTGTGGCCTCAAACCAGTTCTTTGGTTCTTCTCTCTTGATTTTTCTTAAAATCTTTCTCATTATGATGGTTTAGAAACTCTCCACTCTTAACTGTTTGGCAGCAGTAGGGCAGAGCACCCTAAAGGATTTTTGAAGATGGGACATCAGGAATTTCAGTCTATTCAGTCACCATTCTCAGCAACAAAAAATTCTGATTTGTGCAAGAAAAATATTTTGTCAATGAGAGAGGTCAGTCACTGGAGCAGATGACCAGAGAGATTGTACAACCTTCGTCCATTGGGATGCTCGAATTTGGTTGGACGTGGCCCTGAGCAACTTGATACAATTTGGAAGTTTGATTTTGTTATCCCTGTTTTGAATGGGGAGTTCTAATGAAATCCTCATTTTTCTTAAAAGAGGTGATCAACTTCTGCATTGAAACTCTTGCAGCTCTGCAGCAAGTTAAGAAGAATATAATAAATTATTGAGGAGCTCTATAGAAAGTGGCATGTTCCACTTAGGTGCCTTTGTATTTATACGGTACATTTAGAAATGTTTAAGTTCTTGGTGTGTCCCAGTTTTCCTAGTTCCCACAGGAGAGGAGTAAATGGGGTAAATTATCCTGCTATTCTTTTCAAAAAACCATAATATAAGGTCCAATTTTTTCCTAAATGCAGTGTCTGGAAAATTCTGGGCTCCACAAGTACAGAGTTAATTCCTGTACCTAATAACTGGGACAGAGTTCTGTGGGATATCAGACGTTTATGTCTGCCTGCTCTGAAATTCATGTGGTCTGGTTTGCTTTCTCTTTTCCTCTGGGTTGATTTAATCATAGTGAAAATTCACTTACATATATGACAGCACAAAACCAGAACCAAAATTTAAAAACCAGACAACTTTTTTACCTTAAATACTGACTCTTACTCCCACAACACTATTCAAGCATATAACTGACCCTTCTTTTAGTAACAATTGAGAATCTTCACTCTGCTAACCATATTTTGTTTACAGAAAATTCATAGTATGAGACAGAATCAGGAACATAACTGAAAATGGAAAATATGTATAAAGCATACATACATATATTTAGTGTACTCTATATATGTACAAAGTATCCTATAAAATATAGGGTTCTCACAAGAGAACCTATATCTTTTGTTGTTTGTTTGTTGGTTTGGCTTCTTTTGTTTCTTCATCCTGCCCACCCTGAGCTAATTAACTGAATTCCAAGACAAGCATGCTGAAATCTACTGAGGGAAGCTAATACTTGATAAACACAATGCATTAATCTGGAGACTGTGAGAACTGCAGGCACACTCAGACAAAATGATAATGGCAAATAGACTTGGCCATCTCTTGTGGCTCAAGTCGGAATATGTAAAGACCTAACAGATAGTAAAACTTGTTAATTACTTTTCTTTAGTTTTGACTGTAACTTTGAAGCAAAGTGCATCCCTGGAGTCTTTAAAAAGTTCTTTAGCTTCCAAAAAAGGCCACTGGAGAGCACATAGGAAGAATTTTTCATCTACACTATAATTTGATTATATAATAATTGATAATAATTGATGAAAACCTTGAATTAAGCTCATTAACAGCAAAAATAGAAAAATTGCCTTTGAATAATCTATTTTTGATAGAGGGTAGTAACTTTAACTCTTATGCAGTTTCCTTACAGATTGAAATTCCATAAACCAGAGAGGGCTCCATGGTAAAGAAAAGCAGGACTGCAGCTCTCACCTACTGTTTGGGCAACCACTGAAGAATGGAAAAAAATAATTTCATTCGATGCTTTGGCCAAGGGATAATTAGCATGAAAAAATTAACATGGAAAATATAGGAAGGTATTGAGGAAAAAAGTACAGAACCTGTGACCTCTCATGTTTTTAAATAGCTGGTCTTATAATTCAGCCTCTCAGTCTGCAGGTGCCACAGCAACAATGCCAGTATACCAATAGCATTAAATTCATAGAGGCAGAATAATGAGGCCAATGTTGATTAAAAAATGGTTTCTGAGTTCTGTTCCTGGTCCTGGGAGAGAAATTCTCTGCATCTGAACAAACTGAAAAATATTCATTATTGAATATTTTGCCCCTCTCTTTTTTAGTTCCCCCACATAGGAGGAGGTACACAGTGCAGAAGAAAATGTGAGTTTTTAATTTTCCTGTTGTGTAGGCCAGCTGTTCAGGCAATCAGTCATGGGTCTGAGCCTCAGAGTAGGACTGTATCCAGGGAGAAGGATTATTTCCAGGAGAAGTAGGCAAAATGGTACTTTTGGAGGCTAATCAAACACATTTGAAGGGAGGAGGGAGTTCAGATGAGGCAGAAATAGAAAAAATAATTCTGGAGTACACAAAAGACTGTCTAATCTTTATGTAAAGTGAGGTTTTGAGAGCTTCTCATAGGAGTGTGAGTAGAACTGGTTAAAAAAGAGACTCAGCATAAATGAAGTCATTGAATTTTGTGACTGTACACAGATAAGGAAACAGATAAGGACATATATAGCAATGAGAAATGAAAATGCAGAAGGATGTAGAGACATAGAACCTTTTTGAAAAAGGTGTGATGTGTTTCTACACTTTGGACAATGCTCTTCACCTTTCCTCACCTTCATTGGCTTTTAATGTACTTTGTTACAAATGGAGAAACAACTGCATGTGCTACAGCTCTATCAGCCTATGCCATCTTCAGATATTTTCAGTCAGTTTTTACCTTTGTTACTGTAATAATCTCTCACCTAAGTGAAAAAAAAGGAGGCTCTCATTCTGTCTGTACTATGTCCAGAAGTAGAGATGGCATCAGACAGAAAATCACAAATTTCAGTAAACTTATTTTTCTTTTTTGTTTGTTTATCCAAAGCATATGCTAGGAAAATATCAGAAGAAATATTTTAAAGATATCCTCATTGTTGTTCACAGCTTTTATTAACATACATATGATTTATTTCAGCTGTGTAAGTTTAACAATTTCTATAGAAGAAAAAAGTAATTGTAGTGACTCTGTGATGGAATAAATATTTTCTGAAAGTGCAATGTATTCAGTATAAGATGAATCAGGTCACAGTCTGTGCTTATAAGTAAAATGCCAGGTTTGCCTGTGTGTTACCTTTCACTGATTCACTTTGCTACTCATTTTCCATTCCATATTAAAGTAAATACTTGTGTGCTTACCTTAGCCCTCAACTACATGTTACTCGGTATTTGAAGGGACAATTCAATGTCTTAAGCAGAGACTTAAGCAGAGCAGACTATCACTTACGCAGTACTTAGCTGCAGAAAGGAAGCAAAAGAAAGAACCTCATTTTGAGTAGATCTCAGACAACTACTCTGTTTACCACCTTTCAGTATCTCTTTGCCATGTGTCATTAACAAAAAGAAAGGCTTCTTGATGCTAGCAGTTACAATCACCAAATATATTATTTAACCATCTTATTGTTGATTTTTCTTGAGAGATTCTTTCTTTTCAGAATTCTTTATCTCCTTAACCTTTCCATCAGAGACAGTGAGGCGGTATCCAAACAACAGCCATTCCTTTCAGAGAATCACAGTTTTTCACAACAGTGTCTTCTTACATAACATTACTCCAAATTATTTCAATGGGCATGTTACAAATGTTAAAAACTGCAGGTGTCTCCTGCTGTCAGCTGTTTTCCTTTCTGATTTCCATAGTCAGAGCATCCTGGCAGTGGTGGGAAATGGCACCATTGCAATAAACCAATTTAAAGTTGAAAGCTAAAGCACAATTTTATTTGTTTTCAGAAAATGATAGCGGGATGTAAAAGGGACATAAGTGACACGGGACATATAGTGATTTTTTTAGCTGTTAAAAGGAATTTCTTCCTCCTGAATTTATTACTGCAGAAAATAAGAAATCTTAGATGTTAAAAAAATTGCTAACTCACCTAAAAGCAGCACACTGTTGTCCTGTTGTACTGTGTTATACCTTCTGTTGAAGTGTCTGGTCCTGGAACAAGTTTGGACTAAACAGTCAGTGGGATTAATCTAAAGCAGATTACAGCTAGGAGAGTAAATATGTCTGTGATACTTTGCTGTTGTTTGAGCATAAACTAGTAAAGCTTTCTAGATTCTTTGAAATCTTCCTTTTTCTTACCAAGTTTTGAGACTTTACTCCTCTGTCCCAAGGTCTTGCAGTGTCTGCTCCAACTCAACATAAAAATCCCCTTTCTCCTCTGCCATCTCCAGTGAGGTGTTGTCCATAACACCCATAATGGACTGGAGATCCTTTATTCTTCTTTCTGGATGAATAGAAGATAACAAAATTACATTTGAATGCTGCTTTGGTTACAGTGGGATACTACAGGGTGAGATCTGAACACCTCTCCTAGCTTCATACAGCTGAAAATCTAGTTTGAAATAGGTTCAGCTCATCTAAAAATTGTAAACTTTACTTACTGCTTTGGTTTCTGTTGATCAGACTATGGTAAAAGAAAATATTTTTATTTCTAGACACATAAAAAAAGAAGAAATGGGAAAGGCAAGAAAAAGGATAATTTGTTCAGTCTCCTATGTTGAATATAGGTTCAGATTCCTTGTAAATAAGTTCATTAACTCAAAGTGTCTGTAAAAATTGCATGGGAGTATTAGAGAAATCAATAAACAATTTGTAATCAGGTGTATTTATAACTATTTGAAGTTTCAGAAAAATGTCTTCAAAGCTAAGGTCTGCTACTAAACTTCATTAACACTTTTTTTTTTACCTTCAATATACAGTCAGAAGTTTCACAGGACTATGTTTAGACTGAGATAGACTCAGGGACTGAAGCACTACATAGAAACAGTACAAAACGGAGGATTTGACTGAACCAGTGCTTAATGTTTATCAGAGAGGCCCAGATTTTAAAGGATCATGGTGAAATGAAAGTTGTGAAGGAAAGAAGCCCAAGAATACAAACTAGGTTAGTAACAGCTGGAGGAAGTATTGTCTCATATCTTCTTTGATATCCAAGATGCATCCTACCTCTCCTGGGAGGATGTTAGATGTCCAGACTTGATGACAGAAGTGGGCAAATTGCCAAGTTCAAATCTGTTGTGCAAGTTGTTCTACATGGCATTCTTCTAAAAGAGATGAACCAAATACTTAAAATCAAATTGATTTTGCTTTAATGAGTTCCCTTTACTTATTTTAAAATGGTGGGAATAGGGAGCCTGTGTTGGATTAGATATCTGGGAAACTTCGTGTTACAATGGCTCAGTGAAGCCATTACGCAGTGAAATGCAGTTTCTTGATTTTCACAGTGTAGCTCTGAGCTCAGATCCATTTCTGCCTCAAAGGTTTTGTTCCCCACCTGATGTTATTGAATATTAGAGGAATTTCTGACAGAATGTTTCCCAAAGGCATGAAATTTCTATGTTATACCCTTGTTGAGAAAACATGCAATACCTTAGATTTCTTTTCTCATATAACTCAAATTAAGTTACTATGTTCCAGGGAATGTAATTTTGCAATACTGTGGACAACTATAAAATCCCAACATGTAATGTTCTGCATAGTAACTGATCTTAGGAAATGGTTTCTTAGCTGCCTACTGAAAACTTGCACTTCATTTTTCCCACAGTCTCTGTTTTCAAACAACAATCCCCACCACCAATAAACAAAAAATTCCCCCAGAAAAATCCAGCTTATCCAGCTTTGCTTTGCTTGTGATTCTTTTTCAGCTTGATCCTGCTCAGTGGTGGCCTGGATTGTAACTGGAAGTTTTTCCTCAGAAGTGCTTCCAAAATTTTTCTGGGAGATGTATTAGAAATAATATTTTAAATATATTAGCTCCTCACTCTACATTTGGCAGTTTTTATTTCTCATCATTTGGCCACAAATGTGAAAGTTTTTGTGGCTTTCAATAGGTCTCACTGTACTTTAAAATTTCAATTACTTCACTAATTCGAATTTATATCATCTCATTGTATATAGTAATTTGAATGCACATGACATGTTGAACCTCACAAGCCTCTGACTCTTTGGAAGGAACTAGGAATAACATCTGTCACTGGCTGGTCATAATCAACCAACTTGTGCTTGGAAATTGCCTGCTATATCCAGATCATTCTCAGTTACCTCAAACTTGTGGCCATTTATAGCAGTATCAAGTTAAGTATTGAATTAAGTATTGAGTGCCCTTAATTTTTCCTACAGGATATTTCCATCTGTATTGACAGTGCTCCTAGCATAGGTTTATCAGCAAATATCACTGACATCAAAATAACATGGTGCATGCCTTGTACAAAAAAACCAGATGAAAATAGTCAGATCCATCCCAATTCCCACCCTTCAGGAATTCTGGTAAGGAAGTTTCTACAGGCAAATATTTTTCTTTCCAGTGTTCTCCTTCATCCCACCAAGTAATTCACCTTTAGCTACTAGCCATTACCAATCCATACTTTTGCTGATTTCCTACAAATTTTACATTTCTTCCACATTTATTATCTTTCTTTTCTTTTAGGAAATCCATCTTTCATTTAAAATATGTATTCTCCTCCAGAAAACAAATAAAGCAAACATTTTCCATTGGAGAGAAGGACATGGTTTTCCAGTTGGCTCCTGTTATTACTGTTAAGTCTCTACACCTTTTAGGAACTCTGAAAATGCACATAATCCTTTGAAATAAGCTTAAACGAAAGAAGTCTTGCATTCATTTTGACACCGATGGTGAATAATTCCATTTTTTTTGCATATGTTTATTTTGATTAGTAAACTATGTAAAAGATTTTGAGCTGGTAAACATTCTGTCTCTGTTCCCAGAAAAGTTAAGATCTTGAGTAAATACTGAAAAGCTTGAATGGTGTCACAGGCAAATATTGACAGAATAAAATAAATTACTTGTGAAATGTGGCATAATGCTGTAATCAACAGAAAACTGAGAGGTGGTTAAGAGGCCTGATTGATGGGAAACAAATGTTCAGAAATTCTAATGAGAAGACTCATCTGCTCATAGAAGAACCTCCCTCTCAATATCTGAATACACCATTTAATATCTGAAGGACAACATTTATTTTATACTTCGAAGCACAGAATCAAGTTTAAAGGTTTGAGTTTAAGCAATGCTTAGTGTAGTCAGATGAATCTTGAAGGAAATAATTTTCAGATACAACTGTGTGGGAGATATAGATGTCTACAGGACAGATGGAGAGATATTGCAGTTTGTCATTCTTAGATGAGGGAATGTGTTCAAATACTTTATTCTAATTGTATTTTTATGCTTGCTACAGAAGATCACTTATAAAGGCGCTATCTATAATCTGTCAGTCTAGCACAGCTTGCTTTAACTGAGAAAAGTAGAGAAGGCATGAAGAAAGCTGTGATATCCTTTAATATTTGTTGAATAAAGTGCCAGAAGGAAGATTCAACATTTTTCCATGTGTCTGTTTAAAAATTCAAAATAATTTTTCTCAACCTTGATTTCAAGAGGAATTAAGAAGCTTGATTAAATAGGTGGTTTGTTATGGAAAGTAGAATAAGATGTGAAAGTAAGAATGAAATAGGATAAAAAAATATACATTATTTGAACTTTTGAATGGAATGTCTGTGCCAGGCTGTCTCACTGTGGGATAACAAAATTCTGGCTCTCAGGCAAAAAACAAACCTGTTTTTTTACTTCAGACACCTCTTTTCTGACCATTGGATTCTCAGTTGCATGTCTATTTCTTTTTTGTCATCAAAGACTGTTGTGAAGTTGTCAAATGCCTATTGCAGCTGTGGCACACTAAAGTGATTCCATATTGATCACCAACTTTGAAATGTGGATCAAGCTTTTGAATACACTCGGTTCCAAATATTGATCACTTGGCATTTGTTTTTTTTAAGAGGTGGTGACGTCTATTACAACTGTTGTCAATGTGTGAACTGAATTTCAGGACTGGGTTTTGAAGAAAACTTAGAGAAATATATTTTTTGATTTGCAGTATTTCTGTAAAACTTCATCTAGAACAGAATTCTCTTAAGTCATAAAGCCTCTAGCTTCTCTGGTTTTCAAAGGCAAATAAACAATTCTTAAGTTTCCTTCCCTAAAATCTACAAGATGGATGAGATTTCTTCATCAGAGGAGTGTCTTTCATGTGGAAAACTGTGTCGTGTACACATTTCAGGTCATACACATCTAATTGTCCACTTCCTTGAATAATGAGTAAGCATTATTGGGACCCCTGCTTGGGAAGGATAATTACCTCCATTTTGCTCTACTGCCTTGGTAGCAGTTGGTTGTCCCTTAGATACCGACTTGACAGAAATGGTTAGTATGGAAATTCAATTTAAATTTGGCTACAGCTCAGAAAAAAAATTCAGCACTCATTAAGGTTACTAATGATGAAGCTTTGATTTTTTAAATTTCTCAATACTGTCTTATTAGATGGAAGTGCCATTTTTCTGTAAATTAGTTCATATCATCTTGCAGGTAATTTCAGCCTATATGGTAACTGCTTCTTAGATAGATGATTACCCTGTGAGAATTTTCTCAGAAAACAGACAAAAAATAATTCATTGAGTTGCCTTCCAAATACTTTTTAAAGTGTGCTGTTAAATTTCTGCTTTCTCTCTGTGCATGGCAAATCCTATAGTTTCTCATAATTCTATCTGTAGGGTATAAAGAGTGCCTTTTTTAAAAACTATTTTTGTCTTTTTTTTCTTTTTAAGTGATTAAACATTCTGTGATGTTTGAGGGATTTCCATTACTGGTGTAATGTAAATATTTTAACAAATAAAATGGTTATTGTTGTCTTTTATAACACTTTATGCAATAGTTTTTAACTTCAATTAGACATATCAACTCAAAAATACAAAGATTTCATGAGTTTTAAGTAGCCTGATATAAAAACTATCCATTAAATTCAGAATATAATTACAGATATGCACAATGCAGGTCTGAGGCCTGATTAAACTGATGTTGAATCTTCAATTGTTTTGATTCATCATTTGGACTGTCAATTAAATTGCATTAATTACATAGCTTAAAATGTTTTCCCCAGCTATTGTGAGTGTTAAAGTCATCAAACCTAACTGTTGGATAGCAACCATTATTTCCAGACCAGGTTAATAATCAGTAGCAGCATTTGACACAAAACCTAAGTCTGCTTCAGGACTCCAAGATGGAAATCTGCTGTATGCAGCAACAGTTTATCAGGGATTTCCAAACAACACGCTTTTTATTTAGAAGCTGATAAATATGTCACAGCAGCTCTCTCTTCTGCAAGGTGTTCACCTTATTCTTCTCATCTTCCCTGCTTGATACGCCTTCATTCAACTACGAGATCAAACTCCTGCAGACTTGATCCCAAAAACAGCCACTCTGAATTAATTCCCATGATTTAAATACAGTTCCTGAACTTTTTGGTATTGAGAGTGAATGTCATGATGGAAGATTTGGTTCCAAAATTACAGCCTGTTGAAGTCAGTGGGATTTCTGATAGAGCAAAATCTTACTGAGCATTATGCAAATGAGCCCAAATCATTATACAGTTATTAAATGACTGTGTGCACCAGGAAGGAAGAAAAACTGTTGGTGGCTATAAATGCTTATAATTAAAACTGATGGAAAGAATTGGAGCAAAGGGCAATTTAGGCTGAATGTTAGAAAAAAACACTTAATGGTAAGGTCTATCAAACTGTATAAAAGCTCACTGACTAATGGAAGCAATTTTCAGTTATTACAGTGAACAGGACAAAGAACTGAATTGTGTCCCTATAAACTTTTTCTGGCACAGTAAGATGAATAGTAACTTTTCAGACTATGTGAATAATTATTTTCTCTAAAAATCTTGTTAGCCAGGCTGTAGGTTTGGTCAGTAGCTTCCTTTCTGCTTGAAGATTTTGTATTCTGAGTTGCAGGTGTAACATGAAACATGTAACTTTCAATATATAATTCTGTTTGTATTCTGTTTGTATTCTGTTCTGTTTAGCCAGGCTGTAGGTTTGGTCAGTAGCTTCCTTTCTGCTTGAAGATTTTGTATTCTGAGTTGCACGTGTAACATGAAACATGTAACTTTCAATATATAATTCTGTTTGTGTGACAGGTACAAATTTCCCAGCTGCCTTTAGAAAACAAAAACAAGGGAAGTTCAGGACTTTCAGGAGAAATCTAGACTAAAACATTCCATGCAGAATTGAGAAATGGGAGAATGACCACAGGCTAGACAAAATGGTATTTAATTCTTTAATGGTTCCCACAATCACAGAATGGTTGAGGTTGGAAGGGACTGCTGGAGAGCATCTGGTCCAATCTCTGACTCAAGCAGGGTGACCTAGAACTAGCGCTGTGTCCAGTCAGCTTTTGATTCTCGCCGGGGATGGACTCTCCAAAGCCTCCCTGATCAACCTGTGACTCTCCTCAGTCATCCTCACAGTCAAAAAGTGGTTTTTGTTGCTCAGAAGGAACTTCCTGAGTTTCAGTTTGTGTCCATTGCCTCTAGACCCATCAATGGGGAAGCAAATTACCTGGTTACAAGACAATGTAAGCTTTTGGCTTTTGGATGCTGTTTACTAAAATGGCCAAAACCTACCTGCACTATTTTTTTCCCGTTTTTTTAATTCCAATTCCAGTTACCAGCAGAGAACTCCTTATAAAAAGAGTTAACTCTGTAGCTGTATTTTAAAACTGTAATAATCTGACCTGTGAGAAGTGAGAAGATGTAGATTGTGCATGGATTTCATATCACCTCTGTGAGGTGCAGCAGTGAAGCTTGAGAAGGATTCTGAAAAAACTGAATTTGTAGGCCTGGAGTCATTCAATCATGTGTTGTTCAGTCCTTAAGAAGCTGCAAAATACAATTCACCCCACCTTAAAAAATGGGCTGGTAATACCCATACCTTCTGCTTTTATGATTAATGCTTGAATTGGAAACGTCCAACATTTCTCTCTTAGATGGTGACAAAAAGAACAAGAGGTTGGGATAAGAAATCTGCTACCACCCTAAGAAAATGCTTAGAATAATCTTGGAATAAGGTTTCACATGGCAGTGTTATTAGTATAGACCTGGCAACAGTTTGTCTTAGGTTTTTATGAGTGTATTTGCAGAAGATTCAGAACCAGTTCAGTCCAGTATCTACATAGACATGTTTGTGTTCATATGGAGTGCAAGAGGCCTTACATACATACTTTACCATAATTATCAAGAGGAAAATTAATCACCACAATAATATCCTAAGAGATTCAGTAAGCAATAATTTCATAGTAAGCATTTTATGTATTAATATTTATTTGTGAATAAATATGCAGAAACAGTTCCCTATAAGCTGATCTATTATTCATAACAAATAAAAGGACTTGACAGTAATTCAAATACAGAATAACACAGAATAACTTTTTTTTCAATATCAGTGACAGATGATTTTTAGCTTAAGGTGATATAAAATATGACTTTGGTACCTAACATATAGCTGCTGAGATTTAATGTTGCTGAACAGCTTGCTTGGATGCCTTTCCAATGATGTGCAAAGTTTTGATGATTTCACAGTGATTAACTCTACCATATGTTTTTTTTCAAAGGTCAGTCTTGTCAGGCCATCAGTTTATATGCAGATTAAACTGGCAAGCATGACCAAACTTTTAGAATCAAGTAAAGTAAATGTTAATTGCTTGTAACTACTTTTAGTTTTCTTATTACAATTAAAAAGTTACAAAATAAAGAAAATAGGTAATAAATGAAATTCCTGTTTGGGATGACAGCTGGAGTAGCAGAAAATTCTCCTGTTGTCATGGGCTATAGCTACCAGTTATTTTACATATAAATCATTTCACTCATCTCTGGTTGGCAGGATTTCTTGGCACCACCATTATTTACAGTGGCTGATTCTCCAGGAGAAGTCTGAGAAATATTTTTCTTTCTTACTGCTTATGAATGATTTGTGTTTGGTATGAGAAAGAGGGCAGATTTCTAAGTACATAATAGAGATTTTGGGCCCTGGAAATGACAGAAAGAGGCAGGTATGAATAAATACACCATGAGATTAACTTGGTTAGAGCACAGAAATAACACCAGGATCATGGGTTTCATCCCTGTATGGGGGCTATCACTTAGGAGCAGGACTTGATCCTTGCAGGTCCCTTCCATTTCGAATATTCTGTGATTTAACTAGCAAGAAAGGTGGGTAGAGAAACCTTCCTTCTGCAGCATCCCATTGTCCAATGAGGGATAATAGGTGGTGCTTCTCTGGCCACTGACAATGAAGTGAAAGAGAACAGATACTGGTTTGTAGGAAAATGTGAGGTGTCTGCCATAATAGGCTTCAAACCAGGGTCAGTAATTCAGTAATCAAAAGATTCACTTTATTGCTATTGTCCATAGCTCAATTAAAAAGTACACACATCGTGTTGGTGTCTGTGTGACTCTGGGACTGGACCAGCTGAAGGTTGTGACAAGAGAAATAAAAGGGATGGGTTCAATGAGAGTTACCAGGAAAATAAAGATTTTAATAGCAGAGTGAAAATAACCGAGGCGGTAAAGCCTTACGTGGTGTGGGGTGATCCTCAAAGACCTGGTAACTAGATAAACATAACAATATGTAGGGTATAATCTGAGGGCAGGGGACCAATCATTAATGAGAATAAGAAACATTACCTTATATGTAACATGTTATGAACCAATCAAGAACAGGAACTAGAAGCATAACCATATGTGGAGCAACCTTATCTACATAATAATTCCCATAATTCCATTCTTCTCTCCCTAACCTATCTAACTTTCTCCCATCTCAGTGTTCCATTTCCCAAGGCTTTAAGTTGATGCTTCCCTGGCAATCCACTGGGGCTAGCTCACTATCTATCCCAATCAGCTGAACACCCCCACACACATAATCTCATAAATATATATATTTATGTATGAAACATAGATTTACTCTTTATAAATAGGTTGGTGGATAATCTCCTGCTTTTGTCTTGGAATCTCAATCTCTCTCTGCCCACAGGGAAAGAATATTTTGCTCTCAGAAATCTGATGAACTGCTTATATCTGATTATAGATGGCTTCACTTTGACAATAATGTTTTCTTAATTTATGTGCATGTGAGGAGGTTTTCCCGAGGAAAAAAGCTGAATTCAAAGTCTTGACTGACTTCTGCTCTCAGAAATCTTGATGCTATGAAAAGGGACAAGTCAAAAAAAAAAAAAAAAATGCAGGGAGAGATTTAGGTTTAGAATTTACTTGTGTCTTCGGATTGTAGAACCCTTCTAGTGTGTCAGACCTATGGTTTATGTAAGAGCAGACACAGCTGAGTTTGTGGCTAGATGACAAGGGAGGTAAGTGCTAGATGACAAGAAGGGAGAGATCTGACACTGATACTGATGAAAGCTTGCAGCTTGTTTTATTTCTGTGAACCTATTCATTAAACCTTTGTAACTTTATTGTCTAATTCTAGACATGGAAATGAATTATTAATATTCACTTATTCTGTGTTTGCAAAGAACACAGGATAAGTGCAAATACTAAAGCCCATAGATAACTACTTAATAAAATTTCTTAGGGTTTTAAGGGAGAACAGAGCCATGTTCCTGCTTAGAGGAGCTGAAATATCCTGTATTTGTAATACAGCTTCTCTGTGGTGGGAATACTTTCATGTGAAGAGACTCTACAATGACTCCCTGATGATGGGAGAAGCCACCAGAAATTCAAGGGTTTACAATATTGTTTGTAGATGCCTTCCTGATCTTTTAGACTGGAGATACCTAGAAGAGGTACTGAAAGCAGTCCTTGTTTACACTAGTAGATCCTGGCACTAATTTTTATGTTCCAGGAAAAAGCTTCTATGCTGAACAGGTAATGCACATTCCAAATTAGGGGAAGAATAATTATATTCCCCTTAACCATATTAATAGCTACCATGGTGAAAAAGTTAGCAGGATCCAAAAAAAAGCACAACAGGTATTCAGTAGGATGAAGTTTTTTCTGAAGGGATGAGGTGGGAAGTTCAAAGACTAAAATAGATATCACAGCTTAGAGGGGTCAAAAATTTAAATTAGGGGAGCAAATGAACATGGAATAAAAAAGAGGAAATGAAAACAATTTAATGGATAGCAAGGAAATGGAAATATTAGCTATAATTAAACACTTATCGGGGGAGACAGAAAATTAAGTAAGGCTGAAGTGAGGAAATAAGTGATTTACTAATCAAATCATCTAGGGGAAATCAATAAATGCATCAAGGTGGTACACCCTAGAAAGAAGAAATTGCACCACCATGAATATAAATGATTCAATAGGAAAGAAGACTATGCATAAATATTGAGAGTCTAAATAAACAGGAAGTAAATTATATCTCATTAAAGAGCAGGTGTATGAGTACTTAGAAATATTGCCTATATTGATAATTTGAGACAATATACACTTCCCATGATACTGGTAAACAAAATCCTTCATTCATTCATTAAGGAATGAAGCTGGACTTACAGATGAACATTCCTCAAACTTTAAACCAAGTTAAAAAATAAAATTATTATAATATTAATAAATTATAATAATATTGCATAATAAAATATTAAAAAAGTTTAAAAATAAGATGTCAGGCCACGTTTAGAGGTACACATCTTAAAGATGTAATTAACTTTGTTAAAAGTTGTAAACTTAGTCTTGTTGTTTTGTACAGAAAATATGCTGTAAAGTCTAAGAATTTACCACATCTCAAGAACTTTTAAAGGACTACATTTTTCTTTTTTAAAGGTATTTTTTGTTTGAGATCAATCCTAGGAAAACATAAGGTTTAGTAGACTAAAATAGATTATGAATAAATAGTAAGATTAGAAACTTTATTGTATGAAGGAATTGACCAACAGAGAATGAAGGTTTCCCAAAACTCTTTCATGGAGACAATATAGAAGAAAACTTGAGGGATGTGGGAAACCGAATTGTTGACCTCAAGATTTCCATTTTACTTATGGTATCTGTCAAGGAAAATAGAAAAGTTCTAAATCCTTTGTAAAGTTTTTTCCTTCTCACTATGTCTACACGTGTCTACACAAGGAGAAAGCATGACGCATGGAAATACAGTAGCACGGAGTAAAGGAGGAAATGGAAAGAAAATAGCACTAAAGGAGAAAAATATATATAATAAAATGCCAAGGCTCATGGACATATTAAGGAAATAGCTGAATTGTATTTCATCAGTTTCATGATGTTAGCCCTTGTGTTAGAAAAATATATTTTAATGAATATGCTGAAATACAGCCTTTATTTTTGGTTGTCATATTCAGAATAAGGGTTAGGAAATTTTCTTTGTTCCCCCTCTCTCTCTCTCTCTCTGCCCCCTGCAAGAGAGGTAATGCTCCAAAATCACAAGCTAATGCTTACCATGTCCTTTTAAAGGGATACACAGGAGAAAGTCTTCCATTTACACTGACACATTTTGGTGGAAAATGAGTCATGAATACAGTGCCTACTGTTGCCCACACTAAATTCATCATCTGATTGGTGTTGAAAATTAATCTTAAATTAATCAGTTGGCGTCTTGAAAAAGTGGATGTGTCTGAAAAAAAAATTAATGTAATACCTTGATTGTAGACTAAATAATAGGAAGTCATTTAGAGAGCCAAACACAAATGGTTAGATGAAAGGTACCTATTTTCATGCTAACCTTATGAAGACAAGACTGGTGAGATTGCTACAAAAAAGAAGAAAAATTTTGATTCACTTTAACAATGACTAAAAAGTTTGGTGCTCTGGAGGTATATTTATGAACAAGCCTCCTTATGATTTCTGATACCATGGCATGGCAGGTGGGTCTTGATGTAGAAGTTAAAACCACATCTTCCTCCTGCAAAATATGGAGATAATCTTCAAACCAGAGGCATGAATCTAGGGCTTGTCTATTTTGCAAACCCCAAATGGCTGAGGTTGGGAGGCAGCTCTGGAAACAGCAGTGCAGCCCCCAGTTCAAAGCCAGGCCAGCCAGGCCAGGATGTTCAGTGCTACAGGTGGATCCCTAAACCCAAATGTTATAAAGAATATTCAGTTTCTTTCTTCAGATTCCACAGCTGGAGAAAGAGTAGTGATGTGCTTTTAGAGAAACAACGTATCACATAATCACTTTGTTTACGTGCATGCTGGGACTCTGGGAGGCATAACAGTAATCAAGAGATTTTTAGAGAGTAATAGATTTTTTGGATTAGTGCTCCAACAAATACGTTACAGCTTTAGGCAACCTATTCTAGACAGAACCCTCCTGGGAGAGAAAAGATGCCCTTGTGGCTTTCCAGCTTATATAAATATGCTTGTTACTCTTTCAGCAATGTTATTGGTGAGTAATTCTGCACATATAGCAGAGAGATCTCTGCTCAGTTTAGGAGGCAGACTCCCTCCCCCCCTTCCAGCTTACTTTCATGGAATCAGAGATTCCCCAGAGTGAGATAGCAGCGGGATGGGGGTTTCTTGGGTTATTTTTCATTCAGGGAGAAAGTTAAGTCACTCCCCCTCACTTTCAGTACATTTTTAATTTGAGCTGGTTGCTGAAATGCAGTTAGGTAGATGGCAACATAATCATCTGTAAAGTTGTTATTTTCTGCCATTTAAAAGGAAACTGAAAATAGCAGATAAACTGAATTAGTAAGTCATTATAATGACCTGTTAATTGCCACAGTGCAGTTTGCCAATCCAGCTGATTTGCACATGATTTGCTCAATCTTCTGACTTTTTCTAAGGGCCCTGAGAAATGTGTGGTTGACCACACAGCTGACCTCCCTGCTGCACTGGGTAAACTACACATTGCCTGACTGATTTGTGATCCCACATCTCACTGCAACATTTAAATGCCTGCTCAATCAGATTGGCCACTGGTGAAGGTGAACGAAATGAAACTGCTGAGCCATCAACTAGGGAAGCAAGGTAAAAGCATATGTTCCCCCTTCTTGTCTCACTACAAGGATATTTCCTCAGGGATGAGACAGAGAGAACTGTAATTTATGACTTGCTGAAGGATATCTTGAATCACATATATGTGTGCAGAATAAGAACAAGGATCAACTAGTAAAAATTTTATCTCTCTTAAAAGGAATGGGATATTAGCACTGAAGGAAAGAATAGAGTCTTCCTGTTAGTGTATCAGGTCTGAAACTGAAACATTCAGAATTGTGAGTCTTTTCCTGCTGTTTCCTAGACAGGGTTATGAGCCTTTGTTAGGGATGTGCTGATCTGCAGACTCCTGCAGACCAAAGTGATAGGTGACAATCACACTGAGGTCAAAGCAAGTGAAGGATCAGGGTGAGATTTGTTCAAACCCTGGGCACAGGTTGTGACAGCTCAGAAACAGAGAGTATCAGGAAATGGGCTGCAGGTGAGTTAAGATAAAGAGTTGATAGATATGATTGTCCTGGAATCCCAGTATGTGCTATAAATAAAACATTCCTCTTGTCAAGTATTCCTCTTTACTCATAGTAGAAGAGTATGTAATTTAAATTGAATGTATATTTTTTTCTACTTTGCCACTGTTACAGGATGAAAAGAATGGAAACTACAGAGCAGCAGTCAAATAGAAATCATGGAAATAGCACAAGGATGGAATGGTTTTATCTACAAAAAGGAGAGACTTTAATTAGATGTTAGGAAGGAATTCTTTATAGTGAGGGTGGTGAAACACTGGCACAGGTTGGTCAGAGAAGCTGCCTCAGCCCTGGAAGTGTTCAAGGCCAGTTTGGATGGGGTTTTAAGCAACCTGGGCTAGTGACATCATGCCCATAGCAGGGGAGTTGGAAGTGGATGATTGTTGAAGTCCTTTCCAACCCAAACCATTCATTACCATGATTTTATGAAATATTTTAATTCAGGCTGAAAAGAAATTTCAACACAGTTTGGGAGGAGGAAGGAAAGAAAATAAAGTCATTGATTTTGGATAAATTTTGGTTTGGTTTAGGTATATTTGATAGAATCTACTGTCTTATTAACTTGATAATTTGAAATTAAATTTTTAAAACATTTTTCAGTTTGGAAAGCAACTTCCAAACCCATTTTCAAACACCTTTTCAGAAAAGCAGAATTCTGCTTTAATGAAAAAAAAAGTGATGTTCCAACTCTTGGTTTTCTTCCACAAGATGGACAGTAAAATCAAAAATAAACTTTATTCAAAAGCAGCCGAAAGCTTGTTATTTAGACACAGGTTAAGATCCCAAGCCTCTATTTCTCTCAAATACTGCATTCTGAACCAAAGGAAACATCTTCTTTCACTGCTGTTATTATTTCAATTGTAGACTTCTACTTCCACTTTTTAGAAATTTGATTTTTTTTTTTAATTACACATATATCCATCAAATAAGTGCCATTGTAATATAGCATATGTTTTATTTAAAATCCTAATTATGCCCAGACATTTATGGAAATTCAACTTCCTGTTTTATTGTTCTATTTCTTACACACATACAAAACATATTTCAGAGCACAGCAGGACTGCATAAATAAAAGGGCTGGGTACTGGTTAATATGGAAGGCTATCATTAGTGAAAATTAAATTAATTGTATTATGCATTATGTGCTGTTGGTTTTTTATTAAAATACTAGAACAAAACAGCAGGATTTCTTGAGAAGGGAAAAATCCTGTAAACAAAGCATCAAATACCTCACCAGGAAGCATTAACTTTCTGAAAACTAGAAAGAAATCAACCATAATTTCTAGCCTAGTGGGGATGTTAGAACCACAGTCTCTAAAATACAGTCTGTGCTTTCAGTTCACATCAATGACTTTGCTTAGTCTTTTTAGCCCATTGCTGGTAAATTCAGGTAGTCTTCAGAGTAACTTGTTTCACACCATAGAAAGAGTCTTCAAACTCCAGACAACTGGATAAGGCTGGATCATATTTCAGCACAACGTCTGTATTTGTCAATTACTTCATTCTGCTTGAGAAATTCTTGGAAATGTTTTTTAAAATCCTTTTTTGTTTTCAAATGATATAGAAAAAATCTGCCAAGACTAGATTGCAAAAATGTGGCAGAAGGAGTTGCTGTCCTCCATCCAAATAAACTTTTAAAATTTTCCTTTTTGTGTCTGTGTGGGTAGTTTTGTATTGATTATACATATATTGAATTGATCCATGAACTTTTAGCAAGATAATTTCTGTGATATCTACTCTAGAATTAAATAAGCAGGGGTTAGTCAAGCTTGCTATTATCCACCAAAATATCCACAGACTTTGAAACATATTGGGTTTTTCAGCATAAGGGCATAGATTTTGTGGATTACATTTGTGCAGTGCTAAAATGGAGCTATTAAAAGTCTTTTTAATTCACCACAAGACCTTGCAGCCTGTTCTAATCTGGAGCCTGAAAGCTGCATACACCATAAATCTCTCCTGAGTATTTACAGATTCACTTCTCTTTTAAAAAGTCACCAGAAGGAAAACTACCCCATCTGAACACTTTTCCAAATAGAAGCAAGCCTGAAGTATCTATTAAAATGTCTAATTTTTTTACCTTTAATCCAATATTGATAGATAATACTCACTAAAATGTGGAAGTGTAAATATCTAGGCTATATGCAATGAGGTATTTAAATCAAATGAGCATTAAGAAAATTAAAGTACTGCATTACTGCAGTAATCTATAACTGTTGTTTGCTTGCTTAGATAATTTCCTTTTTCTTTACAGGTGAGAATTTACATAAACCATAACTTTTATTTTAGTAATTTTTTTCTCAGGTATTTAATTTGTTGCTTTACTCTATTAGCTCTTCAGCTGCAAATTGCACTGCAGGTCAGTATGACACAAAACTATATGTTTTAATGGAATAACAAGATGACCAAGAGTTGTTCCAATGGAAAAAAAAAGATATCAGTTGGAGGAGAAACAGAGAAGGACTCTGAGGAGTGGCAGTGATGCAGACAGAAAACAGGAATCTGTAAAAAAAACCTTTTTATCTGTGAACTTGGAGTAAGAGTGCTAAGACACACTGCCTAACATGATGAAAAGTAGGACAGCTGGCCAAAGGCTTAGTTTTCATGTGGGGACTGATGTTTCAAAGAAAGAAGAAGAGAAAAAAAGAAGCTTTTATAGAAACAGCCAAATCACTGTCAAAATGCAGTTAGAAAGCTTTAAATCCTACTGGATTCAATGAAATTGTTTGATTTTTTTTTTTCTTTTTTTTTTTTTTTTCTTTTTCAAGTGACTAAACTGAAATGAGGAAAACAAAACTTCTAAAAGTAAAATGAAAAATATTTTTTCTGGAACTGATGATCACCAAAAGAGGTGTAACATAAAATACTTTTAAAAGTTTTTGAAGATTATTAGGTCTGTGGTGTTTGTGGGAATGCTTTTAAAACTGTTTTGAATCTTATCTATCAGTGACTAACACAGAAAAGTGGAGATGGGATGCTGTGCCACATGGTTTTCAGTGATACCACAGCAAAAAAAAGGAAGAAATCACAAAACCTTATATCTGACAAATCTTGTATCTGTTTTTTATGGGTCCTTCTAGGGTAAAAAATTTTTCAAACTAAATAAATTCCTGCAATATCTGTTTCCTTCTGTTTTCCTTAGATTTTGTTGCTTAGGATCAAGAGATTTTTTTGTTGTTGTTGTTTTCAGGCCACTCTTAGTGAAAACTTAAGAGGTGATTTAAAATATGTAGGTTTAAATCAGGTTTAAAAAGTTGCATTTATGCATTTGCTATTATTTCCAATTCTGTGCATCATATGGTAGCAAATCTTTAAAAATGTGGTATCTACATTAAAAAATTTAAATTAAAAAATTTCATGTAAAAAATTTACTTTAAAAATGTGGTAGGAAGTGCTATGCACAGCTTAGCAGGATTTGCTTTAACAACATCCAAAGCATCCGACTTACCTGAGGATAAGTCAGAACTTCTGACTTTTTCTTTGACTTCAGCAGGTGCTAAAGAATGCTTAGTTAATAGACACTTATTACATCCTCATATAATGACCCTTAATTTTAAAATTAAAGCAATTCTGTAATATCTCAGGTCTATAAAGGTGCATTAAGTGGTGGCTATGGCTTTCTCATTGGCAGGGAACACACGTGGTGTTGTGCCTAAATGCTCTCTGTAAATTACCAGCCAACTTGCCTAAAGGTGGCATCTGAGTGAAGCAAATAAATAATAAATGTCCCTTGTAAGGCTCAGAATTAACACTGGTCTGTGCAAAAGGAACTCCTGGGGCATATTCAACATTTTCATAGGAACAGAAGGATAAAGTAACACTACTTCAGTAATATTAATTCACACCCAGTGGGACCATTCCTTGTGGCAGACTGTAGAACACTCTTGTGTACAGAAGCATGGATCCCTCAGACAGCTTTGGTATTTTTCTCTCCATTTAGCATTTCTTGCCATTGTAACTCCGATATTTTTTCAGTATCTTTTATTTTGAATTTCATTAAGCTTTTGTCTTCACTAGCATTTGTCACAATTAATGACAGCACACAGGACATTTGCTTACTCTGTGAAAATTACTGTTTCTGCTGTGAAATGTAGATTTGGTGCTTCTGATTTCATGCACTGGCTAGGGACTCTCACCTTGGCATTTCAGGCTTATCTAGCTTTCTTCAGGTATGTTTAAGAACTCAGTGCATATGGTTTTATAATGACCCCATATACAGGCATAGTTTGTGTATCTATACTGCCTTTGACAACTAACTTGATGTGCACCCCTGATTTGGTCCATCTAGAGGGATATTGTTTACAAAGCCTCTGGAAGAAAGAGACAAGATTCAGTCCTGAAACACTGCATGTGCTTAGGTGCATTGGATCCATGCCTAACTCAAATAATAAAAGGCTGTGGCATTGTCTTGGAAAATGCAAATGAACAAGGATCTTTAAAGAAGGCAACAGTCACACAAAGCTAATTGTCACAGTATTCTTCTATTGTAGTTCCATGCCTACATAAAGGTAATTTTATAAAAATTAAGCATCATTTAATTTTCAAATTATATCTTCATTTAATTTTAACTCATGACAATACAAATGCATTTACATTCAATTTCCTCTATTATCTTTTGTGTAAATCTGACTTTTGTGAAAAGCTGACTTGCCATTCCTTGTTTTTTGAGGCTGACTCTCTCCTCATGCTCATGGCAATAGCACTACACTTATTCACAGATAAAACAGTACTTTACCAGATGGATGAAAACAGATGGGCTGGTTTTATTTCTTCTTTTATTCCTCCCTCTTAGTCTCTAAATAAGACTAAATTTCTTGCACCTAGTAAATTGTCCCTACTTTTGTACGGGAAAAAAATAATCGGTTCTTTCATAAAGTAATTATTTATCCATAATTAGCAATTCATGCTTGAAAATTAAAAAACATTCAGAAGGATGTTCATAAAAAAAATATTGAAAATACATAAGTCAATACAATTCCTCCACTGAACTGTAAGAAACAATTGAAATGCAAATTCTTTTATTATTAAATCTTTATTTAAACTTCTGGCTTATAGTATCACAAATACATTTCAAAAATTCAAATGAGTACTTAATTTTATTAATTCCTCTTAACAAAACTGTTAAAAAGATAGGTTGTACAAAACTATCTGAAACCCAGCACTTTTGTTGCCTTTAAATTCAGGTTTGTGCCTATGAAAATCTTCCTTGTTCCTCATTTTCTTCTTCAGAGAGAAAATAAAATCAATAACTCCTTCATCAAAGCCATTTCACGCACTGGTGAAAAGCTAACCAGGTATGTACAGTTTCAGACATTTTAGCTGTCTGCTTCACAGGAAGCACCATCTTCTCAAAAGAGAAATTTGACTGATTGTCTGCTCCTGCCAGCCCAGACAAGTGACGTGATGTGTTTGGTACAGGGAAGGTGTGGGCAGAGCTGCAGGGAAAGCAGTCACTGACACAGGCTGCCTCTGCCATGGTCTCTCTGTGTGAAAATACAGCTTCTTGTGAGACAGCTGAGCCTGAAAGAGCTGTGACCTCGGATAAGATCTGCCTAAGGAAACAGCTGTGCATGCAAAAAGAAGCTTTTAGTGAGGAGGCTGAAGGGGTTTTTCAGTTTTGATTTGTTTCTGTTTCAGCAGCACCATGTTTGCAATAAGCAGCAAAGTCTTGCAAAAGAATATGTAGGAAGGGTTTGTAGCTGCAGAAAAATTCCATCCCCCACTCCATAGCAAGTAATAAAACACAAAGCCTTTTGGGAAGATTTAAAGAATCACAGAACTATGGAATGCTTTGGGTTGAAAAGATGTAATTCGATGTCATTAGATGTAATCTAGTCCAACCCTACTGCAATCAGTGAGGACATCAACCAAATCAGGTTGCTCAAAGCCTGTCCAACCTAACTGCAAAGTCTACATTTATTACTTCTAATGTGCTCTCTTTGGGAGAAGCACAGGGAAAAAGACTTGGATCTGGCAGGCATTGCTCACAGTTCTTCACTGAGGCATCTGGACAGTCTCCATCTGTGACTGAGGATCTTGTCCCTTTTTGGGTGTCAGAAGCTACTGTGAGAAAGCAAAGAGTGCACACTGGCTGTGGTATGTAGTGTTCCTCTCCAGGGAGGTTTCAGATCATCTGAAGCTATGACTGGAAGGTCAGTTCTGCCGAGAAGCATTTTAGAAAGGCTTGAAATGAAACTGAGCCTACTCAGTCCTTGCTGAACAAGGTTTTTATGTTTTAATAATAATACCACCCCCCCCCCCCCCCCCATCAAATCCTTTGCTAACATTTTATTCTCTTTTTCCTTTTGGAGAAAGTCACAAGGAATCAGCTATGACTTAATGATGGGACTTGGGGAGATGATACTATGAATGAGACTAAGTTATAAATGAACACTCTTATGCAATATGTACCTACCCAACAAAAATGGAATAATGGGTTTTGCTCATCCTTCCACTTGCCAATGGTGCATTTGAATTCCATTTTAGAAGTGTGGAGTTTTATGGCAGAGGCAAGAGACACGGTCTGTGACTGTTCTTTTGAGCTTTCCAAGTGTGGGATGGGTGTCGAATGATGTGTCAGCACTATCATGAATTCAGCTTTCCCTGAGCCTTGTAAAACATGCCCTTGTGAAACCTGTCCAAATTTCATAGCAGATCTCTTAGAAAGATATGATATCATCAACATTTGTAGTAGTAAGATTCTATAAGTAATAGTAATTAACAGAGAAAAAAGTTATGTTTTTCCAATTTTAAAGGGAAAACAGCGTGAACTGCAGGAAAGATTCTCTACTAAGAACACATGCTATTACCAAAAATTGTGCATAGACATGAGGAAAGAGACAGTAAATACAGGAATTTTATTTTGAGGCCAAAGGAGAAATAGAAACCTCATAGCCATTTCATGACAGCACAGATCTGGTTAAGCTGCAGAAGATAATGAGTTTGCTTCAGAAATGAATGGGATGATAGAAGTTCTGGTTAAGTAGAATTTTAATAGCACTGGGAATTTTTGTTGCAATGCTACTGCACTACTGCAGCCCTGTGTTTTCAGAAAAATCCAGTTTTATCTTTCAAAAAGGTCTCTAGGGATAAAATAAATCCTTATTCCTCTGATATATCAAGTCAGTCTATTCCTACCAATATTGAAATCCCTAAACCCATGCTATGGGGAAAGCTCTTGTAGTCAGAAGCATTGCAATAAAAATTCTCAAGGGAACACAAATGTACAGCTCTGCCTTCACCTGTTTTCTCAAATACGTTTAAGAGTGCCCTGATTCTGGCCACAACAGAATTAATTTTTGCAGCAGCCAGGAGAGGACACATCTGGGACACAAAGGTTATTCTGTACCACTTCATGTTATTTTCCAGGATGGGGGAAGGTCTCCCTTCCATGTCATATAGTGCGGTGGAGGGGGCTGTTGGTTATTATGGAGGTTTCTGTGAGAATCATTTGCCTCTTTCTTGTACCCTCTGTCATTAGTATTGTTGCTGTTACCATACCTTTTCTTATCTCTTTTTTGTTTCCAGTAAATTGTTCTTATCTCAACCCCTGGTCTCTGTGCCCCCAATTCCCCTCTCCAGCCCCTTTCAGGGCACATGGTTTGGAGAGTCTCAGTGGAAGAACTAAACTGGGGAGTACAATTCCTAACCACAACAGCCTTATTTGAAAATTAACACTGTTTTGGCTGGAACCTGGACAAAGAGCTATTCCAACAACCCTACAAAAGCTCCTGCTTTACACAAATGTAGTTATGATGATTCCAAATCTATTGAACCTGTACTACAGTTGGACTCTAGTGTGTTTAAAATATTAAAAAATACCTTATTCTCAACCTTCCTGAGCATAATATTCGTGTATTCCTCTTTGTAACTGTCAACTTTGTTTCCATTTCATTATTACCAATTTGAATTTCTTGCCTCTATTTCTTGTGTGCTATGTATTGTTTGTTTTCTCACAGCTTTCTTTTCAACTCAGTAAGTACTGAGTTTAAATTAAAAGGGCTTTCCTTCTCTGGAACATGCTAAAATATTTTAAAGTAATTCCCCTTTTTTAGTCACATTTATAAAAATTTTGTTTTTCTCCTCTTAAGTCTTGTGTATATACGCATCCATGGTAAATTAAAAAAAAACCCAACAAAACCCCTTGATTTGTGTCTTATCTTTCTAAATTAAAAATTAATCATCTTTTCACTTTTTACTGAACATATTAGAAACCAGTTTTCAGCTTCCAGACTCAGGAACAGTATGTCAACATTTGGGTATTGGACTAACAGCAAGTGGTCATAAATTTTGTCATGACAATGTGTAGGACAATGTAAATAATTTTTTAGAAATGCAAAATATAAATGAGAAGGAGAACTAAAGGATTAACCCACCTGTCTACAACTGTTAATAAAATTGCTAATCTGCTGCTTGCTTAGAAAATGAAAACCAGATCTGATTCATTGCAGCATTTTCATCCCCACAATTTTCAGTGACAGACAAAAAATTACAGGGAAGCAAAGCCTACAACAATTCTAACTTGGTTTAGTGCATATAATTTATCTCTCTATCCACTCTCAATTAAACAGTATGGTATGAGGCTCATCTAATTTCCTTGTTCCAACACAGAGACACCCACCACTGAATTTAATGGGTTTTATATTATTTTACAGAGCTATTCTAACTAAGTTAAATTAACAGGAACATTTTATTCAGCATTTGCAATGGATAGTCTCTTGCCAATCTCAGAGCCATTACAGCTTGGTTCACACAGAGGGTGTGTCTGGTTAAACACATCCACACACTGATATGTGCTCGACTCATCCCACGAACACAGACCAGCTGGCTGAATTGTATCATATGAGATACTTGAGATCAGAGCTCCAAGAAGCTTGAGTTAATGTCAACATTACCTTTCTTGATATTTTCAATCTCCAGAATGAAATTACAACTGGAGTATTTGGAAAATCACGCATATTATAAACCTTTGGAAACTTATGGATTGAGCACTGGTGAAGCTGAGGTTGAAATCATGGCAGTTTCTTTAGGGTATAAAAAACAATTCTTATGAACAACAGCTCAGGGAGCTGGAGTTGCTTAGTCTGAAGAAGCAAAGGCTCAGGAGTGACCTCATTACTGTCTACACTCACCTGAAAGGAGATTGCAGTGAGGTGGGGGTCAGTCTCCTCTGCCGTGTCCCAAGTCAAAGGATGATGGGAAATGGACTCAAATTATCCCAGGGGAGCTTCAGATTACATATTAGGAAAAAAAAAAAAAAAATCACTGAAAGAGGCATCAGGCACTGGGATAGATTACCCAGGGTGGTGGTGGAGTCACCATCTCTGAAGGCATCTGTATGTGGCACTTGGGAATATGGTTTTGGGGTGATTATGATAGCGCTGGGTTGACAGCTGGATTAGATAATCTTGAAGGTCTCTTTCAACCTTGATTCATTCTGTGATTCTGAGGTTCTTGCCTTGCTGTACTTTCTTCAGCACGGAGGTGTAGTTTAATTTTCAATTGTACATTGTGAAACATTTGATGTTTATTTTCTTGGTACTTTTTAGAAACGTTACCCCAATAAAACGTCTAATTTCAGTGTTCACTTGTTCAGTAGGAGCATTCCTGTGAGATCTCTTGTGTTTTCCTGTGTCACCTCCCATCAAAGATGAAGTAGAAAAGACACAACAGCATCCCTTACTGAAAATAAAATTGACTTAAGTGAGATTAGTCTGAAGTCTCAGTTATTAACAAATAGCACTATATATCTAACAGTGGGCAAGTCTATTTTGGTCCTCTGGAAATAGAATTATTATTTGCTATGTATTCCTAGTCTTAAAAAAAAATCACAGTCATCAAAAATCACAGGAAACGTGGTTGCATTAAACGTGTTCAAGGAGTATATTTTCACACCAACACCTAAGAGAAAAGAAAAAGTTCTTTACTTTCACACACAATACCCAAGATTACCATACCAAGAAGGCAGAGACTGGTTCTTCTCAATGGAGCAGGGGGAGTATGGGAGAGCACAGGCACAAGATGAAACAAGGGAGGTGCTGCCTGGGTACAGAGAAGAACTCTTCCCCATGAAGACATTGTCTGTCCCTTACTTGGGTCTGGTAAAGCATATCCTGTTCAGCTCCATCATGTGAAGTAACAACACACACACAGTTAGCCTTGCATGCAGTTTATAGACATAAAATCAGGAGAGACAAAAAATCAAGCTGTCCTTTGGAGGGTTTCAGTTCTTCCTGAAGAATTCTGAAAGATTTATAAGAAAAGTAGTTCAAACTCAAAAACACCTTAGTGATGCTTTAGATAGCTAAAGCAGATGGAAGAGCCTGTGTGTGAACATTTTATTTAGGCATTTGGAAAGGCATCCAAAAAATCCCTAATTTATTGCTCTATACTGATTGTCTAACAGGAAGAGAAAGAATTTTACTTTCCTTCTGTAAGGTTTTTGCTAATTTCTTTACTTAGAAGCCTCTCCTCTTCATTAATAATACCAATAAGGTTTCATATGGAAAAAAAATTGTGGGAGAAGTATTTCAGTATCATTTCTCTTAAGAAATGACACAAATGTTGCATTCTACTGACACAAAATGTAGTCTGAATTTTGTATTTTATCAATATTAATCAATATATCTAGATTACTTGCCATTCTATTTAATGAAAATTATTTTTCATTCACCCTTTCAGTCTTCCAAGAGATCAGCTTAGCTTGCCAAGTATCTAACACAGCTCCTCAGTGTGCCATGGCCTTTTCCTTCTGGTTGAGCTAGGAGAGGATTTGATGTGGAATAAAAATAAAAGTAATTAAAATTTGAATTTTCTGAAGGATGGGATTTCTGTTTTTCAGTTCCCTATAAACCCGGTCATTGTCTCCTCCATAATCCTCCCTGGTTGTGTTCTGAGAGGGTTGTCAAGTTGCACAGGCAGATCTCAAGGGATGAAAAATACTAGTGGAGAAAATTAACAACCTGAAGACATTTTAACCAGGTTCCCAAGCAGAAGAGTTGAAACTGTTTCCAACAGGAATTTCCATGCCATGCACATTCCATATTCCAAATTGTGCCAAACCTCCAAGTAGAATTACCAGCATATTAAGTTATTTCTTGCAGTAAAAGAATACGCTGCTTCCAGCCCCTATCCCTGCTTCTTGTCCCACTGTCTTATTAATATATTGTGATCAACTGGAGGGGAAAATTCATGGGTGAAAATTAAACCAGTAGTGAAAACAGACTATTTTTAACTTGTCCCTGTTCCTTGCCTATCAAACAGCTCCACAAACAATCACAGTGATGCAAATGAAGCAATGAACTGGAGCAACAGCTGATATGACTCTTCAAAAAAATTTAAGTATAAACTCATGATTTTCCTTTGTCATGATAAGCTGGGTATAAATGTGTACTAGTTTGAAATCAAACCAGTGAGAGATCGCAAGTCAGAATTATAATTTAATAGGAAAATGATAAAAAAGAATAAATGCAATAATATCAAAAACACTGACAGAGTCAGAATACAGCCTGGAACCCTGTTAGGGTGATGGTAGTCGTCCAGATGAGGTGGTCTTGTTGAAGCGTGATCCTTTGGAAGAAAGGGGGTCTGGTCTTCAGCTGAAAGTCCAGCAGTAGCTCCTGTCTTCTGGAAGTCCCGTAGGTAAGGGCTGCTGTGGTGTTCGAATTCTCAGCTTATATCCAGTATGGAATGCTTGGCTCCTCCCTCGGGGAGGAGCATCTCACAATGGGATGGTGAGTCATGAGATAAGGCCTTGATGAGCCATTAACAGAAAACAGTCCAGGAGGAAGTTATCTCTGAGTCATGCAGCAAGGCAGTGGTGGGCCCATTAACAGGGGACAATACAGGGGGAAGTTATCTATGAGTCATGGGGCAGGGCATTGATGGGCCCATTAACAGAAGGTAGCCCGGGGGGGGGGGAGGCAGGGAGCACTGCCTCACCTGGTTTTAACAGTACATGAGGATGGTGATAGAATATACTGCAACCCAGGACATAATCCACCCCTTATTCTATTACCATCTACATAATTCCAAATCAGTACTTTCCTTAAACTCCACACACACACACACACATATATATATATATATACAATGGAACCTTACACACAGTTCTCACTTAAAATGAGGTCTCTTTGTGGCACACATCGGGTTTCTCCATCTTTTTGCATTACTCACCAAGTGCAACCAGGTCCTTGAGCGAAGACAATCCCACGGATGGGTTTGCTCTTGCCTGAGGTGGGATTAATCTAAACAGTCTTTCCTAACATACCTCTCATGTGTACCACAGGGACTTTATCTCTATCCACCGTGTGCAAGGGTTCAGACTGGGCAGGACCAGCTCGATTGATGGATCTTCTGGTGTTAACCATCCAGGTGGCCTTTGCTAAGTTCACTTCCCAATTTTTGAAGGTTCCTCCACCAAGTGCTTTTAGGGTAGTCTTGAGTAGTCTATTGCACCGTTCAACTTTCTCAGCAGCTGGTGCATGATAAGGGATATGATAGATCCATTCAATTCTATGTTCTCTGGCCCAAGTACTTACGAGGCTGTTCTTGAAATGCGTCTCGTTGTCTGACTCGATTCTCTCTGGGGTGCCATGTCTCTAAAGGACTTGCTTTTTCAGGCTCAAGATGGTGTTCTGGGCAGTAGCATGAGGCACAGGGTATGTCTCCAGCTATCTAGTGGTTGCTTCCACCATGGTCAACACGTAGCGCTTGCCTTGGCGGGTTTGGGGAAGGGTGATGTAGTCAATTTGCCAGGCTTCCCCATACCTGTACTTGGACCATCTTTCACCGTACCACAGAGGCTTTACCCGCTTGGCTTGTTTGATTGCAGCACAGGTCTCGCAGTTGTGGATAACCTGTGATATGCTGTCCATAGTAAGGTCCACCCCTCGCTCACGAGCTCATCGGTACGTTGCATCTCGTCCCTGATGACCAGAGGCATCATGGGCCCAACGAGCTAAAAATAATTCTCTCTTGTGCTGCCAGTCCAGATCTACCTGTGATATTTTCACCTTGGCAGCTCGATCCACCTGCTTATTGTTACGGTGCTCTTCATTAGCCCGACTTTTGGGTACATGAGCATCTACGTGTCGAACTTTCACGATCAGCTTCTCCACCCGAGCGGCGATGTCCTGCCAAATCTCAGCGGCCCAGATGGGTTTCCCTCTGCGCTGCCAGTTGGCTTTTCTCTATCGATCCAGCCATCCCCACAGAGCATTAGCTACTATCCAGGAGTCAGTGTAGAGATAGAGCCTCGGCCACTTCTCTCTTTCAGCAATATCTAAAGCTAGCTGGACAGCTTTAAGTTCTGCGACCTGACTCGATCCACCCTCTCCCTCGGTAGCTTGTGCAACTCGTCGTGTGGGGCTCTATACAGCAGCTTTCCATTTCCGGTTAGTGCTTACAATTCGGCAGGAACCATCGGTGAAGAGGGCATATCGTCTTTTACTCTCTGGTAGCTCATTATATGGTGGGGCTTCCTCAGCACGTGTCACTTGCTCTTCTTCTTCAGAAGATAATCCAAAAGTCTCACCTTCAGGCCAGTTTGTTATAATTTCCAGAATCTCAGGGCGGTTCAGGTTTCTAATACGGGCACGCTGTGTAATGAGGGCAATCTATTTGCTCCAAGTAGCATCGGTGGCATGATGCGTGGAAGGAATCTTTCCCTTGAACATCTACCCCAGCACTGGCAGTCGGGGTGCCAGAAGCAGCTGCGCTTCAGTACCAATGACTTCTGAGGCAGCTTGGACTCTTTCATAGGCGGCCAAAATTTCCTTCTCTGTTGGGGTGTAGTTGGCTTCGGATCTTCTGTAGCTTCGGCTCCAGAATCTCAGTGGTCGACCCCGAGTCTCACCAGGCACCTTCTGCCAAAGGCTCCAGGACAGACCATTGTTCCCGGCTGCAGAGTAGAGCACGTTTTTCACTTCTGGCCCCGTTCTGACTGGACCAAGGGCTACCGCATGAGCGATTTCCTGCTTGATCTGGGCGAAAGCTTGTTGTTGTTCAGGGCCCTAATGGAAATTGTTCTTCTTGCGGGTAACCAGGTAGAGAGGGCTCACAATCTGGCTATATTCAGGAATGTGCATTCTTCAAAAGCCTATGGCACCTAGGAAAGCTTGTGTTTCTTTTTTGTTGGTCGGTGGAGACATCGCAGTGATCTTATTGATGACTTCAGTGGGAATCTGACGCCGTCCATCTTGCCACTTTACCCCCAGGAACTGGATCTCCCGGGCAGGTCCTTTGACTTTGCTCCTCTTGATGGCAAAACCAGCCTTCAGGAGAATCTGGATGATCTTCTGTCCCTTCTCAAATACTTCTGCTGCTGTGTTCTCCCACACAATGATGTCATCAATGTACTGCAGGTGTTCTGGAGCCTCACCCTTTTCTAGCACAGTCTGGATCAGTCCATGGCAGATAGTAGGACTGTGCTTCCACTCCTGGGGCAATCGGTTCCAGGTATACTGCACACTCCTCCAGGTGAAGGCAAACTGAGGCCTGCACTCTGCTGCCAGAGGAATGGAGAAAAACGCATTTGCAATATCAATGGTCGCGTACCACTTTGCTGCTTTGGATTTCAGCTCATACTGAAGCTCCAGCATGTCTGGTACGGCTGCACTCAGTGGTGGCGTGACTTCATTCAGTCCACGGTAATCCACCGTCAGTCTCCATTCTCCACTGGACTTACGCACTGGCTATATGGGGCTGTTAAAGGGTGAACGAGCCTTGCTGACCACCCCTTGGCTCTCCAGCTCACGAATCATCGTGTGGATGGGGACCACAGAGTCTCTGTCGGTGCGGTATTGCCGACGGTGCACTGTTGCTCTGGCAATTGGTACCTGTTGTTCTTCAACTCTCAGTAGTCTCACAGCAGAAGGGTTGTCTGAGAGACCAGGCAAGGTACTCAGTTGTCTGATGCCTTCTGTCTCTAGAGCAGCTATCCCAAAAGCCCAGCGATAACCTTTTGGGTCTTTGAAGTACCCGTTCCTGAGGTAATCTATGCCGAGGATGCATGGGGCCTCTGGACCAGTCACGATGGGGTGTTTCTGCCACTCATTCCCAGTTAAACTCACTTCAGCTTCCAGTACCGTGAGCTCTTGGGATCCCTCTGTCACTCCAGAAATAGAAATGGGTTCCGCTCTCACATACCTTGATGGTATTAGAGTGCATTGAGCGCCGGTATCAACTAAAGCCGTATATCTTTGTGGGTCAGATGTGCCAGGCCATCGGATCTACACTGTCCAATAGATCTGGTTGTCCCTCTCCTCTACCTGGCTAGAGGCAGGGACCCTCTAATCCTGGTCATGGTGCACGTTGCTCTCCTCCGGTGAATATGCTCTTGATGTCCCTTCAAGAGGATCACTCATATCATCATTTCTATACCTTCTGATGTTCTGGCCACGAGAGACCGGAGCGGCGCTGGCTCTAGATGAGCTCCTTGTGGTAGTTGTCCTTCTTTTTAGTTCACGTACCCGGGCTGCTAAGGAGGAGGTGGGTTTTCCATCCCACTTCCTCATGTCTTCTCCATGCTCCTGGAGAAAAAACCAGAGGTTACCTCGTGGAGTGTATCTTTTCTCCCTGGCTGGGGAATGCCTACTCCTAATAGTAGAGACTCTTGTTGGTTCTGGGGAGACGTGGTAAATTTCTTCTTTAAGTTCCTTTTTTAGTTTCTGATGGCCCTCTTCAATCAAGCTCCGGACTTGCTCAGTCAGCTTTGTTTCTACAGATGAGACATGGGTGCGAAACGGGGCAGTGACAGTGTCTTCGTAGATTCTTAGTTTATTGGCCAGGACACCCACTCTGTCCTCACCTTCCCTCCATTGCAGTGTTGCCAGGTAACGGGAGTACATCTCTGGTCCAAGCTGTGCAAATCTCAGCCACATCTGTGACGTGCACTGGACACCATCTGGGCTCTTAGGAAATCTCTCATCTTCTGCAAAAATGATCTCCAGCACAGCCAACTCCCTCAGGCATCGGATACCCTGTTCCATTGTGCTCCATTTTCCCTGGTGCACCTGGAGGTCTTCTTTGCAGAGGTATCTGTCCCTTACACTTGTCAGCAGTCGCCTCCAGAGGCTGAGAGTTTCTTGGGTTCTCCCAATCCCCTGGTCAATGACCACATCCCGGGACAGCGATCCCAGTTGCCTGGCCTCACTTCCATCCAGGATGGTGTCGTTTGCTGCAGCGTCCCAGATGCGGAGCAGCCAGGTTAGGATGGACTCGTTCGTCTGGCGGGTGAATTCCCTCCGCAGGTCACGCAGCTCACCTAGGGATAGAGAGCGAGTGATAATCTCTGGTTCTGTCTCCTCCGCTGCGTGTGAAGGTCCTGCCTCACCCTCATCAGTCACTATGCGGACTGATTTGCTTTTTGATTTCTTTTTCTGAATGGGGGCAACTTCTACCGGTTTAGGCTGCTCTGGTTCGGTGACTGTTTGTGTGGAGGTGCTCATGGCCCTTTTGGTTCCTTTCTCCTCTGTGGTAGTCTGCGTAGACACGGACGCTGTGGCTTTGCTCTTGGTTCCTTTCTCCTCTGTGGCAGTCTGTGTGGTCATGGATGCTGTTGCTCTGCTCTTGGTTCTTTTCTCTTCCTCCTCAAGAAGACGCTGTACCACACCAAACAGTGCTTTGTTTCTAAGCATGGTGTACATGGTGCAGGCCATGCAGAGAAAACAAAACAGCAAGACTAGGCTGTCCTTGGCATCCAGAGAGAACTCAATATTTTTAAAAACTGCTGTGCCTGACCTGAAAGGCTGGAAGAAACCACTCTCCACTCTTCCCACCAAGGGCAGGGTGCGATTGTTGAGAAGGTCCCAGATGTAGCAGCCCAGACTAGGACAAGCAAACAAAATTGAGTATATATTCCGAATGGTATTCATTGCCTCACAGGTTATCATGCCATAAGCATAATAAACCAATAAAGCAATTCTCATACCATTCCCTGGTCTCAACAGGAGCAATACAACAGGCAAGTAGTTCCCCATGTGAGGGAAAATATAGAGAGCAAGATACAGTACCCATATAGACAAGCCAACCACCATGGTGGATAGGTTTCTGTTAATATGAAATTGCAATTCTGACTTTCTCTCAGGTTAATGCCCCACGTTGGGCGCCAAAATATGTACTAGTTTGAAATCAAACCAGTGAGAGATCGCAAGTCAGAATTATAATTTAATAGGAAAATGATAAAAAAGAATAAATGCAATAATATCAAAAACACTGACAGAGTCAGAATACAGCCTGGAACCCTGTTAGGGTGATGGTAGTCGTCCAGATGAGGTGGTCTTGTTGAAGCGTGATCCTTTGGAAGAAAGGGGGTCTGGTCTTCAGCTGAAAGTCCAGCAGTAGCTCCTGTCCTCTGGAAGTCCCGTAGGTAAGGGCTGCTGTGGTGTTCGAATTCTCAGCTTATATCCAGTATGGAATGCTTGGCTCCTCCCTCGGGGAGGAGCATCTCACAATGGGATGGTGAGTCATGAGATAAGGCCTTGATGAGCCATTAACAGAAAACAGTCCAGGAGGAAGTTATCTCTGAGTCATGCAGCAAGGCAGTGGTGGGCCCATTAACAGGGGACAATACAGGGGGAAGTTATCTATGAGTCATGGGGCAGGGCATTGATGGGCCCATTAACAGAAGGTAGCCCGGGGGGGGGGGGAGGCAGGGAGCACTGCCTCACCTGGTTTCAACAGTACATGAGGATGGTGATAGAATATACTGCAACCCAGGACAAAATGCTTGTGAGTCTTCTTTTCTCTCATAAAATTATCCTTTGAGAGCTGTGAACAAATTTTAATGAAATGTCAACTTTGAAATTTAAAGATGTTAAGGTTCATACTGCACACTGCTTTGTCACTGATCATCCTGGCAGAAGCAGCCAGCTAATGGGATCCTCTCCTAATTCTATATTTCCATTTCAAATATTTGGAAACCAAATGTACATAAAATGCTCAACGAAATTAACAAAAAGTTCTTAGGTTCCTCTTCCTCACTCCATTTATTTCCAGACTTTATGGATGTATCTGTTACTGAACAACTGGAACTATGACTTACATACATATAAATACACACATATGGTAAAATGGATATTAATATTGGTTCATGCTGTCTTCTTCCCTGAGCATATTTTTGTGCAAAGATTAATACTGAGTAGATATTGTGCCATCTTTACTTTTCAGAACTATACAACTCTTAACACCATTCTTTTCTCTTGCTTGAAGTTTTTCTTTGATTTAGTCTCCTCAGCTTTTCCGCACGTTTCATTTTTCCTGCTGTTTGATATGATTATTGAATTGTCTTGAAGACTGAATATCTCAAAATAGTAGCAATCTCGTGGCACCAAGTAAAAGATGGACAAACAATCTAAGATGGTTTCTTTCTGCTCATATTAACATGCAGCTCTAAGGTCTTCTCAAGCCATTAATGAAACATTCACTGAACATACTCACCAGACACTGAGAAAGAATGTGAATAACTCACTAATATAATGTAGCATATCTTTCTGTTATGAAGACATGTTTCTTACTAAATAATGTAAATGCTGTTGCCTAAAGGAATCCTTAAGTACTTCCACTGTGAAAATTAGTTCTACATGTAAATGGATAAAGTTTTCTTTTCAGTGATCTTTTGTAACTCAGAAAGTCATTCAACTGACTTGTTGTAAAATTGAAATTTAGGTAAAAGTCTTTAACTTTTTAAACTTTGGGTAAAAGGTTTTAACTCTTTTAGATCAAATGCATGCAGAAGTAGGACCACAGATTTTTAATTGGTTTTGATTGACTAATTAGTTTTGAGGGAAAGAGGTCTGCTTTCCTCATACAGAATGTATGTGACCATAAATCTGTATTTAGTGATGACTTCTGAAAGTACTGCAAACTCAGTATATATTTCAGCTGTACAGAGTAATGCTATTTCTTTCATGTTTTCCACTCCTGTTTGTGCTCCTTTCTGCAAACTATGTTGCTACTGTATATTCCTCTAATTTCTCAAAAATTGTCTTCAATTTAGGTGTTTTGTTTTGTTTTTAAAGAGTGGGTTTGAAAATACTGTTTCAGAGCATTGCTTTACGCCTGGAATTTCAAGGAGTATAATTGCAGTTTTCAGTCATTTATCTTTAATAACTAGAGATATTTAAATAAATATCTCTAAGTATATCTTCTAATAAATCCCTTAAGGAATTTGGAAGAAGAAGCTATGCAAATAATTTTATCTATTAGTTAGAAAGATTTTTTTAAATTAATTTTCCCTCTTTTTCTTTTGTCTCTATCCTGATTCCCATTTTGTACATGGGAAGACAAAATTTTTTTTAGACAACTATTTCTCAGATATCCTTTATTTTGTCATCTCTAAATCAGCTTGAGCATGACTTTCCACACTAACAAGTTATTTTTCAGAGTTGAACTTCATTCACCTTTACTAGCAGCAGGGTGAATTTCTGGAGGAGAGGAAAAATATAATTTTAAATAGATTTTGTATTCAGGGATGGAAAAATGAAGATAACAAGTTGTCACAGTTACAGTACAATTTTTCATTTCTCATGATGTGATTGCTTTTGAACCTACAGGTTAGCTTTAGGTGCTTCCATGCAGGCATCAGTTTGGAAAGAATTAGCTATGGGCTTGAGTGAATTTATTGGCCTGATATCACTAGGAGGAATTTCTGATGAATTTGCTCTAGCAAATTCTAGCAAAACCCTTGCTCTTCCTTGTCAAAATTTTAGGTGTTTGAGCAATTCAAGCAAATTTTTCAACTTTCACACATTTTGCCAAGTCAAAACCACAGATCTAATCAGTGGAAGTGTCTTTCATTTGTATAGGTACACCATATTTTTTGGTTTTCCATTACCATGGTCTCATCTCCTGCAGAAAAGCAGCTTTTTCAGGCTGACAGAGTTCCAAGGTGCTGCTGTTTGAATGGAAGATTGTTCAAGTTCCCAAACACTTGCTGCTATACCAACCCAACTGATAGAGCACAGCCTTGTTACTGAGCAGCTGACTTGATACAAATTGAGGTTTTACAAGCTAAACCACAGACATATGCCTTGGTTCAAATAAAGGTTTTACAAGACAATCTACAGCTCCTGAAATCTGCCTTAACTCATGTGCTGAAATTTAAGTTTTCATTTAAATAGTGCAATTTCTATTCTCATGAAAAATAAGCTGTATTTATGAAATCTAGTTAACAAAATATAACTGTTCTGTAACAAAATTTCACAGTGACATTGATCTTCATGATCCATGAAAACACTGAAATGAAAATTAGAGAATTTTCTTATATATAATCCGGAGAAAAATTTAATTTGCTCTTGCAAAATTCTCTTTTACCACACAGGAAATTATTTGATAAAGTCTCAGTACAAGAATGAGGTAGTATTTCAGAATCTCAATTAGAGCTGACTTAAACAAATATAATTCTTTTTTATTATCTTATTTCTTAGTTAACTAGTGTGTTTTATTACCTCTATGTAATAAAGGATGTGCAGTCCCAAATAAATCAGGAGCAGAGGTTTGGCTCTAGCTGACTGGGGATTAGCCCTGCAGAAAATAGCCTGGGGTGATGGTAGACAAGAATTTTGGTGAGGTTGCAGTGTTCCCCTGTAGTGATGGTGTGGCTGCATTAGCAAGAATGCATCAAGAAGTCAAGGGAAGTGATTATTCCTTTCTAGTCAGTGTTTGCAAGGGTAACTCTGCCCTCTTCTGTGTCCTCCTCCCCTCCAGCAAAAGAGAGAGTCTGAGACAGAGGAAAAAGCTCAGCAGGAAGGTTCTAATGTGGCTGGGGTGCTGTAATTTAATATATGAGGAGACTCTAAAGAAGGTGGCCTATTTCAGGATGGAGAAGACTAAAGGGGTAACTAGTCTTCAGCTACATAAATGCAGGCTAAAGAAGACTCATTCCAGCTTCTCTATAGTGCATAGAATGACAGACAGTACCCTCAAGTAGTAGCAGGGGAAATTCTGACAGGTACAAGACAAAACAAAAAATAAAACTGAGAGTGGTTAAGTACTGGAATATGTTAACCAAAGACATGAAATCTCCATCCTTGCAGATATCTAAAAGATGACTAGACAAGGCAAGAAATCCCTTCTGGACTAAAATATTCTGTGATTCTAAGGTCAAATTAAGCAGAGAGGATATCTGTTCTTTCTCAGGAAAGTAATAAATGGCTACATTTAATCACTCTGATAAGGTCAGCAAAAGCAATAAATGCCTTCCTGGAACTGCTGAAAATGAATTAAACCCTGCCTTCAGCTAACCCAACATTAGAGGTACCACAAGCTCTCCACTCTTTGCCACTCACTGTCCAGTGACACATTTTGGTAATGATGATTAATCAGATAAACATATCAATTGCAGAGCTGAAACTTACTTTGTTTAGTGAAAGTTCCCTGAACATCTCTGTCATCTCATCGGCACTCCGCCTACTATGCTTACAATTAGTCAGCCTCCGAGATGAAGGGGTTGGTGTATCTTTTATAAACTATGACACAGGCACTACTGGACTGCATTACACTGACATTTATAAATATAGGCCTTCATAAAAATGTAATCTTGACCTTATTGAAATGAGTGGTTAATCCCCACTAATTGTAGTAAGAAATTCATCCCGGTCTCTCTTCATCAAATGGTGTATGGGGAAGAGTCTGGAGAGAAACACCCACAGTTATTTCCAACACCCAAAATAAGGAATGAATGATGCTTTTCTCAGTCATTTATTCAACAGCAGTAGCTGCAGCAGTTTTATAATCACACTCAGAATGTCTCTCTGAGAATGTATGTCATAAAAAATGCCACTGGAGACAGCATTACTGTACCACACATTAGAGGTCAGAAAGCTCTACTATTTGCCACAAAAGTATAGAAATGAAAGGCTGTATGTAAGTTTCCTGTTCAGTCAAAAGATACTTTATACTTTAAAAAGGTTGCATAAAAATTTTTGAATTTAGCATTATTTTATTTGTTATCTATAAAACATTTCCTGTATCTGCCTTGCTTCTACACCTACAACAGCACTATGTCAGGAATGCCTTCAATTTGAATCTTTTCCAAATGATGACACAAACCAGCTGGACTGTATTTTCATTTCCCAGGAATACTTCCTGGCCCAAAGCATGACTCTGTTAAACAGTTTTATCTTTTTTATGTCTGTGAAATAAAACTTGAGTAAAAGGTAATTATTCCCAGGCAGAAATCCCTGACACGTACTATTTGCTATCCAGACAGTGACTATGGCTGTCTGTAGCCCTGGAGCAACGTCACTTCACCATTTTCAGGTTACCTCTGAACACAGAATGATTTCTGTCGCTCTTTAAGAAGACTTCTGTAAAGACTCCTCACTGACTTGCAAAATAGTATGTGGCTTGGAAAGATATGTCTGTGTTTGTTTAGTTTCACTTACTTTTCAGAGAGAAAAATGTGGGGCAACACTGGTTTAGCATGTTTCATTCTGCCTTAAAGTTTCCTCAACTGAAAAGAACCAGTCTTCTCTTCAGTTTGTTTTTTTTTAGCTGCCTTTTTAAATCAGCATTTTTATCAGCATTAACCTTACCTGAGTGTGGCAGTAATGAAGCAATTCATCCATCACTTTTGGATTACTTGCTGTGCTATAGTAGGAACTGCTTGCTGGATATGAGGAGCTCCTTGTACCATCAAGACAACCCATAGTGCTCTATTGTATTCAATACACAACTCCACTATCCTGAAACCAATTAAATCATTTGGTATGTTAAAATAAAAGGCATACTTTCATTCACATGTTGATTTAGATTCACTGAAAAAATCTGAGATAATTCTGTTTGTCATTTGCTCAGACAAAATTGGGGTGTCTCATTAACCCCTCAATATTCTTGAAATATGTCTTGGGTGTAAATTTTTCACTTTTTAATAAGACAGGAAATAGTTTTTTCTAGTTTCCCCTCTGCAGTCTAGATCTGCCTCTCCAGAGGCAGTCTGGATCTTATATCAAAACACTCCAAAGTCTTCTGAGACCTGAAAAAGGCTTTGGGATCTAATCTCTGGAGAAGGCTCCCTGTTTCAGTGCCAACTACATGTTTGGAACAAAGATTGTTAACTAGTATTTTCAATTTAACTTTCCAAAACATACTTTCTCCATTTACCAAAAGGCATCATGATTTTTAAATTGAGTTCTGGTAGGCTATCTCATCCATTTAAAATGAAGTGTCCCATTCTCAAAGATTCATATAACTTTTCCATTTTTATTGTGAACAGCATGCTTCTTTTATGTCTGCCTTATTACTTTTTCTTGTTTTCCTTTGAAACAGAAATATGTTGCCAGTTCCTTGGCTTTGCCACAGTTTAACTATTCTGACTGTTTTTATTTCACTCATTCCAAAGACGCTTATTAAAAAGTGTGCTTTTATTAGTCTATTATTACACTCCATTTATTGTTGATAGCAGAAATAGCTCAAGGCGAGAAAAATTAAGATGACTGCTTTTACAGACTGCAGAGCTTTGCTGCATTTGAATTCATATATAAAGTACCTGTTTTAATCTAGTTTTCCAAGTCCTTAATGATGAGACTGTCAGTGATTCAAAATTTTGTTTTCTTTCCTTACATACACAATGGAACATTTTTTTTACCGAATAAAAAATTCAAAAGCAGACCTTTTACCAGCATATACTTTACATCTTTCTGGCTCTCTTAACCCTGGCTGTGAGCTGGATGCAGGAAAAAGGAAATTGGAAATGACAGAAGAGTACCTTAACAGGAGTTGACATAGACATTCAATATCTAAGATTTTGGATACTGGATTATTTTTCAGAGATGGACACCTAGTTTTAAAATGACTGTGAGCCAAAGCACAAGCTCACTCCACCCAGAAGCTATGATTTCAGAAATAGTCAGAGTATAAGAAAAAAAATCTTTGACTTTATCAGGATATGGTAATTAGAAATAAAAAGAATGTTTCTTTATTGTCCATACAATTACTTTTTTTTTTCTGTTATCAACCTCTTCTTTCAAGTCCAATATGAAATGAAAGTACAGAATGGATCCTGTTCTGTTATACAACTTCAGCTCTTAGCTGTGTCACAAAACCAGTAATCCCATTTATCTTTGAATTAATCATACCACAACTTTCTAAGAAAAGAAATAAAATTAGGTCATTAACATTCAAAATACTAAAACAAAAACATATTTAAGCACAACTGACAATAACAATAATATTCCTTTTTACATGCAAAATAACACCATAAATAACATCAGTGATCATAGTAGATAACCATACAGAATGTGTTTCCAATTGTCAGTTATCAAAACCTTGTTTGCAATTACTATCTTTCACTGTCATCTAGTGTACAAAAATTCTTTCTGCAAGTTCTTGGTGAAGAAGGAGAATGCAAGAATGCACAGAAGAATGTAACACTGTTTTTCCCAACTTAATTTAAAAGCCTTTAATCAGAAAGTAATTCCTAAAGTTTACTTTTGTCCATCTACTTACTTGTTCTTGAAAAATCTACACTGCTGAACGTACATGGCCAGTAAGGAAATATGAAATGGAGAAGAAATACAGAGCTTTAAAGACTAATACCATTACAGAACATAGAAATCAGGGATTTTAGGTTTCAGTCGTATCAGGTATTTAAGGGCTATCAGAACATCAGTCAAAATATTTCTGTCAATTTGAACAGAAGGAATAAGTATCTAGTGAAGAAAACCATTAGAATATATTGCTAATAATAAAAATTTTATTGCCCAAACAAGAACATGCATTAAATATATTTCCTGCTTCCCACGTTCCCATGAATTGTTCATCTTTTTTTACATAAAGTAGCAAGAAAGCAAACATGGCAGGTTTGAGTCAAGCTCTCTTAGGGCATTTGTGAGGTATTTCATTGAGGAGTGCTTCAGTTTGCACAGTGAAGAACCGAGCCATATTCATAGCTTATATATTTGAGCCTTACTCTTCACAAACACCCATGCTCATAATTTTAATTAGCAATATTGCACTGAAAGTATCTGATCACCTTTCCAAGGAAATATTTCTTAATTTTAAAAATGAAAATCATATGAAACGATTGTTACTACCTACATGTTCTTGCCACAGTCACATGACCGAATTCGGTTTTCATTTCACAACATTCAAATACTGCACAAGTTATTCTGAGTAAAGTGAGGACTATATTCACACATCCAAAAGGAAATAAAAAATAAACATGAATAACCAGAGACAATTTTAATCTATTTAGTCCTTGTAAAATTGGGCTCAAGGAACCATGGCACCAGATACCTAAAATGACAAACTTAATGCAGAGAACTAGTATCTGTCCTTGAGTGTAAGTTTGGTACCATATGTTCATTACCTGTTCACTTCATAAATGTTACTCAAAGTGCAAAAGGCGGTATAGTGAAGCTAAGTAACCCGAAACTACATAAGGGCAATTTATTAACATTAAAAATATGAACAAAAGGGTGGTTTTCATAAATCATACCTAAAAAAAGATGCCTTTGGAACAAAAAAACCCACAAAACCACAAAACAACAAAACCCCACTAATAACAGTAATAATAATAGTAATAGTAATATAATAATAATAATAATAATAATAATAATAATAATAATAATAATAATAAGAAGAAGAAGAAGAAGAAGAAGAAGAAGTAGTAGTAGCATTGAAGAACAGGTAGAAGTTCACTAATTCAAAATTTAAAAAAAAAAAGATTCATATTCATCTTCTCATACTTGCAAAGTAGCAGAAATATTATTACAGGTTCAGCTAAAGGAATATTGATTGATGTTCATACAATTTAAGATTGAAAATAAAATAAAGCCCTCATAAAAAATTTATTTTAAAATAATAATTTTGCAGTTAGTGGAAGAGTAATGTAAATTCAATTCTTGCTTAAGGTAGATATTGGACTTAAAAGGGTAAGGAAAATAAATGTTTCAGCCTATTTAATATTATTTTTCTTAATTAATTTTTTTCTGTATTTTCTATATCTAGAAATAACCAATGACATTGGCCAGTTTTCAGTGAGCAAGAAAACACTGTTCCTATTTCTTCACGTAGAAACTAACAAGATTTCATTAGTTCAAGGTTCTGAAAGTATTTAAACTCATTTTCTGTAAAGAAAACAATTTCTTTAAGTTTGAAGTGTCATTTCCTTGCATTTTTGTACTATGGTTATCTTTGAATTATGAACATAGCAATTTTCAATTGGAACATAACTCAGAATCCATTAAGCAGTTCAAGCAATTTCAATCCTTTGTGAAATTATGTATATTGTATCTAGTAAAATATCTCTATCAGTACCTGAACATTTGATGTCACGCTTCATTTGATCTCTACATTTCTGCTTGTTTATTATTGCATTAGAAATATTCAAGGATATAACTTTTGGAAATAGTAAAAGACTTTCAGAAAACTTGCAATCATTTGACTGTAAAAGAAATATAATAAAGTTAAAATAACTTTCTGAAAATTCTCCTAGCCTCACAAAGGATTCTTTATATGACATTCTGCACTAGTATTCAGTAGATCTTCCTAATGTTGTCCTTTAATGAAAAATATCAAAACCTAAATCTATCCTTGTTTGAGAGTTTGGAAAAATACTTAAGAACCAGTTAGAGAGAAATAAAGAAATTGCACAGGACTGGCATGCAGGGTGCTACGACCATTGTGCTTTTTAATGTATATATTTTCTTGTCTCTTCTGGGATGGCTGTCTTACTCCTAAAAAAAAATAAAATAAAGGAACTATTTCACAAATATTTCCTTAAAAAAGTCCAATAGGAAGTGTGAGAACTTATGAAACATAAATCAAGAGTGGATATTCATCCCATACATACTCCACACCATGCATGTTTAAAGAATTTTAGAAAGCAACTCCTATCACCAAATTGAAAGCTCCCAACGCTTGCCTTCAGAGAGATAAAAAATGTAAAGACTATCAATGACCTCTAGTGTTGTGGTTTCAGTACTGCAAAACACTCTTGCTAGCAATAAAACACAGAATCCATGGAGCATTCACAGAATTTTAGACTGTATTCAGTTATTAGTGCAGCACCCAAGAAGATTCTTTAAAGAAGAGAAAATATTTTGTCTGTTACCTAAGCTAACAGCAGCAGAAATATCCTGCTATTTCTCCCATTAAAAACAAAAAGAAAAAAAAAAAAAGTAGTTTACTCTTTGGGTTGAAAGTGTCTATATCTGATGACACAGTGGGCAACTTTCTGAACTCCTCTTTGCACCTGTTTCAAGAACAAGGATTAAGTATCAGGTGGGATGCCACTCTGGCTGGCTTATAAACCCAGAGAAAGTAGGAAGCAGGAGATAGTGAATGAAATTCCAAGAGGAAGAGTAAATAGAAGGCATTGTATTTCATGGTATTGCTGGACACACATATTTTGGAGAGAAGAGACAAAGTAGTGTTGCTTTCTAAAATTACCTTCATGCCATTACTGTCCCCTTCAACAGGGTTGTATTTATTAGCCATGAGAGTGAACAGAAAAAGGCTGGATACACAAATGTTGTTACAAAATGGCAAAATGACAGTACTGGGACCTAAACAAATTGCCCATTGAGGCTTGAGAGGAAATGCACTACTTGTATTTGGTAACACCACAGAATTACTGGCCTTACTCTTACAGCTGAGACCTTGCTTTTAGATTTTTTCTGCACTTACTTAAGATGCAGGATCCTTTTTTTTTTCCCTCTCTATTTCATATTGAACAAAAAGTGTACAGCTTCAGTGAAATATGAAAAATTGTCATTAGGGACAAATTGCCATGGCAGAATGGTTAAAAAAGATCATATGAAATTTACTGTGAAATCCTTGTGTGGGTTACCTGACTATTGAGGGGAACTTCCCAAATATAGCTGAACTGAAATTACAAAGTGATCTTCTGACGTTTTCCAGGCCTTCATCTTGTCACCAAGCACTGACGAGAGTAATGCTTCTGTGTCTAATTCCACCTCTGGATCTTGCTTGTGCCACTCTCACTTGTGCCTCATTTTTTTCCTTCTTAATATTTCCTTATTTTTTTCTCTCTAACAATGTTAAACACACTGTTGATCTGTTCCTTACAGTAAGAGTTTTCATGTGCTCTTTTGTTGCTCTGAAAATTAAATCTTCTGATCTTGTTTTCATAGTTCCTAGCTGTTGTAGTTGATAGCCTGAAATGTATCTTTTCCCATCTTTTATTTGTGATCCTCCCCCCACCCCCAGCTTCTCTTTTTCCTAATTGTTTACCTGGTGTCAAGTTACCATGGTTACTGAAGTTTCTCTCCTCAGCCCCACGGCGAGAGGCCGGATAGAGTAAAGAGAGGACCCCGCTGGCATTTCCAGCTGCTTGAAGTTTCTTTAGCCCAGGAAAGCACGGGGTTGAGAGAAGAGAACCCTTCTTTCCAACACGGAAGTTTGTAACTCTGTTTTTCCTGTCCCAGAATGCCTCTGAGCTATGGAAGCTGAGAGGCCAGGCTTACCTTGCCTTCCCTTTCTTTCCCCCCTGGGTTGCCAGGAAACCAAGCCCCCCCTCTCTCCTCCTCTGCCCCTCTGTGGAGAATACTCCTACACCTTTGTGGGCATTTGAAGAAGTTGGTGTCTGTTACTTCTTATCTTGGTGTGTGTAACCTTGATTTGTAGAAAGTTTGTAAGATGTACTAACTGAGAAAAATAATTGGTTCTCTCTCTGATGTTCCCTCCCTCCGAGAAACCCTGTTAAAAGAGACCCCCCAGACCCCAAATCCTTTGTCTCTCGTCCCTTGGATTCCCCTTCACAGAAATAAACTGTGGAATGCAAACCAGAGAGAGAGTCCCCCCCTGATTTCTTTACTCGCTCTATAGACTTGAATTCTTGAAGAAAATCAGTGAATCTCACAAACATATACTGGCTCAAAACTCGAGTGAAGAGAAACCTCATCACTGAGCTAGCCGGGTCACACTCGAGAAGATCGAGTCAGGTGGCGCCCAGAACGTGGGGCTGGCCTGTCCCTCAATAAAGGGGACAGAAGAACCACGGAAGGTGAGATTCTGACCACCGCTGGGACGACATCTACCCCAGAAGTGTCTCTTCGCTGTTCTAAGTGGAAGACGTGCTGGGGAGAAAAGCAAGAACCCCTGTGCACCGAGGGGCTGCTTTTGAGAGCGAGACAACGGCAGGAGCATTCAGAAGACTGAATTCCCCAAAGGGGGGAAGTGGTGAAGAGGGAGTGGGTGAGAGAAGAGTCCCATCCCAGGTGAAACTTCTGGATGCAGAGCAGTTTGGAGCCGTTGGTGAAATAGCTGCAACGGACAGGTGAGATCACAGAGATGGGTGCAAGACTGTCTGTAGCACAAAGGGGGATTTTTAATCAAGTGATTGGCATTTTGCAAATTGGAGAGAAACCGTTTTCTAAGAAAAAGGTGAAAAAATTAGTGAATTGGGTTTTTTTAAATTTTCCTCAAGTGTCTCCTGCAGATATAACTTCTGTTTCCTTTTGGAACAGAGTGGGGACAAAATTGACTGAATCTGTAAATGCTGGAGATAGTTCAGCAGAGAAAGTAATCCATTTGTTTGTTTTGATTAGACTAACCCTTATTGAAAAAGAAGAAAAAAGGTTATCCAATCCTAACCCTGATAACCCTGTTTCTTTACCTCAACCCTGTTACCCTAAGCTGGGGGAGTCCTCTCAGCACCCCTGTTCCAGTAGCTCTGGCCAAGCTGTTGGAAACCTTTCCCTAAAACCCATCCCAGCTCCCTCTCCTACCCCTCTTTACCCTCAATATTCCTCTCCTTTTATTCCTGGTGGTCTTTTGGGTACACAAAATGGAGGAGACCACACGGGGAGTCTCCCCCCAAGTGTTACACAAAGGGCCCAGGAACTTCAAAATGGTGGTGAGCACATGGTCGACCCCCAAGTTGCTTCTTCTTCCCACAATCCCTTTGTTTCCCCTCCCCCCTTCAACCCTTTCCTCCCCCAAGACCTCCCCCCTCCTGGTCCTCCAGACCCTCCCTCCTCTGCCTCCGCCCCACCCCTCAGGGGTGTCTCCCTCCCAAGGCACCCTGCCCCTGACCCCTCCTACCCCCCCTGCAACCCCGCCTGCCCTCTCTCTGCTGCTGGCTCCCAGGTCACTCCCTCCAGCTCACACAGAGTGGGGAAGGGAGGGGGTGAAGGGACAAACCAGGAACAGAGACCTGCCTTCTTTGCAGCACCTGTAACTTACGGGAGGGGAGGAACATTACCAGAATGGAATGAAATGTCATTTCGATTGAAAATGGAATTATGCAAAGCAGCAAAGGAGTTTGGAAAGGAAAGCCAATTTTTTAAAAGTCTTTTAAAGGCAACCCTCTCCTCCAACCAATTGGTCCCACATGATTTGAAGGATTTGTTTTCCTGCCTTCTATCCCCAGGAGAATATTTGCTCTGGGAAGGGGCTTGGAAAAGATTGTTGAAAACCCTTTTGGGAGAATTACTGAGCAGTGATTTTGAGGCTTTAGATGAAAGGGGTAAAATAATTACCATGAATCATTTATGTGGCGAAGGTGATTGGAGCGAACCTATTGACCAGGCCCAAAATTTGCCAAAAGGAGTTAGAGAGAAAATAAAGAAAGCTGCAGAGAAAGCATTTTTCAGTATTCCTCTTTCTGAATCTGTTGTTCCCTATGCTCAAGTTAAACAGTGTTCTGATGAAAGATTTGTAGATTTTGTGAATAGATTAAAGGTACAGATTGAAAGACAAGTGCAGAATACCACCCTGCACTCTGACTTGCTGTTGGAAATGGCTCGAGTGAATGCGAACGAAGCCTGCAAAGCACTGATTCGGGTGCTGCCGAAGGATCCACCACCAACCTTGACAACTTTAATCGAGATGTGTACGGATGTAATCAGCACTTCAATGTCAAGGACTGAGGATTCCCAGAGAACCCCAGGAAGGATTGCAGCCACAACTGTACCTACTCTGCCATCACCAGCCAAGCCGAAGGGACCGTTCACCTGTCATCGGTGTGGACAGCCAGGACATTTTGCAAAGTTCTGCCAAGTGCCATATCCTAACAAGCAAGGGCAGGGAAACTGGGAAAAGGGAGGGGGTCCTCAGAACCAAAAAAACTAGATACCCAGCGCGAGTCTATTCCGCGCAGAGACACAAGTGGAATAGAAGTCATAGGGGGAGGGAAAATTAAATGTGATAACACTCTTAAATGTCACATTTCTCACAGGTCTGACTTCTGCCACCGAAATAACACCAAGGGTTATGAGGTTTGGAAGCCAAAATTACCTCTCAAATTGTTTACTGTGAAAGATCATTTTTTTAGGTCTCGCCACTGGACGGTTGTTTCCGTTGACCCACTGAGGGAAAAACTGACCCCCGACCTGAATTGTAAGTTTCTTGTTATTGGGGACACAAAAAACACACCCCCAGAGATTGAAATTTCTCCTGTCACTCTTTCCGCTGACTTGGATGCACTCATCCTTTTGGCACGGTGCATCAACCCACCATTCTACCTGGCACAAGGGCAGGTAATTGCTCAAGCTATTCCCATTCCATCAGGGATCCCAGTAGATGATGCAGCACCTCAGATCTACTGGGCTCAAGCAGTGGGAGAAAACAAACCCATCATCTCATGCCATTTGAAGAAAGGTAGGGAAGGCATGGGAATGACAGGCATGATAGACACAGGAGCAGATGTGACTGTCATCCCTGAAAGGAGATGGCCACCACAATGGGAACTGCAACCGATGGTTAGCCACATCCAAGGTATAGGGGGAGCCCAATTGGCCAAGATATCAAAGGAACCCATTCAGATTAGAGGACCTGATGGGCAAATAGCATCTATTCGCCCCATTGTCACTGATTTCCAGGTTCCCCTGTGGGGAAGAGATGTCATGTCCCAATGGGGAGTCCGCATTGAAATTCCAAGAACACCTCAGGATTTTTGATTGCGGCCACTGAGAAGCGCCAGACCCAAAAACTAGAATGGACCACAGATTCCCCAATTTGGATACCCCAGTGGCCGCTGAGTAAAGAGAAATTAAAGGCGCTAAATGAGTTAGTGGATGAGCAATTGGCCCAAGGCAATATTGAACCTACTTTTAGCCCTTGGAACTCCCCAGTGTTTGTCATTAAAAAGCCAGGGAAAGACAAGTGGAGATTAGTTCATGATCTGAGAGAAATTAACAAAGTCATTGTAGACATGGGACCTCTTCAGCCAGGAATGCCGTCTCCTGCCATGCTTCCTCAAGATTGGGAATTGGCTGTGATTGACATCAAAGATTGCTTTTTCAAAATTCCTCTAGACCCTATAGATGCCCCCAGGTTTGCTTTTTCTGTGCCCTCCCTCAACAGAGAAGCCCCAATGAGAAGGTTTCATTGGAAGTCCCTTCCCCGAGGGATGAAAAATTCACCTGTGATTTGCCAATGGTATGTTGCCACCTTGTTATCCCCTGTGCGAGCTGAGGTGGGGGAAGCCATTATCCTGCATTATATGGATGATGTGCTAGTGTGTGCCCCCCAGGAAAAATTGCTCCAGTCCACACTGGACCGGGTGATCGAAGTTTTAACAACTGCAGGACTCACCCTTCAGGAAGAAAAAGTACAAAAGATGCCTCCTTGGAAATACCTAGGTCTGGAAATCACTGCAAAAACAATTGTTCCTCAAAAATTGGCTTTTAACAGCAATCCCAAAACCTTAGCTGACTTGCACTCTCTGTGTGGAACACTGAATTGGGTTAGGCCTTGGCTAGGCATTGCCACTGATGACCTAGCCCCTCTTTTCAATTTATTGAAAGGGGGAGATGAGCTGAGTGCTCCAAGGACACTGACTCCAGAAGCCAGGGATGCTTTAGAGAAGGTAAGCAGTATGATGGAAAAGAGACAGGCACATAGATGCCATCCAGAGCTGCCTTTCAAATTTATTGTAATGGGGAAATTGCCACACCTTCAGGGGTTGATTTTTCAGTGGGACAAGGACCAGAAAGACCATTTGATAATAATTGAGTGGGTCTTTCTCAGTCACCATCGGTCCAAAAACATTACAAGGCCACAGGAATTGATGGCCCAGCTGGTTGGAAAGGCCAGGCTGAGAATGAGAGAACTTGCTGGCTGTGATTTTTCATGTATACATTTGCCCCTAAGCCTCTCTGAGGAAGAAACCTCCTCAGTGAAGATGACCAGGGAAATGTTTGAGCACCTCTTGAGGAATCAAGAGACCCTGCAAATTGCTCTGGAGAATTTTACTGGGCAGATTTCAGTTCATGCCCCTGCACACAAATTGTTTAATTCAAAATTTCATTTGGTACCAAAAGATAAGAGGAGTCAGAAGCCCCTTGAAGCTTTGACTGTTTTTACTGATGCTTCTGGAGCATCCCGAAGGTCAGTAATGACCTGGAAAGATCCTCAGACGCAGCAGTGGGAATCAGATGTTGATTATGTGGAAGGATCCCCTCAAATTGCTGAGTTAGCAGCAGTGGTTAGAGCATTTGAGAGATTTTCAGAACCATTCAATTTGGTCACTGATTCAGCCTATGTAGCAGGAGTGGTTTCCAGAGCAGAAAATGCAGTCCTCAAGGAGATCTCAAACAGAACTTTGTTTGAATTGCTTTCAAAATTGATTTATGCAGTGTCCCATCGAGAACATCCTTACTTTGTTATGCATACCCGGTCGCACATGGAATTACCTGGTTTCATAGCAGAAGGGAATGACAGAGCTGATTCCCTGTCTGCTGCCCCTGTTGGGCTGGCCAGACTCCCTGACCTGTTTCAACAGGCAAAATTAAGCCATGAAATGTTTCATCAGAATGTACCAGGCCTGATTCGACAGTTTAATCTGAAACGAGATCAAGCCAAAGCCATTGTGGCCACATGTCCCCACTGTCAGCACTCAGCTCTGCCATCCCTGGGTGCTGGAGTCAATCCAAGGGGACTTGAAAGCTGTGAAGTATGGCAAACTGATGTAACACACATTCCTGAATTTGGACAGGTAAAATATGTACATGTATCTATTGATACCTGCTCGGGAGCAATTTTTGCCTCAGCCCATGCAGGAGAAAAAGGTGTGCACGCCACAAAGCACCTATTGCAAGCTTTTTCTGTACTAGGAATCCCTAAAGAAATTAAAACAGATAATGGACCAGCATATATTTCCAAAGTGTTTAAGGAATTTTTGCAGGAATGGGGAGTGAGACACAAGACAGGAATCCCACACTCTCCAACAGGTCAAGCAATAGTAGAGAGAGCACACCAGTCACTCAAAAGAGTTTTGAAAAATCAATGGAAAGACAAAGTAAAGTTAACACCACAGGAAAGATTATGCAAAGCCCTGTTCACTCTCAATTTTTTAAATTGTTCTATGGAAGATCAAAACCCCCCTGTGGTTAAGCATTTCTCCCCTCATGGCAAACACAAGCTCAAGGAACATCCACCAGTGCTGATGAGAGACCCTGAGAGTGGAAAAATTGAAGGTCCCTACAAATTAGTGACATGGGGAAGAGGATACGCTTGTGTATCAACACCCCTGGGTTTGCGGTGGGTCCCACAGAGGTGGGTAAAACCGTACATTGAAAAACACCCCACAAGACCCCCCGATATTTCAGTGGCAGAAGTTCAAAGGACAAACAGGTATTTGGGTGGAGAAGGAAATCCAGATTCTCCATTCTACCCTGACTTTCCACTGTTGAATCTGTTTATTGATGAATTCAGCTAATGTTGTTTGTTCCTTGTTAACCTGTATTTTAGGAAGAAACCATCCCCAGCATGACAGTTTTGTGAACATTTTCTTAGGAAGGGGATTTTCGGGATGGCTGTCTTCTGTTTTCCGGACTGTTTTAGGGTTTTTTGCAATTGTTGTTGTTGTTTTGATTATGTTTTCTGTTTTGCAACGTTGGTGTGTTACCACTACCACCAAGTTAATTTCTCCTGCACCTCAGATAAATGCTGTGGAATTCCCAAATCCCAATACACCCCAAACCCCTTCCCCTTGGTTTGAAGAAGTAAAACCAAGTTCCCTTCCTTCTTTTGGAAAAAATTAGGGGGAGATGTTGTAGTTGATAGCCTGAAATGTATCTTTTCCCATCTTTTATTTGTGATCCTCCCCCCACCCCCAGCTTCTCTTTTTCCTAATTGTTTACCTGGTGTCAAGTTACCATGGTTACTGAAGTTTCTCTCCTCAGCCCCACGGCGAGAGGCCGGATAGAGTAAAGAGAGGACCCCGCTGGCATTTCCAGCTGCTTGAAGTTTCTTTAGCCCAGGAAAGCACGGGGTTGAGAGAAGAGAACCCTTCTTTCCAACACGGAAGTTTGTAACTCTGTTTTTCCTGTCCCAGAATGCCTCTGAGCTATGGAAGCTGAGAGGCCAGGCTTACCTTGCCTTCCCTTTCTTTCCCCCCTGGGTTGCCAGGAAACCAAGCCCCCCCTCTCTCCTCCTCTGCCCCTCTGTGGAGAATACTCCTACACCTTTGTGGGCATTTGAAGAAGTTGGTGTCTGTTACTTCTTATCTTGGTGTGTGTAACCTTGATTTGTAGAAAGTTTGTAAGATGTACTAACTGAGAAAAATAATTGGTTCTCTCTCTGATGTTCCCTCCCTCCGAGAAACCCTGTTAAAAGAGACCCCCCAGACCCCAAATCCTTTGTCTCTCGTCCCTTGGATTCCCCTTCACAGAAATAAACTGTGGAATGCAAACCAGAGAGAGAGTCCCCCCCTGATTTCTTTACTCGCTCTATAGACTTGAATTCTTGAAGAAAATCAGTGAATCTCACAAACATATACTGGCTCAAAACTCGAGTGAAGAGAAACCTCATCACTGAGCTAGCCGGGTCACACTCGAGAAGATCGAGTCACCTAGCCACTTTCCCAGGAAAGTAACTATAACATAGATGTTTATACATTCTTTGTAAGAAATGTCTTTTGATGGACTTTTCTCATGACCAGTGTGATTGGGAAGGTGGTAACCTACTATCCAATCCCTAGTCATTGTTGAGAATCTATAAATACTGGAGTCAGAAAAATAAAAGTACTTTTTTCCTGATCATACATTAAACTGTGTCCATGTGTATAATTCCATGTCCTGTAGCGACACTCTTTAACACTTTGGTGTTGTTTAAATGCCTGCATTTTACTGCTACTTTCTATATCAATGTGGATATTTGGTTTTTTTTTTACAGAGTACACCTGTGCAATACTCTAGCCAATCTATATCTGCGATTTGAGATTATTTTTACCACAGACTTTCAGAAATGTAATCCTGTAGTTAGACACCATAAAACCTCCTGCCACAGGTTTGACTCTGCTGGCTGTCAATTGGTAGCAGCAGTGTGGTGCCACAGATGCAAGAACACTGAGCTCAGGCTGGGTTGGCCTATTGTGGGTTTCCTCTTTGCTGGCTCTGCCACACGATGTTTCCTAGAGCTGTGTAAAGCAAGTTCCCCTATGCTTTGATGGTCTGAGATCCCATGTAGAGCATTAGCAATGTGTACTCATCCTTAGATTAGCTGCCTGCAGTAAAATCACAAAACACCCCCTTCATGCTAGAATATACTTCAGAAAAAAGTTAATAGGTACAATGACCTTAGTGGTATGGTTCAATGTGTGGAAAAAAAAAAGGCTTTTTGAGATGGTCGTCTGGGGAATTTATGAATTGTAGATAATTGCACGAAATCCTGGAGTCTCTATAGGGCATTGGAGAGCATAATGCAAACTCAAACTTAGGCAGGCTCAGATTATAAGAAGTATTTAGGGCAGACCAAGGTTTCTCCTCTTCTGTATCCTAAGCAAACTTATGAGTTAGCATGTAGAAAAATAATGAACCAATTTTTTTCTGAGAGCACTGTCTTTAAAAAATAACCTCATAAGTAATCTGAAGCAGCCACTAAAAATTTCTTCTTTAGATAAATCTAGATAAAACTAGATTAACATTTGTGACTGTTCAGTGACCACCAACAGTTTGTATTTTATATTCAAGACAGATATATTTTCTTACCATTAAGGGGCATATGTAAACTTGGAAATTACTTTTGACTAACTTTCCAGAGATCAAAATACTGAGAAAAAATAATTGAAAACACACAAATTAAATTAAAACACACAAATACAAATTAAAATGTAGATGGAAATTGAGTATCTTAAAAAGAATTAATAAGCAGATAAAAACCCCAAATTTCACAGTCTAGAGAGAGCTACTTCTAAGAGCTTTCTCAGATTCATAACTTACATAAAAATACAGTTCAAAATTAAACAACAGCAATAACAAAACTAATCAGTATTATGTAACAAAAAAGAGGAAAAGAGAAACTGACAGGAGTAACAAGAACTTAAAGCTATGAAACATGGTCCATAGCCAGTCAAGGCAGAGATCAGTTGCTCATTTTTTTCCCCCAGAGTCCTAGAACTAAATATTGAGCCTACCAAAATGTGCTTAAACTATTAATGACAGGAAATTATCTGCTGCTAATTAAGCAGGTGACCGGACAGAGATGGAATTTAAGTATGTTGAGCTAACTTGGGATTTTACACTGTGGTCCACTAAAGTTAGTACTAATAAAAATGGGAAATCAAGGGAACTTCAGAAGACTGGAAGTATTAATGCTGGGGCAATGTTCAAAAAAGGCAAAGAGATAAAAATGCTTAATCTATAGTCTGATCTGATGTCTACAACACACTTTTTCTTTATGATGCCAATAGTGCAATTCAGTTAATACAGATAGAAGGATTAAGAACAGTAAATGTTGCTCAGAAAGGTTTTGTGAAAATGGACTCCAACCAGTAAATTTTAATTGACTGTATTTATGTATTTGAGTAAAGCACATACTGCTTACTGAAGTTAATTTCTTCCTTGTTAAATAAGAAACAGTGCTAAGCTTATGTACAAATCTGATTTTGTACCTAGAATGTAAAAAAAAAAAATAAATCAAAGCCCCAAACCAGTCTTCAAGGAAGCAGGAATACTGTGCCAGGAGCAGGGATTTTGGGCATCTCTAGCTGACACCTCAAGCCACAAGCGAGCCAACAATGCAGCAGTCAGCCTGGAAATGTACATCACCAAGCACTCCAGTGAGCCAGACTTGGCATCACAGTTTTGACACAATTTTTCTTTCTTTCCTATGCTCAAATAATTAGGCAAGTATTGATCTATACCTCTAACTTGATTATTTCAGTAGAAGATAGTAATTTGTAATTACTAGAGATCTGCATGTGTCAGTTTCTATTTGGTTGTCCTTTATACACTGGCATAAAAATGTACTAAATGAGATAATTTTAGAAGTTTATTTTAGAAAGACCTTAATTTAAGAGCCTCGGTATTACTAACTGCAAAATAGCCTACCACAATCTCCATCTAGCTAAAGAATTCCCTGTCTACACAGATTTGAACAATCTATACATACTTTTAAAATGCATAGGAAACATAAATGATGCAATCAAACCAGCAGCCATCTGAGCTGCTGTATTGGGAAGCTCAAGTGAAGAGCAGATTCCAAAGCTGCAAAGCTCTGAAAGAGGACTCTACCAGCACCCACGCCTGATCTCCTCAATGAATATAAAAAAGCTCCTAAGAATGAGTAATGAATGCAAGTGCACTCAGAATAGTCAGTTTTCTTTTTCTTTTTTTTTTTTTTTTTTTTGAAAATGATTTAAAACCTAGTTTAAACTAGTCTACTCCTACAGTATCATTTAAAATAATGTAGCTATGTATTTAGGAATATTTGAAAGTTATAGTCTCCTCTGGAAATGCAAAGAATCACCATTTCAGTGCACTTAGTTCATTGTTTCAGTTTACTCTGTTAATTGAGGTCAGTGACTAATTCTTTGAATTGAGACCATGGGAGCTGTAAAAGAAGGAAGATGGTTTTGTTTCTATTTCATTCAGAAATAAAAGTGAAAGAAAAAGGACTGAATACTATAAGTTACCAGAACAAAGGGCAAATAGTATTCAATATGTTAATAGATTATATTTTCAGTTAGCAATTCATCTTTATGTAAGTACAAAGTGGGTTTTATTTATTTGGTTTAGGGCTCTTTGTAGATTCTTTAAATATATTAATAAAATATATTAAACAAAGAGTTTCAGTATAACAAATTTCTAGTTTGTATTACTAGAAAGGTTGGGAAGGAGAGGGGAATTTAGATGCTTATTTTAAAAAGGCAATTAGTACTTACTAACAAAATGTAAAAAATCCCAAATGTCTAAATTAGTGACTCAGGTTAAATATAACCATACTTTTCCAGCCTCTAAAAATAGACAGCACATTAAAAGCTAAATATAGAAGGAGTGGACATAGTCTAGAAGCATTTAACTTTGGAGTGCTCAATGAGGTACATTTCCAGGTCAGCTGCTGTGATGCTGGCTGGCTAGTGACCTGTGGTTTCTGCTGGACATGCCCAAAATCCCTGCTCCTGGCACAACACTGCCACTTGGATCTGGATTCCCATACTGTTCCATGAATTACAGTGAGAGACAAGTCCACTGGCATGCAGGGCTAAGGGAGAAGCTGAAGCTTGTATCCCTTGGTTTACAGATTCTGTCTTTATGGTTACCAAGCCAGGAGAGTGAGTAATGCAAATGATTAAAGGATTAGAATATATCATCTGTGAAAAGAAAGATTATTAGAATGCTATTTTGTAAGTGGGGACAGTATTTTTTTTTTCATGACTGTAAAAAGGAAAAACGCATCATGTTTCTAGCCATACAGGCCAAACAAATCCCAGGTATAACTTCTTCAGCTGAAATATATGCAATTATATATATTGCAATTATTATATGTAATTAATTTTTTGTTATCAGGAATTAAACTTAAATTTTAAAAGTATGACTTTATTTGTGAACAAGGAGATCTGCATGGATTAACAAGGAGCTCCTGGACAAAAACAGAAAAGGGAAGCTTACAGAGGGTGGAAGTGAGGTAACCTGGAAGGAATACTGGCAAATTATTTCAGCAACCAGGGATCAGGTTAGGACAACTAAAGCCCTGAAAGAATTAAACCTGCCTAGGGATCTCAGGGACAACAGTAAAAACTTCTGTAGGCAAATAAGTAGTAAAAGGAAGACTAGGGAAAATGTGGGTCTTCTCCAGAAGGAAACGGGGGAGCTGGTTACCCAGGATATGGAGAAGGTTGAGGAACTCAATGACTTTTTTTGCCTCAGTCTGCACTGGCAAGTGCTCCAGCCATACCACCTATGTTGCAGAAGGTAAAGGCAGGGACTGGAAGAATGAAGAACTGCCAGCTGTAGCAGAAGAGCAGGTTTGAGACCACCTAAGGAACCTGAAGGTACACAGGTCCATAGGACCTGATATCTCACATCCATGAGTCCCAAGGGAGCTAGCACAGAAAGTGGCTGAGCTACTTTCCATCATATTTGAGATGGCAGTCCAGTGAAGTTCCCACTGACTGGAAAAGAGTGAGCAAACCCCTTTAAAAGGGGGAAAATGGAATACAGGCCTATGACTAATGCCAATTTGCTCGCCAGTGTCTCCCCAACTCTAGTCTTTAGTAAAACTCTTAAGATATAAGAAAGAAGTTTTTTACAATGAAGATTTTAAAATGACAGAATAGCCTGCCTGAGAGGTGGTGGATGCCCCATCCCTGGAAACATTCAAGGCCAGGTTGGATGGAGCTCTGAGTAACCTGGTCAGGTTGAAGGTGTTCCAGCCCATGGCAGGAGGGCTGGAAGTAGATGGTCTTTAAGGTTCCTTCCAATCCAAACCATTCTATGATTTGGCTATATTGTTCATTCTATGAACATGGCTTCAGTGCTTGAATATAAAAAAACAAAGCTGATAGACAGTAAAGAATGGGAATTCTATTCTCAGTAACACTAAATATTCAGTAATGCTTACACAGCTATAACTTTCTATAAATATTACTAACAGTATTACTGTTGTTCTGTGTAGTCTGCACTGTAATGCTGTTTGACCTTTTGTACTCATTATCATGTGAGTGCTGAAGAGAAGTGGTGCTATTGGAAGGTCCCTTACACAAATGGAGCCTCTTAAATGAAAATGCACAACAAGGGATGATTTTTACAGGATTATTCAGGCTGTGTGTTTTCCCTTGAGAGCTTCTGTCCTTAACCACTTCTGAGGGTTTGTCCATTCTGACTTTTTAATCTGAGATTTAAATGTCCTTCGTATACTTCTGCAAAGGACCAAGGACTGATCTCATGACCTAGATGTTAAACTGAACCTGACTATTCCCTTCCTACAAGGAGCTCTGGCAGCAAACAAGAAAAATCACTTATGAATTCAAAACTTGTGTAGTCAGAACTACTGAAACATTGAGAAGCCACACGATGTAAAAATCACTGGTTAGGAATGATCCATAACGAGGTCAGGGGGAGTGGCATGCTTTCAAAATGGCATCAGCTGTTCTTGAGTCACTGACCATTCAAAAACAAATTAGTGATTACTTATGAACCAGTCAGTGCTCTTAAAAAGAAGCAAGAGATGAGATAGGACTTGGTGTTTACCATGGACTGCCAGGCTATATTAAAGGATAATCGAAGCTCTTGAAGTCTCTCTCAAAACACGCAGGAGCGCTTGTGTTCTTGGAGGCTGGTGTTCACTTTGCATATTCCAGGTCAGAATGGTACTTTGTCCTTTAAAAAATATTGGTTTCTGAAGTGGTTGTTTAGTTGGAGGAAGACTTAAATCAAAAACAAATACTTGTTGAAGATTACTTTTTAAGATGTCACAAAGCATCAACAGAGAAGGCAGGAACTTGGGTTTAAAGCATCAGCCTGTCCTAGCAGGGGAATGAATATAGCTGTTTCCAGTACTTGAAAAAGAAAAAAACAAACAAGCAAAAAAAACCCAAAAAAACCCCAACATAACAAAAATAAGGGAAGATAGCAATGTGTTTGGTTTTGACTGGGGAAGAGTTAATTTTCCTCTTAGTATCTGGTACAGTGCTGTGTTTTTTTTATTTAGTGTGAGAATAATGTTGAAAACACACTGATGGTTTAGCTGTTGCTAAGCAGGGCTTATTCCAAGTCAAGGACTTTCCAGTTTCCCATGCTCTGGCAGTGAACAGGTGCACAAGAATCCAGAGGGCGAATGGCTGGGACAGCTGACCTGAATAGACCAAAGGGATGTTCCATATCATAGAATGTCATGCTTGGTATATAAACTGGGGGGACTTGAGGCTGGGAGGGGCTGATCACTGCTCAAGGCAGGGCTGGGCTTGCCAATGGGCAATGGGTGGTGAATAACTGATTTAGGCATCACTTGTTTGTTTCAGGTTTTATTTATCTCTTTATTATTATATTATTATTAATTATTATTTTACTATTGCTTTATTTGAATTATTAAACTGTTTCTATCTCAACCCATGTGTTTCACAATTATTTCCTGCCTCTCCTCCACATTGCACTGCAGGGGGGAGCTGTGTGAGCAAGCAGCTTTGTGGTACTTGGTGGCTGGCTGGGTTTAAACCAAGGCACAGCAGTAAGGGAAGCAGAAGTACACAGGGAGAATTTCTGGCAAGCAGAGCTAAAGAAAACAGGAAGATGTGGGTTTTGAAGTACTTTTGGAACTAAATAAATACTGATAGTATTGGTTTGTTACCGGCACACAGATAATTGTACAGAAAAACTGTCACCAGACCTCACTGATACTGTGGGACTGTGCCCCCTGTCCATGACAGTGCCTCTTGCTGCCAGCCTTGGCTCCCAGTTTGCTTTCCCTTAAAGAGCAGCCTGCTCTTTTTTGCTCTTTGACTACAGCTGCATAAATAGACAGTTTAAGAGACATATTCTTTGGTATGCCAAATTTAGTACCCAAAATTAAAAGCACACAGTGAAAAACTCCTTCAGTCCTCTTGGTTATTTCACAGAATGTGAAAAAATATACAGGTGGATCCTAAACAGTATCTTGAAAGAAATAACCTACATTTTGTACAGCACTTTGAAAAGGTGAAGAATTCTCAGTAAGTTTTATTCAATGCTTTCATTTTGTATATCCTAGAGCAAAAATTTCTTCATAAAATGCTGCTTTTTTAGGATAGAAGTGCTAGATATAATGTTAGATTTTAGGTTTTGTTCAGACAGGCTCATGAAAAAACCCTGTAATTAGTTGTTTGGCATGAAGAGGCTCTGGAACACTTTGAGAGGAAGCAACATAATGAAATGTTACAAGAACAAGCCAGAACAACCTGCTCTGCTAGCAGCATTTTGCTTACTCCCCAGAACTGAAGTTCCTGCTTCAGTCCTGCCTGAGCTGCCTCTCAAATCAATCAACAGTTGTCCCACACGTGCTGTGAAAACCAGAACCATGCTTAAGTGCCTGAAGCCTCATTTTATGCAATTGTTGAAAGCCTGACTGGCAGAGGTGCTTTGCCAGAAAACTACAATCCCTGTTGGTACTGCTGCTTCAGAGTTTCAAGAGATGCTGCTGCTTCTCTTGCCAATGTTTCAGCTTCTCAAACTTCAGGAGGTCACTCTCAGTAGCTTCTCCTCAAGAGAATTTTAATGAAACCTATTTGTGTTTCAGCCTTACCAAACCTCAAAGGTTTTTTGTTTTGTTCTTTAACTTCTGATAATAGTATGGATGCCATTTGTTCTGTCAAGTTCCATCTGGATATCACTACTTTCACACTAAAGGTTAGTCCTTCATCACAATCAAAAAAATTATTAAGAAGATGGCCATTTTAGGGGATGCAAAAAGCAGAAGTCAACATCTGGAGAGCTAAAATAACACAGCTTTGATATAATCAGTGTTATATTACAGAAAACTGCCTTGAATTGCTTTGATAGAAACTTTTATTATTCTTCCCATTGCGTTACACCTGTTTGAGTACTGATGTCTTCCCAGCTCTGTTTATTGCTGTAGTCTGAAGTGGCCAAGTTGTATTTCAGAATTTGGACTCATCTCCCAACAAGCTGCAGAGCTGGGGACTACTCGTTTATGTGGTGTGTAAGGTGGTGACTGGGGACTTTCTTTAAAAGGCCAAGAAATTTCTGTCTGGACAGGCTGTGACTATTCAACATAGCCTTTAATGTGTCAGACAAGCAGGAAACTCTCCAACATTGCAGAGGTGGAAACCATAAGCTTGGTCCAGCTTGTGAGAAGTACCTTAAGGTACTGGAAGGCAGCAATTAGGTCACCCTGAAGCCTTTTCTTTTGTGGGACGAAGCAAATTCTCTCAGCTTTTCCTCATAGGAGAGATTCTCCATCCCTCTACTCAACCTAGTGGCCTCCTCTGGCCTCTTTCTAGCATGTCAATATCCTTCTTGTGCTTAGGACCATGACATGCTTGCACTCTTTTTTGCAATCCTCCTCTGCAGAGTATATTCTAAATCAGAATATACCCTGGCCACAACATTTTGCTTTGCCATGACCTGCTGCTTATGGTGTATGCTACGGAAGGAGAGGTGAAGGTAGGCAGCAGAGAAAATATAATCCAGCTATATGGTGTTCTCAAGGTATCTTGGCTTGAGGATGTCCTTGACGCCAGAATTGCGATCTTTTCCTCCATCTCCAAGTCAAACAAGCCTCCTGCTTATATTCCTCTCAAATTCACTTTTCTTTGATTTATATGGAAATGTCCTCATCCCAAAGAAAGGTTCTGTGGGCTAAGCGTCCATAGAAACTCATAATACCACAGAAACCAAAAGTGTGTGAGGTTTACTTTTGTTTTCTCAGAGTGGAGCAAGAGGTCAGTTCCCACCCCACAGCTTTATATGAAAAGCTCTCCAAGGGGGAGATGGGAGTCCAGCCTGGACACTGAGTGTACCCAGGGCCACCCTCACATGGTGGCACCGGGATGAATTGAACACTTGCTAAATTCTGCCTTGCAACTGGAAATGCAAACAGCCATTATCTTAAATGCTGAAATAACAGTCCACGCCTATGGCAGGGAAAAGCCCTGTGTCCCTAGTGAGAGGGAGCGCTTGATCACCATGCTATGAATCCTTCTCTTTTTATTTCTTTGCAGTTTATCCTTGCTAGTAGGCCTTAAATTTTAGTCTTAAAAAAAAAATTCCTGCGTGTCTGGGAAACAGACACATCCTTTGATTGGACTGGCCACGGTGATCTCACTTTCTTTAAGTGACAGGTGATACCTGGAAGTTTGGTAGGAACTGGCATCCCTGTAGTTAAGTTACATTTCATAGCAAAATGCTTGATAAGTTTCTCTAGTAGAAGCCGACATTTTTTGGTTTGTGCGGAGCGTAAGAAAGTTTTGCAAGCCATCTAAAACTATATTTTCTTAAGATTTCTTTTTATAATTACAAATGTCAATTAAGCACGTAAGTTATTCCAGTATAGTTCATTACAGTAAAACTCAAAACATACAGGACTAAACCTATCTGTAGATTTCCTAAACTTCTGATCTCTTGTCATCTCAGATTAAAATGAAATTGAATAAACCTCCTGCTCGGGTAGGGCCAAGGGTCTGACTTCCAAAAGCCAGCCGTGTCCTGGGCTGGACCAAAAGCAGCGCAGCCAGCAGGGCCAGGGAAGGGATTCAGCCCCTCTGCTCTGCTGAGACCTCACCCCAGACCAACTCTGGGGCCCCAGCACAGGAAGGACATGGACCTGCTGGGAGTGAATCCAGAGGAGGCCGGCAAGTCGATCAGAGGGATGGAGCACCACTCCTGTGAAGAAAGGCTGAAAGAAGTGGGATTGTTCAGCCTGGGAAAGAAAAGGCTTCGGAGTGATCTGATTGTGGCCCTCCAGTATCTCTAGGGAACTTGGAGGAAACACGGGGCAAGACCATTTACAAGGGCATGCAGGGAAAGAGTGAATGTGTTTAAACTGAAAAACAGTAGGTTTAGATTAGATACTAGGAAAAAATTCTTTAGTGTGACGGCGGTGAAGAAATGGAACAGGCTGGCCAGAGGTAAGGTGGGAAGATCTCGAACACATCCCTTGAAGTATTCAGGGCCAGGGTGGATCGAGCTCTGAGCGACCCGGTGGAGTGCACGGTTCCCGTGCCGCGGGCACGGGGGGCTGGAACCGGAATCCTTCAGGGCCCGGTCGCTCCCACACCGCTCCGGTCCCGCGCGCGCCCTGCGGGGCCCTCGCGCCGCCGCCGCTTCCGCCGCGCGGTCCCTCCCGCGGGCCGCCCCCTCCCGGCAGCCCTCGCGCCGGAAGCGGCTGACGACAACAACAAACACCGGCGGCGGCGGCGGCCGCGCCAGGCAGGGCTCCCCCCCTCTCCCCGCGGCCCTCAGCCCGCCCGCCGGCCCCGCCGAGCCGCCTCTCCCGGCCCGCCGCCTCTCCCCTCTCGGCCGCGGGCCCCGCCGAGGCGCTGCGCGCCCCCGCGGAGCCGCCGGGCCCGGCCGCGCGGCGCGGGGGGGACGCGCCGCCACCGCCGCAGGATGAGCGGCGCTGCCCGCGCGGGACCCGGGGGTGAGTGCCGAGCGCTGTCCGGGGACGTGCGGGCTCCCCCCGCCGCCCCGCTCAGCCCCTCCCAGCTGAAGTGGGGAAGGCGGGGACTTCGGTACCGGGAGGGCGGCCTTGGCGAGGGGCGTCGGTCCCGGCGCTGGGCGCAGGGCTGTAGCTGTGGGGCGGGCGACAAAGAGCTGGGAGGCGGCGGAGCGGGGGTCGAAGAGGACCGGGATCCCGCGGCTGGAGCCGGTCGCGGGGCGGCGGAGTGACCCCAGCGCAGCTGCTGTGGGGAGGCGGCGGCTGCCAGCCCGCAGAGGGGAGCAGCGCCGGGCGGGCCGGGGTGCTCCCTGCCTGCCCAGGGCTCCGCTGCCAGGGCGAGGGATTCGCGGTGAAGTTACTACAAGGAATGACTCAGCCTGGCAGCGCCTCCGTGCTCGCCCTCGGCGGCGGTCGGGCGAGCGCCGTGCACAAGCGTTGTGTGTTTACAAACGTTGTTCTGCCTCTCCCTCGGTTGTTTACTTGGTCCTGCTTCCGAGGAAGCATGTGTCTTGTAATGAATTTTCCCTTCGGTTTTTTCTTACGGCTCTTTAGTAGACTTTCAGGCTGTTCTGTGGATCAGTGCTCACTCTTCTTTCTCGCTGACCCCCAAAAGTACTGTCTGCAAGTGATCCAGAGATAGAAATACTAATATCGGAGAATTAAACGAGCTGACCTTTGTAACGTTCATGTTTCTTACTTAACATCATCTAAACATGGAATAAAAAGTTATGTCTGGTCCCAAGAAACCCAGAAATGTTAGTTTATACCTCATATAACCATAGCTTTTTTTTCCTCTTGTGTCATTTGTTTTTGTCTGAAGTAATTACATGGTATGTCCTGGCTGTGAGCCATTTCTTGTGGCTCATATTTTAAGCTTTCACCTTTGTTTCTTTATGGGAAAGAGTGAGGAGGTTGAGGTTTGTTTTTTTTCCCTTGTATTTGCATATATGTGTGTCAGAAGTAGTTTGTGCTGTTGGGTTTGTGGAAGGACTTTATGCTTCTGGTGGTGTGTGCTTAACTATATGGTACTTCTGCAATGCTGGAGAAATAGCAAGAATGGAAAAGCATGTTTCAGACAGTTGAATTTTATACAGCTGAGAAGTACTGTGAGGAATATCACTATAAATAGAATTACAGAATGGCCTGTGTTAGAAGACACCTTAAAGATCATCTAGTTCTAACCTTCCATGCCATGGGCAGGGACACCCTCTGCTAGACCCAGTTGGTTAAAACCACATCCAGCCTGTCCCTGAACACTTCCAGGGATGGGACATCCCACAGCTTCTCTGGGCAACCTGTTCTGTTGTCTCACCATCTTCACAGTAAGGAATTTCTTCCTCATATCCAATGTAAACTTACACTCATTCACTTTAAAGCTGTTGCTCCTTGTCTTTTCATGTACATATCCTCCTAAAAAGCTCACTTCCATACATCATGGAAGCAAATTATAATAATGATCATAGTAATAATGAAAATGTGCACTATTATAGTATATTTGAGTTGTGAATTTTAAGAATAGTTAGTAAGTAATACCTTGGGAAATTTTTCAAAGATGAAGCACATGAAGAAATGACCTTACTCTTATCTTGAGGTCTAATACAAACTTTTGTGCCAAGAAGCAAATATTAACAAGAAAGAATTTAGATATTCTAACATCATTAAGTTTAGATTGAAATGCGCACAGGGTGTATTTGTACTTACTCTAAATGTTGCCTGGAACTCAAAATAGCTTTATTTTATAATGCTGAGAGTAGTAAAGAAAATTACTTACTGAAGAACACATGGTAAGGGACTTCAGCTGTGCCAGTTTTAAAGCTGGAAATACAAATGAGCTCTTTTGGGTAGTGGATTATTGTAAGATAGACCTAACTGTGCTTTGGAAGTATGTTATTGTTGTCCACTCTGTACAAGTAGCTGTGTGTTTTGTAGATTGTAAAATAGCAATCTGTCTTAGTCACAATTGTGTTGATCTAGGCTTGTGCTCAGCACAGTTTTGGGTTAGTAGTTTCTGAGATCATGTTCAAGGGGCTGTCTCTCTCCCCATGTCAGGTTACTCTATTTATAATTAGAAGTGTATGCAGCAGACTTGTGCTCTGGCTGGAGAAGAGGGCAAGGGTTATTTTGAGGTCTTTTGTGGTGTCTGTTTAAAAAATGGTGTGTCCCTGCATGTTGTCTGAACACAGCTGTTTCATAGCCTTGCACAAACTAAGGTGGAAAACATAATTTCTAAACTGAACTTCAGTTATTTTGGTTAAATAAGGGACTGAGTGTATGTTGGGGATAAGGGAGTAGCGCATGTTGATTTGTTTTTGATAAGAGTGGCAGTTACAGTGGAATCACTGGAAAGAATTTTTCTGTATGTTATCAGTGTGTCCTTAAGTCTTTATTTGGTTTTAAACCAGCAGTTACTTTCTGTGAAGGACTGGCTTGGAGTGGTATGAGGGTCTTGAGACCCAATTGCACAAGATGGGTTCATTAGCATGTTGAGGTAAAGTGAAAACAAATTAAAATGAAAAACTATAGCTTGTGTACCCAGTTGTTACTCGAGCCACTTCAGTCATTTGGATAGTGCCCAAGCAGTCATGCGTCTCCTTCTGCATTTGTAATATTGCTCAAGAAAGTTGTGCTCCTAATTTTTGGTCCACAGCTCTGTGACATTATATGAATGGTTTCTGAAGATGAGGAGGAGACAAAAAAATAATACCATACTACTTTCAAGGAGCCTGTTAATAGTTAGCAATCTGATGCAAAGTTGTTAATCAGTATTACTGAGTAGCAAACACTTGATTACAAGATGCCAACTTACATAATAATATTGTATTATACTGCGGGATGTGATTGAATGCAGTGATACCAAACAGGCCAAAAAAAAAATAAATCATTGATATGTAAATTACTAATCCAATTACAAGAATTACAGAGTGTCTGTTTTCTAGCTGATTTGCCAGACTAATGATTTTGGTGTACAAGTTGAAAGATCCTCACATGAATTGTGTGTTGTAAAAGCCTATAGCACGATTAATGGTGATAAAGAAATTGTTAGCAATTACTTTTGTGAGCTAATTAAAATTCTGTGGTTCCTGAGAAAGTCACTTGTCTATTTATGAGTTAATTCATAGAGCATATCCACTCTTTATTTAGTTTTTATTTAAATTTTAGTTTTTTTTAATGTAGTTCAGTTGAAAGGCAAGTTGGAAGACATCATAGCCATGTACCAGATCTTTTTATCTTTTTTATTTGTAAGCAGGGTTGGAAGTGTATGTGCTTGGTGTTTTCTAACAGGATTCAAGCATAAGTATATTGTTACTGATACATGAATAATACTTCAATACTAATTTTTGTAAGTTGTCAATAGAAATACCAAAACACATTTATTGATGCCACATTTACATTCATAGATTGAGACAGGGCTGGTCAGAAGAAACACTGGGGCTGTCAGGGCAATTCTTGCTTGTCTTCCATCCATCTCCAGGTGTGTATTTTCCTCTTGTTCAGGTTTGCAGGGTTGTGAGCTCAAGCTACCAGCTCAAGCAACAGCTCAGTGTAGCTTTTTATGACCATCCAAGATGCTGACAGTTTCTTTTGGAAACAGATTTTGCAGCTGGGCCTGCTGTCTTTATCGCATCAAGGTGAAACGATTATGGTGTGCTATATATAAAGCTCTAGCAGTTTGTGCATCTAGGAAATAAGCTGTGCTAGAATGTGGTAGACTGTTTTCTGTGAATTAGTACAAATAAGTACAGAAAAGGCCTGTTTGAGTGCTGTATGAATTTCTTTCTGAACTGCACTAGTGGAAAGTAAAATGTAGAACTGCTTTGTCGACTAGTTTGGTTCCAAAAGTCCTGCATCTGTCTTGCTGTGTAATGCTATAGGATCAATGAGAAGAATGGTGTGTGAATATTTGAGAGCAGCTCTGCCTAAGTAATGTTCTAATGTTTTTTTAACTGACTTCAGAATGTGGATTTTTTTTCTCTTTATAAAATAACTCATGTTTTCTTGCCTTTTCAAACTTTCTTTTAAAACAGTATTTTTGCTTTTTCAGGAGAATAGGAAAGCTGTAGTGGTGATAGTGACATAGTGTGTTCAGTATTTCGACTGCATGTTGCTTTTATTTGGAGGGATTAGATGGAATTAGTATCTTTATGATACATCAATCTTCATTATTTTTCTTGACGATGTGTTTGACAGGCCAGTATGCTGTTTTCATTTTGAACAGATTGAACATGATTTGTATTTTAGAGGTAGAATGCAGTATTGAAGAACTAATTATAGGGAGAGTTTTACTTACATCATTAATTCAAAAAATCATACCACTCTTAGCAAAGCAAAAATAAAAATTCTGTAAGACTTGCACTTTGCTGAGGTCTGATTTTTGAATGTTTGAGTTAGCTGTTTCTGAGTTCCCAAATTCTGTTTTGATTTAGTTCCGGGATTGAATATGTTATGCTCTTTTGTGTTGCAGTTATAGCTGTAGAATTTTTTTGCTCTTTATCACTGGAATGGTGACTTTCAATGTCAGTGGTTTATCTCAAACTTTGAGTTTGTTGATTCCAAGTAGCTGTGCTGGTGTGTTGTAAGTGTGAAAATCTGACCCTTATTTATTATAGTTGGCTTAGGATAAACAATTCATGCTGACAAAATGGTGCTTTTATTTATACAGTTTTTCTTCCATCCTCCACAGCATGTATTTTTATTAAATTCAGATGAAGATTCTTACATAAGAATATATTGTGTAACAGAACTAGAAGCTGTCTTCTAATACATTGTGCTTATGCTATATTGTAAGTGTTCTACTAGTAAATTCAAGCTGACTTATCTATTTAAAAATATTCTTTACAAGTACTTGTGTTGTCTACTGATAGAGACTCGATTCTCACCCAGTCAGTGGTTTGAAAATATGACTCAAAATTCTCAGTTCTGTCTGAATGAAGTGGGGGAGGGGTAGTGTATAAACTTTTTTATATGAAAGGCTTGGTGGTAAAATACCTATACATTTCAAAAGGTAAATGTATTGTGACAGCATTTCCACACGCATGTTATGGTTCTAAACAGCACAACCAGGGTTTAATAAGGCAATTACAATACCTCAATTATTGTAAATTGTATTTTTCTTTGGTTTTCTTGGGGTTTCTTTGGTGGTTGTGTAGTTCTTAAGTTGGTAAAACTGCATGAAAGGATTTATCTGTGCACATTGTTAAAGTTATAAACTAGCAAAAATTTATATTCCAGAAAGGTAAAGAAGGAAGATGAAAATTAGAAAAAAAACCTTCTTGAAATTAGAGACAATTTAATATTCTGCAAACTATCCTGCAGCTTTTCACATTTCTCATCACATTGCTGTTATCTTCTTTCACACTGTTGCCAATAGAGTTCCAAAGGTGATTTGTAAATATGTGATATCCAAGAAGAGTTAGTAAACTGATCTGAGAAGAATATGACATTTCTGAATATGTATTCCTAGGGAGACTGGGGGTTGTATGAGCTCTGCATCTTGCTGGTGGTCATTTACTTTCAGATACCACTGAAAATAAAAGAATGTTGATGAATAGGGGGAGGTTGGTAGGTGACATGTGAGTTATAAGTAACTTAAAAAAGAGAAATTTGATAAATTCTATCTTCAGATTGTGGAAGTTAAAATACTAATTTTATAATTAATATAGGATAAGAAAAATTTGAAACAAGTTTGAAAGTTGCAAACCAATTAAACAGTTTACCAAGACGGTAGTGGATTTCCTTATTACTAGAAAACATTTATTTTTTTTTTAAGATCTGATTGCTTATGGATAGAAATTAAGGAAGAACCTGTGACTTTAAGGTAGGCAGTCAGACTAAATCACAAGGATCTTTACTTGCCTTAGATTTCATTATTGTCAATCTTTGACTTTCTTTTCCATCTGTAGTGTTTTTATTCCTGTGAAGTAAATGTCATTTAATCAGTCTTATGTTTTGTATTTTTGTCTTTTAAATAGTTCTGGCCAAGATATTTTTCTTTTCCACATAAAAGTTGTCGCATTAGGATGTTGTACCTAAAGAGGGAAGAACAGGGGAAATGGCCTCCTAGACGGTATTTTGAGCAACTCTGTCCTTAGTTGCATCCGTAGTAATTACAAATTTTTAAGTTATCTTAGCCTGTGCTGGTTTGGGTTTTTTTACTAGGTTTCCAGGAAGTGATCTATTAGTAACTGAGGATGGCACAAGCTATTAGAAATATGAATGATACCTTCTGAAAATTTTCACCTGTCTTCTTGAATGATGATTCTGATGTTGAGTATCATCTGTACTCACTGGCCTCTTTGCAGCCTTCGTTGAAGTGTAGTTTGTGAAGTTATGTAATGAACCAGAACATGGAACTAATCTGAGCTGTCAGTATCCTGGTGAAGTATGCTGTTTCTAACTTACTACAGCGAAGTCATCCAGTTTATTCCACAGAATACTGATAATTGAACCACTGAAAGATGGTGCAGGGAAAAGAACAGAAGGACTGGCTGAGGAAAGGGATTCATAAGTCTGGTGTTCTTTTTGTTACCAGAGTTTGTGGTCTTGGTTGATCAGAGAGAGTGTTAGTGGAAGAAGTGTTGGTGCCGACTTGTCTGAGTTGGGTATTAGAAAGAATGGAATTTTTGATGTCTGTTTCTTGCAGAATTGTTTGCAAACAATGGAAGATTTTATATGCAAATTACTTTAAAGAGTATGTACCTACAAGAAGAACCTTCCCACCACTCTGGAGTCAGTACCTTGAATAAAACCACCTGAAGCTCCATGTACCCAAGAGTACCAATCTTTGCGAAGAGAATGTATTAATCTCTGTAATTCAAGGGAGGCTTGTACTCCACAAATGCTTTGAAATGGCAAAATTATACATTAAAAACAGAAAAATCTGACAAAACCTTCAGTTAACTTTGTCAAAAACTAAGGTGCAGACAGCTGTGTAAAGATTTGTTTCCATCAATTAAAAACAAAAAAAGGAAATAAAGAAAAGGGATACTTCTACAGGCTGTGGGCTGTTTCCTAGCAATAAGATTGTCAGAAATCCTAGGTTTGTTTTCTGGCTTGTACCTGCTAACTGAGGCACAGAAATTTCATTTTCTATCATGTAAGAGATGTGAGGCATTGAAAAATATGGTAAAATTGTATTTACTGTTGGAAGAGGAGAACTTTTGTCTGATCTGTTAAATGGACTGTGTTTTGGCAGCTTCTCAACTCAGTGAAAACAGCAGTGTAAATAGATGCTAACCATCAGATTGGAAGCTTTGTAATCACGTCCATATGGAATCATGACACAGTGCCTGATAATGGGCTTGTTGCTTTATGAACATGTTTGAAGCTATTGCATTCCTAGAAGTTTTGTTTGAACTTGTGAGATGCTGCATTGTTTTGGGCCGCACTGATTTCAAAGCCCATTCTTTAATGCACAGTGTTTTCTTGTCTGCCCAGGTTTGCTTTTGATCTGCTCTTTCACTCTTGATGTTGCTGAGGACCTCTGAAGGCATTGCAGCACCTACTTAGCTGAATGAGGAGCTCCCATGTAATTCAGATTTGTAGGAGCAACTCTGAATATGATGGCCATATGTAACTGAAATATTAGATCAGTAATATATAAAATGATTCATCTTAAAGGAGGGGAAGCAGGGAAAGGAAGCCTCTTAGACTGTGAAATACTGAATTACTGACTTTTGAAATTCCTCTGTTGTGAATTGGGATGTAGGGGTTTAGGAATGTGTTCTGGTTTGTGTGTGCAGGATTGTAGCTTGGCTTTTGGGTTGAGTGGAAAAGACTTCCTTTGCTGACCAGCAGCTGAGTTTGAGAGCTGTTAAGAACACAGTGACTGTTGGAGATGCTGTAATTAAGTAACCGCCTCTGTGCCTGATGCACATCTCAACATATAAATAGAGCTCCAGATGGCACCTTACAGATGTCAGGGATTGACAGCCTTTCTTTAAGACTACAGTGTGGCTTGAACATGAGGTTTAGAGGCTTTGATATAAGGTGGTAATGGGAGATAGGATCTCTACCTTCAGTAATATGTATCTCAGTGATTAAATATGGTCTTTTGATTAAATTTATTTTGGAGGAGTAGGAGAATTAAATTAGTCTCCGCAGCTGGGTCAGGAGGAGCACTACTACTTACTCATCACACAGCTTAGGGTTTTTAGTTTTTTTGTGTTTTGTTTTGTGGGGTTTTTTTTTAGTTTTTCTTTTAAGTTTTTAAGTGCCTTTTAAACACATTTCCTTTCAACAGTTGTCTATACAGAGAATGGTATGCATTTGCACTGTAGTTTAGAAACATAGCCATTTCTGTTGCATAAAGCTCTACTAAAGAATGCATGGCCTCTTTCTGTTCTTCTGGTGGTGGTAGTAGTAATATTCTGCAAAATTAAGGTATTTTTGGTTAGATGCGTTAGGTTGCAGTATTGAAGAAAGATCCTTGAAGCCTACTTTTAGAGAGGATCTTACAAATGACATTAAGAAAGGTGTTAGTTGCATTAAATTTAGCTTCAGTTTCTATTTTCATTTTCCTTTGATTTATGTGCTATAAAATACTCTGCTTTTGGGGTCTGCCACCTGGAGCAAGAGAGCATTTTTTGAGAAGGGCACTTGGAAAAATAAAAGTGGAGGTAGAAGGCAGGTTTATAGAAGAAAACAAAATTAATTGTAAGGAATATTCTGCACTGGTCTTGTACCTTTGTCTATTATAGAGTTGCTTAAGTCCAGGTGAGGCAGGAAATCCCACTCTGAAAGGTGACATCAAGAAACTGTAGCATCTGAAGGTAAACCTTAAGATTTGCGGTATGGAAATGAAGCACAATTTAATAACATGCTAATGTGATCCAAAGTTGACTCCATCTCGAGAAGTAATAAAGGCATATTGGCCTTGAGGGGAGATGTTGCTCAGATAAGATATTTTTTGAATGAAGGATAGCACTTGAATCTTTTTAAACATGTCACAGACTTGTCAGCTTTTGCCTCAGATGAATTGCCCTTTCAACAGGCAGAAATTCTGTAATGGTGTCTTATGAGACTCCTGACCTTGGAAGCTTGGGTAACATTTATGACTCATATAGCAGACACTATTACCTGCAGTGTAGCCTCAGCACTTCTGCAGTAAGGGAAGTGAAACTTCTTTATCAGCAGCACACAGATGGTGATCACACAGAAGCATGTGAATGTCTAATAGCAGTGTGGAAACGCAGGCACTGTGTGAACAGTCTTGCTTTGATCAGGTAATTCAGCTAGTTCTGTCTGCTTTCAGGCTTGAGCCCATTTTGACCTGGACATACCCACAGGGGGAGGGGAGTTTGTGCCTCTTGGTTCTGTCTGACCTGGCAGACGAAGCACTGATAAGTACTACATTTAGCATTTAGATGTGGAGCAGCACTTCCCTGGGAACAAAAAACAAGATACCGTATACTGCTTGTATGCGTAACGCTGCTGTTGTGGAGGGAAGTTTACGACCCTGAGTTTAAAGGAAAGCCAGTACTTTGGCATAGTTCAGTTTAAATTGTATTGAATTGTTAAAGAAAAATTTATCAGTATCTCTGTTTGTTCAAGGTTAGTTTGTAATCCAGATTATAAAGGAAGTATGGGAAATGAGATGTCAGAAGCATGAGCGTGAACGATTAAGATAATACGGAGGGAACTTAATAGCTAAAGTGAAGTTGATTAATGTCCCATTAAACCCAAACAGCATAAATGTTGGTTTCTATCTTTGTCCTGCTCTGAATACCATGATTCAGTGTTTGGGTTTGTGAAGTTGGAAAAGATTGTACCATGAAACAATGGAACAGTCAGTATTGGGTAATTAGAAGCAGGGATTCTTTATTTAAGGGCAGAAATGGATGGTTAATGTAGCCATAGGATTATTTGTAGGATGCTGTGAAACCTGTGATGCTGGTGCTGTAACGGCAAAAGGAGTCTGTAAACAGAAATTAATTTCCTTTTAGGGATGTAACAATGAGCAAGTTCGGAACTGAGACACATCTCAATACTTGTAAACAGCATGTGTTGACAGTGTTGATCAACACCGACTTCAAAAGTAGTTAGTTGTTGAAGAGCTATTATTGTATAGGAAAAGATTGCAGTAATTGCATTGCAATGTAAATAGAGTGTAGATCAGTGAAATATATGTTACAACCAGCACAATGTATATATGACTGGTTTTGGTGTTTTATTAACTAATATGACAATATACGTATTTTCAATTAATTATGGAAATTTTTTGTACTTTTTGCCATTCTTACATTTTTGTCATTTCATTTATTTTCTTTTGTTTATGCCTACTTTATTCTGTCTGATCTGGCAGCTGTTACAGAAAATTTCAATTGTTCAGCTATTTTTTTTTTTAATGGTATTACTGATAATTCATGGCAGTTGGTCATACAGACTTCTATCCCATAGTGTGAAGGATCTCGTTTATATGATAGCATGAATCTAATGCTCCAAGTCATGGAGCACAAATAATCTGGGTGGATTAGTCATTTGTGATTTTGTTTGATTATATAGGTAGCAGCTCTGTCTTCAGTAGCGGTCAAATTGTTGTTGAACCTCTATTAAAATAAATGAAAATAATTCCAACAACATAACACTAAAAGCCTTGAAACTTGTAACATTACATAAGAGTTTAAAGCTGAAAATAAATAAATAAAGCCTGATACTCTCCTAATGGCCTGTTGTGGTAATACAGAGGAAGAAGAAAATGTGTATGGATATATTCTGTTGAAGCTTAATGGTGTGACTTTCACTCCAAGATTATGTTGAGAACTTCTGTTACTGCTGGATGATGATAATATTCTGGAATGTTTGGAAAAATCTTAAAGGCTGGTCTGTGATATGTAGCTGACCTTCCCTGTAATAGTCTGCAATAGCCTGACCTTGGAAAGAAAAGAAACTTAGGCAACTGTTGTAGGTTTTCATGCATATCCTCTGTAACTTTGAACACAGTCAGGCAGATGTTGTTCAGAGATGCAAGACTAGGGAGAGCTCTCACAATTAATTCTCTTCCAGTGTTGTGAAGACATGCAGCTGGAGAGAGGAACTTGACATAGTTCCTGCTGAAGGGAAGAAGGGCTGCATCATGTCTTTGTTGGACGTAGGTGAATCTGCAGGAGAGGTTGCTCTTTATTGCATGTATTCTCTGGAACCTTGTATACATCATTTCCTCTTCCTGAAGGCGTCCACTGAAGTTTGTAACAACCTTGAGAGTGGGTGAATTCAGTAGAATTTTGAAATTTTGTGAATTCTGGTTATTTCCCTTTGCTTCTGATAAAATGTCATGTGTTCATCTTGCATAGGAGTGAGGAGGGAGTGGACAAAAGGGAGGAAGATAGTTCTTTTGTTTCATGACCATAAAATAATTTTTTCCTTTATTAAGGTTTTCAAGTGTGGGATGGAGTGTTTTTGATTTACCTCTAGTAGCATAGGTTATATGAAATGGTTTATATGTTCTAATGGTTTTCAGGCTTCACCAAGCCTATTTTTAGTAATGGATTATCACCCTTTATAGTGCCTGATCATCTTCTCAGAAAGCTTGCTAGGGCATTAACATGATAGAAATAATGTTTGCTTGCAGTTTGGAGTTTGTGCACTTGCTACACTGCCCTGAGCCCAACAGCTCACCCACATGCTCTTTGCCAAGGCTCCTTCTCTTTAGGCTCTGCTACTTTACTGAGCACAGTTAAAATGAACTGGGGTAGCCTAAAAAGGTGGTTACCTTTGCTTAACTGGCTCATTTTGGTTGTAGTTTCCATTGCAGTTTAAAGAGCAGTTCTGGGAGAGGAGGCCCCTGGCAAAGATGCACTGACAAGCAGCTGGGAGTGGTGACATCTTCAGCTTATTTAAAAGAAAAGAGAATAAATCTAAGATATGTTTTGAACATAGGTGAATGGCTTAGCAAAATAGGTTACCTTTCAGGTAGGAAAGGTGATACTGGTTCCTGAAGGAATCTGTGGGAGATAGCTGCTGGATAAGACAGAAGCTATTCTTCCAATAGCAATAGCATGTGTACCTTTTAATGCTGGATTTTCTTAAGTAAATTGCATTGTTAAGACTTTATCTATTGCTCTCAGCATCACTGTATCAGCATTCTGCACCAGTTCCAAAAAATAATTTCAGTTAATGAAAAAGCAAGCCGTTCTCTATAATGAACTAAATTTCTCTCCTTGTAAACACTCAAAAGTATGATTAACACTTACTTTAAACAAAAATGATGAGCAGAAGTATTCAGATGTGTAACAGATCTGGGCAGACTTATGACTGGATGGCATTGTTAATTAACAAAACCCCAAACAACTACCACATAATTATTCTTCTGGCATTTAACATACACTGATTTCTGTATTAGATGCAATTATGATCATAAAATCTTGACATTTTAGTAGTAATTGCATTCTGAATCTTTTCTTTGCAGATCGTCTCTGGCTTTGAACAGCCATGCTACTCTGTTGCCAAAAATCAAGTACAGCGAATGTCTGCAGTTACTCTCCTCTTGAATTTGAAGGTGGTAGCTCTGAATATAATGCCTGAAGGTAATTCTTTGTCTGGAGTTAAAAAATTAGAGACTCCTGATGTATGGCAGGTGCCGTCATAAACACTGTTGATCTTAATAATATTTCTTCTTTCTATGTTTTAGTTAGGTTTAATGTTATGGTATGGATGGGTAAATGCTTGATTAAAATTTTGCTTTGCGTGTGTGTATGCTTAGATGGAAATTAGTTTATTGGGGTTTTTTTTGTTTGTTTGTTTTGGGTTTTTTTTTCCTGTGTGGTCTGTGATGTTTGCTTTAAACATTGTATTATTTAATACATGGATTACAGTCACTAGTACCCTTTGGGAAAAGAAGGGTGTGTGCATGAGACTGATCAATTCTGAAACATGGTCCAAAGAATTTATTAATAAAATAAGGAGCTTTTACCTTGTTCTTGGTGTTCAGCAGTTTTTACCTTTCTAATAACTTGGTTTATAGAGTATGTTCTTTTTCTGATTCAAAATGAAGCTGGTGGTACTGAATACAGTAGAGTTCAGGTGTAAAGACAGCAAAACTCTCTTCAGATCCAATTATTTAACTGGTCCTTTTTTATTTGATGTGCTTCTGTTTCTGAAGCCTTTTTGTAAAAATGCATGTTTTAACTAGGACTATAATTACTGCTTGAAAAGTGTGAGGATAGCTGATCTCTCGTGTAAGCAAACTCTTACGACTTTATGAAATATTCTGTTAAAACCTCTCCCCCTCCTCATATTAATGGCATGTTTGGTGTTTTTTGTCTGTGGTTTATCAATTTTTCTATATGAAGGCAAAGAGATAAATGCAAATTCAGACTAATTTTTGAGGTATATGATTAGCTGCATGGACCCTGTATATGTGTCCTATTAACATTTCAAGGAAAAAGGGATGACTTATATTACCTGAGTAGTAATCTTATCCAAAAAGTCATATTTATAATGATATAAAAATATTGCTTAGTGGCTAAAACTTACAGCTTAACTTTTTTCTAATTCCTTCCGCATAAAAAACTCAGGCAATTAGTGACTACAGTGCTTATATTTCTGCCGCAGCTTTGGTAGTGTGGTGGAAATTACTCTTAAGCTTCCTAGCTCCTAAGGAGAAGACAAAAAGGCTCAGAAGTATGAAGTACTTCAGTGATAGAATCTCAAATCTCAGTGTTTTATGTGGCAAATTGAAGTTTTTTATCTGTCACATACACTGGACAAACATGTGCACAGAGTTACTCACCCAGGTTCTTGTAGAGCACAGGACTGAAAATGTGTGTTGACCTGCACGTTCTTGCTTGAATACTTCATGTTTGCTATCAGTAACAAAGAAAGAAGCTACTGATTTAGCTAATGCTGATAACAGAAGAAAATATTTTTTAAAGCTATTACTTATTGTAGAGAAATACAAAAAGGAATTTTTCCTTTTTTTTTCCTTTTTCTTTTGCCAGTGCTTCAATTTCTGAGGGCAAAAGCATTGATAAAGATAGCAAAGAGCTGATAGTTTAGTAGCTGTAAAGTGAGGAATTATTAGATTGTGCTGCTGTTTGTAAAATCTAGAAAAGATGCCTGGAAATTACTGTCTGGGGCTTTAAAGAGGTATTTCATAATTGAGAAAAGCCAGGTAATGATATGGGATGATGGTTTCTGCAATTGGAAGTCATATTTTCTTATTATTTTTCTAATTTAGTTTCTTTTATTTTTCTCAGTGTATATTCTCATGTGTTCTCCTAACTGCCTGTATATGCAGATACTTACCTTGCCTGTGTTTCTGGCTAGAGAAACATCACCTCTGTATTTGGTAATGAATAAAGAACTGTGGAATGTGAGCACTGATATATTCACACGCTATCTATCTGAAAGAGTATTTTTGAAATCATGTGTCTTTTTCATAACTCCTGTGAAACTAACACTTGACATTTTTGTTTCAGTCTCTAAATGATTTTGGCAGTGGAAGTTACAAACTTCAGAGACCCAAAGAAATCATCATGAAGCTATATGTATTTTTGGTCAACACTGGAACCACCCTTACATTTGATACTGAACTTGCTGTACAAAAGTAAGAGAGTAAATTAACTGTGTATTGTTTGTTTTAAATTAAAAAGTGTGTATACTTTTATATACTAAATATTTGACAGATGAAGATTAGGTTGTTTTTTTAAGTATGTAAATGTAGTTTTCCTATAGGTTTTCTGGTATTTGAGTGAATTTTAGTGGGTTTTTTCTTCTTTTTCTTTTTGTGATTAGCATTTTCAATGCCTTGCCAGGTGACTGTGTGTGTGATTCCCTCAAAGAGTAGAGAAGTTATTTACTTTCTGGGACAGTGGCTGATCTGCTCCTTACTGAGTGTGGTGTCATGTTTGGTGCATTTTGAAAAAACTGTCAGAATTACTTCTGATCTTTTGTGCCCTTTTTTTGAGTAGTATTTTTACTTGGGATTTCTCTTTAAAAGACTTACTGTCTGGCATCATAGAGGGAGCTCTGCAAGTTGCTCTTTCATCCTGAAGAAAATGTGTGCTCTGGAGTGTTTTTAGGTTGGATGCTAAAGAATTGTCATGAAGGTTTTGTCTCATGTCTAGATGGGTAAAAGTTGGTTTTGTGCTATGTTGTAAGGCTCCAAACTATTTTACCTGATTTTGTATGTAAGCCATGAACTTCTGAATGCCCAACTGCCTGAAGTGTGATTAGAATTAGATGGTTACGGTTTAGTCCCAACAGATTTTCTCTGTATTTTTTTTCACTGCATACTAAAAGCATCTTGGAGATGTTGCTTTTTAGAGAGGTTTGTATTGTGTCCTTTTTCATTGTTCTTGTGTACAGGACACCTTGGGAGTAGCAAGAGCCAAGCTCAGCTACTTACTGTCTTCATATTCTGTCAGTGATGAATGTGTTGCAGGAAAGATCTCTGCCATGGATTTTTTTTTTTTTTTTTCAAATTCACTGTTTCCTTTTTCCTGAATTCCTATTTGTAATTTTCATGACTGAAAAAAGACTGTCTCAGCTGTTTTTGTGTGCTCTTCTCTAAAGCCAACTGACAGTCAGGCTGTTACTGAGGATGAAACTGTTTCAGCCATTCTGTTTCTACTGGGCCATTTACAGATGTGCCCTGTAAGCTGTCTGATACATTTAGACATTACATTTCTAAATCATGGTGAGTGAGGTGCAGCATCTAAGATGTCATGCCAGGCTCTTAATAATTTGTTTATGCCTCCGTTTTGTTCAGTTGGATTGTTCTTTGAGAAAGCTTTCCAACAAACTGAACCGCACAAAATCAAAGGCTTCAGGTGAACAATATAACTGCTTATTCTGTATATCTGTATGTGCAGACTTTTTCTTTCTAGTAAGACTAACTTTCTTGGGTTCTTCACCTGTTTCCTTGTACATGGACAAGCCAAGCTATCTTCTAAAGACCATAGAGGTGATAGGTGAATGATTACTGTACCACAGCTAGCAAGTACAAGCTTGTACTCATGAGAGAATTGTAATGAATTTATGATGTCATGCTGAATCATGGTTGTTTTAAATAACAGATATTTATGGTCTTTTTCAAGTAACAGCAACACTTATGTTTCCTGACAGTTATATCAAAATTATTGATGCTTATTTACTTCATACTCTGAAGCTTTTTTTATACCATTGCACAGGTGCTGCCATAGTGTGTTGTGTTAGGTGGCGTCAGTAACTGTATTAGATCAGTAAATTCTTGTTTACTTTTTGGTTTAAAAGTGTCTTAATGACAGTCTAGAACTGTCTAAAATATGCAGTAATGTTAAGATGTCATCAACTAGAATTAAATGTGTGAGATAAGTGAATTAAAACCAGAAATGGTCTATTGATATACTGTTTCTGTATCAAAGTGTGTTGTGTTTATAGTAATTTGTTGTATATATATTGTTAAATTTCCTGTTATTGTTAAGTGCTTTATGGTACTTCATGTACAGTAAATCAGTCATAGTTTATTAGGTGGAATTGTGGTTATGTTATGAATAATGAAGTGTTTATAGTCTTGACTTCTTGGGCTTTAGCAAGTCAGCTGTTTGGTCACAAAGTATAAATTCAAGGAACACAATATGACTTTTACAGTTGTTATCCTAAATGCTTGATATGACATAATCCAGAATTTCAGCATGCTAACAGATCTTGGAAAAAATATTGCTGGTGGCTTATCAGCAGTGCAGAGGCTGGTTTCTTTTAGCTGATAGGTTATTAACTGAATATGCAGAATGTAACACATCACAGCATTTATAAAACTTAGAAATATATCATTGTACAGAATAAAAATATTTCTTTTAAAAATGTTCTGGTTTGATACAGGCAAGTCACCTGTGTCTCTTACAGAAATACATAAAATTAGAGACATAAATGATCTGGAGCATCATCTTTTTTTCCCATTTTTTTCTTTTCAGTGTGGCTGATCTGAAACATGCAATTCAAACAAAGTATAAGATTGCCATTCAGCACCAAGTACTGGTTGTCAATGGAGGAGAGTGTATGGCACCAGACAGAAGAGTGTGTAGTTACAGTGCTGGAACAGTAAGTGCATGCTGCATTCTTAGCCTAAACTTTCATTTATAGGGGAAGAGAAAGATTCATTACTAAGGAATTTTTAGGTATTTTTCCATAGTGTGTTGTTTGCTGGATTTCTTTGATTTGAGAAACAGGTGTTAATGTATTCAGTGTCTTAAGTGTAGATTTTAACTTGTTCTCAAGACACACTACCCACATGAGGAAATAATTGATGGTTCAACAGTAAGTTGCCTTTACTCAGTGGTTTCATTTCCTTTTTGAGTGTAGGACACCAACCCAATTTTTTTGTTCAACAAAGAAATGATCTTGTGTGAGCGTCCACCAGCTATCCCCAAAACCACGTTTTCAGCAGAGAATGAGATGGAATTGAAAGTAGAAGAATCTCTTATGATGCCTGCCGTGTTTCATACAGTAGCATCACGAACACAGCTTGCTGTGGTAAGTGGATTGTTACTGGATTTGCATATCAAAGGAAAGTATGTCAGAGGGAAAGCTTGATGTGAAATATGAAATAGTTTCTTCAAAAAAGGCAGTAAGAATGGTGTATTAATGATGATGTACTCTTCAGAGCCTTTGTCTCAGAGTTTCAAGGTAAATTTTGAAATGTGCTTGCTTCTTCAGCATATTCAGAGCCTCTTTCAAAACTGTGGTGTGATGCCTTTTGGATGTGTACATTTGGAGTATTTGCAAAACAAAAGTGATCAGGTTGCTTTGGACCATGCCTTAATGCACTGCCTTCTTTTCTGTGTCCTCAGTCTGCCTCAACCTGAAATGAGAAAAGTAACTTTGAAAGTGTTGTTAACTCAAACAGAAGATTAACACTATAATTTTTAAAAGCATCTTTCCAAGCTTCTGTTACATTTGTTGTCCAAAACAACTGATGAGGAATTAATGAAACTTAGCTTTTTCCCAAAATTCAAGTTGCTTATTACTGAGTTCTGCCTTTTAATTGCATATTGTATATATTTACTTGCAAACTGGTCAGAAGTCAAATTTGATTATTTCTGTGTTGTTTCAATAGGGAAAACTCAATCCCTGCAACATGGTCAGTAAGATACCAAGTGTACATGCAATAAAAAACAGCTGCGTGCTCAAGACACTGACATAATGCCTTCATTAGCTGGACTGATTATGTTTCTGTATTAAAAACTGATCTTGTTTTCTTCACAAATTTTACATTTAAATGGATTAAATTTTTCATATCTCTAAAGATTATTTAAGCTTCCAGGGGCTGGCAGCAGAACAGTTATGTGGAACACTTCACACAAAATGAATTGTTTTTTGTCTTGGTAATAAAATTTCTTAGTTTCAGTGACAACTGTAATGCAGTCAGGAAGAACATTTAGCGCTTGAAGTGGCTGGGGTTTAAATAGTATACAGCATAATTTAGAGAAAAGTGTTAACTGTTGCATGTAGGGCAGGGTTATTGGTTTGTTTCCCTCTCGGCATCCTGGCCTGTCAGGAGGGGGAAAGTTCTTCTGAATAATGTGAAATAATGTGACCTTGACATAATGTCTGATTTAAGGCAAGGATTGAGAGGCACTCTCTCCCCCACCTGTTGACAGTTAGAGCTGACTTTGTAAATCGGACTTTGAGTTATTAGGTATCTGTGAGTCATATGACTGTCATAGAGAAGAGGGGATATCAATGTGAATTCAGCTAAGGAGTAGGTGGTTTTAATTTGTGCTCTGAAGAGTGTGAGGGTTCTGATTTTACTGGCTAAAACAGAAAGTGCTTTAAAATCATTTTTTATGAAGTAATAAGAGAAGATTATAAAAGTAAGCAAGACTGATAGCTTCTAAATACTTCCTTTCGTTATGAAGGGGAAGCTGTAGTAATTGCTACAGTCTTTGTGTTTTGTTGAGAGTAATGGAAGTGAAAGGTAATGATACTCAGTCTCATGTTTCTCACTGTTGTTTTATCTGGTTTCTCTATTCTGTGCCCTGTTTTCTGCTCTTAGATTTGTAATTTGATTTTCAGTTTGGTAAAATTACTATACAGCAATGGAACATATTTAGTCCCTCTGGAGTTAGCTTTTTTTATTCCAAGGTTTTATAAAAAAATTTCCTATTTAGATTTGGAAAGAATTGTTGGTGCTGCCTAATCTTCCCCCTTTGAATCTAATGTTTGTATTAATATGCAGTTCATGCAAGTTTATTGCAGTGCTTGTATCTTTAAATATATTACTCAGATCTTTACTGTCTCATTCTGGTGGCAGGTCTATAATACTATTAATATTTAGCTACAGACTGAAAAGTTTATATAGAGACAGTGATCGTGAGTCGATTTGCAAGGCGAAAAGAAATCTTTCCATATTTAGTGTCACCTATTAGTAGTATTGCAGGAGTAGAGGGGATGAATTGTCTTTAAACATGGATCCAAGTAGACTGGAGGTACTGTTTTTAGCCTGCAGATTTATTTTCAGGAAGATGATTATTTGTTCCCCACTTTTGAGAGTTCTTCCATGCTTGTAAAATGATTATAGTGACAGTATTTGTTTACTCATGAAAAACTTGGAAATTTATTTAAAGATTAGATAGATAGGTAGTAAAATTCTTAAATCTGATGCACCTTTACAGCCACAGTTAATTTCATCCAGATTCATAGGCTCTGTGTTAGGCTGTGAAAATGAATTGAGTACTTCTCTGGGATGTCAAGGGACTGACAAATCCATCTTCTGTGATTGAAAATTAGTAAATAGTCTGTTGCGATTTTTAAATGTACCATGATGTGAAAACTGTATAAAGAAGTATTGCAGTATTGTACTGAAGTAGTTTTTCATGATGTCTGCTTGAAGATTATTAAACAGTAATTCAGAAGAAACTGAGGGAAGACTGGAATGTGGTTAGAGCATTAATCTTCTCCAAGGTTCACCATAAGCCTCTTGCCTGGGAGGAAGAAGGAACACAGAATATTAATCCTTCTCAAACTTAAGATCTGGGGAGAGTTAGAAAGGCTCTGAACCTCTGTGGTTGTGTGATTGATGGACCCAAAACCACGCTGAGAGTATTGTATGGGAGAGTTCCCTCAAAATTGACATGAAAAATCCAAGCTTTGTCTTTTTATTAATTCTGGAGAAACAGTAACCTGCTTTACCAGAAAAGCAGAATGGCAGTACTTGATGATGGAGATGTTTTTGCCCGTTGTAATTTTTTAGAGCATTTTAAATAATTAAATTTGATTAATTAATATTTACCACTAATACAGGTGCTAAGACATTATGATAATGCAATATGTAGTGGGAAAATAAAGGTTGCATTCTAAATTATTGCTCGTGAAAAGGTCTCACCTGCTTTTATCAACAAGAAGCAGTGATGTGTAAATATTAAAAGAATGGGAGAATATTTGATAGCTACTTGTTTTTATTTAATCTGGTATCTGCTCTGCCCAGAGACTATAGGATATGATCGTTAAAATCAGACTTGATATGAAGTTGCAAACATACAGTGATGTATGGACTCTAGTTTTTTTTCTTCTCAATAAAAGTAGTTCTAGAGTCTCCTTTAACAAGTACTTTTATGAATCCATGCCATTATGGCCTCTCCATCATTTTTTCTATTTCAATAATTGACCATTATTAACTTAAATTATGCTTTTTCTCTCTTTTTATTTTTCCTCCATAATCAGTTGTTACTACTCAGGTATAGTCATATATGACATGAAGTCATATTTTAGTTCATAGTGGAGGTCCTGGCACTCTTATGACCTGTTGCATTATGTATTTGTAGGATATAAGTATATGTAAAAGCAGCCATTTCTCTCCTCTCCCCCCCCCCCCCCAATTAACATTAATTTCTTTGAGCTAAATGTAGCCTTTTTTTAGATTTCCTTACTCCTAACCAAAAATTATTCCTCTGGGAATTTATCTTGTGTTTGGTTTTCTCTGGTACTGGGTTTGTCTTATCAAGATACATCCATTTTCTGTTTCTTTCTGTTTTCATAATTTTAACATATATTACAGATTTTCTTAAGTTCCTTTTCACTACCTGTGATCTTATTATGTAGAATTCACAGCATAAAGACTAGGTAGCTTTAAAGAAGCTGCATCTGTTTTGTTCCCTTGACTTGTTCCTTTACCATTTAAACTAAAATTCCTGCCACAGGTTTTGTCATTTGGAATACGATGTCTTCATTTCTATGTTTTTTTAAAAAGCTCGGTTAAATCAACTTTCTAAGCCTGCTTTCATTTTATGTCTTAGCATTCTAGTTTCTTCTGGGCTAAAAACTTATATATAAGGTGTCTCTGCCTGAAGGGTTCCAGGTTGGGTTTTTTCCCAATTAGCCCGGTCTCCCACCTTTCTTGCAGTTGAGCATTTCTTGCCTTGAATTGCAGTATGTGGACAATGAGGTGCATACAGTGTTTGCAGAAAGTTATGTGCACACCAGCTGAGAAGACAAGCTGTTCTCTACACAGTATGTTGTACAATAGTCTGTGTTGTGTAAATCTTGTGGTCTATTAACATGCCTGCTTAAAATGATTTCTGGAACTTAGCCTTTAGGAAAGGATTTTTTATTTTTTTATTTTTTTTTTTTTAATTTTTTTTGTGATCTAAGTGAAGTTCCCATGTCATTTGTCTGAGAAGGATATTGAACTTTTTATGAGTGGGTATGTTTCACATTTCATGGGATGCTGCTGCTGTCATGATCAAACTGTCAATTCCTGTCAGTTCTTCTTTGAGAAGTGGAAATGAGGATGAGAAACTGTGTGGTCATTTCATTTGGTTGTGTAAAACCATGTCTGTAGTCATAGTACATAGTCATAGATCATTCTCAGTTTAGTTTCAAACACTTCACATATTTAAGCCAAGAAGTATAGTCATGCTTCCTGAAAGCTGTGGCTCTACTATTTAGAGAAATGCTCTTTTCTACTTGAAAGTTGCTTTGAGACTCTCTGGAAAGAATTACTTTAAAATATTAATGTTCTTCAAGGTGTGTAGTGTTTGAAATAACCGTGTGGCCAAATTAATTTTGGTTAAATTATGCTGCCAATAGTCAGACACACTTCTGGCTCCTCCAAAGAAGTCCAGATTTCTGTGTAATTCAAATTAGTGATCAGTCTCAGTCTTTTAAAGTAATTGAGCAGGGTGAAGTAAAATGGGTTTAGTTTATCCTTAAGATCTAATGAAAGATTTAGTCTAAGATAGATCTTTCTAAATGCTACTCTAGCATTTTTTATTTTATCTTTGTAAGCAGAAGTGAAAGAGTTGGATATCTTTGAGTCAAGCTAGTGGAAGTTAACACTTACCTTGTACTGTGGTTTGACTGTGGTGGTTCATGTCACTTCTCAGTGTGTTTTTAATGATAAGTTCTTTCACTTGACTTCTCCAAACCTGCTTATAATATCAGAACTAGTGAAAACAGTACTGAAGAAAGTCATTAATCCGTGATTTGCAAGACTTACAAAACAATTCTTCATGTGCTGTGCTGGTGAAATAAGTACTTTCTAAGTAGGAAATAAGTCATGAACTGTGTGGACAAATATTCAAAGGATGTAGTCACCAAAAATAACCAATATTAAAGGAGAATGGAATAATCAGCCATCTACTGAAAGAAGAGAATTTGCCATGAAATATCAGTCTCTCTCACAGTGAAGTGTAACTACAAGATTCAAAAACTGAGATCTTGAAGTGTATCTTAATCTAGTAGGTTCATTGATGTTATTGCTGTGTATGTATTAGAGATAATGGTCTTGGTACTTTTGGTAAACAAGGTAACAGTTCCTTGTTGTGAAAGCATTTATCTGCTGTTACAGTGTATGAGTTTGTGGAATTTTACTTTTAAGAATCATTTTTATTGGTCTGAGGTTAATTTTTATGGTGATTGAAACCTGTAAGGAGTCCCTTTTACAAGGTTTCAGACACATGGCAATAGAGGACTTTGGTGGCTTATTTCCTTCCACCACAGGGTTCTAGAGAATGGAAAGAGCCCTGCATTTCCTGAAAACTTCTGTTATTTAGAGCTAAGTCCTAAGACCACTTAAGACAAACAAATCTTTGTCAGATTTTGCTCATTCAGATGAGCAGAATTATGACAGTGGGATGCAGAGACAGTCTTGAAATTGCTGAAAATGCAGTCTTTAAGTTGATCCTTAACACTTCACAAGTTAATTTCTGCTTTAGATAAAACTTACATTGTTGCTTCTACTGATTTTTGGTTGAAACCTAGAAAACTGAGTTAATTATAATCAGAAGAATCACCTAAATTTAAGTTGCGATTATCAAAGGAAATAATTCAACTAAACACTGTTACAACACCCAGCCAAAGATTAAATGCATTCTGGTGGCCTTGTGGATTTCTTGAAAAATTGGGTAGTGAAGATGTCTTTATTTGCTCTTCAACAACATAACAGCCTGTGGGGGTTAGTCTGTGTCTCGGTACTCATGTTCTTGTAGTGGTGCTCTTTTAGGTCCTCATTCCAATGGTGCAGTGAGGCAGCTGGTGTTCTAGATATGCTGCTGTAGCCCAGTAGGATGAATGTAGCCCTACAAGGCAACTGAAGTTAACTTTTGTGCTCTATGAACCATTGGGTGTCTGCCAGTAAGACTTGAGTGCATCTGTGAATAGTCAATGACAAAAGCAAGGCTGTTGTTAGGCAGGCTTCATTTTCTGTGCTGGAGCTGGCAACCTTACTGAGAAGCATTAAAACATATGTTGGATTGCAGGCCTTTATTTCTGTGCCTGATATAATTCAGTTTTTAGACTTTATTAATTTAAGAAAAGCTGCTTAATTCCTTCTTACATAGAGCCATATAGTTATATAAAATAAGTTGGTCTAGATCCTTTTAAAGTAGCCTGAGATCTCTCACAAAAATGTTGTCTATGGAGGTAGATAGCAGGTAGGAAGAACAAGCCACAACACCTGAAGGTCTATTTCAGAAGTGGTGGCTAGATAAAAAAAAAAGTATATTTGTGTAGCTTTTAATTTCATAACTTTAAAGAAAGTAGTTAAGTTACAGAGATACTCCAAAGAAAGCAAAACAACCTCTCTGCTTTGTTTTCTTGCTGCATGCTTTCACATTTTAAAAGCAGGATTGACTAAAAACAAATGAAATACTGATTTAACATAGTGTTCTTCTTGTATGCACTAGTATCTGCTTAGTATAGTCTGACTGAAACAGTTCTGGCATGTGGACAAATAGTTACTCCATGTGGTTTGACCTTCATTAGAACCATCTGTTTGGAACCTCCTGGATTCAAAGTAATACTCTTTACTATTTGAATGTAATGAGCTTATTTCATGATATGGCTTAAGAAACCAGCATCAAAAACAGTGCTGTGTTTCTGTGGATTCTAATGATGTTCAGGTTCATCCATGTTGACAGAATTCTTCTGTTTGCCTCCCACCACCTAGACAGAATTTCTTTGGCACATGTAAAAATAACTTTGAGAGGATGATAATACGTGATGCTGTTGTAATACCTTGCATATGTGCCCTGGAACATGTCTGTTCATTTGTACAATCTGATTTGTTGTCTGTTAGCATATGGGTAACTTTGAAAATGTGTTACTTGAAAGAAACTTAGCTAATGAATTTTGATCTCAGAGTTAGCTCAGAAAAAATATCTTTTGTCTCTTGAGAGACATAGTATGTCTCAATGCTTATGATTGAGATTATTTATGAATATTTATGATGGCTTTCGTAAGGGGATTTTTATTTTAATGTCCACATCTCCTGTGTATACATTAAGAAGCTGCAGCTCATCTGACAGTGAATACCCAGTTGAATACTTAGATGGCGCTGGGTTTTTTTTTTATGTAATAGTTCTTTTGGGCATGTATCTGTGTATATGAGAGATATATACATATATATATATATGAGGCACTTATTAGAATGTCCTTCTGTTACAAGGTTTCTGAGAAATTAACAAATACTAATTTGCTACTCTGGGAAATACTGTTCGCCCTTGCTTTTCTAGGAGCTAAGAAAAGCTTTTTTTCTTATTTTTCTGGGATAGGGGCTCCTTGTTTGGTCAAATTTGAGTAAATTGCTACAGGTTAGACTCTTAAATACAGTGTCAGTGCTGGTTTTCAGTTGTGTAACAAGTGATGTCAATTGTGAGGATTTTTTTTTTCTCCTTGTAACTTGTGTTTTGTGTTTGAAAGTGTTTTGCTGGAGAAACAAGCTTGTTAAAACTAAAATCTGGAACTGGCAACACTTAGGTTCTGAAAGGAGTATCAAAAGTGACATATAATAAAGCTTCATAGGGCAGCTCTAACTTGTAACTTTTGACTTCTGTTGTGAACACAATAAATAGATCTAGCTGAAAAAGCAGACATTGTCCACTAGTTAAGAGTATGTCTCAGGGTAGGAAGTTTGGTCATATGAAGCCTTATGCATACTTCAGTGTGTTAAACATTTGAGCTGCACTGTGCTGTGTTTGTCCAAGGGAAAATAGAACTGGCAAAAACCTCTGCTCAGGGCATTTAAAGAAACAGCTGAGTCCACTCTTTACTTTGCCTGGTTGGTACTCATTTGGAGGAACTCCATAAAAAGACTTTATGATTAGTTTTGATTTTGTAGGTGGCTTATGTTGTTTTAAATGGTTTGAAAGTATTGTGTGTTTTTGTATATGCTCTCACTTCTGGAACTGTGGCTTGTAGTGGTTTGGAGTAGTATGGTTCCTCATTTGGAGGAAGGCTGACTTCGAGAGAGAATAATTTTTGTGAGTTGAGAGTAAAAGTGTACATTTCCAGGATGTACATTAGAATGCAGCAGAGACATTCAGTTACCTTTTCAGCTTCATATTCTTGGTATATTTTTTTAGTATATCTTAGGGTAAAATAGTCTGTTCTTTTGGTTCTCAATATGATAACTGAGGAAGCGGTAATTCTGGTTTTTTTATATATTGTGCAATTTACCTTTGAATAACTTGTATACAAAGTAAATTTAAGACAGTAAAAAAATATTCAAACGTTCAAGTCAATATGACATTAGTCAGCTTATGTACATTTAAATTGTATAGTCAAACTGGGAATCTGGAGTCTGGAGAAATTGACTTGCAGATTTCAGCATTGTCTGGGTATAATTCCTGTTGTGTTATTGGTTGATTTTTGACTTAGGAAGCAAGAGTTCCTGCAGCAATTAAAATAACCATTCATTTCAAACAGGAAATCATCATTCTCACATGCACAGGAAACTGCCAAAGTTCAGAAAACAAAAAGAGAAGTACTAGCTTTACTACAAAGTGATAGGAACTCGTAATAACAGCTTCAGATTTTGTTGGAGTTGCATATATAACTACTTTGAATATTCATTGTTCATCTGCTGATGGTTTAGCTATCAGTGATTTGAGGGATGGTAGAATTTTGCCATGCTGCTTGAAACAAGGCTTGGACTTCTGAAATAGGGAGGATGATCATAACTTTCAGGTTTTGTCCATATGAATTGTGAAATGTTTGTTTAAAATGCTGTGTAATTTTGTGGTTTATTTCAGAATGTAAATGATGTTGGTCCCTAAATTTTTTTTGAGTGTGCATATGTGCTGCTAACCATGTGTTCAGCAGCAAATGTATTCTGAAATATACGGATGTGTTAGTTTTTAACACTGCTTTCTCACTGTATTTTGTATAACTTGTTTTTCCATGCATGGTTTTCTCACATGTATGATAGCACAGGAGATTTGTGTTCAGTCCTGGTTTAACAGCATGCTCAACCTGCAAAACCTTTTTCTAGGTTAGATTGATACTAAAATACAGGTATGCGCAGGAAAGTACTTTCCAAGGAGTCTGTTACTGGTGTTTTGAGGTGAAGGATTTATTTTATGACTTTTTTATTACTTCTTGATATTTTAGTAGGCCCTTTGAAAGGAACAGCCTTTTTCTTAAATTCCTAAACTTAAAATATTTTCTCTTCCTACTAGTTGAAACTTTGGAATTGAATGTAATAGTCATTGCTGTTAGTACAGTTTTATTAAGATCTGGTAATTGCCATGTGTAGATCTGTGTTTTAACTTTGCCAAGTGAGGTGGTAAATTCTCACCCTCTTACGGCAGTCAAATGCCTCTGTGTCATCCAGTATTTTAACAAAAAACTTGCACATTGGTTTGCAGATGCCAAGTTTCAGGGTAAGTTTTAGAGTTTTGTGGACACTGCTCCTTGCCATGTTGCATCTGGTTTATTAATCAATGAAAGGCTTAAATTATTTACCCTCCTGTTTCCTCGTGCATCTCTTCTTGCACCTGATGCATCTGTGCTTTTTGCAGACTGTTTGAGCATTTTATTGTCTTGTTCTGAGCTTCTGCTTGGCTCGTCAAAAGTGTTCTCCTATTGGACCTTGATTGCCAAGTTTTTTTATCACATTATTAGTACAAAGGTTATTATTCATGTGGGTGTGCTCTGAATATTTTATATTATCAGCATTTAATTAATTCTGTAAGGTGGTTTTGGAACTACAGTTTTCATCTCAGTTTTGAAGGTGCTTCTCAGTAAATACTACATTTTTGTCATCTAATTAACTTTGTTTATTCTTAAATTTAAAAAAAATGTTACCTTTTATGAAGTTTTGAGGTATACAACTTTTTAGGTGTCTAAATTTCCTACTTTTATGTTGCTATCTTCAATATATTTACAACAATAGCCTGATGTGTATTTTGTTGATTGTTTTTTCAGGAAATGTATGAGGTTGCCAAGAAGCTTTGCTCCTTTTGCGAAGGTCTTGTACATGATGAACATCTTCAGCATCAAGGCTGGGCTGCCATAATGGCCAACTTGGAAGATTGTACATACTCTTACCAAAAGCTGCTTTTCAAGTTTGAAAATGTGTATTCAAGCTATTTGCAGTCCATAGATGATATCAAATTGAAACTTACACAGTAGGTTTCCTATTAAATTCATTCTCCATCTCCAAATTTACTATATTTAAAATGTAGAGGTTTTTTTTAGTCTTTTATGTCTGGTGTTTATTCTGATTAACCCTGCATGTATTTGTTAGATTATGTGTCATGGAGTACATTCTTTTTGTTCTATGCTAGTGTCTTTTTTAACTGACATTTTTCCTTGTATTTGTCAGCACAAAGAAACCTGTAATGAATTATGTGGAAGATAAGCTCGTTAATGAGCAGCTGCTTAAGAGCTGGAGTTATTCCAAATGTGCACTACAAAAAGCTGGATAATAAATTTAGACATTAGCATTTTTGAATACTTATTTACACTTTTGAATTAATTGTTTTATAATAACTTGAATGGATATTTAGAATTGCAATCTGTGTTGAAAGTATGAAGTCGTAACAAACTTTGAGTGAATTGGTATACCTTTAAAAGTGATGAGGGACATGTATGTAGATATATATATATATATAATGTGTGTGTGTCTGTACTTGTGTCCTGCAGACTCTGGGTATTACTTCAAAGAAAATCCTTTACATCTTTGTAACCACTGTAGTATTATGGTATTTCCATGAGTCCTTTGCTTAATAGAATGTAAATGGATATTGGATCCTTAAAAAAATAAACCATAAATATGTTTTGTCTTAAAAAACAAAAAAAAGTTGAGGTTCATAGCTTTTGCCAAATATAAACTATTCAAACAATCAAAAAGTAGCCAGAGAACACTCAAACCTTTGAGAATAAGTGTTGATATCCATGCAGATAGGAAACATAAGTCCCAGTTGTGCATTTAAACAAAGAGGTTAAGTGGGTGTCTCTCAGTTTATCGAACTGTCCTTTTTTTCATTCACTGTAAGCTTGGAAGTGTAGATGTCATATTTGTCAGTGGAAGAGAGCAAAAACTCTTGACTTCTTTAGCTGTCCTTCCATGATGTTGTTATTCAGCATTGAAGTTTTCAAGGATAGTTGCACAATAATTTTGAAATCTGCTTCAATTCAAAAATGGATAGGAGTTCATATTGTGGGTGACTTGTCTAAAATTTCGTGTCATGTTGGCTTCTAGATACTGATGGTTTTTTTCTTTCCACTTTTTAAAAAAAGCTTGGGTTCTGCTGTTTCTATCATGGCCAAGATACCACTGCTGGAGTGCCTAACAAGACATAGTTACAGAGAGTGTTTAGGAAGACTGGAGTCTTCACCTGAATATGGAGGAACAGAAAGTGAAGAAACTGAGGATGGGAAATCTGCTGAATTGGTGCTTTATCCTGATGTATCTAAAGTGAACAGTAAATCAATGCTAGCATCATTTTGCAAGTCAGTTGAACATTCAGCTTTGGAAGGCACAGATCCTGAAAATGTAAAAGATGATAAGGAATCTGGTCAAAGTGCTACTGTCCAGGACAATGAAATGTCAGTAGAATTGAAAGATGATCAGCCTTCCTTCAATGTGTCTTTGTTAGACTGGATAAATGTTCAAGATAGACCTAATGATGTTGAATCCCTGGTCAGAAAATGCTTTGATTCCATGAGCAGGGTAAGTTAATATTTATTTTTTTTTAATCAAATTGCATTGCATTGAATGCTGCTGCTTTTTTTTTTCCCAGATGCAGGTGCTTTTGAAGTGACTGACTCAACTCTTTTGTAACTTGTTTCTTGGATAACTTTCTGAATGAAAGCTGACGCAGAGACTGGGGAGGGATAAGTGTCAGAAATGTGTTTTACGAGTTTGAATGTTAAGAATTTTATCTTTAGGAAGATGAATAATTTTATGAATGTTTGTTATCTTCCTTATTTTTCAAATGGCCATTTCTTTTGGAAAGCCAAAAGCTTCTTGTAGCGTGTAAGCAAAGTGCCACTACTATTATTCCTTTGTCTTTTTCATAGAAACTGTATTTATAATAAAAATAAAGCTTTTCCTGGACCAGATTTAATGCTCTTTGAGTTCAAAATAGTTAAGCCTTTATTAAATATAGAAAAAAAATTACATGTTTAATTGGGATAAATTTATATTCTATATCTCTGCATTCTCTTTATTAGCTGATACTGGGGTGCTCAGAAGGACACGGTTGGTCAGTCTGTATTTCTGCTGCTGAAAGAATACGACAGTGCTCACTTTCAAAATTAATATTTTAATCAGTGAGCATTATAACCTTTTAAAAGTATTTTGCCTATAATTTTCCTTCTCTCTTTGCTTTCACTGTAGCTGATATTTCTCACATTGTCTAGCCTTGTTTGCATAGCTGCAATATATTACTACAACGCAACATACCTTGAATAAAGAAAACAATTTCTATTGTCTTTGACACTATTTCCTCTGTAAGGTAGGACTGGAATACTGAATCAGTGATTTCTAAAACCCATTTGTGTAGGGAACATCATGGTGTGGTCAGTTCTATACATTGATATTTTGAGTCAGTCTGAAAATTAGTGGGAGAATTTGGCTTAATTTTAAGGATTGTAGTAGTATAGACAAGGCTAAGGAAAAAATTGGACATGACAAGTTGGTTTTTTTTCTTCAGCAAAAAAACAAGAGTTGATTTTGTCTGTAAAAGACTTTTGATTGGCTGGAGTCTGAGACAGTCCTCTGTCCTTTTTGTTCAGTAACGCTATGAGGTATTTTTTACTCTTTTAAAGCAAGAATAACAGAACCCACTAGATGGGTTGTGAGACAATAAATTCAGTTTCTACGAAATATGAAAAGAACACAAATGTAGTATGTTTTAAAAATCAGTGTTTGAAGAGATGGACATTAAAAATTGCTTCCAAATAAGTTATAGAGATCCAAAAGACACAAAATGCAAAGAATACTTTAAGTATGTACTCTACTTTTTTGATCAGCTTGTAGTCTTACCTCACATATATCATGTTTTAGAGGCACTGTCTTGTACTTGTCTTTTCTGTCCTCTTCTTACCTAAGGTTAGGCAGAAATCCTTTATTTCAACAATTGTAATTGTCTTGTAACTGCAGTCAATTTGTATGAGAAAAAATTGTGATTGAACCTGCAAAAAATGCAGTTTCTTTTTGTATTCTTGGCATAAACAGAATTGGCAGGTAGGGAAAGTGCTTCAATCAAGAGTATTCTGGCCACCAACACAGCAGTTGTGATTGATCTGTCCTGATCCATTTTGGTTCACAAAAAAAAACAACAGCTTTGAAATAATGTGTTCCTGATTCTACTTAGGAAAACATTAATTTACTCTGTTTTGATAGCAGCACAAAGGATTGAATCTTTGCTTACCATTGACTTAGAATTAGTTGAAAACAGAAGCTGAAGAGGAAAAGGAAATTGTAAATAAATACCTTGCAACATTCTTTTTCTTTTCATATTCATTTGAGGTGACACTTCAATATAAAAACCCTAAAATAATAGAATAAAATGGCACTAACTTTTTAAAATTGTTCTGCCTGCATTCTCCCTATGTACTTCTTGGGAATATGAACCATACAAATGGCTTGTGATAGCAATTCTTATTTCAAAAACTGAATTCAGGTAAGATTTTCCTGAAAGCTTAAAGCATCGGAGTAAGATTTCAAAGAGTAAAGTTTATACATTTGGGACTGGTAGTCTTGACATAACTGGTGTGTTGCACAGAGTGGTGCTAAGTTTGTGATGGTTCTAGTCTCTAGATGTTTCTACAAAATGTCACTTCTAATTACAGAAACCTTGGCTGCAGTAAAAGCACTGGGTAAGTAGGAGCCAAACAGATATTTTTGTTAAGTGCTGTTGTAGCCACTTAAATAAGAGGATAGAAATGGAAGATACTTTCAAATGATGAAAAGAGCAGTATTACCTGCCAGTGAAAGTAGAGCTGGATGCTGTAGATGCAGTTAAATTAAACATGGGATGAAAGTGTAGATGGAGGAAATAGGTAAGAAAAGAATGAGAGGAGTAGCCATTCTTTGTAAAAAGAGATAAAACACTATTAGTTTAAGAAGGTAAAAAGAGAAAAAACCCACCATATTGTTTTTTAGTATTTTGTTAAGAAACTCTTCTGGATGCTGCAGTGGATTAATTTAGGGTGCCTTGGGGAGTAATCTTGAATAGGATGGTAGTGAAAATTGTCCTGTAAAATGGATCTGGTTAAATACTTTTGTTAATGTTTCTTGAAGACGGACAGGTGACTTAAGACCAATATTGATAAGACATAACATATGAAAAACTAACCTTTGTTTTCAGAGAATTTGGTTGTATTTTGTCACATTAATAACGGCAGTAATGGTTTATTCTAAGGAGTTCTGGGCTAATTACTAGGTTTTGGTACATTCTCATTAAGTTTTTGGTTGGCATTTTGTTTGAAATAAATTGACGACCTATTCTTTATAGTTGCTCCTTAATTTTTAATGTTCCTCCTCTCCAGATTTCTCTCTCTGCCCACCCACACCCCTGAGGGGGTTGTTTCCAGAATGAAGTGCTGTGTGTGAAACTTAAATAGTAGATTGAGGGGAGAATACACTTTCACTTATGCTACTATTGAGTCAAATAAGTGCTTCTTTTTGAGGATGGGGATTGATTTGTGTGCTCTGGAAGAGGCATAAACCCTGCATGTTGATGAAAGAGGCCAGTGCTGTGATAGCCAGTGTGACCTCACAAATAGCATTCTTTTCAGTGGTTTCTCTTGTAAGAGATGGCATACCATAACCATTTTGGATAAGTTTGGGCAAACTGGTTCATCGACTGCTAGCACCTAATGATTTTTACTGTATGCTTAGCTAATGTATTTCAGGTTTACGCTAAACTGGGACCTTCACAAGAAGTAACAATTACTTATGTTGTTCCTAGAACTCTTACATTAATTTACTACTCTTACAATGAAGTTTGAAGAGTCACCCTTAGTATCTGTGGACATTTCTTAATGTTTCAAATGCTTCTTTTTTTCTGGATAATGGTGTGTGAAGGAATATAATGCAATAACTTTTAAAATGTGTTTCTGTTAGGAAAAAAAACCCTCTAGCTAAAAGTATGACAGATAAACTATTTTTCCATGGAGTCTTTTTAAGTTGCTTAGAAATGATCTTCTTTTTCAAACAGTAGATTAAAACACTCATTTGGTGGGAAAAGGTTCTTGCAGCTTTTTCTGACTACCCTCCCTTCTGTTCTTTCCATTGAGCCACATTCATGATTGGTTTTGATTGTAGCTTATGGACTCTGTCACAGGTCAGACTGTCCATTAGCTATAAAGTGCCTCTTCCCCCTGCATCTCGCCTTGTCCATTTAACCAGTGTCCCTTCCCCTTATAAGGACCCAGATTGCTGTGGTGGTCTGGTTGGAATACTTCAGAAAAATTCATGCTGTGATACAGAATCCACAGACTCATTTACTCAGAATTCTGAAACAGATGATAGATGTAGTCATAGATTAGATTTAAAAAAAAAAGAAAATGTTGAGGTTAAAAAACCTCATTTAGCTAACTTAAATCACCTTTCAGTGCATCAACTACTAATAAATTTCTTTTTTTAGCTTGATCCACGGATCATCCAACCCTTTCTGGCAGAATGTCGCCAAACTATCGCCAAACTAGATAATCAGAATATGAAGGCTATTAAAGGTCTTGAGGATCGACTCTATGCATTGGACCAGATGATAGCAAGCTGCAGCAGACTGGTGAATGAACAAAAAGAACTTGCTCAGGTAATACACAGTTATGTGTGCAGCATTGGAGGGCGGAAGGTTTTTGATATGTGTATGCTATTAAAGTTACAATGAAGCAATTGCATGTCTATATGCAAAATAGTTTCCAACATATCACACTGGGGTTCGTCAGTAAGGTGCTATTTCTTCATAATTTGACAATTAAATTTTGGCAGTTTTTGCATCTTGTCATGTTTTCACATGGTTTAAAGCTACAGCTAGAAAATCAGAACTTTAGTTAGAGATACAGAATAAGAGTTAAATAGATCAATTTTAATTTTGAAGGGAAATATTAAGTCCTTGGTAATTTATCACTCAGTGATATAGGATCAGAGAATAGGTTAATGGTTGATCATCAGTATTGTAGTAATGAGAAAAAGTAGTATGCCTTCACTGGACAGTGTCATTTTAAGTGATAAGAAATTCAGTTAAAGACTATTTTAAGTATAAAATATGTAGCTCTTATTTTTAACAAACACTCCAGTATCATATGGAAGTTATTTTATTAAATCCAGTTTCTGTAAAGAGCTTCAGGTAAGTTTATAATTAGGATTATCCTTAATGTCTTATTTGCTACTGAAAGTAAATAAAAGTCTATTTGGCAATACATGATGGTGTTCAGATTTTCATCATGACCTTGGAGTTGGGACTCTGAAAAAAGATATGATTTTCTTACTCCTGCTTCTACACTGATATATTATTAGTAGGAATAAATGAACAATCTTGCCTCCCTATTTTGAAGGGAGTTAGAGGGCCCTTTTGAGGAGGGCAGTGCTGGGCTGAGAGTTGTGTCGGCCCATGTTCCCTGTTGCATCTGTGGTCTGGTATGTAAAGGTGGATACAACCAGTACTTCTGGCAGCACTGTTCAAAAGTAGAGCCTGTCTCCAGATAAATTCAATGAGTAAATTTAGAAGCAAGTTTGTGCTAAAGCAGTCTTGTGGTGTTTATACCGTAGGCCAGTGCTAAACCCAAGTGAATTTAGCATGATGGCTAAGCTGGTTTTCCCATCCCTATGCTTGGTTGCCCTATACTGGGAGTGGTGCTTGTAGCTATTTTTGCCTTAACTTGGATGAAGAGCCTACCTCAAGTTTATGAATGGCACTCTGGAGTGAGAAGCCTAGCAGTCAGTTGGAAAGAGACTTTGTCATCTTGTTTAAATGCTACTGTAAATTTAGAATTTGTACCTTTTCAAGACTTGGCAGAGACTTAAACTTTCAAATCTTCATCCTTGCCATTCATTTCTTTTTATAAATTGTCTCTTGCTTTACTTATGTAAGTAAATTTGATGTAAGGGTACATTCTGCATGCAAATAAGGTGTGTGGCTCTTGATCTTGGTGCTTGAGAAGAATTAGTTTCATTTGTGAATTTCTTTATGCAAGAAATACAAATTCTTCAGCCCACATCAGTATTGAACATGCTCTAAGTTGATGTTAAATCTTGCAATTGCCAGAAATTAAGATGGTTAGCAGAAGTTAGAATGATGGTTGATCCCCTCCATCCTAGTAATTATGTTTCTGTTGCACTGCATTTTGTGGTCTTTCACTGCTGTTGGTTAGTTGGGTAAAGTTCTGTTAGGGTTGTGTTGGTAACTATTTGGGAGTGAAATATGGAACAAAATTGATTTGGACTAGACTACAGAATGGAAAGAAAGCAACTTTGACAATTGCTTTCTTCATGTATTATTCTGTTATATTTCACAATGGTTACAGTAAGTTTGTTAAAATTCTTGCATTCTTAAAGAAGATGTATCACTTTCATGCCTTTTGATTGTCACAAAGCTTGTGTAACAAGTGTTTCTCTTCCTCTAGGGATTTTTGGCTAATCAGAAGAGAGCTGAGAACTTGAAAGATCCTTCTGTGCTGCCTGATTTGTGTTTGAGTCATGCAAATCAGCTGATGATTATGTTAACTAATCACAGAAAACTATTAGATATTAAACAGAAATGTACCACTGCCAAACAGGAGCTTGCAAATAATCTGCAAGTCAGACTGAAGTAAGCTAACTTTTCAGCTTTATATATTCAGCTTTTATTACTTCCACTTGCAGCAAAGCTGTTTAGGGAACATGTCTTAAGGAAAACATTAGTATAAAAATATCTGGAGTGCGTATCTTGTAGTGTCTCTGTTGGTATATATTTCTGATTGCTTAATGTTGACTTGTTTGTATTTTTTGTTTCATTTTTGCTTCACTTCTGTGAATAAAAGTAATTTTATGTTTTTTATTAGTTGTGGGATATACTTTCACTGTAAGTCTTCTCTAGGGGCAAAGTTGCTGTCATGTTTCTCCTCAAGCATACCAGTTCATTACCACCTCAGTAGTTATCCTGTGGTTTAATTGTATTGGTGTCTGTGCTTGAAATTTGTCTATTGATTGTATGATTAAGGGATTTGAAGATATGGTTACAAGATTTGAGAATTTATTACAGGGCCTGTTTGCTTGCAGTGCATGAGTGCATTGTGTGAACTTCCCAAACAGTGTTGTGTTCTTATTTCTTTGACAGTACTCCAACCTTTAATATGTCTTGCTAAAGCTTTTCAGTAAGCATTTTTAAGATTTATAAAGAAAAAGTAATAATTTTTTTTCTCAGTATATATCAGCTTTTTTGAATTCTACTGGAGAAAGTTGCATTATTACTACTCCTAAGGTTATTTTTGCTAAGAACTTGTCAAAAGCAATTATTAACTTAACTGAAATAGAGGTAGATGTTAATTTTGGATTACTGATGTGGATATTCTGTTGTGAGAAATTAATAGGAAACTGCTGGGTGACTACTGAGTTCTGAATAGCTTGGTACTTTCAGTTAGCCTGTTGTTGTCCCATGTGAAATGATGTCATTGTTCATTTCATCCAGACATGTTGCTAATCTAATTTAAACTAAAAAAACCCTCAGACAACTAAGATGTGATCTTCTAAAGTGTAATCTACTTTTGTAGGTGGTGTTGTTTTGTGATGCTTCATGCTGACCAAGATGGAGAGAAACTACAAGCACTGCTTCGTCTTGTAACAGAGCTCCTAGAAAGGGTCAAAGTTGTAGAGGCTCTCAGCACTGTTCCTCAGATGTACTGTTTAGCTGTTGTTGAGGTTGTGAGGAGAAAAATGTTTATAAAACACTACAGGGAGGTAAGTAAATAAAACTTTGAGACCAAACCTTTGTATCAGCATATGAATTAACAACTAACTACTTATCTTCCCCTTTCACAGTGGGCAGGTGCTTTAATAAAAGATGGGAAACATCTGTATGAAGCTGAAAAGGCAAAAAGGGAATCTTTTGGTAAACTCTTTAGTAAGTACTTTCCCTTTGTGAAGTTGAATTGTGTTACAGTGTATCTCTTGTTTTTGTAGTTAAAATAATTTTCATCATATTCTAATTTCAATACCTGAAAATTTTCTTTTACTTAAATAGGAAGTGCATGCTGGTCCTATTACAAAGAAAATATTTTTCTATTAATCAAATCAATTAACTATTTCATGCAGATTATCCAGAATAATGTGAAAGTTGTGATTAATGGTTGTGAAAGATTTCTCATTTTCACATTTAAATGCAGTTTGTGCTTAAACATGCCTTGTGAGCTCTATTATTCTTTTAAAGAACACTTCTAAAACTGTTACTGAGTATTTGGGTACTGCTATGACTTCCTCTGTACTATTCCAGAAAAATCCAAGAACTAAGACCCATGTCTAAAAAACTAGACCAGAAGTTTAAAAAAAAAATAAGTAAAAATAAAGATTCTGTTAAAAGAATTTTGATTACTTTTTGTGCAGTGCAAATTATGTTCTGATGGACAGCTAAAATAAGAAAATTGAGTGAAAGTTTATAAAACATTTTTGGAAAGGTGAGGAGGAAGATTACAGTGAAAATTTTGAAAATATGTTGAGGCTTCTGCCTGTGTGAACATTAAGCAAAAAGAGGCTTCCATGGAGGGAGCTCTTCTTGAATGGTGGCTTTTGCCTGATGTTCTGTGGTCATTTGCAATTTTATGTAGTCATCAATATAAGTAGTAATGCTTCCAAATGTAGTTCAGCTATTAAACTGCAGTAACTTTAGATTTCTCTTGAGAAGTTGCATTTCTTCCTTTAAATAAGTTGTTTTGTTTTTTTCTTCAGGGAAGTCTTTTCTAAGGAATCGTTTGTTTAGAGGACTTGACTCCTGGCCTCCATCCTTTTGTGTATGTACTCATGTCTTCGGGTTTTATTTAATTTCTATATAGTTTCATAAATTAAAAACCTGGGCTTAATTCATTGAAGCTATATGCCTTTCCCATTGCTGTGACACAGATGAAAAACCTGGGAGGTAGTGTTCTCTGCCATTTCAAGTGACCTATATTAACATTGGTTTGTAACTTGCAATGCAGTGAGAGACGAAATGTCAGCTCTCTTTTTAGCAGTCCTTTTTTAGTCTGTGGTATTGAAAAAAAAATTACTCTTAATGGTCAGAAAAAAAGAAGTCAGGAGGAATAATTTGATCATCTAATTGTCTTGTGAATGATAGAGCAATAAAATTAATTGGATGGTAAAAGCAAGTAAAAGTTTTCCATGTAATCACTGGATGAGCGCAAAAAGCATTTTTGCTTCTTAATTGGCTGAGAACATGAGGGCATTGTAATTAGGCATTGCCTGTTAGCTTTGATTTCATACAGCTTGGTTACTTGAAGTAAGCTAACTCCCTGATTCTAATGTTGCCATCTCACTTTGCCTTTTTAACCTTTCCAGCTTCTCCTTTGCAGCTTTATTTTTTATTTTTTATTTAAAGGATACTTGGAAGATAAGAATGCTACTCATTTCAATGTTTTAAATACTGAACTGAATTAATGCTTATATGTATAGCAGCACAATAAATAAAGCTTCAATGCCATCTCTTACCCCTTAACTGCTAAACACATCCATAATGTTTATGAAGGTTGGTAATAGGGAGGAAGTTGGACTAGATGCTCATTGTAGGTCCCTTTCAATTGGAATATTCTATTCCACTGCTGCCCAAGCACTATGGATAGTTAATCATTACAGATGCAAGGGTTTTTTTAGAGGCACAGGACCAGACATGGTTTCTTAAAAATTCAAAATCTTTTGAGTGAGAGATCAGTTGACTGCTAACTTTTCTGTGGTATTTATTAAACTCTTTTTAATCCTTCTTTAGTAATGTGATACTTTACAGCAATGTGTAAATCGGTATCTTCTTTACAGACACGAAAACCTCGCAGATTTGACAGTGAGCTTCCAGATATCTCGTTGAGTGACTTGCAGTTTTTGCAGTCTTTCTGTCCTTCAGAAGTACAGCCATTACTCAGGTAAGGCACCTTCTTACACTTTGTGTGTCACAGTAACAGCTTTCCCATGGATCCCATCCCCATCAGTTTTCCACCCCCTTAGGTCATCTTCCATAAAGAACAAACAAGGATATTTTCTGATCTGTTACCATTCTTTAGCAGTGATGTTCACTGATTTAATGCAGATACATATGTACTCGAGCTCTGATGATTTGAATGTATCTATTCTGGATTGAGATGTAAAGGATTTTGATCAGAGCTAAAAAGAAAAAAAATTGCCATAAGCTTTAAACTGAAATAAACTCATAACTATGTTTGGTCAGATCAGAATGAGATTTTATTCTTTTTTCTTTTGTTCTTTGTTGTGCGGTGTTTTGGAGGAAATAAAATAAATGTATTTAGCTCAGCATGAGATCATAGAGATCTTCTATATTCAATTACTACTTTTTCTCCAATTTTATTAAACTGATTTTGCTAAAAAGTGTATTCTCTTAAGCGCCTCTGCTGTCTATGGCAAGCCATCATTTTGAGAAGTTCTATTTCTATGTTTCTTACTTCCCAACAATGAGGCAGACATACATATGTAGACAAGACAACTACTGGTTTGTCACACAAGCAATTTACAGGATTAGTTCCTTATCTAGAACTTGGGAGATACCTTTGTGAAAAAGATGACTGTCATTGTGACTTTCCAAACTCAGCAATCAAGGTGAAGAAATTCCAACCAAGATAATGGGCCAGAAAAGGGCAGTAGTAAGTTCTGTGTGAGACACTTCTGCCTAGGAGGAGATCTACCAGTATGACCAGAGTCAGATGTATGTATTATCATCTTCTTCCTCAGAGAGACCTGCAGTTAGAGATTTGAGATTTGCTGTGATTTCTCTTTTTGTTGTTATTTTTCTTTTGTTTGATGGGGATTTTGGGGTTTTTTCTAAGCCCCAAGGCAGAGTCTGACGAAGTTGGGATTGCATTTACAAAGGTAAATGCGAGAGGAAAATGCTTGACTGCCATCTGTCGGGTTCACCAACAGTGTCAGCCCAATACCTGTTACTGATCCATAAGGCAGGAGTTCAGTTCACTGCTTTTTTTCTCCTGTGTTTTGGACTGGCATTCTTTTTTCATTCTTTTTCATTCAGGACTCCTGACTATCTTTATAGTGGTGTTGATGGAGCTAACAAGTGTAGTGAGCTTAGTCAGCTTGACAGTGGATTTGCCATAGGTCATTTTACAGCTGCTATACCCTTTTAATTTCTCATTTTGCTCCTTGACTTGCTTCTCATTAATTTTGTGGGGAAAAAAAGTGCAACTTTAGGATCTTATTCCTAATGTTTGCCTGACTTTTAAATTTGTGAGAATTTTACAACCTTCCTGGAAGTTTATACTGAGTTGGGAAAGAATTTTACCCTGCTATTGTCAAAAAAAATCAATCCCTGACTTAGATGTTTTAGTTGGTTTGAACTGTAGTGACATAGCTTTCCACTTGGTGGCAATAGAGGTGGGATTATGTCATTCTTTCTGGTTTCTGGGCTCAGGATTGCATTTGCTGAGAAATACAGAGGATAGTGGTGAACTTGCAACTCAAGTGAGCAAAAGCTGTCACAGAGCTTGGGTAGATGCTGATCTTCAGAAGGAACTTGAGAGCAGTACTTTCTTCGGTGTTTTCATTTAACATGTAAAGAACAAGCAATAAGCGAAGTCCTTTTCTATCAGCATTGAACCTCTCAGAGGCATAATTAAAATGAAGATGTTTTAATTTACTTACAGTGCTTCAGTCTTCTGACATTGTGTTTGAGCAGTTATTGAAATCTTAATTCTGCAAAAATAAACTCAAAGCTACTTGCCCTATATATTGAATAGAGAATGCAGAATACATTGAAGTGTAATCTGCTTTTACTATATTGTTAGTCTAAATGAACTCTTCCTTTGTGTTTTCAGCTTATCTTGAAACACTTGAAATGTGATCACGACACATTAATCAGTTGTTTAATTTAGGTTACCTATCATGAAAATAAAATAGTAGAGAATTAATTGCTTCTTCAAAGGAAGAGCTGGGTTGGAGAGAATCCAGTTGGAGACAAAATATAGTCATTTGCAAACACAAGTGCTTCAATTCAATCTAATCACTTCTGTTACTGTCATCAGAACTCTTGGTACTACTGGCAGATGCTTGCCTTGGGAGGAAAGACTAGAATTATTTCCTCATCACTGTGTTTAATTTTATTAACTCCTTAAAAGTGCCTAAGTTTTTAATTTGAAACAAAAATTTAGAGCAGGGGGTCTTAGTAGACTTTTTTCCATATAAAATAGATGAAATTAAGAAAGTAAAGACCTTATACAGAGGGAAGCTTAGTGTTGTTGAAATATACATAATAATTTAATAGATTGGAGCATTAAACTAACAGTGTGAAAAAAATTCTGTACTGTTTTTAAGGGTTCCCATACTTTGTGACTTTGAACCTCTTCACCAGCATGTACGTGCTCTACATAACCTGGTCAAGGCAGCACAGAGTTTGGATGAAATGTCACAAACCATTACAGACCTGCTGAATGAACAAAAGGTATTTTTACTTTTCTTTATCAAGAAAAAGAGACTATTATATTTTAAATAGTGGAATATTTTCATAGTATTGTTTTTGTTTTTCCTGATATAAAGATGAATTAACTGCATAAACTTCCTTTGTAATCATGAACTAGTAAATATTGAGAATATTTAACAGATGTTAGTATTCCACACAAGTTGTAGAAGTAGAATTGCACTGTTTATATTTTTTTTCCGTCATTTGCAAATCTGTCTGCAGAATGTGTGCATTCTGCCTTCATTACTTTAGTTTGTTTTCAGTGAATTTGTTACTTCTCTAGATTTCTGCATTGTTTCTTAGGTCCTTTTGGCACAAACAGTTAAGGAGATTTTAGGGCTTTGGTTCACTGTTGTGCAGTCCTTTTCTTTGAATATAGAAGGAACAGATGGTGAAAAGATTTCTTCCTAGTTTCACTCTGCCTGTCAAAAAGATTCCTTCCCCTAGAAACTGTGCTTCTGCCAATCACTTTTGCTTCTGTGTATTGCAGCCTCTAACTTTCATACACCCAATAGGTTCCCTTTAGCTTCTGACTGTGGCCTCTCTCAGGGAAACACTGGGTAAATTTAGCAATGCTTAAGATTTTTTTGTGAAGTTGACTGCTTCAAACTGTGTTTCTTTCGCTGTAGAAAATCAGTAGGTTTTTTCAGGGGCTGTGTTACTGTCTGCAGTGTAAGTTGTTGTATGCACTTGGCTGACTGGAAGCATCTTACATAATAGATGAGGCTATGGGCATGTTTAATTTTGAATAGCAGTTTCCTGTTTAAACCAAGTGACATAAAGTTCTCTATCTTTTTATTTCTCTGGTATTTGGACAGAAAATTTATTGGAAATCTTTTATTTGTGAAAAGAAGAAATCTGGGCTGCTCTTCATTCTATAATACAGAAAGGTGTGTCACTTAAATAATTTCCCAGCTATTTTCTCTCTTTATGAAGATTGTTTTTCAAATTAATGGCCATTAAGAATAAGGATATTATTCTGAACACTAAACACTGTAACAGCCATTGAAATTGCTGGAAGTGAAATTCTGTGAAATCTTGGTGCTTCTTAGCATGCCATTACAATAGACCTTACTCTAAAACATAGAAGTTCACTCTCAATATGGAGCATCCTGAAATTTATCTTGTAAGAAATTAGGATAGTGACAATTGCTCTGATAAATTAATTTTTTCACTAAGGCTTGCAGTGTCAGAAGAATGTGAAATTTAATGTTATAATTCAAAATATGCATAATAACAGTAGAAAGATAAACAGGAACTATGCCTGAATTTTTGAAGTCTTTGTAGTTTCCCTTTCTTTGTTCAGACATGCTTATCTGAAAAATGTTTATCAGGATTTGGCTGTACAGAAAAAGATGTTTGCCAAATCAGGAAAATATACTCTTTTGTTTTGTTTTTGTTTGACTAATTTGGATTCTTCACTCACACAGAAATGTCAGGTGCTTAGACAGATTTGGATAATTGTCTCTTTCCTTAGAGTAAATTGCATTGCACAGTCAGAGCTGGGCCATTCATGATGTCATCTTGAAAATGCCCATCTCTATGTGTCATTTAAGTGATTCATTTCAACTGTTTTTGGAATTGAAGCAAACAGATTTGTCAGAGAATTTTTTCTTTTCAAGGGCAGTGTTCTTGCCACAACTTGATGAAAGACACAAGGTCTTTCTCTGTGTTGCTTTTCTCTGCAGATAATATAGAAGTGGGGTTTTTTTAAATTATACTACTTTTGCCTGTGTAGAATTACTGAAGTTATTTATAAAATGCTCCTTTTTGTATCTTCAGTATTGCTGGGAATTCACAGTAAATAATTAGAAGGATGAAGACACATTTAATAATTGTCCTGAAGATGCCTACATCTTCCTGCATCCACTTGTTCTGGTGGTGAACTGTCTCAGCTTGGTGCAGAATTGGCAATAAATGTGCAGGTGTTGAGAGTGGCCTGTATTATTACTCTTGTACTCTACCAAGGAGACTCATTCATCCCCTGAATTTCCCTTTCCATACCAGTGACAGCAGAAGCCTAATTCTTCAAATTTTACTGGGATGGTTTCCCTGGATTGTTGGTGGTGCAGCAGTTGAGTTCTGTCTGGGTCAGGTCGAAGTTTGTCCTACTGCATCAGCCACAGCAACTGTCTTTTGATAGTTGCTTTAGGCAGGAATGAAAAGTTGCAGACAAGTGGGCAAAGAGCAAGTTAGAGGAGATCAAATACCTTACTGGGGGTGTTGAGAGTATTTCTTTTCAAGTGACTCCATAACTCTTGCTGTTTCAGCTTTGAAATTTATAAAACATTAAAGATAATGTTTTACTTTAGTATTACACCAGAGTAAAGAACATTTTTGTGGATATTTGTTTAATTTGTTGATATTTTGCAATCTGTTTTCTTTTTTAAGACCTTCTACTTATTCTTTGTCATTTAATAGCCTCACATCAAAGATGTTGCTGTGCCCTCTTATTTCCATAATACAAAGTTTAAGCAGATCAGCAATTGCGTTAAAGATGCCCAGGAAAGGCTAAGGTGCTTGTGGGTGAGATGATTAAGGTGTCTTCTCAGTGGTTATTGATAGATAATTAACATATGCAATCCTTTGGTATTAAGAGTTTTTCTTATAAGAGAAGCTGGCTTTTCAAATCAGATTATAAATCTACCATTTCTTCTGGTTGAGTTTGGAATTGAAACACTGCTTGTAATCTTTCTGCGAATTCCACCATTCCCTGACTATTGTTTTTGGTAGTAACATAATTAGAGCAAGGCACATAATCCTGCAATACCTGAGAACTTAGAAATTAATTCTGCTTTTCTGTCTGTAGTTTTTCATTTTTTGCTCTTGATTCCTCTTCCTTTGCCATTACAAAACTTAGTGTATGACATGTGCATACATTGCTGCCTGTAGATTGTGAACAGACTAGATAGACGCCAGGCACAGGCTTCTCAGTAAACAAAGTTTTCATAAAGTTTCAGCTGCTCAGAATGTGAGGTTTAACTCTTCTTTAAGGAGTAATCTGGTGCTCTCATTAGACAGCCAGCTCACAGCAGCCACTGCTGAGGCATGTAGTATGTTATAGCTGCAGGTCATGAGGAAACCAAGTTCATTATTGGTCCACAGAGTGGCAATTTTTTTTTCTTCTTTATGCTATATCCTTACTCTTTACCTTCTAGAATGATTCTGCAGAAGTAGATACTATTATTCCTTTGAATGTGGATTTCTGTAGGACTTTCCCATATTCAAAGTCTTGGAAGTGTTTTTTTTTATTGTGTGCTTGATATCTGTAATGCTAGTTTTTATTCTTGTTAAATCTTTGGTTTATTAATGGTAGATGTTTGTCACTTAAAGCATGCTTTGAACCCAGGCATGTATCAGCATACACAGTACCCTTCAACATCTATTTTTGTCAGTTTTCGTAGATAAACAGCAAGCTGAAATGAAATCCAAGGGAAATGCTTAAACCTGGGCTAACACAATAATTTAAAAAGAAGCATTTCCTTTTAATTTTTTGTCTCATGTTCTGTTCACTTTTCATAAATACAATATTCTGTATGCAGTGATCACAAGGTTTTTTTAGAAAATGTTTAAAAATCATTGTATTATTTAGATTCATAAATACTCAAAAGCTAAGGGAGCTGAGGTACAACTCTACTAAAAAGATAAGTATTGAAACTGGAAATAGATTCTTCCTAATCACAGCTGAGAATTGCTAAACACGCTATTAAGATGTTCTCCATTAAGAGAACATTTGTTACAAAGGAGGATGGGGTCCTTTTTTGAGTAACAATCATCTGTAGAAGATCAAGAAATCAAAAAGTGGCTATTTATACAGCAGCAGATCAATGTCTGTCACTTCTGGCATTTTTGGAGTTCTGTTGCTGAATATTTATTACTGAGCTCCGTTGTCGCCAGTCAAGTAGCTGAATTCAATGGATGGCAGAAGTTTCTTCAGTAGTAGCTAACATAGTAAAGAACACCAGACACACATTGTAGGTGCGTTGAGGCAGTGTGGATGCCTTGGGAAAGAGGCATGAGCAGGATCACAGAATTATCGGCTGGAGGCAGTGTTGCCTTTTTGAAGAAGAGCACCACCAGATTTCCAGGACTTTGAGACTGAATATCTTATGGGAATTTTCTACTGGAAATATTCTCATGAGTTTTTCTTCAGGAACTATTTCTTTTCAAGATGGTCCTGTTTCTTAGATGAATAAAATCAAACAAGTTCTTAGTGATGAAGGATGGAAGAGCAAGGTAATGGTTGAGCTATGGTGTTACGAAGAATACACCTGGGCTCTTTCAGAGCACTGATATGTTCAGAAAACTTAGCATCTTTTCCAGTTTGCGATCCTGATGATCGTGTGCATACCCCTTAATTATGTGTGTCACAGCTACTTGCCTGATGTATTTTAACTGTGTGTGTTTCACTGTTAATTTTCCTAGGAAAAAGTGCTTTGCTATCCATTCTATTACAGACTTTATCAGGAACGCGTCCTTGGTGGATACTGAGGCTGTACATTGCTTTTTGGCTTACACTGGGATGTGTTCTGCACTTGCTGAAGCTTAAAGTTTATATTTTTGTCTTAAGAATCTACAGATGTATCATTGGTATTAGGGCTTCCATAGTCCCTTTTGTATATGATCGTTAATAGCATAAGATACTAAAGGAGTTTTTAATAGCAGTATTGACAATAATAGAAGGAAAATATTTTAGTAACAAAACTATTAGGAAAACTGAAATAAGTAGGCTGTAAGGAACCAAAGCCTATTTGTGACTGGTAAGATACAGTTGGGTATGCCCTACATAGGACTTTTGGCTAGGTGAACATTTTATATTTGTGTTTACACATGATGCTTTTCTGAAACTTAAAGGAAGATCTCCTTGACGTTGTGCAATTTTTGCTTAAGTTCTAGTAGTACATATTTGGGATTGTTACAAATAATAAAGATGATTTTTTGAAGTACTTGTTTTGCCTAGTGATTTTGAATTAATTTTTAATATTAACAGTTCTGCTTATCACTTTGTGTTTATTTCTTATTTTATAACTTGCAGGCCTCCAATAGTCAAGCATCGCCACAATCTGCTACCACACCAAGGACGGAAAGTACTACAGGAACCGCAATTGCTACCTCTTCAAAAACTCCTCCATCACTCAGTCTTCAGGGTCCCCTGTGTCCTCCTGTGTGTCCCCCAGCTCCATTAGAAGAATTGTCTCCAGACAGCATTGATGCTCACACATTCGATTTTGAAACTATTGCCCATCCGAACTTGGAGCAAGCTCTTAAGCAAGGATCATTAGACTTGGATTCACTAGCTGAGAGTCCAGAATCTGACTTTATGTCAGCAGTAAATGAATTTGTAATAGAAGAAAATCCAGTGTCTCCTAATGTAATAAGTGACCCACAAAGCCCAGAGATGATGGTGGAGTCTCTTTATTCTTCAGTTATCAATGCAATAGACAGTAGACGTATGCAAGATACAAGTTCCTGTGTAAAGGATGTTTCAGTAGAAAATGCTTCTCTCAGTGTTTGCGTGGAGAAGTGTAGGGTTATTGCTCAAGACTCAAAGGTACATTTAAGAGGTATAAAGGAAGATCTTTGCCATTTCAGAACACTTGTACAAAGAGAACAGTGTGACTTTTCTAATTCCTTAAAATGTACTTCCTTAGAAATAGTAAATACAATTGAAAAGGTAAAACTTTCACTTGAAAAAACACTGAATGATAAACATCAAAATGAATTACAGTCTTTGAAAAGTGAGTATGAAACTAAAATTAATAAATTATTGGAGGATGGGGAAGAAAATAAAAAGAAAATCAAAAAGTTAAAAGGTGACCTGTTAGGCCTTGAGGAAGTTCTTCAGAATAAGAACGATGAATTTGCAATAGTAAAGAATGAGAAAGAAGCCGTAGTTTGCCTTCAGAATGAAAAAGACCAGAAATTACTTGAACTGGAATGCCAAATGAAGACACAAAATTCTGAAATCAAGGAGCTGAGGCAGTCACGTGAAATAGTACTTGAAGACTTGAAAAAGCTTCATGTTGAAAACAACGAGAAACTACAACTCCTGAGGGCAGAACTTGAGAGTTTGGAGCAAAGCCATTTAAAAGAACTGGAAAGCAACCTGCAAGCCAGGCATTTACAGGAATTTGAGAAGGTCCTAGCTGAGCACAAGGACTGTTTGGATAAATTAAAAAAAGAGAACCAGCATAGACTTGAACAAATGCAGGAATCTCATGAAGTAGTTATGCAAGAGAAACAACAACAAGTAGAAGAGTTACAGCTCAAGGTTTCAGATCTGTCTGATTTGAGGTGCAAACTAGAAGTTGAACTTGCCCTGAAAGAGGCAGAAACTGATGAAATGAGGCTTCTTTTGGAAGAAAGCAGAAACCAACAACAAGAGAACTTAAAGTCTCAGATTGACAAGGAAACTGAGAGCTTAAGAAAGGAGATAGATAAATTAAACAATAAAATACAAATCAGCAGTGATGAATATCAAGTGGGCTTATCAGAACTAAGGACTCTGATGACAATTGAGAAAGATCGGTGTATTTCTGAACTAGTAAATATACATGAAGCAGAATCAAATTTGCTTAGAACTGAATTAAATAAAGTAACTCTTCTTCATCAAAAAACTGCTGAGGCAGAAAAAAGGCTGTCAGAGCAAATAACAGAACTGCAAAGTAAGTTAGAGTTGGAAATGAGTGCCCTAGAGAAGGAAAAAACAGAAAAATTGTCTCTCTCTGAGCAGCAGGAAAAATATGAAGCTATTATCCATAAGCTAAAGGAAGAGAAAGAACTGTTAGTATCTAACCAAGAACAAGACAGGCAGTTGCTCATTCAGAAGCTTAATTGTGAAAAAGAGGATGCAGTACAAACTGCTTGTAAAGAGTTTGAATTGCAGAGGGAAGCTGCTGAAAAAGGGCTTTTGGAAAAAATACAGCAACTTGAGATGCAAGTGAATCGGAGGTACTGTAAGAATTAAGTTACTGTGTTTTCCTAGTATTTTAATCAGTATGGTATATTCATGACACACTGTGCAGTAACTAAAATTGTTGTCTTTGTAATAGTGTTTATCTGTATTGGTTTCTATATTCACATTTCAGGTTGCTTGCATTTTATAGGTAGTGATGGTCCCAGGTCTGTAGTTAATCTCAAAGATTGTAAAATACGTTACACAAGATTATTTCAGGACAGCAGTGAAGTTTTTATGTTTCAGTCATGTTGAAGGAGTGTTTCCACAGTAGCAAGTTACTTGAAATTCAGATTTGATGGACTTTCATTATTTTTTGCTGCCCTACCTACGTATTTCAGGGTCTTCAGTTTGAGCTTCATAATGAAACACAAAAGTTGCAACATAATCTTAAAGAATATCCTAACACCACCATTTTTCTTCGTTAATTTCTGCAGAGATTTCCATTCTAAAAATATATTTTTCCCTTGCCAAGATTGCATAGAATTATTCTTTCTGACTTCTTGTGTCTTACATACTTAGGAGTTTGTAATGTCTGCCAGCAGCCTAGATTATATTGTTATAGAATGGAAATAGTTGAAGTTTTCAATGTGACTAAGGCTTAGCAACAGTATTTTTTTTTTTAAATGCTAGCATTTATCATTTATGTTCTTGTAGTGTGAATCAATGCAGCAGTTAGATCTTATTTGTAACATATCTTAGAGGAATTTTTTCCCCAGGTATTAGACTATACCAAGTGTGTGAATGGGAAAAGATGACTAAAATGGACATAATAGACATAAAAGCAAAAATACTGCAAAAATTGAGTACAGACTTAAGTTAGCTTTTTAAATTTTGAATATCAATGTACTGTTAAAAAAAAAAAGGGTAGGAGAAGGGAGGTCATGCAGAGTCCAGCAGCATAGTCCAAAGGAAATGGGAATATCTGCTTCATTGGAATTGTCTGCTACCTCAGGGGTTTCACATGCAAGCAAATCCATCATCACGTGATGTTGTGTTAGTGCCTGTGTTTGCTTGTCAGTGCATAAAGAAGTGCATCAAGATAATACTGCGTCTTTGAACTAAGATTGGGGTATAATGAAACTTAAGAACAGCCCTTCTAAATTGAAGAAAATATTCTTTTAATGAATTATGGTGAAATGAGAAGAAAAATGATAAATTCTGAATTCTTTTCCTTTTCTGTGTATTAATGCATTGTAGAAATTTGAAGAACTTGACTCAACAGGAAAAAGATGTAGCTGTGTCATCAGACTTTTTAAAAATCCACCTACACTTAAATTTGAACTTGTGTGCACAGCTGTGTGTATTCTTATCCAAACTGGATAAAACAGATAATGTATTTCAAAGAAATATTATATGCTTTAATCTAGAGAAGTTCTGTTAGTTTTTTACAAATTCTGTCAAGTAATTTAATTTTTAGTGTGACATAGAAATATATTTTGCCTCCTAAGGCTTCTTTTTATGCCTTTATTCTGGTATCAGGTTTTTTTCTTTAGGAATCAAGATATACTGTGTTTTATCTCCGAAGGGCATGTATGTTAAGTAAATCTGTTCTGATATTTCAAAGTCACTATTTAGTTGTTTGATTTTTGAATTCCCCAAACCCCAAGCTGTAAGTAACTGAAGTTGATCTGTTACCCTCACTCATTCTTTAGCAGTTAACTTGTAATGGTAGAATACAACTTTTATTTGCCATGTGACTGTAAGTTTGTTGTTTTCTGCAAGAGTAATGTTACATTTTTCATTCAAAAGGTAGAGACAGAGTGAGGGATTGTTAAATTTGACCTGAGTATTGCAGTGGTGTCAGGAATTTAATTTTTGAACTTCCATGGAAACTTACAAAAATATTTAATGATAACAAAGAAATGTTTGCTACCCATGCATTACCACAGTATAAAAATTAATGTAGTTTGATGTGACAGAAAATCAAGTCATTTTTAGTAGGAAAGATAATAAAACTGCAAGGCATTTCTAGTTCCATTTACTCTTTCTGCACTATGTAGTAGTGTAAAACAGTAGAGAAAACCACAATAACTTTAATGATTTGTTGTTAAGCATTTTGAAACAGTTTTGTGGTTAGCTAAAATACCTATAATACTGTAAAGAACATTAAAAGTAGGATGGGAATGGTTTGAAGATGGAATGACTTACTTTGGTATCTTCCAGTCTTGGTATTGTCCAGCCACTTCTGTCAGACCAGCATAAGTAGTGAAGCTTCTCCACAGACCACGTCCTCTCTCTCTCTTAGCTAAGATTCATTTAGAAGTAAATGGAAATTTAATCTGTCACAAAAATGTTTTCTCAGTGGCACAAAAAAAGATTTGTCTGAGTGTTTCCTGACTTTCTTTTCTCTGCTTATTTTACTTGTGACTTCTAGAATGTCAGAGGCTGTTTAGCCACTCCAAAAACTTCAGTTGGCTTTCAGAGCTCTTTTATTTAAAGCTTCTTATGGGCTTTTTGAGTGCTTAACTGCTGCATAATAGTTTGTATATTCAGTATATGCCCATGTAGTAGATCAGCAGCAGTATTGTTAAGTACATCCTTCGTCATCTTAGAGCAGTGCAAATGTTTGCTTTGAAAGAAATCCCAATCTGAAGATATGTGCTTTTGGTACCTTGAAAACAATACAGTTAGGCATTGTCACTGTTGTTGTAGTTGATCAGACCTTTTTGGGTTAAATATTTAAACCTACTTCCTGGTACGGTAATGAGTTATAAAAACTGGTAATGTGCTAGCATCCTTTGCAGAACAGAAATATCCTTTACTTGGCTGTCTTTTGCAAACAGTAGTCCAGGCAACCCATCTGAGAGGCAGATGATTCCTGCTTTGGTTTAGTTCAGCTAAGAGCTTTGGGTTTAAATATGATTAATTTTAATATCAATATGGTTTAAATATCATTCTGGTGCAGATGAATAGTGGAAATTGAAAATAATGCAACTTTAATGCAACTTTTTACAGTTGTTGCCCAACAAAGGGGTTTCACTATTTTAAAGTTCTTCAGGGGGGTTCTTGATAACTCAAGCCAAAACAGAAACAGAAGAGTGTAGTTAGCTTTTGCTTCAGTAGTGAAAAATACTTGGCCTATGTAACATTGTTTCAAAAAACCATTTTAGGTCATTATCCTTCCTGCCTTTGTGACTACTGATGGTTTCCTTCCTTTATGATCATTACTGCTGTCCTCCAGATTCTGCAGTCCAGAGTTTCGAATTTCACATCTGGATTCCTCAGCATCAGATTAACTGCTGAATTGTTTTCCTTATGTGATATTTCTGAAGGCTTTGTATTTTGATATACTAAGTATCTTTGTGAAGTTGATAGTTGTTTATTCTTTTTTACAACTTTCAATACTTTCTGTTACATTAGTAAAATTATAAACAAAAGTCCTCCCCCACAACAAAACTTCGAAGTTACAGCCAGCGTACTGCACTAAAAACACAGAATTCCCAAGAGTAAGAATTGGTGAGATGCTTATGAAGAAAAAGTAGAATTGAAGTTAGTAATGGCTTATTTGTAATATAGTCTTTATTAAATATTTCAGAAATAATGTCTCAAAATGATCATCTGACTTTTTTTGGTGTGTGCTTATTTCATATCTTGTGGGGCTTGGTATATGCTGCACGTTTAAAGCCTGACCATTTTCTTTTAAGTCCTCCTGCTGAATCATCTGCTGAGTCAAACTTAGTCGCTGAACTTCAGGAGAAGCTTCAGGAAGAAAAAATGAAGTTCTTGGAGCAACTTGAAGAACAAGAGAAAAGAAAGAATGAAGAAATGCAGAACATCAGAACATCTCTCACTGCAGAGCAGCAGGTAAAGATTTTTAAATATTTTTGCTCCCATGACAATTGTGTTCTTTCGCTGCTTTGAAGTTAGAGTATGATTTTCTCCTTTGCTCTCTAACACTTCCACATTCTAAACTTGTGTGATTATCTGAAACCAGGATATGATGTGTTAGTGGAATCAAACATTTAAGCATTAAAAAGAACAAAACAAAGAAACAAAAAAAAAGCCCTACTGGAAAAAGAAACAAAAGGCCAAACCAATTACCAAACAACTGCCAGTCCAGATTCAGTTTTTGTGACTTCTTTTGCTCAAGTGCATGGAATTTATATTCGTTCATCTCTTTAACTGCAGAAAGATACCAGGTATTACAAAATCTGTGGACAACACTAAATTAATTATTTGAAATACTAATTGATTTACATTGCTGTTTACCAGCTTTTAAAGTTTATTACCATGGGCTGGTGATGTTTTGAGGTTCAAAGATTAGATATATATTGCATTTCAAGGTTCAAACAAAGTATGTTTCATTTTACATAGTAAACTTGAAACCTCTGTGTACTTCTTATCTTGATAAAAAATCACATTGCACTGGATTAATATTTTACATCTGTATCCATATCTGTATACATATTTTTTCCTTTCAAAACATCTTGAGCCTCTTAGTTTATATAGATGAGTCTTGAGTTCTTAAATCTCTGTTAGTAATAGCTATTATCTGCAGCTTTGTTGCATTTAAACACCGAGAAAGGATTTTCTGTTTTAAGCACTTCTTACTGTAGCTGTGGCAGGATCAAATAAGGACAAAGAGACAAGGGTGGTGATCAGCCAGCTTGGTGAATGCATGCTATGAATCACTTGGTGCAGGGAACACAAAATTGCAGATGGCTATAAAGAAGAAAGTATTATTGCAATTGGGCTACAAGCATTAATACTGAAGTTAGTAAATCTAATAGGGAATTTTTCCTATATTGGTAATCATTGGATTTATTTTTCAACCACAGTACTCCTTAGTATTCCATTTTCCTGATTATCTAATAGTATTCCTCATTTTTGCAGCACAGCATGGAAGGGAAGTTTCTGAGGCATTGACAGCAAATTCCAGGGGAAGCTGGAACTTTTATAAAAAACAACAAACAACCAGTCTGCCTCCCAAAAAAGACCCCAACCAAAGCAAACAAATACCCCAAACCCAGAAAAATGGTGTATCAGTCAGTGCTGACAGTTTACTGCACTGGCTCTGCCGATTACTGAATATTTTGGGTACTTAGCCTTGCCTTTGTCTGTTTTGGGTTTTGTTTTCTTTCCTCTGTGAAGTTTCCTTTGAGGTGTCACTTATGCTTGTGGTGAGAGAGTTTTGTTATGCAAACAACAAATATATATAACAAAGGCTGCTGTGCCCTATGTAAGGTGTGTAGCTCACCAAATAGTTTGCATTTTAAGACTGAGAGTTGATAGGCATATCATTGTATATGATTGTATATCAAGACAATCTTCAGATTCACAGAAAAAATAAAATTAATATGAAATATCCTTTTAATAGATGGTTGTTGGTAGGTTTTGTCTGTCTCTTCAGCAGCACCCTTAAGAGTAAAAGGGCACAATTATCAGTAGAAGGATTGAGGAAGTGGAAAGATTTGTCTGGTACTGAAGACTGGTACTGAGACCTCTTTTTATGTTCACCTATTCAAGCTATTAACTAGGATTGCTGTGTATCTTTTGCAATAATTAACTGAAGAATTAATGCATGACTTGAAATATATTTTTAATTCAGTTTACAGTGTATTGATAATGGTAGTTTTCTTTTTCATTGTGTGTAACATATCTGGATGCAGTTCAACTATATCTCAATAATTTGAAACCTTCAAGTAACTTTTAAATATAGAACATTCAACTATTTCACATTAACTGGAATATAAAGTAGTATATTTAAAGAAAAAACAACTTATTTTTTCTAATTATTTATTATTGCACTACTTGTATATATCAGGCTTAAGGGAATGAGTGGGTTAAAAATAAAATTAATTGCAAAAAAATTTTACAGACGAACATAATGAAATGTACTGGCATTTTGTCTCTTCACCAAAGCAATGAGTAGAAAAGTTTTCATTTCTTGTTTAATTGCAACGTAGAAAATGGAAATGCATGTTGTCTTTTGTACTGTTTTGAATTACTTTTTTTTTACAGTAATTCCTTATGTCAGTAATACTTCCTTTCTGTTTTCAGACCAACTTTAACACTGTTCTGGCAAGAGAGAAAATGAAAAAAGAAAACATAATTAATGATCTTAGTGACAAGTTAAAAGTGCTTACACAGCAGCAAGAAAAAGATAAGGGTAAGCAAAGTTCTGAAGAAGTACTCATCTTTTCTAATAGGACTATTCCATTCTTTGCAGATTGGTTTTGATTTTTAGTGCTGCTGTAATTCGAAGAAATTCTGTTTATTTGTGTCACAGATTTGATTGAAACACTTTCTGAAGATCGAGCTCGCTTACTTGAAGAGAAGAAGAAGCTTGAAGAAGAAGTGAATAAACTAAGAAGTAGTAATTTTTCTCCATCAACCTACTTAGCAGCAGCATCAGAAGTTTGTGGAGCCTGTGCAGCTGATGTGCCCACTGACACAGACAGATTAGTTGCTGACTTTGGGGCTGAGGGGAGAATGGACTCCACGATGGAAACCAGTATGATGGCTGTGCAGTAAGTATGGGGCCTTAGACTAGAAATACACAAAGCATGCTCTCATTCTGGAAATGCGTGCTCTTGGGAAGTACAGATGAGCATGTTTAACTCTTCTCCTGCCTTTGATGCTCTTCCTGAAAATACTCTTTTAAACATACACATGTATAGAATTGTGGTGTCACAATCATTAGGAATGGGTGGGTTTGATGACTTTGAAGTATGCAGCTTCAAGGTGAAACTTGACCCCACAATCATGACATAAAAGAATATACCTAAGTATACAAAATGTAAGTCAAACAGAAGGAAAACTATAATGGTGAATGAGCTGGGAGGCTGCATATTACTGACACATCTTTTGAACAGTCTCTCATGCCAGTAGCATTTTAAAGAGCCCCAGGCTTTTCCTCCATGCCTTTCACAGAAACCTGACTGAGAACCAACAAGAGGAACAAGGTTTTTACCAAAGGAACAAGAGCAGAATTGTCAGATGTACTTACATTGGCTTTAGTCAGTGTCCATCTCAACCGATGCTGCCTATCCCAAAATCACATACCCAGAGCACTAAACAGCTTGGTGGAAGTGAAGATGAAAACAGTTTGTCCTTGCCATACTAAGCTTGCACTTGTAATAAAACAATGAAGTACCCTGTCTTTAGAAAAAGAGCTGTTTCTTATAGTAATCATTCTAGTCCTGCACTCTCAAAACATGTACAAAAAAAAATTAAGCTGAGCTTGTGAACAAAGAAATGGTGGCTCAGTGTATGATCAGACAGAAACTTTTACATTTTTCTGTTGTCTGCTTCCCATTACATGAGAGCTAAACAGCCTTTTAAGTGAAATGAAATAATGATTACTGTGGTTTAATTATAATCTGTTTTATTTACTAAGTATTTTGATTGGATTTATAGCATGTTTCATCCCAAAACTTGTCCATTTTCTCAACCAAATCAGTTTGAACTAGAAAACACATTGTGTCTTCTCTATTAAACTTCTTTTAAAGTACATTATAACTGCTTTAGGAATTACTGTTTATTTTCTTAAGAAATTACTTGGGATGTTAGTATTATTTTATCATGCCCCAGTGCTCAGTTTATCCCACAGATGAATGGCAACAACTAGAGTGTTCACATTAAGTGTCTACCAGAGAGGGCACTTCAGACTACTCTCCAGTAGCCTTTGAGCTATGGGACATAAGAGAGCTGAATTGCAATATCAGGGATTAACTGTCAAAGCATGTGGGGCTGTATCTTTCATTCGGGTGTTCTTGAAAACCATGTAAAATACCAAGAAATGCCCTCATGTAGCTTGCTAAACTAATCACTGGCTGAAAATTCACTGGCTTGTTGCAACAAAAAACCTCCTTGGTCTAAAGAAAAGGAAAAAAAAAATCCATAACACCAACCAGAAATACCAATGCCAATTCCTAATGTGTCTTTCTATGCTGTTCCCTCTGTGCTAGCAAATATATAACATTCTTCACTGAGTAAAGATGGCAGGTAGGTGCAGAAAAGACAATTTTTGATGATTAAAAAAAGTTAGTTTTTAACCTGTCCGTTTTCTTTCTCTTTTAGCGAAAATCTTCATATGTCTGAAGAAAAGCAGAGGATAATGTTGTTAGAAAGAGTGAGTAGATTGTTTGTGAGGTTAAGTGTTAACTAAGTACTCAAAAATATGTACATGTGAAATTGCTGTGGTCAGTTATATGCTCTGATGCTATATGGTGTCTGCAAGGATTATAAATATTATTTCAGGGAATGTTTTTCCATTGTACTCTTGGATCATGTAATTCACTGAAGAAATTCAAAATAACTATTAAAACATTGCTCTTGGCCTATCTTTGTTACATTTATGTAGGCTTTAATATGAGTGGCTCAGGTGCAATACTTTTTAGGAGTGACAGATCTTTTTGATCCAGAGAATTTCTGTAGAAAGAAAAGTTACCAAAAAAAGTCTTTTTCTAATTAAGGCATACAAAACAGCTGAACAGGATTTAAGATGGATTTACCAGTTTCTCATGAAAATGGGTAATTTCTCCTCATAGGCTATATTCTTGATAAAATGCGAGATTAACCCCTGGTGGTTATACTGGAGTATTCCAGATTCTAGTAATTTTTAAGTATCCTGTCATATCTAATTTCATCTCAGTTGTCTTTTTAAAGTTGATTTTTTTTATAAAGAAAAAAGGGTGTTGTTAGCTTCCAGCTTTCTAGGATCACATGGACTAAAATTTGGGACCAAATAAAGAACAGAAATGCTTTCTGTTAAGGGATTGTGACACTGTATGATGCAACTGCCTGGATGTTTCTGACTATAAGCACATACATACTTTTTTCTGTCGTCTGTTTACAAAGGATTTGTCATGGGTAGAAACTATAACCTAGTAATACATTACATTTCTTTTGTTGTTCTATCATTGACATGTTTTTCTAATGGAAAGAAAAAGTATGAGTATGGAGGTAAAATCTTAGCAGTGGGGTTTGGAGCACTAAGATCATTACTATACTTCAAGGGTTTTTGTGCATGTCTGTTCAAAAGATGCTTTGATAATTGTTTTAGCAGTATTGTACAAGTATTTGGGCTCTAGTCATATCAGAACTTCTTAAAAAATTTTTGTACTGTATATATTATCCAGTTAATCAGATTAAGATTTTCTTTCAGACTTTGCAGTTGAAAGAAGAGGAAAATAAGAGATTAAATCAGAGATTGGTAAGTATTTGAGCAGTCCACTTTTTAAGCCTCATGAAAAAATAAGAAAAGCTTAAAAATGTTAAGTTTGTTAAAATCTAAGAATTTTTTATATTAATTTTTATATTAATTAAAAAAATATTTTAAGTGCTAAGGCAAGTGGTAAATAGGCAACCTGATAGTCTTCCAGAGGTACCTGAGCTTAGTCTTCTCATGGAAAAACATTCACAGGATAGGAGAGAGACTTCTTCCCAAAAAAACACAGACCATCCAGAGCTGGGGTAAGGGGGTATTAATTTCCAGGGCACCATGACTCAGTTTGCAGCAGCACTAGATTGAAGGCCAGTTTACAAAAATATAAATATGCCTGCATTTTAATCACAATTGGGAGTGTAAACAATAAGTTACAGATTGTTTTGGGAAAACTGCACCTGCCAGCTTTGTAAGGTGTGAAACTGTAATTCTGCCTAGCAGCTGGAAATGCAGGCAGCTACCCTATGAAATGCTCAAATACAATAAATGCCTATGGAAGGAAAAATAACTTAGTGACAAAGAACCCTTGTGTCCTGTAGTATAAATTCTCTTTTATTTATTCCCACTTTATCCTTGCTAGCAGGTCTCAATTTTAACTCTTAAAAAGATTCCTGAGTGTATGGGAAACGGGCACATCCTTTGGTTGGACTGGCCATGACGATCATACTTTCTTTAAAGGACAAGGTGATACCTTGGAGTTTAGTAGGAACTGATATCTGTGTGGTGAAAAGCTATGTTCATATCAGGTGTAAGAAAGGATTCCAAGACATTAAAAAGTATAATTTTTAAAGGATTATTTTTAATTTATAATGCCAGTGAAGTACACAGAATTTATTTAAGTGTAGTTTTTACAATAAAACTTAAAACAGACCTGGGCAATTTTCTAAACTGCTCTGTAAATTTCTTGAATAAAACTCTTGATCTCTTGTTGTATTAAAGTGAAATAAAATTGAAGAAACACTGTGTACAAGATAAATAGAAGGTTATTCTTGTTATGATTAATACAAAGCTATGTAGGAGAAATTAGCAGTTCATTGCTCTCTAAAGCGATTCAAATTTGGTTTCTAAATGGACATAGGAACTTCATATCTTTTCAGCTCCTTACTTATAAAATAAGTTTTACATTGGTAAGTTTGTTACTTGCCTCTTCATCCTTCTTTCCCTCTCCCCCTCTTTTAAATGCACTTCTAAAACTGAAATACACATCAACACTAACATTAAATACCAATGTTTATTTCTATTGAGATACTTCAGATAAGGAGCTCAGAAGGCATTCTGTGTGAATAAGAAAATCTTCATAGGTCACTGGCTTTTGAAGAAGAACTTGTGGGTTACTTCTGCAAGGAACAAAAAGGAAATCCTTTTAATACTTAGAATGTTATTGCAGGATTTTTGTTAAAGTAAATGAATTACTGAGAAAGGAAACTATTTCTTCTCTAAAAAGGTTGTTACAATTGTATTCCTAAAACCTTCCTTACTAGGTTTTAATATTATTCTCAACATGATAATTTGTACTGTTTTTATTGAAGTTAGAAATTAAGAAAAAATACAGAAATCAAGATACTTTGTGTTTTCATTTAACACTTGTTCCAGTTTTAAAAAACAGCAAGAAATTATCAGATCTGTGTATCAGAAGAGAACTCTCAAACACTTTCATGAACAGTCTAAGCAAATTTGATAGATCTCATATTAGCTGCAGCTTTTTCAAGAAGGAAAGATAGCCTCTGAAAAAGCAAACAAAAAGTTGGATCCTTTAAAGAAAACTGCTGAAAGTGTCATCAGAATTTGAGAGCTTTCTGTGATATACTGCATTCAATTTGGACCCATTCTTTGAAGAAATAAAGAAAATGAGCTGTGAATAGGTTTCAAGCTCATATGAAGACAGAGGATGGTACTGCCTCAGTGGAAGGCAGGGGGCAAGATTAACAATAGTAAGGAAATTCGCTGTAGGGAACAATATTTGAGTTACAGCTGAAAAATCACATATTAAACTTCAAGTGTGAGCAATCTAGATTTGAATAGCATGTATAAATGGTTCAGGAAATAGGAATGGATGGAAAATCTGCAGGACCTCTAGACAGAGTTTCTGTGGAGCAATTATGAATTGTCTTTTGTAAAGATGTTACCAGATGATAGTGGAACTGATACATTTACATCTGAACAGCTTCTCCAGCTACTTCCTGCATGTGGGATAGGTATTCCTTTGGAGATAGAAGTAGCATTAATTACCCATTGTCATTTCTTGTTATCACAGTTATTGTAGAAACTTTGTGTGCACTTATATTTATTTTTAAGTCTTTTTTGTCCTATTGAAGTTGGTCCATGTGTCAGTGTTATATTAATTTAAACAGAATTAATGGCAAATATACATATAGGAGATAATCCTTATGTCCAAAACCTTACAGAATTGAACCTTTGTTTGGTCTTAGTAAATCTGACTCCAGTTTTGTTCCAGGGAGTGCTGCCCTATTGATTACAATAAACTTTAGATTTTGTGCCAGTTCATAGAAAAATTGAGAGACTGTGTTGAGCTCAACATCTGGAGTTGAATTGTAATAAACATGTTCACTCTATGGTGTTCTCTCATCAGCCTTTTCTAGTGCCAGTGACTCCTCTGTTGGAATGGACAGTTTTATCATAGGTCTTGTGTATGCCCAGAATAAATCTTCACTGGCATGAATATGAAAAGCCCTTCTTAATTTTAAATAATGAGGGAGAAGTTAGTTATGCAGGAACTTCTATAATCAAAGGTAGCTATTAAAAAAATAAAGTACAATAATCAAACCCAAATCACAACCAACCAAACCCACTACAGAACAGGATGATAAAAGTGTGGTGGGTTTTCTGAATGAATATAAAATCTGCAAGACTAGGCACTATTTTAAATCAATGAAAAATCTTCTTGCCGTGTTCTGCAATGTACATTTCATCATAGCTTGCCAGGACTTTAAAGCTTTTCTCTTTTTTTATAGATGTCCCAAAGCATGTCGTCAGTATCGTCAAGACATTCTGAAAAAATAGCAATTAGAGAGTAAGTACATGTTAATTTTCATATAAACAGATGGATATGTTTTCAATAAAATAAGTGTGTAGTTAATGTCACAATTCTTCTGTACTTGCTTTGTGGTGAAAAGATGCATAGATCACTATAATTTAGCCATCAGCTATTGAACAAACCCAGTTGAGCATAAATCAGATTTTATAAAACCTCTTTATAAACAATAAAATGGTCTTTTTGAATTCTGTGTCAGTGACTTTCTTGAATTCTGTACTTCATGGGATTTTAGAATTCTCTGAGGCGATTAGATTACTTCTTTGTTTATCTGTAACCTTGAAGTCATGCTAAGAAAAAGGAAGTCTATTCATCCTGAATATGCATTGTGCTTTATTATATTTCAAGAAAATTCTTACCTTCCTGATATCTTCAAAGTTCTTGTCTTACTCTTAACAGAATTAAATAAAATTATCTCAAACATTTTGTTAGGTATTATCAATCTATTAGCAGCTGCATGTAGAATTGTTGCTGGAAAAAGTATTCTTGTAAAATGTGAAAGATACAGACAACTTCCTAATTAATATTAGGCTTATAAATTACTTGAGTAATATAAAAAAATCTTTTGAGAAAGAAAACCTGCCCAGATTTTTCTGTTAATGTTTTCTGAATTACACCAATTTTCAATTTTTGCTGTAACAAGATCAGCAGGTGAAGGATTGTTTTTTTTCCCTCTAGCATCTGAAAATTGTCACAAGTAGTTTGGTAGTTTTTGAGGAGGAAAATGGTATGCAAGAAGAATTTGTCTGTCCAGTAGAGATATTAAGTCAGTGTAGCCTGTCTTCATAGTAAGTCCAGGCTTGGAGTCCAGAAAAGCTTGGAGTAATGTTTATTTAATTCAAAAATGAACTTTAAAGATGATAACTTTAATTACTCAATTGACTGTGTATCTGTAGTCTCCTTCTATGGAGAAGTTTTTCACTTTCCTTTGCATTTCCTCATCCACAGAGGAGTAGTAATATTTATTCTTAGACTCCCTCACAATCTAATGCTTAATTTGTAGCTATTTTAGACTTCATTTCATTAATGGGTAAATAATTTACTTGCAACACTTCACACTGTGGAGCAAGAAGTTTGGAGACAGAAGTTGTTTTTTGAATTCTGTTACTGTAACTTCACATGAGAACTTGTTGGCTTCTCATGTTACCTTGGTGTCAGGAAGAAGCAGAGTTGTTAAACTTTTTCCGTACAGTCACCACAGTATTTTTTGGCTTTTCATCATTTGGTCACAGATGAACTCGTCATCCCTTCTTTGTCTTTTGTGCTTACAATTTTAAGATGGAAAGCTGCATAAATGTTTGTGCTGTATTTTTCTGTGTTCAAATTTGCATCAGTTTAAAAGAATAAAAGAATGCTTGTTAAACCACTACAGTGATGGTTACCTTAAGTACTGGCGAATAAAAATAATACAAAATCGAAACATTAGCATTTAATTAGGTACTTCTAATTATATTTTAAAGCAAAACCGACAGTTCTTTTGAGAAAAATAATTTGAGCTGATGGGTCTACATTCAAAAATGCTTTTTAAAGATAGCCTGTTTTTGTTGACTTCAGAAAATAGGAAATGTATATGAGTTGGTGTAGCAAGTGGAAATGTCTGCTGCTGTTCAGTTTAGTCTGTCTCACGAAGTGCATGGGGTGAAAAAATGTAGTATAATTATTGTAGTTTTAAGCTTCTGTGCTTTTTTTAGTTAAGTTCTGTGATTTTATTTTTCTCCCAGTTTTCAGGTTGGCGATTTGGTTCTCATTATCTTGGATGAAAGGCATGACAACTATGTGTTGTTTACTGTCAGTCCAACCTTATATTTCTTGCACTCAGAGTCCCTTGCTGCATTGGATCTCAAACCAGGTGAGTGTGGTAAGTGTCAGATTTTTTTTCTAATTATTATCTCAACTTACTACTGAAACTCTTAACTTTCTAACAGTGAATGATTTTTATAAGTATGTGATAAATACAAGAGGCATGTAGTAGTTGTCAGCTATCTTTGTAGCTTTTGCTACTTGTTCTGATTCAAAATATTTTTCAAGGCAGAACATTTTTAATTAAAATTTTATATAATGTTGATATCTTGGAAAAGTAGGGAAAAATATCTGCATCTTCAAAGTAAGCTGAAAAAAAAAAGAGAATATGCCAATTTGGTACACACACAGAGTATGTTAATATTCCCATCAGGCTGCTTTAACTACTCAGTATAAATAATAAATAAAAAAATGTAGACAACAATATATGTGAATTTGCAAGCAATATTTTTGTTCATCGTTTTTGCACCAAATTAAAATGGTATCTATTATAAATTTTCAGGGAAGACTATCTGTATTTCTTTCTTTATGTTCAAGTCGATTACACATTTACTTTTTTTCTTCCATGATTTTCAAGGCTTTTTATTGGCTTTTTTTTGACAGCTATCTAAACTTGGTTTAATTGAAATCTTTTTAAAAGAGGAAAAATAAAAATGGTTTGCACTAAACCATGAGCTACATGAAATGGATTCATGGAAATCTCTTTAAACAATCATATATTTTTTTTGCAAACCCACCTGTGTTCCAAACTTTATAAAAACATCTAAGAATATTCATCAAAAGAAAATCTGTATTAATTCCAACTTTTCAGTGAAAGTTTCTGTGTTATTGCATGTCACAAGCTGTCAAATAATTTCCTTGAGCAGACTCACTCTAGATTGCAGTTACAGTGAAAGATGATAGATCTTGAATAATTGTCTTGAGAAGACCACTAAGCTCTAACTGGATTCTGAATTTGTTGAAGGATCTGTGTTATGTGTCATCTGTGAAACATAAGGGAAAAATGCCTGTCTTACTTCCAGATGTGATGTATTCTGAACTATGGCATTACTAGTGCATACATAGCTGTGTGAAATACTGGGTTTTTACATATATAAAGTAAAAGCCATGTCAGTTTGTATGTTATTGTGAGTACTTAATTCACTGACCTATTTTCAAATGGACTTAGCTTGCTCTGCTCCTGACCAATTCCTGAACAGAGTTAATCTCTAATTGGAGAAAACTGCACGTGAAACAAACACCAAGACTTACCAGTTGCCTCAGGGACACATTGTCTGTGTCTCACTGCTTCAGGAAACCATGTCTTGATTCTATTCCTGCAACAGGGGAGCGGGGAAAATGAAATTCAGAACACTAGCTGTATTTGTGATAGGTTAAAATTGGTGTTGGCCTAGGTACTGCAAATTATTGTACTAAGGGCCACCAAAATGTTGCGGTTAAACCTGACCTTACTTAGTGTTTGTTCGTTTATTTAAACTGAATTTTTTTTTAAAAAAATCTGCTTTTAATGAAAATATCATGTAGTATCCTGGTACCTGTAGTTCATTATCCAAAATCTTAAATATATTTTCTCTTTAGCGTCGGGTGCATCTAGGCGACCTTGGGTGCTAGGAAAAGTGATGGAAAAGGAATATTGCCAGGCAAAAAAGGTAAGAAAATAGTAATGAGAAATCATCTGTGATTCATAGAGAAGAAAGTAAATTTTAGTATTTTTAACAGTTGTGACAAATTCTTTCTGCATAAGAACTTAGATGAAAATACAGATATCAGCAGAATAATTCCACCTTTTAATTTTTTTTTCTTTTTTTGTAGGCACAAAACAGATTCAAAGTTCCTTTGGGTACAAAATTCTACAGAGTGAAAGCAGTACCATGGAACAAGAAAGTATAACACAACAAAGTTTTGGTTCATTCTGTCTCCATTCTTTTTTGACTTGTCCTTCAGTGCTCGTTCATCGCTCCAAATACCAGGCCATCTTTTTATACTGAGGTCATGTGACAAGATACGTCATTGATGTACTGCTTTTACTTTTTAACAGGTGACATTTTAGGAACAAGAAATTCATCAAAAACTCTGGCCCTAACTGCTTCAATTTTTTTACCCAGATAACTTTAAGAGTGTGGACCAAATGAGTTCATTTTCTTGAAGGGCAGCCACATGAAACATGGTTTGTTTGCCATGTTAATTGCCTGTTAAATATACATTAGCTTGTATTTAGATGTTAAATGTTAGTTACCATTATTACCAGCATATGTCCTTTTGTGAAATCATTATCAAAGTACTTGCACTCTTTAACAGATTCTTTATATGTGTAAAATTCATCAACTATTTAAAGAGGGTGTTCATTGCATGCAGATAATCATATAATTTTTCTTCAACATGAGTTTGCCTCAGTAGATGAATAAAAATAACTACTGCAGCTTGTTTCATTACATGAAAATGCTCTTTAATGTTAAAAAAAAACCTTTGTAATTTGATGGGCTGATTTGGAAAATCAGTCACAGTTAGATCTGCAATCTTCAAAAGCACTTTCGATGGATTGATCACACAGATTCTGAAGGGAAGACACCTGTGCCGTTTATTCAAGGTGAAGCACTAGTTCTTCCCAGCAAAACAGAAGTCTTGTATTAATCTATTTAGAAAAATCATATTGATGAAATTGTATTTCATGGTTGAGTTTCAGGAAAAAACTCATTGTACATTAACCATACAAGAGTCATTTAAGTAACAAATTATTGTAATTGTAAAAGACATGTAGAATTTTAAAACAATAAAGATTTGAAACTGTATGTGTTTGAAGTATTTGTGTGCCTTTTAAATGCTATCTCTAGTATTTATTTCATGTTAATCTGTTGCATCTTCTCTGCAATTTCTCCAGCGGTTTCATTACATAGGAGTACCCAAATTTTCTATGAGATGTAATTTTCAAAATCATTTGGGAATTACAAGAATTACCATGTAATCGTAAAAATGAGTTTAAGTAGACAGAAATTTTAATTTTGTCAGCATATTAAATAGATAAAGGACATTTTTTTAGTAGTTATACTGTCTACATTTTTAAAATGTAGCCTTATTTATTTTATTTTTAATAACAGCATAAAAGAGATGTACTATGAATGTGTAGCCAGTGGGAAGTGAAATTATGAGTTCAGCTATGAGCTTATGCCTAGGATTCAATCCATAAAGTTATTCAGCTGTGATTTATCTTCAGGTGTGGAGTGGAAGAGATAAAGAAAGAACCACATGAAAATCTCAGTGCTTCTGCTCATATGTTGCAAATAATACTTCTCGAGACTAACCAGTCCAGTTGAATACCCAGAAACATCTGTAAATGCTTTATTTAAAATCTTGTTCCAAAAAAATTTTAAGTTAAGGTTTTTATGAAATGCATGGGCTTGTAACTGTATCATATCTTTCATCAAATAAATCTGGAAGAGTTTCTGTGGAAAACAGAATGTCATTTCATCAAGTTGCATTCTTACCTGGTTGTTAAATTTACTAGTTGATGTACTGACTTCTTAAAATTAATTTTCAAATGTGCCCTGTTCTTCAAGAATAGTGTTACCATAGTTGAGTAGTGCCCAATGTCAAATGTTTACATACAAATAGCATACATCTATAGGACAGGTTTAATGCATAAAAAAGGCAAGCCAAAGAAACAACCCATGGTGCAATTTTTTTTTTTTTTAATCATTGAAGTTTTCACCTTCAGCTAAACAGGAATTCAGTTCTGTCTGCAATTTGGTGCACTCTTGTTCATTGAGTCGCAAGTGGTTTAAGTTGCACATATACTATGACTCATTTCTTCTAATATGCCAAATGTTTAGAAGTCCTGATGTCTTTTACCCATTGACAAAACTTTCCCAGTCTCAGATACTACTGCTGTGAATATTGTAAGTCTTCCAGGGATTAGTTATGTCTTGGAAGCCATCAGGCTTTGCTAAGAGGCACTGAATGCTTCCATTTCTGGGAGGGCAGGTATTCCTTGAATAGCAGCAATGAGTCTGTGTAGCAAGGGGTGGGGCAATCCAGTGCTGTAACATAAAACCCCACTCTTTTGTTAGTCTACTTCAAAGATATGTGAAATGTTTTTCATTTTCATGAATTTTCTCCATGGAGGGAAAGGATGTGTTGTCAATCAAGTTCTTCCAAGTTGGATAAAAGTGCTAATTTAATGATGGCCTTACATGACAGAGTACCTTCAAGTGGCACTCCTTTTAGGACATACTAAAATAAGCATTTTTCTTATGCTGTGAGCACTAAGGCTTGTGTGTCTTTCTGCTTTGTGTTGATCACATACCATGAAGTTCATTTGTTGCAGGGTCTGAGATGGTGCCATAAGTGCTGAAGTCAGGTAAGTATAGAAATGCTGAGTTAACCTCCTCACCAAAGAACCTCAGAAATTCCTTCATCTTTGTCTATAAAAACATCTAAACTTTCTGTTCTTGTTTTACTGTTGCCTAGATAAAAAATACATACTTTTAAGCTTATATATGGACAGTAGCAGTGGTGATTTATGGTACTATGAAAGTTGGCTTGATTTCTAGTTTAAGACATGAGTGAGGTTTATATAACTCAGAAACACATGTACAGTATATGAAAGTGAACTTGGGAAGTACCTAAATAAATTGATTAAAACAAAGTGCTGTAATGCAAACTACGAGGGAAGAAAAACTCCTTCCCTGCTGATATCTGCCACTTAAAAGAATGCCAGGATGTATCTGTTATTGTTACATGACATCATATTTTTAAAATATAAATAAACAGCAGTGGCTTTGGGTTTTAGGAATATTTGTCATGTGTTTCATTTTATAATCTTTATGTATATTCAAAATGGAAATTCTGTCAAACAAACTCCTAACGTATTCAGTAATGATTCTTAACAGTCATTGAGAAAAATGTAGTTTACATACTTTTTGTATGTCACAGCCTTACTAGTTGTTGAAAGTATGTTTGTTATGTACCACCTATGTGCTTCATTTTGCTCCATAATAAAACTTTGTGTATAGCTATATAATTTAGATGAGGAGCATGGTCAGGAAGGATGGGGGAGAAGTTATAGGATAAATTTGATGATCTCAAATTTCTCAAATTCTTTTGTGGAGCAGCATATTGGAAACTTAGCCAATAAGAAAAAAAAAAAAGCCTTTTGTGCTACTGCTAATACGTTTAGTCCAAAGTCTGCCTTTAGAGAGAGGAAACTTATTTTTCTGAACTGCAGAAAGGAAAATGAATGTTAGAGAAAGTTGACTGAAAGCAAATGCTGTCCTGCAGACTTAACACAGAAGGGATGTGATAATTTAAAAGGGATTTCTTGCAGTGTTCCTGGAAAACTATATACATTTGAATACTCCGAGAAGCGTATCAGTTTTTGCACTGCTCTGCAGTCAGTCTCCTGTCAGGAGCTTGTGCTGTTTAGAATTCAGCTGTGGTGGTTTTGAATTGTAAGATGGTCTGAGCAGGACCATTTTTACACTGAAATACACACTTTTCCCTAAGTTACCTATGTTGCATAGTAGAACTGGGTAGTCTGCCCTCTGCAAAACTATTATGTGCCTTTTTGCAGGGCTAGTTTTCTTTGTGACCTACATTGCACCCTTGTTTTGTGGAGTTCAGCTAGAAGCCAGATTGGCTGTAATCAACTATGGCAAGAATTAATTAGTATTTGGAGTGCTGTTTCATTCCTATAATTTTTTTCATTAATAAATTGTAATGCAGGGAATTACTGCTTAGTGCCAAATTAATAATTCCAGAATTGGAGCCTTCTCCGTACAAGAACTCCTTTGCCTTCTCAAGCCTTTTGAATTTCAGTCATCTATCTCAATGCTGCGTTTTAAGGCCACTGATGTCTTAAGTTCACTTTAAAAGTCATTCTGCAGTCCTGAAGCACTGATGATAAATGATAAAGGGTAAACAGTTACTTCTTTTAGTATTCACTCTATTAACACTCACTCATATTAACAACATCCACATAAAATACTGAGGAGCATGGAAAAGTCTAGTCCCCAGACTCCAGATACTCCAAATACTGGCTAAGAATTGAGTTCAGTGTTGATGTTCCTCAAGCAGCATCAGATTTAAAGAACAGTTGAGGTTGTAAGGAACCTCCTGAGGTTGTGCCCAACTCTGTGCTGGGGCTGGAATCTTGTGACATTTTTAATAAAGGTCTTCAGTTTGCAACTAATTTGGCAATTGAATATTTGCAGCATTCAATTTAGACCTTTGTTTCAAAACCTGGATTGAAACTGCTATTGTAGTTTGAGTAATTTTAAAATTATCTCATATTTCTGGCTCAATTTTCTGAAATTAATCATGGGTGGCATCCTTGCTTTTGCTTTTGCTTTGGATTTAAATTCACTATGTGTTTGACTTTTTAGGCAAAATTACCTGGTAAGTAGCAGATTTTTTTTTTCTGCAGTGGGAAGAGCTAGTTTCTTACCTCCTAGTCAGAAGTTTGTACTGTTTGCAAAAGGGTGTTAATGAAGAATTTTTTCACCACGCTTAGATTAGTTAGTCATGTTTCTGTCCCAGATCTCAGCGTGAGCCCTACCTGTTCTGAACACATGGATGCATGCTTGTGCACACAGCTTTACCAAATGCTGCAACAAGCAGCATCTTGGGGCCTGTTTACCTGTGCAGGGAGTATTAAAGGTGCAGAAAAAATCGATAAAATAAGTAATGCCTCATTTTTATTTTTTAGTGAAGATTAGGTACAGAGCTATGAGGTCCATATGACCAAAACATCCTGCTTTGTTGGAATTTTACACTTACAAGTTGACACAATGTATAGTCATTATGAAGGACATCATAGTGCTTATATGTCAGTTACCAAGGAAGGACAAAAAAAATGGCCTGAAGGTCCTTAAGGGGTAGCTGTCCATCTTTGGACTCTGGACAAATACTGATTTGAGTATCAGTCCATCTCTGAGCCTGTTAATGTAAGCAGTTGAAATGTCAGCACTTAATGTCTAATATAATCAAAGTGCTAATGAGGAGACTGCTAAGCTATGCTTCCTGTGGGGTTGCTGGTCAGCATTAATTGTCTACTATGTCTCTTGTGAATTGTGGGCTGTGTTTTTGGCAGTGATTTAACAATGATTGAGATGGTAGAAAAATACTTGCATTGAATACTGTAAATAACAAGTGATAATTTTGTAGACAATGGACAGCTTTTTAAGCTTCAGAAGAGACCTTTATTTTATGTAACTATACAGAAAAAAAAGGTATTTATTTTCAGTTGAAATGAACTTACTAAAACTAACTGCTTTTAAAAGGCTGTAAGCTAGAAATAGCCTTTTTTGGTATATACTAAGATTTCTTGAATTGGAGTGAAGTAATTTTTCAGAGATTGTATTTTTAAAAGTATTTAATCAACAAAACAGCTAAGCAGTAAAATATTTTCTTTTAATTTTAGACCTTGTAGTACTAATAATATTTCTATTCCTTATGTTTGTAGCTCTTACTTATAAGTGAATTTTTGGAAGCTCAAATAACTTGCCCCAGATATGATACATGAAATTAAATATGCTTCTGTTGACCTTCTAACACTGCATTTTAGAGTTGAAGAAGAATTTCCAAATTAACAGTAGAATGTAAGTATATATACAGCGTTCTTGCTGCTCTGGAACACTAGCTCTTTTGAACATAGGTATAGGATAGGGTGACTGGTAATGTTTTTTAGCTAAAGGAGGGTAGATTCAAATCAGATAAAAACAATTTTTTATGATGAGGATGATGGAACACTGGGACAGGTTGCCCAGAGAGGTGGTGTGTGCCTAATCCCTGGAAACTTTCAGTGTCAGACTGGATGGGGCTCCCAGCAACCTGAACTAGTTGAAAATGTCCACTCACATTGCGTGGGGGTTGGACTGGGCATCCTTTAGAAAGACCTTGCCAATCCAGAATATTCCACAATTCTATGTATGATTATAGTATGTGTGTATATACTGTGATAGCATATGCTTAAATTTTGGCAGTTTTTAAGCACTGAAAAATTGAGAAATGTTGGCTTATGACTGCATATCAACCTTGGATTTTATGTGCCTGAGGATGCACTTCTCAGCTAATTAGGTGCTCTTTTCCTGCATTTGTGCTTTCACATCTGTTCTTAGTTACGCATTAAAACCTTGCCTTGAACATATGATTACATTCTTGTCCTTTTTATGGTGACAATTTCTGAGCAGAATGCTTGCTGTGTATCTTATGTAAGAACTGAGTGTCTCCAGATAATTTACTTATTTTTGGTACCTGACAACCAAAGTGACCAATGAGAGATACTTGGGCTGCTCTTTCACACCATAGCAGTCTTCTATCTTCAAATTCTATGCTTTCATCATATCTCCATTATGTAAGCAAGAAGGTAAAGCAGTGTGTTCAAAGCCATGTAACACTTCAAGTAAATTTTACAGCCTTGCTTCTCTGCCCTGTTTGGTGCTTGTGATTCTCAGGCACCTCTGGAAACTGTGTTGGTATCCATGTGGGTCAGTTCTTACTCTGTTAACCATTTTTATTTATTAATCCAACACGGTTGTAATGTGGTGTGTGTGTTGAATCACATTCTTAGTATTTTTCTTCAACTGAGACGTGATACACACAAAAAAAATCAGCTTTTTACAACTGTATACCTGAAAGTGGTAGTTCATTTTCAGTGGACTTCTATTTGATTTCTGTTTAGAGATCTGCATTTTTTAGCTTTATTTTAGATTTCTGTAATGTATTAAAAAAAAAAAAAGAATAAAAATCCATCTTGGTGCTTCTCCATCTGCAAAGATTATTTGTTTGCTAAGGTAGAAATGTTGCCTTGAACTTACTGTTCCTATTGTCACCTAGAAATAATATTGAGAAATTTTGTTTAAGTTATGAGCCAATACTATATAGGAAACAGGATGAGCCATGATTCTTACATGGTGCCTTTGGATTGTCTCTTTTAATTTTCCTTCTTCTGCCTTTTTAGTGTCACTTGTTCTCTTCTGAGCTCTTAAGTAAGATCAGAAAGAGGAACTTCATTGACGACTCAAGTCCATTTCTCCATTCCCTGTATGGTTAAATGAAACCAATGTGTTTGTCTCATTGTGAGGTGAATCACATTTTCCATTGCACGTAGGTAATTTAACTTATTCACTGGTGACAAAAAAAAAAAAATGTGCAGAAGTTCTGATGCCTTGGTGCTGGAGCTGATTGGTTGGTGTGTAGTACAAAGTTCTTGTTTGGAAAATCTCAGCTCTTAGGAGCTTGAAAAGTTCATAGATGTACATGAAAGCTACTGTGAGTAGAGATGCCACAGTGCGGTCTGGCACGAAAGGGGCCATCTGCTCTTGAGGGAAGACACCTCACTTCTAACTGCTGGGCCATTGGTTAAACAGCTTTCACCAGGGGGTCTCAGTGTTTGGGGTTTGCTTGGGTTTTTTCTCCTTAGCTGCAAGAATTAACCATCAAAACAACAATGCTTTCTGAGCAGAGCTGTTTAGTAGGCATTAGTGGTACCACTCTTTTGCCTACAAAACATTCTTATAACCAAGTATTTTAATGGATACATTAAGAAACTATGAGGAGGGGAGATGTTAAAATGGTTTTATTTTCTGTAACTATTAAAAAAATAAGCGTATTTTAAATTTTTTTACCAACTTTGTTGTGTTCCTTTACCGGTGATGTGACTGGTTGTGTGTTTCTCAAGCAACTGAAATCAGTACATCTGTTATTGTGTATCTTTTGTTTTAAGCAACAGACTACAACAGTCTATTCTGCAGGAACATCTTGGGATGTCATGGACTCTCAGCCTAGCTTAGATAATTCTGTCATTTCCATGGCTATCAAATTTTCAGACAAAATTGAACATTTTAGAAATGGCATTGTCTATTCCCTCCTTGCTTCCTATGACAGCTGTAGAGGATGAAATCATAAACCTATGCAGGTGTTCAGTGCATATTTTGATTTTTTTTCCTAACTATGGAAATTTTTGTTCAAGCATCCTTAATATTGATACAGAGAACCAAAATTATACTAGGAAGTATTATTTTTATTGCAAGGAAAATAAATCTGTCATGTCTTCTAAGCATAAATTAATATAAATAGGAAGGCAATCTAAAGAAGGGATTGTTCAGTAGATGTTCTTGGAAACTTGATTTAAAAGATGAGGTGAGAAAAATGACAAATCTTCCGTATTGTGCTAGTGGCTGCATTTCTCATTTGCTGAACTTTGCATGTTGACCAGGGAGAGAAGAGTATCCTTAAGAGTTTATGATATCTGTCTTCATTGGTGACTTTTTGTGTTCTGCTTGCCACAGAATTTAGATTGTCTTCCATAAATACTCTTCATCTGACCTTCATGTTTCCAGTTGCTCCAAATTTGTTATATTTAACTTGTTAAATTGTTTCCCTGGGTTGGTGGGATTTATTTTTCTTTTCCCTCGGGGATTTCTGCAGAAACCAAGTTGCATTGCTACGGGCTGGATGTTGTTTTCCTTTATGGCCATACCTTGTTGTGTTCAGTAAATGTGGTGCAAAGGGGTAATGTTGGATACCTGCTCAGGAGCTGTGGACTTCAGCAGGATCAGAGCTCTGATGCTAACAGTGACCCATGATCATACAGCACAGGGTCACAGGCAGGTTCTTTGGGATGCTGATTTGCCTCAGGAGTTTCCTTGCATTGATCCAGGCTTCTGAGGCTATTCTGACCCTGGATATAGGGGTGAGGAAGATGACATCAGGAAGAGGAGGGGGTTGAAATAGCTGTGCCACAAGCTTCCTGTGATTCCTCTTAACATTAATCCTAGAAACTGGTACCCAGATGGAAAAGCCATTTTAGCACAGGTTTTAGAGCCTTGGCCAGGGCTATTGAAAGTAATTTCTGAAATTGTTCTTGAAGTTTAACCCTGAAGCATGTCCTCTGCAGAGTCACTGGTGAAGCAGTTCTGCACATGTTCTGAAAGAAAGTAAACCCAGGACCCTGTTTAAAGCTCACCCCCTTTTATACAAAGTGTGATGCTGCAAGAGGTAAAGATTTATGAGCCCCCTCAAAAATGCAGTCAGCTGCTCTGTGAGCTCTGACATTTCCCAATCACAAATACTCAGTTCCAATGACTTGCAGTTGTGGCATTTCCATACTCTTAACACACCTCCAGGAGGTACAGTCTCCACATTTTTAGCCTCCTAAAACAGATTAATAGTTTCAACAGGATGTCTGTCACTGTTGCATAACCTCTGTTGAGTTCTTTCCGAGAGAATATATATTTTTTTTAAGTCTGTGAACACAGTTATTAGATAAATGACAGAGAAATAGTAGCACTTCCATTTCTGCATGGTTAGTTACTCCTTTTTAAACAAGCATGTGATTATGCTTCCACATGAAAGTGGAAAGAGTTGATTTAGTGGTTACTGTCATTTGAAAACCTTTCTAGATGTGGAAAAAAATAAAAAAGAAATTCCAACTCAGGGGAGGTCTATTATTAAATTTTTGAGTGCTTAAAATGAATTATGGTAAGTTACTATTTTAAATGTGTCCCAAGAATCCAGGAGTCTTTTTATAACAAAATCTGTGGGTTACTTCAATGAAAAGCAAATGCTTTTATTCTCATAAAAGCTATTATTCTCATACAATTCTTTGACATAAGTAATGTTTAAATTTATTTTTTAATATATAGAATTAGGTTCTTTCTCATTTTAAAACCAGACTTAAAAAAAATAAAATCCTCTTTTATTGAGCTGAATCCAATTTTGTGTGCAAGGTAGTTAAACATTCATTTTGTGGGTTTGAGACAATTTCTGATTGTTTCTGGTGATCGGTAAAAGTAGAGAACAAATGTGGAAACCCCTTCAGTGGAATTCCCTGCTTTTTTCCCTCTGTGCTTCATCCTTAGACTACGGCAATATGCCCGAGCCGTGCCTCTAACACGTGTTTCTGTATGGGTTATGTAGCATGAAAACAGCATTGCTGCGTGGATAGCTGTCTTACTCTGGATATTTTGATTGTGCTTAATGTAAAGCTGATAATTCTCCTTGTCTGTTTCTGTCTGACTTGAGATTAGTCCTTTGATTAGACCAACTTCCTCTAGGCCTGCTTTGAAAAGTTGCGTGCATTGAAGGCAAACATTGAAAAAGAGTAATTTCCTGCAAGGAATTAGTTTAGCCTCTGTTTCCTCTCTTTCCACCAAGTTCTAATTTTTGACTTGTGAGTGAAAATATATTTTATTTAAAAAGTTATATAAAAAGAATTACATGGGAAGCATGGGTCTACACAGTCTTTGTGCTTTGGAAGGAGCAGAACCCACAGCTTTTTGAAAAATAAGAGTTTTGGAGCAAATCTGAAGGGGAGAACTACAGATAATGGTTGAAGTAACTTGCTGACTACCGGACTAGAAAATACTTTCCTAAGAATAGGTAACAATATTTTACTTTAGTTAGAGGATAGTTTCTTAAGGATAAGTAACACTTTTACTATACTGTAGTTTCACTCCCTAAGAGCTGTTATTCATAATTCCAGTCACTTCTCTGTATCACTTTTTGGTCATGGAAATCGGGGTCTCAATTGAGTTGCCTCTTGAGCTCCTGTTTCATATAAACCAGGCCTTACAAGTCTGCAGCTGCTTGGCCTATTTTTCCCATATTCTCCAGTCTGAGATTTTTTCCACCTTCTTAGCCTTCTTTTTTTTTCTTTCTTTTATTTTCTTGTCTTCTGATTTCTCATCTCTGTTATTTGATTCTGTGAGAGAATATATATTGGTTTTTTTTTGCCTTGAAGAAATTGTATTGCTTGCTACCCCAAAGTGCTGAGCTGTGAAAGAAGAAAACAAGCAATGCCCTGCCAGGCAGCTAAGGTCATCTGCTGATGATTTGCTTCTGACCTGAAGACTTCACACTTTTGAGTGACTCTTTGATGGCAAATTTAAGGAGAAAATGGCTGCTTGCATTTCAGGAAGATATTAAAAGACAGGCAAGAAAAAAATTTGTCTTCGGGGTAAAAGTGAAAATTGATTATTCATGGCATTAGCTACTTGGAAAAGCTGCATTACTTGTAAGAAATACCATACTGGAAATGATGCTGTTCAGGTGTGAGGTAAACATTAGCAATGAGATACTGATTTTAGAATGATCCTGGAAGTTCACAGATATTTTGACTTTGAAGGAGGAAGGAAATTCCCATTCATTTTGCCATGGCCAACATGAGAATCAGGGGAATGTGGCTGGGCACAGACTGCTGGGAGAGGTGAGGGCAGTGGTGACTGGGACCCAGGGTGAGCCACTGGAGCTCTGGGGATGGGTGACATCTGCTGGTGTGTGTTTCCACACGGATGGAAAGATGACATCCTGGGCAGATCGGCCATGAACGCAGCTGTAGCACAGCCGTGCTGCTTTTTGCCTGTGCTGAAGATGAGGGATGTTTTCTGAAGGCTCCTGGGTGCTTCACTGGGTATTCCGATGAGTCCTCATTTTCCCAGTGACTCTGGTTTTCTATAGTGGAAGAAGGTTCCCATAATCCTCACTGTTCCAAAGGTGCAAATATATGGAGTAGTTAATAAAGACATCTGATCCTGTATGGGGCTGTATTTCCAGAGCAGAATGACATTCCCTCATCTGTTACATCAAGACAAATTAAAATAATACATGGAAGTCTCTGACCATTTCAGAGGTTTGAGGAGCTCTTTCCAAATACACCTTTGGCTAGACATCCTGAAGAAATGCTCAAGGTTCTGCTGTACATGTTAAAAATAAAGATCAAGACAAGCAAAAAAAACCCAGGCTGGTGGCTTAGGAAAGATCGCTATTAGGCTGACTGGTTTGTGGGGAAAAATAGGCTTTACACTTTGACCCTTGATTTCTTGTACCATTACCCTTGTTTAGGCTTTGGTGCAATGTTACCTACTACAGAGAAACGTCACAAGGACTTCAGATGAAGGGTAGCCTAAAGTTTGTAATGACTCACAGTTTGAGCATGAAGTACAGGGCTTTGCAGAGAAGCTCAGGCTTAGACACATGACTCCTTTGGGATTCCTCATCCCAAAGCAATGGAGGGAAGAAAATTTCCATAGCCTTCAAAGATCTAGGATCTGTACCCTCAAGGGTCTTTTTTGCCATTTTCTGATTGAAGGAAAACCCAGAATAACTGTTAGAAACCTACCCATCCGCAGTTCATCTAACACTGAGGAGTCAAAACATGCAGTGGTTAAAACTTTAAAAAAAAAAAAAAATCAATCCTTGTTTTTTTAGGATGCCAGCAGGTGATACTGTGGCAGTAGCATGATGGATGCAGAGAGAAAGGTGGTACTTTCTGATAACAGTATTTACAAATAAATACTTTAATTTTCATACAAGATTATCTTCAGAGAAGGGCAAATAGAGGATTAAATTACTTCAAGATACACAAGGAAGTGAATTAAAAATGCCAGATCTTTTGTTCTGCAGAAGGAAAGCATCTCTCTTGCTTTGAGGCCCAGTGATGCCAAATGAAATTAATGTAATGTTTCCTGATGGCAGAGTAGTGCTATTTAATGAAAGACCTACAAATCCAGACAAGCAGAATATCCCCTATAGACTGAATTTAGAAGACTGATCCTAACAATTCAGAGTTTGGAATAACTTTTGTCAAATTTTAGGAGGCATAGATTTATCTTCTTTTTTTTTTTTTTGTCTCTTTTTGACAATAGTAGGAATTTGTGAGTTTAACACAACCATTTCTTTATTAGTGGGAGAAAGAGGTAGAGATTATTCTTTGGGAAAGCAGTCACAACTGGATGGGCATCTGTGAGAAAAGCAATTTTTTTTGGATGCTTTATAGGTCTGAGTATCCGAACCACAATAGTGGGAAATTCCCATGAAGTTATGAAACTAATAAAAAAACTTCTGTTGCTTTGAAATATTGTTTTCCAAATTAGGAAAGAGTCATCTGTGACAGGAAATATGAGCCAAAAGACAACTGATTAAATTGACTTTGATTTTTTTTTTTCATTCTTCATGAGAAGCCTTATCGTTAATAAGAATGGTTTCTATTAGTGTCCTGCTGAGATGAGCCTTTGACTGCCCTAACATCTGTAATGCCATGGACAAGGTTGTCTGTTCACTGATATGGAGTGTTCTGCAATAATTCAAGCAGTCCTGGATATTAAAAACGCCATGGGAGATGTTGCAAGATCATGCAGCTTGGTCAGAAAAGGGGTGCAGCAGCTTTTCTCCAACATCTTTAAAATAACAAAGGATTCAACAACCACCTACAAAGAAATAGATGTGCCAAAATAAAAATACTCTTGGTGAGAAGGGCTACCTTTTGGAATTTGATTAAAGCTGTCTATCTGTTTTACCTAATTTATTGTTTGGTTTTTCAAAAATTAAAAAAAAAATAATTAAAATCTAATCTAATCTCTGAAAAAGAATTTTAAATTTGCACCAAATATGTTCTTAAAAATCATTCTGCACATCTGATACTTGAAGAAAGGTATTGAAAGAAATAAAAAAAAACCAAAAAAAAAAGAGAAAAAAGCTGATAATTTATCTTGGGAAAAATAAAACAGTCATGTAAAAATCTCTTGGCATTATGTTGTGAGACTAAACAAATGTCCATTCATTATAATGATCTTAAGCATCTAGATAACTATTTTGGGAGCTGACCCTTTAGAATGGTCTTCCACTACAAGATAATTAGATGAAGTGCCTTCAGAAACAAAAACAGCCATTGAGAAATGAACATTAGCTAGAATTTATGTCCTTAGAGTAACCTTTGGGGTGACAAAGTGTCTCAATTATGGATAAATAAGAATTTATTTTTAGTAATTCAATAGAAGTCCTTGTGTTAAAATGTAAATAACGAAAAATATAAATAATAGTTGTTTCTTTAGACTGATCTATTTCTACTGTGTTAAGGAAAGGCTTTAGACTGTCTTCAGCCAACATGAGGAATTCTTCCATCTGCCAGAAAAGCAAGGGATAACTTCTCTTGCTGCTGTTCTAATGAGTATTTTCATACTTATTTACATATTTTTAATTTTATAGTGTTTAAGTCAGAAAACTGATTAGGTCACTTAATTTGGCGTTAGTTTGGCACTCTACAGGCCAGTATATTTTTTCTCAATTAGGATGGAACTGAACGAACTTTCCTAAATAAAAATAGCTTAAAACATGAGTCTGTCTTCCATGAGGACACTCAGTCTTGATTTCAAGGCTCTCACTAATTCATAAGGATTTGTAACAGTGGTTAATCCTACCTTCTAAAAATAAGAACAAAAAAAATGGGCCTGACTTCTAAACCCAATGCACGTGGCTTTTTTTCCAGCTCATGTTTTAGTTTTTCTGTTCGCTGGCCCACGGTAAATCTAATCTCCTCTCTGGAAAAGAATTTTAAATTTGCACCAGATATGTTCTTAAAAGTCATTCTCCCAGGAGATGATTCCCCCCAAGTCCTATTAGATGTGGTGGCAAAATGATTTGTCAGTCTCTCCACGCTGGCCTTCTTGAAACATGATGAACATGATAAGCTGGGTTTATTGTTTGGGTTTTCTTCCCCTTAGCTATATTTGAAGCTATATTTAGCCTTTTGATCTTTCTCTGATTGGTTTTGTTAAGTAAAATGACTGCCTAATTATTGTGATAGTATAGGTGATATTCAGGAGTCATTTAAACACAGATGACGGGCTTCCTGACAGGCAATGAATGGCAGAGCTTCCCACACCTTGGGATTTGAGCCTTAGTGGAACAAAATGCCAATGCTGGGAAGGAGCAGCTGAGTGGGAGGAGCAGTGGCAGCTGCTGTAGACGCCAGATGTGCTGAGATCTCCAAACAGGCTGGATCTCCTGTGACACTCATCCTGAGGGAGGTGGGGAACATCCAGAACAGTGTGAGAGGTTCCTAGAAGCCATGAAAGATAATAAATATGCCTTAAAAAAAAAAAAACAAACCTTCTCATATACTAATCCATCCAGAGAATTTGTCACTGGGGTAGCAACAGCCCTATTTAGCAAGACATAAACTTCCCTTTTTCCTAAACATCACAGGCGTTATGGAATTTGCAGCTTAAATAGCTGAAAGGAACATCTGAGGTATTTGAGGAACTGCATTGCATAGACAAGTAGGGTCATAACTTATTAAAACATTTTCAAAACACATTCCAGTGAGATGAAGTTAAACAGTTAGAGCATCTTCCCACGTAAGAAAGACATTGTGGAGCAGAAGGGGTAATCATGGAAATAGGCTGCTCAGACACATTCCTCGGATTGTTGAACCCGCTTTTGATACCTCTGAGCTCACTATCACTAGCTTTTAGGGCAAATTCAATTGCTATTACAGGAAGTGATGCTGGAGCTTATGTAAGAAATTTTTTCCCCCTATCACACTGTATTTCTAAGCTGTATGTGATTGTAGGCTGCCTTGAAAGCATATGTTTTGGTCAGAAATAGAGCAGTGTGCAACATACACTTTCTGAACATCCTGCATATAAATAGCACAGGTGGGAAAGATGAACTCAGTTGTCCTCTAGTTCAATGGCAGATTGCAAACTGGTTTGGCTGTCCCAGTGCAGTAATGCAATATTGGCAATGGTAAGTAGGGAGAGAACTGGAGATTTCAAGATAGTGCACAGAGCTATCCTGCTTCCCTCTGCCCCATCCAATGCACAGTGTAGCACCGTGGTCATGGCTCTCTCCCCTTCCATCCCTGTCAGCTATGGCATTTGTTGGGCTAGAGCACTGGATGGTGTATCCTCCAAAGAAAAGGCAGGGTAGGTGGGAAGATTCTCTCCATCACTTCCTAAGAAAACTATGCAGCTACATGTAGTGAAAGTGCCTGCCCTGCAATGGCAAATGGCAAATGTAATGTTGGCAGTGGTGCAGAACTTTGTCCTATTGGTGAAGATGAAAGTCAAATGTTCTCTCTGTGGTCTCAGAGGTCTTCAGTGAGCTGGAAACACAAATCTCTTCAGAAAGCTGCAGGCACTGTTCTGAGAGCATGTTTGTTTATTTGTCTTGTGTCACAAAGTTGTTCTTAATATTAAATGATAATCACTGAATATATTCAGACTCCATACTCTTCACGATTAACCATTTAACCACATTAAATTTATTTAATCACCTTACTTCCTAAACGCAGAATTCAAGTGCATCATCATTGCTTGAATGCTTAGTTGAATAATGCTTGTACACAATAATGAGTAAAATCTGCAAATAAATCAATGAATACTGTAACTGAAAGTGAACAAAAAAGCAGAGATCCTGGTTGTCATTGGCCAGTTCCTTAAGTTGGGATTAGTTACTCTTAAATCAGCAGTACGCTTCTGCAAGGCTGGGTGCTGATAAACGTCACATGTTACGCATATTAAGTGTAAAAAATTGATTGTTTTTCTGGCTTTAAGGCTAATTGCTATTAGGCCAAATGAGCTATCAAGGTGATGCGATAAAGGCCTTGCTGAATATTTATACAGAATTAAATTAAATACGCATGTGCCGTTGGCTCTACGAAGAACACAAGGGAAAATATGACTAATACATAGGAACAAAGATTAGTTTACTTCTCAGTTCATGATCATGATATAGATGGAATTTCCTTCCATAAAAACAGCATGACAAAGAGTTCATGAATATTTTCATCAGTAGCTAATGTTTCCATTCCCAGAGGAGAGCTGGAGGCCCACAAACAAGAAAGGCTGCTACATTTAAGATTCAAGGCGATGTCATCACAAAATGTAAACTGTCTGGAGGAAACTTGCAGCTTTTATAGTTTTACCTCATTAGAGACAAGTGCATCCCAGCTGTGCAGTGCTACATAGTACATAGGCCTGACCCATATTTATATAAATGTTTGGCTCATATAGCATTTTGTTATATTGGAAATCTATGCTGGGCTCCACCGAGAGCAATGAGTTTGTAGGTGGGATGCAGTATTTTGTTTCCATTTTGTTATCATTTTTGCATGAAAAGTGCAAAACACTGCTACAAGTGTGAGGACATATTTTCAGAGAAAAGCATAATGAACTTTTATGCATTTATTGTCTGACATTTAGGTTTTTTTCATAAATATAATAGATTCAAATATAGGTTAGTAAGTAACATGTAGGTGCTTACACAAACACAAACATGTGTTTGATTTTGTCCGTGTCATAAAAAATAATTGACCTGGTTTAGTAGTTTAAAATAATTCTCTTCTAGAATAATCATAGTTCTCATAAATAAATATGGGTTAGTTAATTACAATCTGACTTTGAAGCCTTGTGTAAACTGTTTATGCACTCAGCTGGTTTGAAGTAGCATTATCAAGTATTTGGAGCTGTGCTAGCTTCTGCCAAAATGATACCTGTGTATTATTTTTATCATCCTGTGTATTTTTCTCAGGCCTTTTATCCCTTCCTCTTGAAACTGGGAGGGCTAGACATATAAAATTGGAAGGAATTTCCCCATTAAATATGGGTAATAAATATTACTGCAGTTGATCTGCAGAAACTAGCACATAAGTGAGAGTACCCCTAATAGTAAATGAACGAGAAAAGTGAGGCTAAAGTTGGAACAATATTATTAAAAGTGGATATTTAGAAGAATGAGTTAGAGATGACATAGGTAGGGGGAATAGTTTTACAAAAAATATTATGGGAAAAGGCTGGCAGCCTTCAAAATGTGATAATGAGAAAATCAGCAAGTTTCTATAAAAGGAAAACATCCACAACCTTCTAGAAATATTTTTATTTTCAGTTGAGTGCTGTGACATCTTTTCCACAGAAGGAGTACAGAAATTGAGGAAGTTCTTATTATAACTGCTGAGCAAACCCAAATGGGTGAACACTTATTTTTTTCCAAATACATGCAAGCTACAATGGCAAACAGCAAAGTTCTAAGAAAATTAGATAATTAAAGTTATGGGATTACAGACATTGAGTTCTGAGGCAGTCTTATAGAGCATGTTGCTATATTTTCATTGTTTATATCATTTTAATGTCTCTGCTTAAGGGACAGCTGGCCTGTGTCTGTAGACCATGGTAATAGAGGCTCTGTTGCTGTTCTGTTTGTGTGACCCCAGAAGCAGCCAGGATATATCTGGAGTGGGACACAGAGCGATGTATCCAGAAAAAGCAGGGGGTCTCTGGGCTCCCCTAGTGGTGCTCTGTGCTGAGGGGACACTTGGAGGCAGCTCCTGCACCGTGTCACTGGGTGAGCCCACGGGACCAGGTACGTACACACCGTGCTGTGCACTGGGGCACCCGTGCCCCTGATGCTCACTGCAAGTTTGTCCTGCCAACTTGCCCTCCCTATTTCCCCAGGATTCCCAAAAGTTTAGGAAAATAACAGTCAAGATGGGAAGTAAAAACCATGAGCAGAATGATAATCGCTGGGCTCTTCTGGCTGGGTTGCTAAACGCCAATTGAAATCTGTTTTTCCTGTCTCAGTCTGGAGATATTTTGTTGCTAAATGTTGTGCTGCTCTAGTAAGCAACAAGGTTCAAAACCAGAGCATGAAGGAATAGAGCAGAATCACATTAATACAACTTGTATGCATTAATACATCATACATTGTTACCTTGCTCAAAATCGAATAATTGTAGTGGATTTAATTACCTGCAATTAATAGCCACTTGAGGGCTAAAACATTAAATTCTTTATATATGAGAAAGACGCTGCTTTTTGATCTCTTGAGCAGCAAGAATTATCTTGATCCATTGCGGTTTGGTTTGCTTTGTAAACCCTGGGCACATGCACTGGAAATACACTTTATTTGCAGAATCAGTATTTTTGAAGCATCTACTGAGAAAAAGCAGAAACGAGCTCTCAATGCTTTTTCTGCATTTCATAGCCTAAACATACAGACTGTTGTCTTCGTTGAGCAACAACATCTGTTACTCTGGGAAAACAGATGTGTGAACTATATTAGCAGTTGGGAAGTATCAGAAAAGGTGAAGATAAGGCTTCAGCAGCTTCAGAAGCAGCAAAGAAACTGGGACAGATGAACAAGGTGTGCAAAAGAGAAAAAAAACACTGTGAATTGGTTAATTTGGAATGATAAAAGAAAGTTCTAGGAAGAAAAGCATAATATTATGAAGCTTTGCTCAGATTTTGTTATCTTCAACCACATTCCTTATTCCTAACAGAGTTGATGACTTAGAGGTTTCCTGGGAATCCTTTTACAGTTCTGGGTGCTGATTTATGCTGAATCTTGAGATTTTGCTATGAGGGGGATGTTGGATTAGTAGAACAATAGCTGGGTATAATTCTTGGCCATCTCAATTCATGAGATGAAAGGCTGGCTCCAGGAGATCAAATAGTAGGTTTTTATTTGATATCAGGACTTTTCTCTGTTTTTTCAGGTTTTTTTTTCACAGCTTGATCAGAGAAGAGGAAAAAAGTAAAAAAGTGCTGGCATGCTGAATGTTTGTAATGTCATTAGAACTGAGAACTGCCAGCCCTTGTAATCTTGTGATGACTTTAAAAAAAACAAACCCTTGAACCATGGAATTTAATGCTTCATGGGTATTTGTAAATGTGGAAAATTAACTTGACTAAATGTTTTAATTTCAGATTAGTAGATTGAAATTTAACTATTAAGAAAAAAAATAATTATGCTTTTAAGTGTATGAAGTGATGCTGACCCATAGTACTGGAATGCTTGGAAAAGACAGTCTTGGATCTCCCTAGGCTTCTCAAATCCTGATGTCTTTCAAAACAGCCTTCTTGATGGTGCAAAAGTTGGCTAGAGGTCTTTGCCCTTTCTATCCAAGTCCAGCATGAAAAACTCAGTGCTCAGAAAAAATTATTAAATCAGTAAGCATAGTTCAGACAGCACATTTGAACTTCTAAAAGTTTTGATCTGAATAAGTTTGATCTGTTTTCTCTGAATATTTGCTTCTCCCTTTGCAGTGCTTAAAAGTATGAAAACTGGGAGATGTTTTGATACATTTCTTCCTTGGGGCAAGGACTCCTGACCCTTATATGATGCACTGGCTCTTTTTCTGTCTTCAAGAGCATTTTAGTCTCAAGGCTGCGAGTTAAAACAAATGTTGATAATAGCTGCTCTGCTTATGGGCACCCTGGAGAGGGTTGGCAGAAAAGCTAAATGTAGAATTGAGCTGGCATATAGGAAATACATCCTGGACTAGGTCCTAACCTCACCTAATCCTATACCATGTCTCCAGCAATGATTAGCGTCATATACATCAGATGAAAATGGGATTATGTGGTTTTGGCTAATGCACAGACATTTTAAGGCTTATTCTGAGTTGTAATCATTTGAAATTTGCTTAAATCCTGAGGGCTGTGGTTTAATGTCTCTTGCACCAAATCAGCTGTAATGAGTGATGCTGTGGATGTTCCTGTCACCTGCAGAAGTGACCACTTACTCCTCAAACTTTTTTGATGTCTTGACCGTAACAGTTTTTCTTTGCATCCATACTCTAATCACACTTGGGGTGAAAATATTTTTTGGAAGTCTGCTTTGTCCTGTATTAGCAGTGAAGGAGCAGAGAAATCTCTAGACTACATGCTCTAGAGCACTGGTTATTTCTGTGATAATTTGTATGCTGTTATAATGGCATCAAATCTTCCTCTTGTTTTCAGGGTATTTCATATGATCAAGGGTTTTTATTTCTTGTTTGATCATTTCCAGGGCATTGCTTAGACTTCTTATGTCTGCTCATGTCTGACACTGATTTTCAGGATTGCCTAAGGTGGGAGGAATTTGTTAAGCAAGGCCCACTGCAGGCAGTAGGTTCAGAGTAAAGGCAGGTTTTCAGGTTCAGCTTCAAAGGAAGGGTAAGGGCTTTTTAGCTAAGAAAGAACAGTGAAAAAAAGTCTTGAAGACAAAGATGTGGGAGAGTGAGAGGCAATTTTATTATTAACAGAAGCAGTGACAAGAACTCAGATCAAGGGTTTCTCTGGTGCTGGAAGGGACAAAGCAAGCAGAACATTTTGCAGGCACTGAATCTGGGATGAAATGTCTGGGGAAAAAACTATTATAAAATGTGATGCTGAAGTAAATTTTCATATAATTTACTTTCATCCTCCTATAATTGTTTCCAATTTTGTAGCAAAAAATTTACCCCCTGTTGTTTCAAGTGTGAATAAAGACTACAAACAGTGCAGTGTTTTATATTATCAAGATAGTGTTAGAAAACTACAGATCACCAGCTACAGAAAAAAATATTCTAAAAGTACTGCATGAACTTTATTGACAAAATTTTAAAGTATGGTCTTGAGAGGAGGTGATTGCCTTTTGCTGATTTGGAAGCATCCAATTTAGGAAATGGTAAATGGCTTCTTTGTCCTGAAGAGCAGTGATTTTTCAGGCAGCTCTTGCATTTTTGTCTGTTGTGCCTATCTATGCTAAATTGCATGAAAGGGTTTGTGTTATCTGCACTGAAATACAAGCAGCAGTTAACTGAAACAACTTCCAACCACAGTCAAACCTCTCTTGCCTATTTTTTGTACAATAGTTGCAGCTAAGGGCCCGTTTTTGTTTGTGGCAATGTTTCAGCCTCTTTCAAAGAATCACACGTGGGCACCTGGGATATCTGAAATTGGTTTTTAGACCATGTACAGTTGCTTGAATAATTTCTTTTCTCTTTCACATTAGGAGAATGCTATTTTCAGCAGCCCATGTGCTGTTCCCAAAGTGCTTGCCAGGCCTGCCACATGAGGGTAATTGCAATGCTCCTTGCTTTGCAAGCCACTCTTACCAGCCAGCTGGGTGACTTATTGGCCAATGTTGTGATGCTGTGATGCTCCTGAGGGTAGCAGAAACCTGCCTCTAAGGCTGCCACAGAGCTACAAACAGGCAACAATTATTCACCGGGTTTCTTGGTACAAAAAGCGGGGCAACCAAATGCAATTTGTAGGCAGCAAATGTAAAGCAAAAGTAATTATGTTTCTTTTCATAAAGCGTAGTAAAACTGTGTTGCTCACTGCAGTAAGATATGTCAATACAACTGCTCCTTGGGGTGCTGGAAATTTGGCTCAGTGTTCATACTGAAATTCTTTCTCTTTTTTGTTACTGGCCATCATTAGAACCAACTGGGGGAAAGTACCTGAGCTAAGTGCCTTATGGTCACTTCTAGTTTCTTAGCTTGACAAAATGGAGCTGTGCATGAGTTTAATTATTTCACATATAATCATTTAAGTATTATATTTGCCTTGCTGTTTTTTTTACAAGTGTTTCATCAGATAAGTGTTTGTAGTAAATTAAATGAAACCAAACCAACCAACCAACCAACCCCCTTCCCCAAAATACCCTCCAAACCTGTGGTTGCAACTATACATTAATTATCTTCTCACTTGTGTTGTAGTGGTGCTGTGGGTACAGAAGCAACTGCTCACCTGACAGTTCAGGATCCAACAGTGATTTCAAAATGTGAAAGCACCTGTAAATAATAGAGGTGAAAACTGCCTACCTAAAGTATTTAATTTTTCTAGGTACCCAGTGAGGTGCCATGCTTTATCTGGAAGCAATTCAGTACCGAGCATTTTAAAGAGGAAATGTTTTTCCTCTCCTGAGTATCCTTTTTTAAAAATAGGGCAAAAAAAGGAGAAATTTTTAAAACTGTAAATTAAAATAGAGTGTTGTGTGTTTTTTCTCTGATCTATTGCTCTCACAGCATTTTTCAGGTGATTCTGAGTGTGAAAATTACTGCACCCATATGCTTATCAAATGTCTTGCTTGTACTTAAGGGGCAGCTAGAACATTCTGTAAGTCTCCAGGCTCCAATGAGATGGGTTGAGTTTATGTCTATCCAGTGAAACCAGTCTAAGTCAAAGATTCTCAGACATCACCTGGAAATCCCTGAAGTTCCCATTGCATGTGACCATTTTCCATAAATCTCTAAGGAAAGACAGTCACACAAGCAATGACTAAAACATCAGCAGCCCTGTTAGGAGCTGGGTCTGTGTTTGTGACCTCCTGGTTTCTCTGCAGGTTCTACTGATTTAATTCTGGACCACAAGGGGCCCACGAGGAAAAGGCATTTGAATTGGCTTTTCTAGCTTAGGTATATGTGTGTATTTCTATTTAGATTATGGATCAATGCAAATAAAATAAATTGAGAACTCAATATGGGCCAGAGACTATTAAAATCTCAAGGACTTAGCTATATCTGTAAGAATGCTCACATTTTTATACTGTGTTGCCTGTATTATAAACCTAAATTTTGTGGTAACTTGAAAAAACCAAGCTCTGTCTTTTCTAAGTCACCTCCAGGGTTTAACGCAGAGCAAAACATTCCCGCTGAGTGAGCCCAACTTTTTTTTTTTAAGAAAAACAATGCATATGGAAGTTACTGTAATTGTGTGAGATCTGAAATACAGCCTGTCTGATTAAGTGTTTAATATCCTTCCTTAGTTGGGTGCCTGTTTACTTGCTGTGATACTGCAACTTCTGTGAGGCTGTTACAGCTCTAAAACACAATTCTAATCCTAAACACAGTTCTAAATCTAATTCTAGTAAACACTTTAGATCCAGTGCTTAAGCCTTAAGGTTTATGAACAGTCTGATGAAACAAGGAGTAGAAAACTAAACTATTACCTTCTGGGCATTGCAGGTGGTGTTTCAGAAGCTTGGGGGCTTGTTGCTCACCTTAAGTGGTGACTTTAAGACTTTATACAAAAGTAAAAATTAAACCTCTATCAATTCTAAACTTTAAAGTGTTTTTCAACTGTAATAGAAACAGGCAGATTAGGTTAAAACTCAGCTGCATAATCTGAATTGGATAAAAATCACTTTTCTAGTTTCAGTGCATATTTTGGTGGTGTAGAAATCATCCCTCTTCTAACCACCTTTAACTCCTCTAAGAAAATTCAAGTATTCATTGACATTTTTAACAGAAATTGCTACAGTTAAATTGGGAGGAGAAAAATTCTTCAAAATGTTGTTTGTTGTTTGGCTTTATGTACAAGTTATAAAAACATTCAAACATAAACTTATAATTTGGAGAAAAAGTAGTAAATTGTGAACGATTAAAGGAGGTTTAGTAGGAGTGATTCCTGCTGAGCACTGTGTTCTTGCACTTCATTGAAAATACATCCTTTCCTAGGCAATCCTTCAATATTTCAATTATTTTATGTGTCTTATAAATCATAATGAACTAGGTAATTTCCTGCCATGGTCTTAGTTGGTACAAGCTTCTGAGTTCTCTGACTGTTAACTGAAGCAATTACACACTTTAAATTAATTTCTGAACTGACTAAATTGACATGTAGATAATAAGTGTATTTTTTCATATGGGAGACATTTAATGATTTAACGCAAGGATGTTCTTAAATTTGTGTTTCTTTGCAGATATTTAAAATATTACAGGAAGAGGAATATATAAAACACTGCATTTTTCAGGCTAGGAAAAAAATGTCACTTTTCACATAAAAATTAACAGGAAGGTTCTTTATTGCAGTCCTTAGTGTTATTTGGTTTGTTACTACAGAAATCTATTTACTGTATCTATTTATTTAGATTTAGTGTGCTCTAATTTTAAAACTACTATATTCTATTCAATATTCAAATATTCCTTCAGAAGGAAAAAAATTTTGGTGAAACTTCTGGTTTGGCCTCTTCATCAAGAAATTGGATTTTATTCACCCTACTTTTAACTTTTTGTCACGTTTTGGATGCGTATGTTGGAAAGTGTGAGTTTGGAAATAAGAGACTGCAAAGTTTACCAGCTGACGTATTAAATATAGGAATCAGAGATATTTGGAGGTTACATTCTGCCTTAATTACAAAGATGGCAATTATTACTTGCCCTGATAGCTCTAAGTTCCATAAGAAATGGTTTATAGACTGGTGACCCATTTTTTTTTTATTTTCTTTGCTATTGTGGATAAGCTGGGATATAGCCAAATGTCTGAACTTCAGTTTTTTAAGGGCAACCCAATCTCTTCTGGAAAGAGTGAACAGCCTGCCCTGCTCCCAATTTTTCCATTTTTCCAATGTAAAAACATACATTAGTCCTGCTGGAAAAATAATAAAAAGGAACTTCTGAATTCTGGAAGCTGCTGTCTATTTAAGGAGAAGGTATAACATGGAAGAGTTTGGCAGACTTCCTCCAGATGATCTTTAGAGTGTGGCTCATGCCCTGTGTAATGCAGTCAGTGCTTGGCCTCAAAGGATTCAATGGTTCCATTTCCTCCCATACAGCCCATCCTCTGCGCCAAAAATTATGTCACTATTCTGCCTTATCACTTGAAAAATTAACTGATCACCAAATTTCCACACCACCTTTATGGTTTTTGGCCATTACAAATATGGACTTGATTAACTCTGTCAATACACATATGTCCTCAAATGCTGGTTTAAAACTCATGATGCCATTTTCAAAAGTCTTTTTCAAAACTCAACCTGATGACACCACTTTAAAGTGTTTTTTTTCTTTAAGTTCAAGCTTCATCTCAAAGAAGTTCTAAAATTTATACTAGTGCCTTGTTCCTGAAGGACTACAAAGAGCTAAAGCATTTGCTGATTGTAGAGAGCATGAGTAGCTCCAGTGCAGGCAGCAGCACTATAAATTTTCAGGGCATTTTGTGCTTTGAAAGCTGGAGTAGTTTGCTGGCACTAATGCACATTAATGTGTCTGACTTTAAAGATTTTATGGTCCCATTTGACAGATGAGGTAGAGAAAGTTTAGGGTTCCTAAACATGTTTTCTCTCCTCTCAATTCAATTGTGCTGATTCCCTGTCCCCCATGTGTTGTCTTACACCAGAATGGGTAGCTGTCAACTCTCCAGGCAGCTCTGAGTTGCTCCTGCTTTGTATTTTTGTAAGTGAGCAAGTGCTTCCCTCCTGAATTCAGTTGCTGTTGGACTGGTCTTTTTCACACTAACTCAACTAACAGCATTGCAAAACAAAAATAATTCTTTAATTTCAAAGGACATAATTGTTAAAGTTGATTAGGGATAGTGGTCTGGATGCTCACTGACACGGGTTGCTCTTTCAAGATAAAGTAAAACTCTAAAGTTTAGATATCTTTTATTTGCTTTTTACCCTATACCCATACTGTGGTAAAAGCAAACAAAGTTGGTTTCTGGGAATGAGAAATTCTTCAGAAAACTTGTCTCCTAGGAAAAAATGTCCATTAGAGAAACAAAACCCAAATGAAGCTGTTAGTAGTCCTCTGTCTGTAAGACCAATCATGGTACCAGATCAGAAAGAACAAATGATGATGGTTTATTTTGCTTTTGTTGTTGCAAAAACTGGAATAGAATAGGGCGCTATCTTCTCTTCTTAGAAAAGTTTCTGTTGATCTGGAGCCCTGTACTGAAGAGGAGAAAAGTGGGCCCATTTGAACAGAAACTGATTGGACTTCTAGCTGTGACTGACTGTGCACTTTATTTTGGAAAATGTTTTTGTGCTGTCACTCTCAGTGGCTTCTGGGACACTTTCTGTAACAGGACTAGGCCACTTGGTTTATTTTCTTGATGAAAGGAAGCATTTAGTATCATTCATCTGATCTGGAAACAGAGGAAGGTAAAGGAGAGAAGGAAAAGATAATTTATTTGACCTAGGTATGAGAAGTAACTAGAATTTCTATAAATTATGAGTCTGAAGATTCCATGATATTTTATGAGATTCAGGCCCAGAAAAAAATGCCTTTTCCACTCACTTTCATGTGTATTTTGTTACATTTATTTTCAGTAGCTTCTTATCAGAATAAGGATTACTTTTAAATCAAAGTGATGTGGTTTCAACAGTGAAAACATAGCACATTTTGAACTATTTTGCCATAACTTTCTTTACAACTCAGTATTTTGCAGGGGAGTTTGCAGTGTGATGAACTCTGAGGAATTTTTCTTCCTGTTCATTTGAAGGTGTTTACCACAGGAAGAATGAGAGCATCTATCTTCAGACATGTTATCCACAGATCTGGGTAAAATTGCTGTGTAAAGAGGTTCCATGTGAATTGAGATCAGACCAAAGAGTCAGTACCTGAATATTCAGCTGAGTAATTCGGAAGTTTGCTCTTCTGTTAAATATTTTCTCATCTGAGATTGAAAAAAAAAAACCCAAGAAACAAATAAAAATGTAGCTGTATCACTCATAATAAAATTTGGTTGATTTTTTTTCAAAACAAGAATTTGAAATAATGTGAGTATTTTACCTTAACAACATAGGTACTCTGGGACTGTTAAAAGCTGTCAAGAAATCTGATGTATTTGAAAGATCTCAGTTTTACTTATCAGCACTGGAAACAAAATGCTACTTTGTTATGATCAACATTTTGCATATTAAGACTATAATGATAAAAAAAATAGATCAGGCTTGTTATCAGAAAAGTATCACATTTTTTATGATTTTAGTGAAGTGGATGGCAGTTAATCTCTGGCATGGTACACATCTGAGGATACTTTACATGTTAGACTACTTATTCAAAGGTGAATTTAAAGGTGAGCCTAATAGAGAATTTGGGTACTGAAAATTTAAGAGAGGACTGGCCTATGGGTTAATTTGGGGCACTTAGCACTCAGTTCTTGTTTGCTGCTGAGCTAAGAAATTTGTGGTTTTAATTTGGTTCATGACTTTTCTGTCAATTTTTAAACTTCTTAGTTTGAAATGGCTGAATCTATGTGTAGATAGCCAAGTTTCCTGGTAGCCCATGTGTGATTTAGGGAATATTTCTCTTTGTCTTAGGTATGAAAATCACCTTTTCTCTGACACTCCCATTACTGGGGATGTCTGTGAGCACCAGGACCCAGGGAATGAAGTTGGTGTTCTCCTGCCCAGGCTCTCAGTAACCCACAGAAAACTGGTGTCAGCTCCATTAGGAAATGGTGATATAGACTGGTTTGGGGTTCCACTGACCCCTTAGGCTGCTGCAGGCTCAAGCAGTTCAAGAAAAACAGGGGTAAATCTGGGAGATTTCATGGGGAGAAGGGAGGAGATGGGTGGGGATTTCTTCTTCCACTTTGCCCTATCACCCTCACACAAAGGGAGAGGACAACGAGTGTATTCCAGTGAGCAAACGTACAGATATGAGCATGTCAGCTGTATCAAATGCCTTGAAATTAATTGCATGCTTAGAGTCACAGTGGCTGACCAGTGGTGGCCTAATCCTTTCAGAGCATTGCCCTCATCAATCAAGGACGACAGAAACACCCTTCAACAAGTGAACAGAAGTTTTCTTCTGGGAAGAATGCCACAAGCAAGTTAGGGGTATTGTAAACAACATTGGGTTTATGTGGTTGACATCAATGCCAATACTCAAGGAAAAAAGTTTCTAGTTTTTATATTTAATTTCAGCTCCTTGAGTTGTTCTTTCTGGAGTGTGTCACTGATATCTGTATGTTGCTGACAAAACAAACTGAATTTATGTTGCTGAAATCATCACAATGAGTCATTAAAATCATTAAAATGAGTCAATAACATGAGTCATCAAGTGAGAGAGCTACACCTGCAACCAGCTCCTGTCCCTATGTTACGCAATTAAATTTTTGATGATGGCTTTAAAAACTGATGGCTGTCATGTTAACAGCTCATACAGCCACTGCAGTTATAATATTTAGTACTGATGAATGAATCTTTGTGATTGAATTAAACTGTGATTGAATTAAACAAAAAATAGAACCTGCCACACAGAAAGGGAACCTCGTTGCTCAAAAAGAAGTGTTCTTTTAAAAAAGTTGTCATCAGCCTATGCTTGGGCAGGAATTGTTGGTATATTAGAGATGACTTTCAAAACTAGTATATATTATGAAGATACATGCTGATTTCTGGATCTGAGTTTATATACACCTTCATTCTTTCACTGGTGGTTTTTTTATTTATGTGAATTAAAATGGTTTCACTTTTTGGAGGAGGAAAATTATATTTGAGATTACATGTTGTATATATTTGTATTAGATAAATGAAGAGCTTGACCTTTTTTAGGATGGGGACTACACATTATAGGTATCTGTAAAATCCCTGCCATACCTTTCTCCCTCTTATATTTGGTGCCTTATTAATTAAAAAAAAAAATACAAGTATTATCCTTATTTATCATGTGTTGGGTATTATTTGCTGAATACTGAGGATTAGAAGAAGTTTCAAAACTTCTAGTGATTGAAAATGCATCATTCATTTTAACAAAAAATTTGGTTGTGCATTATTGGAGCTTTTTTCTGACCATAAGACAAAATATTTAAAACCCCAAATTTGTAAACTTGCATATGTAAATACCGACTTCAATTCTTTTTGTCTTTCCAGATTTTTTAAACAAGTTTCTTGATTTCAGGGACCTAAACATGGTTTTTGTTGTCCACCTTTACAAAGCCATTCATGAAAAGTTTGGTTTTAGGTATTGGCATCGGGTTTTGGCAAGGTTAGGCTAGAAGCAAAAAAAAACTCGTCTTGTTCAACACTCTCTCTTATTATTCTAGTAGTCTCCAACTTTTCCCTGTTAATACTCTGAGATATAAATAAGCTTGCAAGAAAAAACACATTTCCAATTCTTAGCTGATTAATAAGAGGAAAATTAAAAAGAAAAAAAAAACCCAAAAAAACCCTGTGGATCACCATGTTCTTTTAAAAAAGTTTGGGCTGTTTCATAAGTGGTGTAAGATGGTGAGGAGGGAATTTGCATCTTTCTTGTGCCTGCCCAGTACTTTTTCTTGAGTGGCTTTAAGAAGTTCACTGAGGAATTAAGGAGTTTTAGTCTTTCTTACAGTTTCTTCAGAAGAAATTTATACCATGCTACAAAATGCCTTTTCTAGACAGATTACACATTTATTCTATCAGTCTATTTCATAATCTGTCAGATCACAGAGAAGTACCAATGGGAACTGCCTTTTCTTCTGTGCTAAGCTTCTATTTTAAAAGTGATTTACAATTCCTAGACAGAAAATCAGACCAATAGAGCTATAAAATTTATTATTGTGACCATGTCACCTTTCTCAGGGGACTTCTGAGTATTTAGTAAATAAAAGTGAGAAAATCAGTCTTTCATGGGTAGTATATAATCTACACTGTGATGGCAATCCTTCATTTTATCATGGCTTTCATCAACAGGGAGTTACAATTTCTATGGGAAAATATCCGGTGGTGACATCATTTGGAGCTTTCTAGAGAAAACACTGTGCTTTTATTTCATTTTGACAAGTCACAATGAAGCAGAAGAGTGGTTTGGCCGCTAAGAAATGATCTTTTCCTTCATATCTGTTTGCTACTCAAGTACACTCTTTATAGATGGACATGTAATGAAAGTCGTGCTTCGGATTAACATCTAATACAGTTTGGACAGAAGAGGGAAGCAGAAAAAAAGGGGATTTGAGAAAACTAATTTTTGGAGGAACCCTTTCAGTAAGGCTCTTTTTGAAGCTAGTCAGATTTGCTAAGCTAAGGCAAAGCACCACCAGCAAGAGCCTCAGATCTGTGAAAACGCTGATATTTTTGCATTAAATTCCCTTTCTTTTCTAACTGCTTGTGTCAGAATATTTCAAATAAATACATCTTCCAAACATGATGCCTCCAGCTGAATTCTCTGCCTTGCTCTATATTTGCTTTCAAGTTAAATAACGCAAGATGAAAATCAAGAGCACTTTAATTCCTGTTCTTTTCTCAGTTGTAATGGTTCAAAAGTCTTAAGGGAAATTCTCAAAAGACTCTAATAGGCAATTTCAGTAATGCAGCAGTGTTATAGATTCTTGGCTTTTCTGTAAGGTGGACTATGATTTAAGAGACAGATCTTTTTTTATTTGCCTTAGTCTTCTATTAAGGGGTTTCTGCCTTCCTGGAAAAATGCTTATTTCTATCATTGATTGATGTCTTCAGTGAATCACAGTTTAAAACCTGGTTCAAGGGTTAGGTAATTCTTAGTGATATGATTTAATATTTCTAGACAGTAACTTTTGCTGTTAAAATCTAAAATATTGATATATTCTGGGAGATGATGGAGACTGTTATTTACCAGCCATAACCAGAGCCAAGCCTGCAGCAATGGTCATGAGAATTTTCTTGCAGAAAAAAATCCCAAAACAATAAAAAAGCAGAAAGCTTCTCCTGGATTCTTATTATGTCAGAAAAAAAATAACAATCATAGTCACTTGTCCTCCATAAAGATGGGTGTTAAGGGAAGAGAACATTTGAGGAAGATTTGATAATAGTCTTCAGTTATGTTAAAGGTAGATGTGGAAGAGTAAGCACTCATCCTGTCTTACTTGGGATTAGTAATAACGGGTTTAAACTATAATAAGTGACAATAAATTGTATAGAGTAAAACTTTATTACAGCATTGAAGAAATTTTCTTTTGGAGATGGGAGAGTCTCCCAGCACTTTAGGCTCTTCAGAATAGACTGTCAGAAACACCAGTGCTGTGTTTTGGAGAAGGCTGAGACACTAGATGTTATGTGATAATCACTTTCCTAGGAGAAGAAGGACCTCAAGAACCGCTTGTAGAGAGAGTAGCACTCTTCTAAAAGAGGGGAGTGGGGAGTATGCTTCCCATGGTGCCAAATGCTAGACCATCAGCCCATAAGGCAAGTGGGAGAGCAGCATTATGGCCTGTAATGGAAGGATGACGAGGGAGGCAGTGCCATTTCTCTATTGTGCCTGCAAGGCATAAACTCCCTCTGCTTTAATCTGTACTAATGGAAGAGGAAGCATTTACTAGCTGCAGGCTACCTCCAGAGGAGACACTGACACAATTCCTGGGCACACAGCATCATCCCTGCAGGCATCAGGCTCTGAGAACTCAGCTGGTGCTTCTGGCTCTCAGCAGTTACCGCTCAGCCCAGAGTGGCACTTACACTGTGCTTACACTGGGTCTCTCTGCTGAGGATCTCAGGCTGCTACTCAGGCAATTTTACCCCATTTTGCAGAGAAAAGAAATGGCTCACAGGGTGCCTGAGTGACAGTTCAAAGCCACACAAAAGCAGTCAGGTGTTCACTCCCTGTCAGCCCTGGGTGAAACACGGGAGTTTGCTCTGTAGTTTTTACCTGAATGAAGCAGGCTATTGTCCCTGTTGCTGAATGGACCAGCGCTGTATTCCCAGGAGACCCTCAAAGAAATCTGTTGAGACTTCTTCACATTTAAACATTTCTTACATGTGTTGATTAATCCTAGCCTCAATAAATGCAGAACAGTGAAAAAAAATGCCTTTTCCTTGGCTGTATTTAAAAGGCTTGTGGATATGGGACTTGGAAACCTGTTTTAGTGTTGAGCACGGTGGTGCTGAGTTAAAGGTTGAGCCCAATTGTCTTAGAGATACCTTCCAACCCTTACAGTTCTATGATTCTCTGTTACTAAACATAACGCCAAACTAGGAGGATTCTTTTAAGACATGTTTAAAACAGCAATGGAAGTAAAACAAAATTAAAGAAAATGGGTGGTTTTAAGCACATTTCACTGAGTGATGTTGGTATAATTTTGAGAGACGAAATTTGTGCAAAAATATTTCACACCCAGTTTTCTTTCCTTTCCTTTGTATAATCCATCAGTGCCTTGTTCCATATCCACTTCTAGGGTTTACATTAACTGTGGTGGACTCCAATAAATGTGTCAAATTTAAACTAGAGCTACGTTAAAAGTTCTGGTGAAATTGAAAACTAAGAAGTTTACAGGAAAGTTCATTCTGCAAACCCAGTCTGAGGTTCAGTTGGCACAAATCCCATTTTCCCTTGGATGTTACTGCAGATCCCTTCCCTTATGAGATGAATGAACCTTTGTTTCTTTAGGTACCTGCTGCTTGTGCTGCCTCTGTGCCTCACAGTAAATGCAACAGGTGTGTTTGTAAACCTTTCCTGATCTTGAATTTACGTTTCTATCAACTTTGATGGGTGACTGTGGAGAAGATCTGTCACAGTTTCCTTTTGAAAGAAAAGTGGCAAGAGAAGTGAGTCAGAGGGAATGGGCTAGTTGTGAAACTTATTTTCCTACCATCTCTTTTCTGAAATGGAGATCATCTGACCTGACCATCCTCTTGATCAGACTTGATCAGAGCTCAAAAGGAAGTGGATCAGGGATGTTTTGTCTGAAAGGCAATAGACGTATTACCTACTAGGGAATTACTTTTTCTCCCAGATTCCTATTTAGGGCATTTGGATTCTCAAGTGAATGTTGGTATGTTAGCCATGTAAACCTTATTTTTTTTTTTTTTTTTCTCATCCAGTTGTATATCCCTAAGGTCTGCAGCTGTAATATTACTGTTTTGATCGCTTTTTTTCTAATTGCAATAAATAGCTCATACTCCCAATAACTTGGTCAACTCTAGATCCAATATTTTCAAAATTTATTTAGAGCTTGTAATTATTTTTCCCAGAGGATAATTTTGCTTTAGTACTGTGAACTTTATTGCATTTACCATTACTAAACTTTGTAGGTTAAAACCATGCATGGTGTTTTAATTGAAAATACTTTGAGTTTTAGCCTCTATTTATATGCCTGAGAATGTGTTTATTCTTCTAAGATTTAATTCCTGTTTATGAAGAGATTGTGTTATGTTTTAATGTTAATGGGTTAATATGAAATGTTTGCAGTACACAAATGAGATTTTTCTAATTAGACCCATAGCAAGTTAGCCAGATACCAGGAGACAGAGATATTATGTATCTGTCATGATTGAACAACCCTGTGCTATCAGCAAGATAACTATTCCAGGACAGATCCTACATGGCAGTTACAAGTTGTGGGTGAAATATTTAAATGTATTTGTTGTTTTATGGCAAATAAAATAAGTAAAATATTTTATTTTAACATAGCCATTCCTTTGAAATGAGTAGATTTAAATCTAGCCCCAAGTCTTCTGTAAACTTTATTCTAGCTATGTCAGTGATTAGAACACATAAGGGGGAAGGAATCTTTAAAAAGCTACTGAAGGAGCTAGAACACCTACAGTTAACAGGATGAGCATCCACTGGAACTTCTCTGTGTGACCTGGGAATGATCCTGACTGGTGAAGCTGTGATAGCATCACTCTCAGGTTGTACCACTTTGCCTTCCCTCCCATCCCGGTGCATTTGGTAAAAGACAAGAACTCTTATATATTTGCTCAACTAATGTTTCAATTAAGTATTTCATATACTTACACTGATATAGCCAAATCAAATACAATTTCTGTAGCAGAACAGGGATGGACAGAGGAGCTCTGATCTTTGAAACCCAAGGGATGATTTGCTTTTCTAAAGAGATACCAACCAAGGGCCAAAATACATTTCTGTCAGTGGCTAACTACTCTGGGTTGATTTTCTCTTTTAAAAGCCTGTATGTTATTCATGGGACCTCATTAAAAAGGAGGTTGTTCCTCACCCAAATATAGATTATATAATTATATATATTGCTGAGCTGTTGTGTTCTCTCTGTGCATGTCTCGCTGAATCAAGAGCGGTATGGTTAGAGCAACAGATTTGTGGACTCCTGCATGCAACTACCAATCTTGGTTTACTAATCTTTATGATGAATGGATTGATTCTAATAAATTAAGTGCATTATGAAATATTCTTGTGATAGATCTCAATATAGAATAAAATATAAAATAATGTTTTCCTACTTTTCCAAGAACTCAAAATTTTAAAAGTGTTTTTTCAGACTCTTAATGACTTCTTTTCCATTTGGATCTATCTTCAATTACAGCAACAAATCTGGTATTCTGATCTTGAAGTCAGTAAAACCATAAACATGCAAGTTTCAGAGCTACTGTAAGAGAAGGAAAAATGAGGTTGATTCTTAGGTTTCTGAAACAAAAAACACTCAGGCAGATTTAAAGCATGTAGTAATGACTCTGGAATTATTCAGAGGTGAATGAGAAACCAATGGAATTCATAAATAAACAGAAGTGCTGCTGTTCTGGCAACTCTTCTGGCACAGTCTGGAGACTCAAGTTATCATCAGGGCAATCTGTAGCTGGAGTTTAGAAGTGAGAAGTCTGAATTTCTTTCTAAAAAGGTCAAAGAAAAATTGCTGACACTAATCAAGGCTCACATGAAAAAAAGGCATTCTGAACTGGGAAAACTTCCTGGTATCTTTTCTTGGTGGGTCTAAGTTCTGTGTCATAAATTATATTATTTAGGATGTCATGCACTGAGTAAGCTGTGAAAGTCTGGGCCACAACAAAGTTAAAATTTTACACTGGAATAAGATCTAGTGAAACACATGTCAAAACTATGATCTATGATTCTGTCTGATTCTTTAGACTCAAAGCAGAAAAGAGGTCTAATGAGAAATTAAGCACAGATTTATATATTAAGAGAAATTAAGCAATATACATACACTCATTTTTAAGAGTTTCCTGGCTAATTAGTTTTGAAAGCGAAGGCAGAAGGGCAGAGAAAATTGCACTCATTGCCTTCTGTTTCAGATTCTATCCTTTCTTTTCCATTCTCTTCTCCTTTTGAATACTATTGAAAGGGGAATGATGTTGAATATTATTAGTACCAACTATGAAACAGGTGCAATAAAGGAATGGGATGTTAAAAAGGACATTGGGTGCAAGTTCTGTGTTTTGGCTTCAAATTCTGCCCAATTCAGCTGAGCCTGTCATGTTGGAGGCATCCTAAAAATACAATTATTCACTATTTTCCTTTTGTCTTTCATGAGCTCTTTGTACCATGGTAATTATTAGTGCTCCTGAACATACCCAGACTAGATTGGTTTACATGGGAAGTAGTATCAGATTACATCTGTTTCTACTTCAAAACAAAGTAAGGGAGGTCTCTTTTGAAGCTACTCCATTCTGTTTCTTGTACTTTCACATCTAAACTGTTCTGAATTTCATTATTTGGGTTGTAGTGAGTGAAAGAATAAAATTGTGTTGCTCTTAGTTTCATTGAGATGGGGAGAACCTATGAAAAACATAGAAATTTTGCTGTATTTTAGCATGTGCCATTTATATGAGCATAAATGTAACAAAAGGCAATTGAGTTATATTTAATTAAATTTATATTAATAAATAAATATTTCATAAATTTAATGGAAGGAAATTATGCTACATTCTTTGTTGTAATAGTATCTAGAGTCAGCCAAAGCTGCCTGCACATTTCCTAACATTGCCAGAACTAAAGCTTTTAGAAGATGACCTTGAACAACATCCCTTTTGCATTGCTTGTCTGTTGTTCTCTGACCTCCTCAACTGAAGTATTCACTTGTGGTCCTAATGTATAATATCATGACTAAACTGCTAGAATTGCTGTCTTCACCATCTCTGGCACTTTGATAATCTTGGGGCGACTCTCAGGAGAGAGGCTAGAAGTTAAAAATTGAAGTTCATTATTTTTTTTCCAAGAAAAAAAAGCCTTGCATAGATGATTTCATTAGCCCCCATCATTTCCATTACTATTGTGCCAATCTCTCTGGTTTGTCTTTTAAGTCTGTTCATTCACTTTGAATTCCAGACTGCTTTCCTGCAGTCTTCATATCCATGTAAGGATGCTAACACCTCTTCCACTGCAGTTTTGTCCCTCCTCTTTTTTCCTGCTGCTTCTGGCAATATTTGTGGCTTTGTTCACTATGTCTGGCTGCAGTTTCCTCCTTCTTCCTTGCATCTTATGTTTAGATTGCACCCAATGCTTTCTGTCTCCTCACATATAAGTGTTCAGAATTCTTCTTGATATTTTCTGTCCCAATGTTTTCAAATAATCTCAATGGGTTTGTTATCTCCTTTACCGGTAAATACAATGAACTCTTTCAAGGTTTAGATTAAGAAATCAATGCAGAGTACAGACTGAAGGCTGCACCAGAGGCAAGAGGCAGGGATTTGATGACAACAAATTAAACATATGTTTATTTGTGTTACCCTCTTCTCTTTGTATGTCAAATAAAACCATTTTTTTTTGTTTTTTAATGGGAATCTAATATTTAAATACTAGTGTTTCGTCTTTCAAGGTAAGGATGAAAGCAATCAGGTTCAAAAATATATTTTCTTCCACATAGGCAAAACAAATATATACTTATTTTAGAGGAATAATATAAACTTTTCAGTAGTAAAAATAGCAGTTCAAATGATTGTAATGAGATGTTTTCTACAAGGGTTGATCCAAACAGTCATTGTAAAGATAGTCTTTTCTTCTGAATGCACTGTGCAAAGGAAGAAAAAATTGAGATGATTCTGTGTCTTAAAAATTTATTCAGAACTGTTTAAATTGTGTACATATCTGTGCATGTTTTAAGACACATTTCTTTGTGTAGTCAACGACCTTTGACTGATGGGTTTTTCTGAAGGTTTGTTCAGTCTTCCTTTCAAAGTTCTCTTATGTAGGGATACATACCCTTAATTAGGGGAAGTGGGAATATTCAAGCCTTTCAACAAAATGGACCAGGAATACTGTGCTTACTATAATATCTTTGGCTTCCAGATGGGTATGTGAGTGCAAATATCAAAATAGCTTGGTTTTGATGATATTTCGGATCTAAATGAAAAATCCACAATATCAGCTGATTCATCACTGAGCCACATAGGGAAAATTACCATCCATGTGTTTGCAATAATGCATTAGAAGCTTAGTAGGTGAGAAATGCCTGGTCATCCCTACCATGATCTGTCTTAAACCCCCAATATGTTCCATCCTAAGGCATCAAAATTACTAAATAGTTCTCCTCACATATTTACTGGTTCATGTTAATCAGTACTTCAGATGGGACCTGGAGAACCTCGTTCTTTGAGTAGAGGAGACCTTTGTGACTAGGGAATATGCCCTGGATCCAGATTCAGTCAGTTGTAATAGAAATGAAGCAGAAATTCAAGTTGGTGCTTGAAGTACTTAGGGACACATCCCTTTTGTCTTTAAGTCTCTGACATGGACTGTCAACCATCACTAGTTCCTCTAGGAAGTCAGATATTTATCTCAAGGCTGGAAAATAGGCATTTCCTTTTATGATGTTCATATCCATGACGCTTGTCCTGTAGTTAGGAAAACGTTAATGCAGTCTAAATGGTGGTGGGAAAGAGAAAAGGGGTATTGAAAGGATAAAATGAGTCAATGGCTTGGGAAATTTTTAGAAAGGAGGAGAAGTGTGCTCACCTCCTGTGATTTCCTGTGAATTTGCAGCTGTACAGATTGGAGCAGCTGTCAAATTTCAAAGCTTTTTATTTTCAAGTAGGAAAGGGAGCTAGCTTTGATTTTCTTCATTCCAAGTAAATTTTTAACCACAGTATTAATAAGCAAAAATATGCCATTGTCGCTTCTCCTTTGCTGGTGTGTGTGTGTGCAAATACTCTTCTGAGAGTTGCCTCATTCAGCTCAAAAAGAGAAGCTCTTAATTTGTTAGTTTTGCTGGAACTCCGGTACAGTGACAATGTCTGGCTGATCATCAAATTTGTGAAGACTCTAGAAATATAGAAGTGCCTTCAGACTACAGATGGAACATGACTAGGTGACAGATAGGAGTGGTATTTTGAGGATCTAGAGATTTGGCTTAGGTATTTAAAGAAGTAAAATGTTTAAATCCTTTAATGGATCTGCGGTGATTAGTCAATTCAAAGGCTCCTGAAACTCAAGAAATGTTTGGGAAGGGTTCATTTTCCCCTAAGACAGCAGAATGGAAACAACTGAGAGTGGACATGGAAGTAGTTGAAACAAAGAAAATAGTTAACTCCTTTACCAAAGCTATGAGGTATTTTGATATGAACTGAAATAAGTTGGGAGAAGATACATCTGACAGAGATAAGATTTGAACTGAAGTCACCTTGAGTCTTGGCAAGCTGCACAAATGCTGAAAGAGAAAATTTTGAATGTGTTGCATATTTCACTTTTTTCACATTTTATTTGCATACTCAGACCCTTCAAGAGGCTGGCTGATCTTTGTGAAGGAGTGAGTGTTTGCACGCTCTGAGTCACTCAAGAAAATACAGCCATACTGCTGGGAATTACAGAGGACTCAAGCCCAGTAGATACCATCTGGATCTGAAAAAACCCCACCAGTGACTGGGTGAGGATTTGCTTTTCTCTTCTGTTGCTTTCATGCTGATGGCACTGCAATCCCAGCTGGTTTGTGTTTTGCTTGCAGGAAGTGAGTGGAAGGAGAAATTCTGAATCTATCTCATAGATCAGATGAGGAGATCCTTTGCATGACAGTGACACCAACAATTGACCATTCTCATCTCCCAGAGCTTCCTGTCCACCAAGTCTGCTTCTGACTGTACCTTTCCAAAGAGAGTGGCTACTGCCTGCTGAGTTGCCTCCTGAGGAGGGATGAGCAGTGTACTGGGAGGGCTTCACTCCAGTCCAGCCTGACATCAGGCCATGAAATCGAAAGGAAGCTTCAAAAGAGGTTTCCTTAATCCAAGGACTACCTGATATTGGAACACATGGAAGTAAAGAAGTGTGCTGGTTAAACGCCCAATAGCAATAACTTCAGGATTTATAGAAGGATTTGCCTGAATGCATACCCATCTCCCAACACTTGATTTGTTACACAATTGTTATTCCTGAAGGAAACTGAGTGATCACTGCCATCTATTGGCAACAAATAAGCTAACATTACTTTCCCACTGAGAAAATGCACTAGAAATTACATCATTGACCTGAAATTAAACATGCTGATGTTAAAGATTTTGTTTGGGTTATTTTTTGGTTTTTTGTTTGTTTGTTTGTTTTTTAAATCAGAGTATCACCCCACATGAAATGTGCACTTCTTATGCTAGTTTTCTCTGTTTTAGTTGGATGTTTTTGTCTCTTACAACCCAAATCTCCATTTATACAGTTCACATGAGATTGTTTCCAACAAACACCTGGCTAAGATACCTCCAGGGGATTAAAAAATTGAAATTTCCAAGTATGAGATAACTTGGTTTCCTGAGGGAAAAAACTTGTGCTCATGACACAAATCTTGTGAGAAGAAACACCATGAGATCTTTTCAAAGAAGTCACTGATCACCACATTTAGTTCTTAGCTCATGGCACAAATCTTGTGAGAAGAATCACCGCAAGATCTTCTAAAAGAAATGCACCTATTGTCACATTTTTGTTTATTATTATCACACTGGTCTTTAGAGAAAAGAAAGGAAAACCCTTGTTGCATGGGGGTTCTACCAATTTAAACATGTAAAGGAGAACTACCAGCATCTATGAAATTAATCACAAGCAAAACAAAGTAAGTGATAAACCCCTTATTGATATCTTAAACATTTATCTTTGATATCTGAATATTTAAGGGTACTAATTGTACAGAAGTAACGAATGTAAAAATGCATTAAATAATGTTTTTCAACACCTTTATTTTGAATGTTCAGTGTTTAAAAGATTTTCATACCTACATATAAATAATTCAAAACTAATTTTAGACACATCCTCAATGGTCACTAACTTTATTCGAAGTTGAAGGTATTTTTGTTTGAAAGATATAAAATAAATTTACCATGAGTGATACCATAACTGCAGTTGTGTTACAACTAACACAAGAATAAGTTTTTCTGCTGCATGTAAATTTATACTTCAGTGACATTATTGTGATTATAGATTAGAGAATTAGTCAAAACAAATTCGAAAGAAAAAATTTTGTTTCCGGTTTGTGATCAATGGCATATAGACCTTCCTAAACACATTGAAGGTTGTTCCTTTTGAAAATTAACAGATGTATTTTTTCAGAAGCCCAAAATTTCATCTGTATTTGTGTTCCCATTATAGACTGGAATTTGATTTACTTCAGCTGACATCATTCTTTCTAAACAATCGCTGCAGATTCACCAGATAAGATGAGAACTGATATTCTATGTAAAAGCAGAATGGTGATTCAAATATTCAAATAGCCTAAAATTGCATTTCTCATTCATTTAGGATTAATGTTTTTCAGGTGCTTAGAGCAGTAAAGAAAACTTTGTCTATTTGAAACGCAATGAAATTTAAGACTACTGGCTTGCAGGAGGAAACTGCTCAGCACAGACCAAGGATTTCAGGGTCTTGTGCTATGGAAGTACAAGGCAAGTAAAGCTGCCTGACAAGCTTTATGTATGGTTGTTTGAATTCTGTAAGAGAATATTTTCATAGAGTTGTAATCCTTTTATCTTGAAAGGATTGCTGCTTAAATTACTGTTAACAAAAATGAGAGTGGGAGGCAACAGAGGCCTGCCAGTATTAAGGGGATCAAAGCATGTTGGCATCAATAGATATATTTATGTTGCAGATTCACTGTATTAAATTATTGAGGTATTTCAGAAGGGAAGAAAAATTCACTATCAATAAAAGAAATATTATGTTGCTAACTTTAGTTTGAACTTATTTCTCTTCAAGAAGAAAATCTTCTTAATTTACCGTTATCTAATAAATTTGCCATCAACAGCAAATTAGGATGAGCTGTCAACTCCTTCAAGGGCAGATAGGCCTTGTAGAGAGACCTTGATAAATTAGAGGCCTGGGCAACCACCAACAATATGAAGTTCAATCAGGAATGTGCTGGATTCTGCACCTGAGATGGGTCAAACCTGGATGTGTGTAGGCTGGGGAGTGAGAGGCTGGAGAGCAGCACTGAAGAAAGGGACCTGGGGGTCCTGGTTGGTGGCAAGTTGAACATGAGCCAGCAGTGCCCTGGCAGCCAGGAGGGCCAAGCATGTTCTGGGGGACATCAGGCACAGCATGGCCAGCTGGGGAAGAGAGGGGATTGTCCTGCTCTGCTCTGTGGCCTCACCTCGAGTGTTGGGGGCAGGTCTGGGCACCACAGTATAAGAAAGATATTAAGGTATTAGAGAGCTTTGAAAGGAGGGCCACGAGGATGGTGAAGGGTCTGAAGGGGAAACCTTATCAGGAGAGGCTGAGACCACATGGTCTTCTTAGTCTGGAGAAGATGAAATGCAGGGGAAACCTCATTGCAGACTACAGCTTCCTTGAGAATGGAAGAGGAGGGGCAGGAAACAGTGCCTTCACTGTGGTGACCAGCGACAGGACCCAAGGAAATGGCCTGAAGTTGTGTCAGGGGATGTTTAGGTTGAATACTGGCACAGACTCCCCAGGGAGTGGTCACAGCCCCAAGGCTGACAGAGTCCAAGGAGTATATGGACAATGCTCTCAGACACATGGTGTGACTCTTGGGGTGTCCTGCACAGGGCCAAGAGTTGGACTCAAGGAGCTTAGTGGGTACCTTACAACACAGCATATTCTGTGATTCTGTGAAATAAGATTAAATTATTTTTTTCTTTAAAATAAAACAAAATTTAACATTTTTCTGTACTTGTTTAAGGCTTAGGGGAAGGAGTGATTTGCATATCCAAGACAACAAATCTTCATATGAGGAGGTTTCCTGCATGTTTTACACTTCTTGTTATAATTTCCCCGTGTTCTACAAGGGGAGGAAAACAGTTTCTAAAATGCAGTAATTGTGGCTTTTCAAAATTGAGAGCTTGCTCCTCTGTCTGAAGCAGTGATGTACACATTACAGCATTTTCAGCCTTTGCTATTGTTTCCTTTTTTAGTATTTCCATTAAGTTGCTCTTTGATTTAAAGTACAAGAATCAGAAAGTCCTTAGAAAGAGCTTATGAGTCTCCCAGTTTTGTGTTTTATTTTTTCTTCTCAATGTTGCCGAACCAAGGAATGTTTTTTCTTACATATAAGAACAGGAGAAGTGTAAGAGCAAACATTGCTGACACAGAAGTCTCACTTCACATAAATATGTATTTTTAAATTCATTTAAATTAACTACATTTATTTCCTCTTGTGTTCTTATTTTCTTCATACTTAATAAAGCTTGAAAAAAAATTTAGTGATGGTTGTTTAGTGTAGGACTAAAAAAGCTCTGTTCTATCGATTTAACCCATGCTCTGGATCACAATTTTTGTAATAATGTGCAGTGAAAACATCATGACATTTTTATAATCAGCTGGGTGTCCCTGAAATTGTCTTTCCTAATTTTGGCCTTTAATTGCTGCCTTAGAAATTTCATGGCACGGAACAGCAAAAATTCATTATGGTCAACTGGAATAAGGACTTTATTTCTCACAAAAAAATAACATTTTTAAATATGTGTACATATATGCAGACATATGTATATATGGCTTTTTTTTCGCTTGTACATAGACATATGTATAATGTGTATACATGTGTATATTTCGTCCTGGACTGGAATGAAAACTCAGAAACCTGACACTTTTCATGGGAATGAGATTCTTCTAATACCTTTCTTGATTTGCTAGCTGCCAAGCTCCTTTGGTTCCCACCTCTCCAACTGCTTTCCTGGATGCTCAGCTGCCCAGCTGCCATGCTGGCTTGCTGGCTGCCCCAGGAGCCAGCTGCTCCTACAGGGAAGTGCAGGATTATGGGGAACAGGCAAGCTCCCCACCCCACTGCCAACTGGCTGGAGCCTTGCATAAGGAAACCTCTACTATTTCTGTCCATTTTCTTTACAGACTCCTGCAGGATCTGTATGTGCTGTTTAATCTGTGTTCTCTGATGGGCCAGCAAACCTTCAGGGACAAAAAGTAGCTTTCCTCAGTAAAACAAGTGATTTTCTGGGGCATGCAGGAGTGCGCTTCTCAAATGTGCACTTTAGCTGTGACTGCACTAATGTGTGCTCGGGATATGCCAGTGTGTCAGAACCCTACTCAAATAGAGATCAAGAAAAACTGAGAAAGAGCTACAGAGGTCCTGAAAGCTGACAATAATGAAAGGCACTCAGGTATTTCAAGAAATGAGAAAGCAGAGCACTTCAGAAAGATAAGAATGATCTTGGAGAATGGGAAAAATATGGGGGGAAATCCTGATGAGCCAGTGTTTTCATCTTTTAGGCATAGAAAGCTATAATTATTTTCAATTTATTCTTTTAAAATGCCCAGAATCAACTTATAAAAGCTCAGGGTTGTTGCATGACTACAGGATAGTTAAGGAACACCACCCCTGGTTACACAACAGCAATGCCAAGTTCATCATCTTTCATTTACCTCAGTAGCAGACCAAATTCCTCCATAATGCCCTATGCCAGAGAAAATTTGCTTTGAGATTTTTTTCAGCTAGTAAATGACATAAAATCCAACTAACACACTAACCAAAATCTATTTAACACAATCCATACTGAAGAAGAGTGCATAAAAAGAATATGACTTGTACGTATGTGTTTCAGGTATTTGACATTTTTGACAATGGTCTTTCTCCATAAATTATTATATTTGAAGTAGTATTTCTCTTGTAAAAAATTTCTCTCCCTCAGTTCAAAAAAGTTGTTGGCTTGGGTTTTTTAACTTCTGTTTTCAGATGTTCAATACCAACTTAACCCTCCCTGTGAAAAGACCCCTTCATTTTCCAAGAAAATACAGTAAATATAGTATTTAAACCAATACCTCAGCTACTTCCCCTTCATATGGAGGGAATGGTTTTTGCTTTTCATAATTTCTTTTCCTAACACAGCCCACTATTCTTTTCTTCTTGTCTACCTCATGTATTCCAACTCCTTCATTCCTTCTTAATTTGCTTCAGTTTCTTCACTTTATAAAAAAGGTGTGGAGCAGAAATTCATTCCTTCAGCCTATTCAGCCTATTCTGTCTTTCTGTTTCTTTCCCCTTGCCCTTCAGATTTCACTGTAAGAAAAGTCTTCCTTCCTTTTCACATTCAACTTTTTGATTTCTTCTTAATCACCTCCTCCTACTCTGCATTGACTCAGACTTTCTTTTGATCCTCTTTTAACCCTTCCCTGCCCTGCATATCTTTCCTCCTCCCTGCATCATTGCTCCTCACTGCACTCACTCAACATTCTTTTCAAATCTTCTGCCTCCTCCACTAAGTTGTTATCTTTCCTTGTTAAATTCTCTCCTTGACTCATTCAGTGTTATTATTGTTAATAATAATAGTAGAAAAGAAGCTCTCCATGGAAAGCAAAAGAGGTCTCTGCCAGTGAATCTGACAATATAAAGAGAGATTACAGAGACAAAGGTGAGGTGAATAGAACTGAATAAGCGATGGCACCTAATGGGATGATGAAGTCCTTGTTTAGTTCTTCATCATTTTGTTATTTCAGAAATCTTCTAGTGAAGGAAAAATTGGGTTAGGGATTAAAGTACCTGCAGAACTCACTATAGATAGGTAGCTGTTTCAGATAACCAAGTGGGAGTGCTTTGCCTGTGTCACTGGAGCCATTTGTCAGAGACATCCATATTCTTCTTTCTTTTCCAGTATTGTTGGCAGTATTTATTCTTCTGCCTTACAGAGCTGACACTTTGTCATACAAAGCAAAAAAGGTTTGGGTTGGGTTTTTTACTCTAAATTGCTCTTCAAGTATTTGTTAGGGCTTGCATCAAAATAAGTTAAACCTACTGAAATCAGATTTAGTAAAGGCCCATATGCTGCAGGCAGTCAGTGTGACAGGCTATCCCTAATCTTAGTGTTTCTCCTCAAAAAGCTAAGGATTTTTGTCTGGCCCAAGGAGATCTGCTTATCTTAGATCCGCTGGCTTTAGTGACACATTTTTTCACAGTGTTTTATAAACTGTCTGAACATCACATCTGGCAGATAAAAATCTATTTAATAGTTTGTTTTTTTATTTAGAAGTGTAGGAAAGAAAGGGCTTGAGAAATGCAATCCTTGCCAAACTTCCTGTTGGGTGCTGCCTACCAGGTGAGTAGGCAGCACAGGAGGAGCCCGGTGCAGTCTGCTTAGGAGCATATTCAAATTCCTGCAACGATAATGAAATGAGAGTTGTGGAGGAAGGAAAACAGGAGATGAGACAGGAGAGATGGAGCAGTAGTGAATGCAGTCCTGGCTCCACTTCCTGCTAAGTCAATTCTGTCTTGACCGGGAAGGAGAAGAGAAGAGCATGACATCCCTCACAGAGGTCTTTAGTTACTTTTGTTCTCCACACACTAATGAATTGCTCTGCCTTTGTCTTTTATATTTGGAAAAATATAAGGATATCTTTAACTGTTATACATTTGTCAAAATGGTTGAAATGTCCAGTGCACTCAAACATTGTCGAGGTGTGCAGAGGACACCACAGTCTCATCTGGACCCACAAATTTCTGAACACCATAAGACAGCACTGCTTCTGGAAGAAGCACCCCTGCTCTCCTTTGCCACCAGCAACTCACTGACATCTTCAGGGTATCCACTTCTTGATATTCTTCCCAAGAGGAATTGTGAGCTATACATGGACCTGGTGGGGGAACCAGCCATTAGGAACTAATTTCATCTCAAAATGGTTACTTGAGCCAGTTCAGCTTTTTTTTTTTCTAACACAGATTATTCTATGACTCTGTGATCATAGTGTGCCTCATATTAATCCTGTCCAAGATTGTAAAAGATTGATAGCTATTTTGGGTTTTTTTTTCTATATTTTCTGCTCCATTTGGTCCTTTTCATATCAGAAGGAGTCCCATTTTGAGAGAGAGAGATGACAGATGTAAAGTGTGTCACCTGAATTGTGGAACCCCTTCAGCAGTGAGCAGAAAGGGATCCAATGGAAGCTATTAGGTAGGCACAGTTTAGTTCCCATGGGGTCTCACTGCCAGGACTTGTGGCAAAAGATGCAGTAATTCAGAATAAGGAATGTACAACCTCAGCACAACTTCTTCCAGTTTTAATATTAGTTTCAACTAGACTGAAAATAATCTCCAACAACAATACACAGTGTAATTAACACAGCTTGATTTTCTGTCAGTCAATCTTTATTCTTTTAAAAATGTCCAAGTCAATTTGGAAAAAGAGCCCCAGAGGAAAAAAAAAAAATCATCACTACCACCAAAATTAAAATTATTATTATTAAAATGAAATAATTAAAAACCATTGAAAGTGTTACTGAGCGTCTTTATTACGTTGTCATAGATCAGGATGAAAATTAATGTTTAGCAGAAAAATTTTTCAAATTTTGCAAGTGTTTAATATGGTTTCTTCTTCCTTTCCTTGGTAACAACTCAGTAAATGGCTTCCTGTTTTTGGAAATACAAGGAACATGTAAAAAACTACATGAGTGAACACATTTGATATTTCAGCTGTAGTGTCATGTGTCATTTTAAATGAAAAGAAAAAAAAAAACAGTGTCAGGGATGGATGGCTGAAAGGAGGAAGGCAGGATCAAAAACTTAATACCAAGGAGAAACTGAGGCAGCTGAAGGCACAGGTTAAGTGATGCTTTTAGAGTTAGGAATAGCATGGCAGGAAGGACGTTAGAAAAGAGGACAAAAAAGGACAAATTGAAGAGGGCTAGGGAAATCTAGTTCTTTTATTTTTTTGTGTGATTTTGGACCAGAGTTCTTCAACAGTCCAGTCTTGCAACACAGTAGAAAGGAAGCAAAATTAAATGCTTGTTCTTTTCAAACTTATCAGAAAAAAAGTCACATATAAATTATATAATGTATAATTTATTATTTCCTTTTACGATAATCAAAAGCTTTAGTTGGGATCTGGGATATGGCAAGGTCCTTAAAAGTATTTCAAACCTGATGCTAACAAATTAAACAGTTTATTTTTTTATTATTTTTATTTATAATGTCCAAAGATACTTCTACATAATTTATTATAAGGTGAATTTTCTCTGCAATTGGCAGAGATTTTTACAAAGTAACTTTTATCAAAGGATGAACATCTCAAGAAATAAGGAAAATCTACTATCAACTAAATATTCCTTTGAACCATTATTTAATTTAATAAGAAATCTGGGGGGTGGGGATGGGGAGGGAGAAGATGAAGCCATTGGTCCCACTGCCCCTACTACCAGAAGAGTGCCAGGCCTAGAAGTAGTCTGTTAAAAACAATTACTATATCCAAGTGAATTTAGAAATTATTGGAACACTGCTCACCTATTTAATTTCCACTGCTTTAACCCCATGTTCTTACCTGATGAAAAAGAAACTATTCCTTAGGCATCCCTTTGATTCCTTGTTTTTCTCAGGAGGCAGAGAGGAGGAACAGGTTGGTATTTTTCCCTTCCCTTTGAGTCACTGGAGACTTTCACAGCTGGAGACAATACGTCAAAAAGATCCATTAGTAATTTATAAAATTCTCAGCTTCTTGGCTAGTGTATCATAATCACAGGTTCAGCTTTAAGTCAGTCACCAGTGCTGGAGTCATCATGAAATTTTTCCTCTAGGTCAGATATGCAGAAGAATTCTGACATTCATAGCAAGGGGATGACCTGCTTCCTCAGGTTGGTTTATTTTAAAAATCCTCTGCTCCTTCAAGGCCTTAAGGCTTTGGCATTGTTCTGGATTTTTTTTCCTGAAGTGCCCTCAGGCATTATAGATTTACTTTTGGCCTGTCACAGGTATTTTAAATTTGCTCTAGACTATTTTTTAATGTTGTGTCATCTGAAAGGGCACATGGAGGGCATGTCTTATACCCTGTTTGAAGTAGGTCTCTATTGCACTTTTACAGCTTCAGATTTGTGGGCCAAATGACCATGATGCTCTTTTACAAATCCATGTTCCTATATTAAAGAGATTCCTAACATCAAATTTTTGTTTTCCAAGTAGATATTTTTAAACCAAGCTGAAAGTTCTTTCTGATAAACTTGAGTCTTTTGCTCTAAAGTATTTTTTCAAAATTTAAAAGCATATTCCTTATTTTTCTTCAGTTTTTTGTTATTTTTCCTGAGGTCTGAATTGATGATTAAAGTACAAGCTTTAATCAGCAGTCTCATCAGTGAGAAACAGTATTATTTGAGATTCTTCTTTCTAGACATCAGTGGCATTTCCTGGCCATCTCTTTTTCAGGCAGGAGTCCTCCCTCAGAAAGCTTCACTCTCTTCATTTGGTTGTGCCCTGTCAGTCTCAACATCCATATTGGCCTGCAAAACAGAGACCAATTTTCTTTACCTCTTGCCAGTCTAAACCTCAATTCCTGCTGAAAATCTCTTTCCAAATCAACACTGATGTGTGTTTTATTCAAAAACATCACCCCACTAACATTTCTCCTCAGAGAATCAGTTAATTCACTGAATTCAGACCATGTTAGCTTTCAAAGTTCTTCTCTAAACTGCCAAGTTGCAGAAAGCCAAATGCTTCTTAGAAATCTTTTGCATTGAAACCATCACTATGCAGCAGGTCTGCAAAGTCTGCCAGTCTGATGAGAAATCAGACAAGGAATCATCAAGGATTCACAGGAGACTACTGTGGAAATCTATCCTTAATGTAATAGATAATCAGAAAATATCTTTGCTGCAGGGAATGGTATCAAATGTCTTGACTTCTGCTTTAGAAGTAACAAGAACCTAAGCTGGAGGACTTTCTCACTTGGGGTGGTCCCTACAGTTAATTTTTTCTAAAACTTTTCAAGCCTCCTCTGACACAACACTTAGATCCAAATTTTCTTTTTCTTTTTTAAAAGTTGATTACTTCAGCAGTGGAAGTCAGTGAACTCTAAACTCAGAGCACTCTGCTGCAGCACACCTGGAGTGATTCTCCACCTGCAGTGAAGGCTGCCCTTGAGCATTTCCATCCACAAAATTCCCAAGGTTCAGGTTCCCCTGATGAAGGCTCTCTTTGCAAGATGAAATGAAACATTTTGGTTTTTTCTGAATCAGTGACTCCATGATTTGAATGTAAAGTCTTGACATTGTCCTTGTTGCCAAGCCCTGAAAATGTCACTCAGTCTTTGGTGTTGAAAGGAAACATTTGGGTGATGATCCTCATGTTGGTCAGATGGATGTCTCCAAGGAAGCCATGTCATCTGCACAGTTATTCTGGTCACCAGTCAGCTTTTTGGTGCTCTCAGTAAGTTGCTGTCATGAATTTGCTGTCACAAAGGGCATATGGTGAAGATGTCTTCTGTGCCAGGAAAGAGATTTAATTTAAACCTGCTGCATCTGCAAATAAATTCTTTTAGCTGCTATAATGACAGGTGTAATAAGCTGTCATTACCTTTGAAAAAGAACTTTTGTCTTTTGCAGTGCATCTGACAGAGATGAGGATCTGGGTTCAAAAGAAAAATACTCAAACCAGTGGATCAAATTGGTATCTATTTTTGGTATTCTGGGGTCAGATAACAGCAGGTGCCTGCAGCAGGATTCTTGTAGTGGAGGGTCTGCTTTGTCCTTCTTAAATGTAATTCTGGCCAAAATCAAAAGGTGACAACAAACCAAGCCACTATTACATATTTTCTAAAATAAGCTAAACTATCAATCTTCAGAATCATGGTAATACAAATTATTGCCTTTATATCTTCCATGTGAAGAAAATTTGTGAAGAACTGAAAGCAGTTCAAAAGGTCCTTTGATCACGCTGGTTTTTTCTCAGCCCTTGAGACCAGTTTTTCTCAGCACACCACTCTTAGGTCCTGGAAAATCTTTCCAGGTTTTTAATTCTTTCTATTTTTCTTTGAAAATCTTGTAGAAGATTTTGTCCAGGGAACAATTTAAAAGGCAAGACATGTTAATTTCTTACTATTAAGTTCTCTAAGAGAAAAACTATTTGGATTAGATTGTTGTGAAATAACATCTATAGACTCAGACTCATTAGTTTATCCCATGTGCCATCTTCAGCTGAACAGTCCCAGCTGCAGACTGTGAGTCAGTGCAGAAACAAAACCTTTACTACTGAAACTGTTTCAGGAAAAATAGAGGACTAATTTCACAGTCCTACCAAACTTGAAACCTCTATGTCAGAAACTTCTTCATGTTTCCAGTTTGGTCTTCCAGAGCACAGGGGAGACAAAGGGCCTAAAAAAATGACTCATTATATTGTAACTGCAGGTGCAAAATATACCCCAAACCTCAAAAGAAGTGACTTCATTGTAGAATTTCTTAATGATAAGGCCAGTAAAGATCATTACAATTACAGCTTTGTAATTAAAAATTCTTAGACATGTTTGTAATAATAAAACTCATATGCTATTCTTCAATGGGAAAGATTATGATCTTTGTTGTATGGAATAACCTCTGGAAGTTGCTATCTAAAATTCAATTAAGAACACATAATTCTCTGCTGTGCTACTTCTACCAAAAAAGTTCAAAAAATAATATCAAGTTATGAGATGCACCAAGTTTTCATTTAAGATATAAATACAGCATGCTGATTCTCACATTTCTTTTAATAACACTGTTTTGCTTCTTTAACTGTATGGTCTTCCTGTCAGACAGTCCATTAGCATGACCTGTGCCTTAAAAGATACTTGCAAAAAAATCTATAGATTCACAGAAACAAAGGACCGCAAAAAAGCGTTCAAAAAGTCATCTGATCAAGTCCTCTGCACTGAGCCTCAACAGGCATGTATGTATATGGCTGTGTAAAATCTCTGATTCTAAGGAAATGATGTGATCTGAAAAGAGCTGCAATCCTCTGTTACTTATCAGGAATTACAATGGCTGTCTATAATTTACTACCTTGGCTAATACATTCATGGTTTTGAAGTGATTTCTCACTTCTTCACCTCTTCTTTAATAACAACCCTGCATTAAATCCCTGCTCAACAAAGTCAACAGGAAAATTCCTATGAACTTCAACAGAAACAGGTTTTCTCTGTTTTTCTTCTTGATTTAGATGAGTGGCAATGGAAATCTTTGGCTGAGAGATTTATGTAGACACAGCAAGACACCTAAATTTTAAATCTTCACTTTAGCCTGTCTTTTATTTGAGCATGTGCTTTGGGAATACATTTAGATAATTTTTATATTTCAGTGTAAATCCCGAGGTAAAATGTCACTTCTAAACCCACATTTACCAATTTTTCATTTAATGGATTTGTGATGAAGTGTTGAGCTTGACGGGAGAAATTAAAAGTTTTTGGCTGAGCCCTGATGACACAGGTGAAGTTGTCTCTGCCTTAAACAAGGGAAAGCACTAGATCATCTCTCTGAGTCCCTGTCAGCCCTATGATACTTCAACATAACTAGTTTGCTTTCAACTTCAATCAGACATACTTGTGGCTAAGGCAGACGAGAAAATAAAAAGAACGTGTTGCAGGAAAAATAATGCATGTAGCTGTTTAAATCCGTTAGCTAAGGGAAGAAAATAACCAGACTTATTTAGGCTCACTACTAACAGGTTTTCTGTTCCTAAATAAGATACTGAGTGAAGCCTTAAGATGGTCTCTTTGATGTAAATCTCATGCTGAGATTCTTTCTCCCTATAATGATGAGGAGAAACATTAGAGCTACAAACAAAAGGGCCAATGAGAATGGGGTTTCATCCTGCCAGAATTGCCTGGGATTAGTAAAACATCATTCTCTGGATGCAGTCTTGTCTTCCTTCTTTCAGCTGCTCTCTGGTGAATTCAAATATCAAAACAACTTAAATGGAGACAAGACTTTGCACAATAATAGGAAACAAGTGTTTTTGTTTATTTTTACACAAGATGTTAAGGTTCTTGAGTGCAGAAAGAATCTGAAAAAGCTACTTAAAACTTGTGATTTAGATGTGCTGTGGTTCTAATTGGTTCTTTTCATTTTAAGGCTTGTCCCAACTCCTACAGAAGTGAATGAAAATCTTTGCAGTAACTTCAAGGGCTGATAGATCTGCCTCCCAAGCTGCTCTGCAGGAACTCTCTTCTTTTCTTGTCTTCTTGATTATTCTTTTGAAAACACCAAAAGATAACATTAAATAAAAAGGGTAAGAAATTAAGCAACCTACCTGTTTATTTTGTCTAACCTAAAACTAATTATAAAACAGTTCATTGCCCTCTGGGTGGATATAATATCCATCCAAGGAAATAAAGGATACAGCTCCTCCAAAGGAGAGAAACAAGTTCCAGTAGAGCTAAAGGACGAGGGTAGAACTGGGTAGCTCATAACAGTAAAGGGCCTAGTTGGGCTCCAATAGAAAGCTCCAAAACACTAAATAATCAGCATGTAAATTAAAGAACAAAATTTAATGGCCTTAGTATTTGTGGCAGTATTTGGATCTTAGGAGCCCACTGCACGGGGGTGACATATTTGAGAATCTTTGCTGCAGGGGTTAGAAATTTCCCAAACTGGCAGCTCCAGGATGTTGTCCATGAAGATTGCACAGTCAACTATGCCAGTCTGCAGACTCCCTAGATCTTCTCTGGGGATGTGGGTGAGAAAAGAAGATCTATTTGCTTGTCTTTTGCAATACTGCTTTTAGTCCTTATGAGTATTCTGTTATCTGCCTCAAACCAACATCCAATAAAGACTTTGAGGTTTTTATGAGCAGCAAAATTATTCTGTTTAACAGAGCCACATGGATTTCCATCCCGTGTGACCTGCTCCCAGGGCTAGAAGATGTAAATCTAGTCCATGACTAGTAGTGAAGTTGGGCAGAGGAGCTCGTGTCAAGGCAATACTTTGGGAGGTTCCATAGAAAAATTCAGTCCCGTTCTGTGGTGTCAATGTATGTCTCTGAGAGCAAAAAAAATAATAAGATAATAGAAACAAATAAGCAAACTGAGAGAAAATTTGGGATTTATTTGCAGCTAGTTAATTAATATGCTGCTTTGTTTTACTGCTGATTATAGCTCCCCTTTCCCTCTTCAATGAACATAACCATCAGCTTGCTAAAAGTAAACTCCTTATATGCACCCAATAAAGAGGCAAAAGCAGGAAATCCCATAGCAAGAAAGAGAATGGCACCTTGCTCCAGTTATCCTGAGAATCCACAGGTCAGATCAGTGTATCTAGTGCAGTACACTGACCTCTAAACCAATTTTGTGTGATAAAACCCTTTGCAAGACTTTATTAGTTAAACATGGTTTGATCTTTGTGGGATCACGCCCCCAAAGGTGAGTGAGGATGGCCAAGCAGAGGATGATGTGGGGAAGAAGCTGGTTCCCATCACCAGCAATGACAGTCCCTGTGAGATACAGCCCAGAGTGTGTGCTGTCTGAGGCAGCAAGAGAAGGGCATGAATGAAGGAGTTTGGGGAAAGAGACAAAGTTCGTAGGGAAATGTTTTGTGCCAGACAGATTCAGAATAGTTTAAATCTCTTTCAAATCTAAATTCCCCGTTTTCGCATCTTAAAGAATATCTCAGATCTTTTTTCTTTTTGTCCCGCTCTTTTTAAGTAAATATCTAAGTGATAACTTATGACTTGCAAAATACCAACATAAAATAATTTCTGGTATAATTAGAAAAATGTGTATTGCTTTTTAATCTATCACGACCACCTGCATACAACTGGTCTCCTAAGACTGAGATTTTATTCACTAATTTATTTGCTACCTTTTGTGTGAGCTTTTCATTTAGTCTCATTGTCAAAAATTTAAAAAGCTGTTTTGAAGAAGCAAACTTTTATAAGTTTCATAGTTTGCGAATTCACCTGCTAAAGACAGACTACCACTTTCCTTGCCATCAAAACAAAACCAAATTTATACACACTTCAGACTTTGCTCAGGGCTTCTTGGTTCAATAAAACAGGGGGGAATTAAATAGTTTCCTTGTTGTACTCCCAAAGGAATCCCGCTAAGTTAAAGCACATTTTAATCTCTTGAGCCGGCAGCTTTATTAGTAAGCATTCCCCAATCTTCAGGGAAATCTAATTTCGCAAATATATCAGAGTCACTTCAAACGCAGCTTTCAGTTGCCATCCACCGGGGGACAAACGGGGAGGAGGAAGTTTGTCAGAAAAGACCCTCTCTGAGCCCAAGAGTGATTACCAGAGGTGTCTCCATCGACTGCCACCCACCTAAAGTCGATAGTACTCAAATGAGTACGCCGGTGTGGACTATATAAGAGAAGCGCATGGCCCTGAAGGGCGCATCCCCCATCTCCGGGCGCAGCACCGAGCGCCCCACTCCGCGCCCTGCGGATCCTCCGCGGGGACCCGGGCTCTCCGCCGGCGGCACAGGACCTCGCTCCCCAGCCCGCACGCACCCAGCCCGACTCGCCTCCGCCTGAAGGTAAGCGGCCGCCCGCCGGCTCTCCGGAGGGGATCTCGCCGTGGAACGAGGGGGTGTCGCTGGTGCGGCTGGTTCCGCGGTGACTGCCCGCGCTTGCCGCGCACCCCGGTACGGCAGGGAGGCAGAGCCCGGAGCCGTCGGGGAAAGCCGGCTCCCTTGAGGCTCCGATTAACTCCTTTGCCCAAGAGGATTTTCAAGGCAGGCCGGCTAGAAAACAGTTTGTAAGTAACAGAATTTCCCTCCCTCTTAATCCTACCCGTTTTCTATAATTGGAATAGCTTACTTAGGGCATTAAGTACTGCTCTCCAAGCTCCGGCTTGTGTTGTTTTCGCCCTTTACACCCTGATTTGCGGCACTTCCAATGTAACTCGCCCCTCACTGAACTCCATCCGACTGCCGTCCGTGCTCTGTCCCCGAACCCCCGGTGTGGCAGCGCCAAGGCTGGCCCATCGCGGGGGCTGCCCCGCCGCCCCGCTCCGCCGGCAGAGCCAGGAGGCACCCGACTGCAGGGGCAAAGGGAGCCGAGCGAATCCCCTGCAAAACCCTGCACCGCCAATATGTGCGGCGCGGTTAATAACCTTCCCCTAATCCGCGTCTGTTAAACGCAGGCTCCGCGGAGCCGGGCGAGCGCGGGGCCAGCGGGGCCAGCGGGGCCAGCGGGGCCGGCGGGGCCAGCGGGGCCAGCGGGGCCAGCGGGGTCAGCGGGGCCAGAGGCCCGTCGGGTCCCCGTTCCGCGGTCCCTCCGCCGGCCGCGCCCGGTGCGGAGCGGCAGGCGGGGGTGCCCCCGGGCGCGGCATGGGGGGCGGGCGGGTGGGGTGCGGGCCGGGCCCGCCGCTGACCGCCTTCGCTCTCTGCCTCCTCCCAGCGCCGCAGAGATGCGAGGGGCGAAGAAGCGGCAGGCGCTGCCCGCCATCGTGCTCCTGCTGCTGGCCTCGGCCCCGCCGCCGCCGGGCGCCGAGGGCAGGGACGTGCCCGCCGCCGGAGCCGAGCGGGGGGCGCTCCTCGACATCCTCCTCCAAGCCCTGGGCGACGACGGCCGCCCGCTGCCGCCCCGCCCGCCGCGGAGGGAGCGGGTGATCTCCCGGCGCTTCAGCGGCGGCGGAGCCCCTCCGACAGACCCCCGAGCCGCCGCCGCCGCCGCCCCGCCGCCCCCGCGGCTCTTCGCCGCCGCCCGCCACGGAGGTAAGAGACGCCGCGCTGCCCCGCGCAGGGGGCCCGGGGTGCAGCCCCCTCCGCATCCCGTCCCTGCCGCATCCCTTCCCCAGCAGCCGAGCCCGACGGCTCCTTTGCCGGCGCATCCCGCTGCGGGAGGGAGCGGGCGAGCGGAAAGCGGGTCGGGGGATGCCCTCCCATCGCCCCGGGGCTCTGCCTTGGCTGAGCCCGAGCCCCGCTGAGGGCAGCGCAGCCCAGCCCCGCTCCCCGGCTGCAGCTGTGGGGGTATCCGAGGGTCACTCGGGCTTCGGCACCTTCGGCCGGGAGCTCAGCTGCGGCCAGCATTGATCGACAGCCCCTCAGACTGCAGCGCAGCACTGGGGGAACCGCGTTTCTCCCCAGTCTTAGGAATGCTGCTATGGTCTGCACAAAGATGATAATGACCAATCTGAGCCACATCTCTCTGGGTGTACTGCTTTAAACTTCTTCTTCAACTTTGCTGGCTCCCATGTGATGCACTTCTCTTGGTTTGCAGGGCAGATGCAGAAGATCCAGACCGAGCTGGGCATGGGGCTTATTTCACCTTTCGGAGGATGCTCAGACTAGGGCGGGGAGCCATCTCCAGCACTGGCACGGGCCAGGCTTGGCAGTGACAGCAGGGGCAGTTCAGGGCCAAGCACAGCTGCCTGGTGATAGTCGCACTGTCCTCGGCCAGGAGACTGACACTGCTAGGCTTGATGCAGAGTCGTGCAAAGACATTTCCTCCTCGAGTGCAGCTGCCTGAGGGGTTTGTGTGGGTCAGGATAGTGCGGTGCCACAAAAAAGGAGAATCTAGTGAGTGTCCCTGGCTGTAGCCCACTAATGTTTTTCTCTTGTTGCCTGCCATAGACCTTGCTGGAGAGAGACCAAACTGAGGAAACCCAAGGAAGTTCCATTTCTTAGGGATTTGTGTCCCTGGAGAGCGCCCTTGTGGCAGATGGCTGGTAATGGGTGAAGCTGGGATGCAGCCCTCCTCAAGTCTCACTGGTAGACTTACTCTTTGCTGTTCAGTAGTCTGTTTTAAATTAAATTAAGCCTCCTTTTGGAGAAAAACTTGAAGTTGGGTGACAAATTCAGAAGTTAATAGGTGCGTAACTGATTGGTAGGTTGGCACTTGTGCAGGGAGATTGCTTCACATTCTAAGGAATGTGGACTAAAATTTATCAATCAAAAAAGTAATCAGTGCTCTGGCCTTGGAAGCTTCTCAGTCTGATCTGCTCCAGGTTTTGAACTGTATGTCAGTAAGGGGTTCTGTTGTCCCAGTGAGCTTCCAGATATTCTTGCTTTTTTCAGACCATAAAGTCTCTGGTAGTTATGGAAAACCAGCCCAAACCAGATTGTCATGGTTCTTCAGTGTGCTGACTGAAGAAAATGCTGCAGGTTATCAGCATGGCTGGTCGTAATTGTTTATTTACTGTGGCTTGAATTCTTTATGTGCAGTGGGCACGACCTCAGTAAAGTAAAAAAGTAAAATGGTCTTTTCAAGGCAGAGTACATGTAGGCTTACATTCTTCTTTTTAATAGAATGAAAGAGTAATATAAACCTGAGAATTTGTCTCAGATTTATACTTTGCAATTATTTCAATAATTACTATTATCAGGTTGTTTGAGGAAAAATTCTGATTTGGACAACAGTCTGTCCCATTTGAGATGTTTGCTCTTAACTAAATAATTCTATTTAATGATAGAAAGCATAAATATTTCATAATATTTATATAACTTTGAAGGGGAATTTTCTTAAATCCATCAGTATTCTACACAGTAAGATTATGTTTTCTGTTAGTTGTTACTTTTAGTAACTGTGTTATGCACAAAAAGGAACAGCTGAACATCCTTAGGGAAATTCTCCAGTCATAGCTGGCATAGGTGCAGTGTGCTAGGGGCAGCCACAAAGGTAGCTGTCTCTCCAGCCTAGAAAGAGCAGATCTACAATTTAAATAACAGTCACATTTTTATATTCAACTCATTTTTTGTTACCAATACCAAGGATACAAATTAATACCTGTCATGATGGTGTGTACTTGTTTGTTTTTTTTTTTGATAGAGGACTGTGACAAGGCTCTTCTTACAAGTAATTAACTCTTTTTTTTGTAGCTCCTGTCACCAACACATTAATGGCAGCTTTTTGCTCCAGCTGGTAGTACCTGATCATCAGCTGAACAGAACAGCTTATCTTCCCCTCACACAGGAAAGTTGTTGCATTCAGTTGAGTACTCAGCTAAGCATTTGAAACTGGAGTTATGTATTTTGATTGTCTGTAGCTGCTGAAAATCAAACCAAGAGTCTGATTTAAAAGACAATTGAGCAGCTAATTACTTCTTTTGTTTGAAACAAAAAGCATCAGGAATAGTGCTGTATATAGAACAGAGAATGCAAGACAATTTCTGTGTGTTTTCTCTTTTCCTTTTTTTTCTTTTCTGAGGATGCTTCTCTGTATTATCAATGAGTTAAATAGCAGGAGAACGGAAATGTGCTTTCCCTTCCTCTCCTCTCATTCCCACACTCCTGGGACTCTCTCCAGCTTTGGTCTAGCCACTCACTGAGCTGCACCTCCACACTCACCTTTCTTTTATTTCATTTAGGAGCTTGGTTAACTATTAGTTATACATATTTATTTATATGTAGTGAGAAAGCTGACCTGGAGTAGCACTGCGTGAATTCTAGGGGCAGCACAGGGCAAGGGACTATAATATATATATATATATATATATGTATATATAACATATATAACTACACATGCCCAGGGGTGAGGTTTGAAAGAGGATAAGACCTCCTCCTTAGATTGACGGCGTACTGCTCATTTAGCTCAGGCTGTAATGGAAAAGCACAGCACCCACAGGGTTTCTTTGATGAGGCAGGAAGAAGAAGAATGAAACACTTACCTGTCAGACATTGTACATGTACCACTCAGTTTAGATGCAAAAAGAGGATACGAAAGCAAGAGTGGTTTTTTTCTGTGATACCCCATCTGGATGTGGCTTGCAGGTGGCTCACAGACAGGTCCTGGGCCAGAGCTATGCCATGGGGATAGGAGTTGTGCTCTACCTCATGTGATTTTGTCACAGAGCAATGGGGCATGACTGAAATAGAGTGGTCACTCAAACCTGTCCACCTGTGTGGGACAGTGAGATACTGTGACCTCTCTGGAAAGGACTCTTTAGGTCTTTCTTGCCTCTTAATGACCAGGGTTATATTCCATGTCATGTGCTTCATAACCATTAGAAAATTAGTGTCATGGTTCTTGTATGACCCAGGACACTTATATATGCAATAGAAATACCAGTTTCACCATCACTTTAGCTGTCTTAACTTCTTATCTCTTTTATCCCTACATGTTCAAATGTCTTATCTCACACAGATCCGTCCCCGTTTTTCTTGGTGACCTGATTAATGAGTGAGTACTTACTCTGAACTGTACCTTTCGAAGAAATTCCAACTAAAGAAAAAGCAATCTTCATATTTTCTAGGATTCCTGGTAGGATGTCACTAAAAATACAAGTTGTTCCTTTGAATTATTATATCCAATGGGATTCAAATTTCTGTCATAGCATCCTTTACTTGCCTGATTTCCATGAAGTTTCTATGCTTGAGTGTGATTTTCTTTTTTCACTAAGAAGTGTCTTAAAGTTTTTTAAGCTTAGTGATGAAAGCTCTTCAGTGGATAATCTTTTTTATAACTATGCCCTGCTTCTGATGTATAACTGTGGTCAGCTTTTTTTTTTATGAAGAAAACATGTATTTTCACAAAGAGAAGATTCAGCTTCAGGTTATTTTTGGATGCCACGTCAGGGGAACTAGAATAGTTTGTCATTCTTCTTAGATTTTCTTTGTTACATTTATTCACTTTCCTCAAAACCAGAATAGCTTCCATGTAATTAGATTTAAAGAAATCTTGAGAAATAAAAAACTCTGCTTTGATTATCTTTTCCTTACATATTGCCCACCGTGGTAGAGAAAGGAGCTATCTTGGCTTACAAGCATTAGGGAGCTTTCTAAATTTCTCTTTTGTCCTGGGAGACCAACAAGACGTGTTAAAACATTTTGAGTAGTCATTTTTCAAGCATGAAGGAATGAAGATAAATATTGCCCTGAGTTTATGAGTATGTTCAAATTAGCCTCCTGAGCATATGTACTTCAGAATTAGAATAACATATCAGAGAAGAGAATTTGGCCCTCAAAATATTTGAACTTTGAGGCTGCACTTATGAGTTCAGTTTTATGCCAAAATTTCCTACACATCAGCAGCAGAAAACCGTAAGTTGTCCTATGACGTAGTGCTAGTTTAACTATTCATCATGAATTAGATTTGAAAGATATGTGTGAGGTTTATTTTAGTTTATGGATAAATCAAACCCATCCTGTGTAAGGCATAAGAAAAGTTTTGTTATTTTTCCTCACTTAAAAAATCTCCTGTAAGTGTAGTGATAATTACAGTTGGGAGCCCCTAATTCTTCAAGACCTGCTGTGCCTAATACTAAACTACTTCAGTGAATGTAATTACAGATCTGGAGTAAAGAAAGGAGACCACTGAGGAATGTAAACTTTGTCTCTAAGAAATTAAAATTAAATGGTATGACATAACACAGAGTTCTTTGTACTACTTAAGCCTCATCCGATTATTATTCCTGTTAATAATATATATATATATATATATTTTTTTTTTTTTTCCCTGTATTCTGTCAATAAGAATTGCTGGGAATTCAGCTGATTTAGAGGAAGAGAGTTAACAAAAATTACATTCTCCAAAATCAAATTTATCAAAAACACATTATCTTAGAAATTAGCAAAACAGTGGATGAAATTGATTTAAAAGAAGAATAACAGTTACATTAAAAAAGACACAAATTCTTCTGATTTATAGTAATCATTCCTGATTCTGTAACTGACATTTTTGAATCAATTATTTTTACGTTCAAGTTGGTAGGTTGGCTTTTCTTTATTTTTGGAAACAAAACCAGGCAAGCATAGTCTGCTTTTGAAAGATTAATATAATCCATATTCCAAACAGGCAAGGGGCTTGGTTTTTTTTATTTTTAATGAGGTGTACATGATCTGGAAGTAAATTCTATGTTTGTATATTCCCGATCTAGTGGTTAAAAGAAAATATATTGTCATAAATTGCCAAATGTAATGAATCATCAAATACTACTCCTGTCAGCTGAACATCTCTACGGCAGCGTCCTTGGGACAGGGTAACTGGCCTGGGAGCTGGGAGGAGTGAAGGTTCCATAGGGCAATGTGCTTCCCAAGCCAGTGAGTCCTGAGCCAGGATCAGAGGGGCTGTGAGGACCTCACCACACTATGAGGCAGAAATATAAATAAACCCAGAGAGTTCAGTGGAAGTAACCATTATCTCTGCTTGTACCATGGTCAGGTGTCAGTTCCAGCCAAAAAATACAACTGAGCAGGATAGATTTTCATTTCCTTTGATGAAAGGATGTCCCAAAGGCTGCAGAGATTGCATATTCCTTCAGTTCTGCACAGTGCTTGGCTCAATCATGGTTACGATGGCTTTGCAGTCACACCACTGCTACATTCCTTTCCCTGCCTGCTTGGGCTCTCAGGTGTACTGTGCAATATGACTTTTAACTCTGTGTTTGGCAAACATAACTGCCAGACAGTACAGCCAGGCCACTGAACAAAAGGCATGTGAAATTTAGGATGAGACAGCAGTCTTCCATATCGTGGTGAAGAGTATCAAACCCATGGACCAACCCTGGGAGCTGATGAGGGAGTGAGCAAACATAAAACGCAATTTTCACTTACATGGAGACCTAAAACCAAGTGAAGTACCAGAGTAGACCTTCAAATGAAGTGGTCACCAAGGGGTTTTTCTCTCACCCCCATTAATCCCAGAGAAGGGCACTGGATATCTGCTATGTTGTGCTGTCCTCCCAGAAAAAGGGAGAAGCCTCACTGCACAGTACCCTGAGCAGCAAACGTTTCAGAGTGCACTGTGCTGTCCCAGGAGCAAGATGGGATGTCAGCATATGGAAAAGCTTTTCTGTTGAGCTATTGCTTTGATTAATATTAGGAGATATTCTGGGTTTTGTTTTAGTCCTATTTAATATTTTTATAAAACTTGTATTTAGCATGACAAGACACTCAATTACTAATGTGTGCAGCTCTGGCCCCAAAAGAGTGAATGTCAGAATTTTCACTGTATGACACCAGGACTGGGCCTGGAGTACACCAGGACTTCTGCAATATGCAGCAAAGTGAATAGCAATGAAAACAGAAGTTTTGTTTCAAAGTAGATCTGCATGCATTACTGTCTGTAATCAGGATTTTGTATTAGTCTAGCTTGGCCCTGAGCCTGTGAGCGAACTGAAGAGCAGATATATTTTGTGTACTTTTTTCTTTCTATTACACACAATTCGATTTTTCTATCAAGAAAGAATGTGAGGTCTCTGTGTTTTTGTGGTTTGTTATTTCAGGTGTTAGTCTGCCAGGGAAAGCCTCTGAGAGGTGGGAGAATGGCAGTGCACAGGTATAAGGCTTTTTAATACATTTATTGTTTGATAGACTCTAGCCTTGAAAATACACTGCTTCAAGTGTGAGGATGATGTTGCTTGCTAAATAAATATGTATAGAGGGAGAAAGATACAAAAAGAGTATTATATATACATCCATACATCTAGGCACATCCTCTTTTAATTAATAAGGTTTGAGGGCAATTTGCATGAGAATGGTGTGATTTAAGAGTTACCTATGTGACTTATAAAGGCTTATATTTTCCAAAGTGCATAAAAATACACAGCATAAAAATAATTGCAAAGAAGTGGTCACCATGGAAAGCTATAAGCAAAACTTCATAATCAATGAGATGCCCAAGAAAGATGCACCATCTACAAAAAGAGCCACTGAAAAGCTGCAGAGAGAAAGGGGTGACTGGTTCCATGCCTAAAGTACACAGAAAGCCACAGTCTGTCTTTGGATCATTTTATCCTTAAAGAAGATCTCTCCAAGTGACCTGAAAGTAGTTTTTGGAAGGGTAACATATCCCCCTTTATTAACACCTGTTTTCTAGAAAACTAAGATTTTTCAGAGGTTTATCTAGTACATTTCACAGAAGTAAAACTACCCAAAAACTGAAATGGAACCTTATCCTTTGTTAATAATTTTTAAGACTTGTTTTAAAGTCTTACAAAGTCTTACTTTGTAAGTACATTTTAATAGTCATGGTAAATATCTTCTTTTTCATTACTTGCATTCATAAGACATTACAATGTCATAAGACATTGTACTGGAAAGAAAAACAACAAAAAACTGGTTTGTTTATGTTTGGTTTTGCTGGTTGATGGTTAGGCTTTTCTATTCAATTTAAGGATGACTGCTTCATTTTGTCTCTTGTGAATTAGAGGTTACTACTTTTGTCTAAGTCCTACAGGCTATTTACTCAAGTTTTCTGTGTTTTTAATGTCAGCCAATTGGAAAACAGTTGCTCTAGTGAGGGATTTAATTGACTATTGATTACATACTGAGGGCACAATTCTTTAGGTTATAAACAAGATTTAACACATGAAGGATCCAAGTATTTGATTGATTAATGGCCATTTTGATATTATCCTACATTTTATTATGTCTGCTGGTGAAAAAAAATCATTAATGTTCAGCACTCCACTGTTTTACCAAAACAGTGCTTAAAAGTTTGTTTAATATAGGCTTTAACATCAGTGAAAAAAATACTATTTGGATTTACAAATTGTGGCAACTTTTTTGATCCTAATACTTTGTTTTTAAACACACAGTTAAAATGTATGCAGCCAAGCAAAAACCACTCATAGTACAGGCACAATTCTGAATGCTAAGAATGTTTAAACTTTTCTATTTTTTTTGTACGTTTATTCTTGTTGTTTTTTAAAGTCTATTAAGCTTTTCTTTCTCAATTCAAGAAAGTTGTTTCAATTTCATTTTAGTATGTATTATCTTATTATGTGATTTGAAATCTGTGTCTTTAGCTCAAATAAAAACATTTAAAGTTACATCAGCAAAGCAATTGTTGCCATGATCCTTGTAGATTTTAGACAGCATCCTGAGTGACATAGCACAAATCTAATTAAGGCTTTGCTGCTCAAATTATTTCCTCCTTTTTTACTCAAGCCCGTAAAATAAAGTGAAAAGCAAAATAAAGCCCTACTGGAAAACAGTCAGAAAATTTTTCTTCCTTAACCTGTTCTGTTTATGATGACTTTGAAGTGAAGTGTTAGAAAATGAATTTTTTTCAGTATATGTGGCAGTAGTAGATGTATACTCAGTGTATGTATATCCTGGATTAGTAAAACCCTTAAATCCCACTGGATTAAAATAAGTAGAGATAGCTGTGATGTTATTACACTAATCAAGGTGGAGTAATTACTTCTTTGTCTGTAAATGACATAGCATGCCTAACACGAGAGACATCTCTGCTGTCGCAGAAATTTCAATTTAGGAAATTTAGGAAAAAAATTTTCAGAACTTGTCTTTTGCATGATAAACAAAGAGTTATGGCTGAGACATAAAAAAGAATTTTTTGTGGCCTTCAGGTAAAACTGTGTCAGAAGACAATCTAGAGCAGGCTAATTTCTGGCATTTCATACTATGCAACTAAAGTTTGAATGGACCTCTTGGTCAGTAGTAAATTAGCAAAGTACCACAATTTGGGCATCCCATTATTATATTATTAAATGCCAGGTTTGTATATGAAGATAATGTAAACAGATTTCCCCCTTTATTCAGTACCAAGTCACTTTTCCAGATATCAGGCAATTTCCATTCTTTCAGAAAAGGGATTACTACAAAATAAATAATTTGTGTGGATAAGACTGGCAAAGGTACAGCAAACTTACCCTCAGATCTCCTTCTCATGAACAGGGTGGCTCTATATTATCTACATGATGGAGTCACTCCACTTGTGGATGTGTGATTCAGCTGCATGGGAATATGGAGGATCACTTATATAAGATGCAGTCAGGGCTTCCAAAACCCTTGAAACAAATCCAAACTACACATTTATACTGAAGTCCACTGTCCCAGAACTGAGCAGCACCTCCAGAAAAGCCATCTTTACTTCTGGCTGGGATTGCTGTTTCTCTCCTGTCAGAACAAGGAGTGAGAGAAGGAGAAAATCTGGAGATTAAGTATTACAAATATGTTAAGTGTTATCTTAGAATAAATAGAAAACTTCTCAAGTATTAAGGGTAGCACTTTCTCTGCAGTTACACTCTATTTCAGAATGCCAGAATATTATAACAGTGAAAGTATTGTTAAGAAAACAGGGAAATGTTGAAGTTGCTCAACCCCAAGATATGGGAAGTGTCTTCTGCTTTTTTATTTAAGGTGAGCTCTTTCTGTTCAGTACCTTTTGGCCCACTGAAATATATGTTTGCATGTATATACAGCTGTTTGTGATCCTTGAAGATAAAACCTCAAATAATAATATTTCTAAGTAGCTCACTACCTTTGATATGTAACACTCAAATAAAATATTTTGATCTTGGTTATACTTTATAAGCAGTCTCCTTATGTAACTATGATAGGGTAAAATGACCCTAGCCTGAGTATAAACTTGACATATATTAACCTGACTGGGAACATCGTTAAAGTAGTAGTTTAGAATAAAGTATCTTTAATGGAGAAATGGTGTATTATTAATTCATTTGTGATAGCTCTGTATCTGTTCTAATTCAGAAAGAAATAGAAACATTTCTAAAATAAGCACAGGAAATGTAAAGTACAGTCAAACATCACCATTTGCACAGCAATCAACCTGGAGTCTATTCATATTTGGAAAAAAGAGCAGGGTCTAATTAAGCTCTGGCAAACTCGATTCTATTTCCTTTCACACCAATAGAGTTTGCCTATGTTTGTCAGTGCTGAGTTTGGCTTGTATGCAGTTAAGCACATGTCATCAGTTTTCATTCAGTCAATTCAACTGGTTCATATATTGCCTTTGATGTATTGCAGCTGTTCTTGTGTTTAATTTATGCAAATATTCCAGAATCTACATTTATTAGCAGCCATGATAGCTAAAACAGAGTGCTTTGCAGAATTGCACAAAGTGAATTTCCTCTTAATACTAACAGATATGTAGTCTCTGTATCTTACTCTAAGAGTGGTTTTGCCTTCAGTCAGGAGCCCTCCAATAACTTTCCAGGCATAATTTGGAGTCTCTGGATTCATCTGAAATATTATCTGAAATATCTTGATAGTTTAGTGATTCCAAGTGGCTGATTTTTCTATTATAGAAAAAACCCATTATGAATAGGGAAAGATAGCTTCAGAAAATAATGCCTTGAATAGTTTGACCTGTCTTCCTATATGTCTCACTATTTTCAGTGAATTATCCTTTTGTAAGTTTAATGAACAATTAGTACTGTAATATATCTTTCCTCTTGGAAAGGGGGAAGTACATATTCACAGATTAGTATTCAAAATAGCAAAGGTTTCATAGTACCCTAAATTTTCTCATTTGAATTATTTCAGGGATATGCCATCCTGTTTATTAAATTTTCTTTCAAAAAGAAGGATCTTTTGCTTAAACTCATACATCAGATCTGTAATAGTTTTGAGATTTTTTCTTTACTTTTCAAAATAAGTATGTATTTTATGTTCATATTTCTGACAGAGACGAAAAGAAAAAGGATGAAGTATGCACATAATGCTTATCTGTCTGTATGAGGTGCTGTTGCAGAGTCTCACAATGCAAAGTATAGTTGTTAAATAACTTTTTATATTTCAAAGGAAAACTTATCAGAATATATTAATCTAGATCTTTATCCTTTCTAGTTTTAACTGTTTTCTAAAGTGATCTCTAATAGTAATAGCAGAAAAGTAACCATATACTCTACAATTGGCTTATTTCTTGATCCCACAGCATTTTCTGATGGAAACAGGGATTTGCTGAGAAGGAAAAAAAAGAAATCCATCCTTCTTAATGTTCTTTTGCCAAGCTAATATAAGGGTCTCCACAGGCAAGGATTAACTAATACAAATATGCTTTCTGAGCAGCTATTGAAGAATTACTAATAAACATAATTACAGCTGAGTTCAAGATATCCAACCTCTTAAATATATCCTGGTATAATTTCATTACACTTGGCTGAAGCCCTAGAAGAAGCCAATGCTTCAATCTCTTTGTTCAAGTCTTAATGAGATATTGGAAAGTGGCTGATTAAAAAGCATTGGATCAGAAGAGGCTGCTGCATTCTGAATGTTGCTCTCTTTGATGCTGTTTACCTCCCAAGTTGACTCATTTCCTTGGCCAACAATCTGCACATGAAGCTCTGAGCCTACTTTGTTGGACCATTATATAGTGTTTGGAAGAGAAATGTGGTAGGTGGCTGTTTGGTGACCATTTTAAGTGTTCATTGGAACTCACACCTTAGAATAGAGTTCTCCCCAGAAGTGGGATGCAACGACATGGTAGCTAAAGGGGATACAAAGAAATAAGGAGACCTTTAGTTTTTTTCTTAGAAACCACACTTTCCATACTTACTGCTTTTATTTTCTTTCTGTTTGGTAAACCTGTTTGCTACCAGTTTCCAGTTGCCTCTGAAATCAATGATTTTTCAGCTGTCCAAGGCAGAGTCTATAATAAATCTGTTTGTGACACTGAAGCCTCTGTGTGGCACTGGGGAAGAGCTGTGGCCTACACTATGTACCAGCATTATATATCTATATAAGATATATATATGTATATAACTGATACATTGTGGAGAGCTCTGGATTTTAGTTAATCAAAAAAGAGCCCAGGCATAAGGGATTAGAATGTGAGTACATCTTGAGATTGGACTCAGATCCTTGACTAATTCCTTGAGAGCCTGAACACATTCAAAGGTGTGGATGAAGTTTGAATGATTGGTGGTCTCAGCATTGTTCCATTACTTCCCACAGCACACACAGGAGGCAGTCCCTCTGTGCACATTCACATTTCCCAGCAGATCAGTTCCACACTGCATTGTTGGTCAAAGTAGACTCAAGTAAGTGCAGTGTTAAACCGCATCCTGACTTTTTTCATCTCCGTTGAACTTGTCTCACTTAAAGTTCTTCTCATTGCGTGTATCCCCTACAATAATGTAGGAGGAGCCATAAGGTTCCCCACTCAGGCAAGGGTTGACAAACACCATTGTGGAACCTCACAGTTTTCAGCTGAACCTGTCTTCAGATTATCCTTTCACACAACCTCTGCTCTCTTAGAGTGGAAATGGGGACTAAGAAGTTGGCATGTTTGGTTTAAGGCCTTTTAGGGATGACCTTGCATTATGAATAAATTATTAAGCATGGCTTGCACAGATAGAAGTGACCCAGAGAACTTGGGTTTAGAGCTTCTGAGGTAACATTGATAACACACCTTGGAAGGACCCTCAGTTGTATGTCTTCTGAAATATCACAGAAGGAGCACCAGAGCAGCCTGTGCTTTTACTTCAGGTACAATAGCCTAAGGATTAACCATGGAATGGTTATTTAGGAATAACCTAAAATTAACCATGTAGGTTTAATTTGAAGAGGCGAGTATACACGCTAAGGATATTTGACACACGGAAATGAGGAATGAAGCCCACGCTTAGTAATTTACTCTTTCTCATAAGAGTATGGCAAAGATTCAGAGGGTGAAATAGGAGAGGAAATATCATGAAAGCTGATTTTGCCAAACAGGTAAAGACTTATTCATGCTAGTAGACTCTCCAGCTGGGAAAATCCATAGTTGTTATAGCCTCTGTGCCACCAGAACAGAAAAAAGGCTTGGCTCAGAGAAGAGAATCTGGCTCAAAGAACTTAAAATAAATATCAGATGTCAGGGCTGTGACTTAATTGTTTAGCTAAGTAGATCATGTGAATTACACACAGATTGAGGACCTGGTTTTGCTCCTGTTGAAATCAAGGAGAACAGAATCAGGGCATACTCTCCTTCCAGCATTTTTCAGTCCTTAAAAATGTGTTATTTGAGAGTACACCAGCTCCTAGAATAATAGCTGGGAATTCAGAGAGCTGCTTCTACACAATGCTTTGTGGTTTATTGCTGTAAACATAAGCTAAGACTCTAAACAGAATCTATTTCCTTAGTTGCTCTTGGTTTTTATTCCGAAATTTGACATTCAAGCAATGGATTCTGTCACTAACCATGGCAATTGGAGCTCCCAATTCAGACAGTGGTTTTTGACAGTTGCCAGTCTCAAAGAGATACATTGAGATGTACACTTATTTTCCACCCTTTATTCTAGTCTTGCATTACAGCTCTTCCAGTCTTGGAATTAGACCCGTGCCCCAGCTCAAGGACATTAACTTGTTAATATCCCCTTGGGAAACTGTAGTTTTGAAAGACTTATAACTTCATAGAGATTTTTTTTTTTTTCTTGCAACGAACATCTAAGAGATGTTTGTTACTTTTATGAATAAAAAGAGAATTTTTTTTTTACTCTCACCATTATGCTAATAAATGCTTCCTTTAGTATTTTCAAATTCTCTGTTAAAAATTAAAAAGACAACCTCAAACAAAAAAAACATGCTTAATCATGAAGACTTTACAGAAGTTAGGAAATTATTAAAAGAAGGACAGTAGCACCTAAAAACTTGAAAGGAATTTTTAATTACAACCAAAATTAAATTACCTGGAACTGACTGCCAATCTTACATTCAGAAAGAATGGGATGGTTTTGAGAGAAGGCTCCACATGTTAAATTGACGTACATTTCCATTATCTGGCTAAGATCCTTCACATAGTACTAGTGACAAGGTGAAATACTGGCAGACATATGACAGGGAAAAAACCCACATTTGGAAACATCTACAGCCAATTTATGGACTGACATAAATTTGTACAAATTCTGTCTGGATGATGAATGACTTGGTACAGCATGTAACTGATACATTATAAAGGAACAGAGCATAGAGAAATTATTTAGTATCATATTTCTGGACATACTTGGAAGATGCTGTGGGAGATACTCTGATTTAGATAGGGCAGTTCTTACGTGCTGGTTTCTGCATTCATACTGCAGCTAGGGCTCAGCTTCTTCAAGTTCATGATGATGATAATACCATTACAGCAGTCTTTTAACCAGAACTGAGCTGTGATTTCTTTTTCTGAGAAATGAAAGTACAGTGTCTAAGCCCTTAGCGAGAAATTATGTTTTCTTCACAAATGGTGAATTAATCAAAGAAAAATCAAAGTTTAAGGGAAAGAGGAGGAACATAATATTCCCAGTGCTGAAAAACGTGAATAGTTCACAGCAGGAGAAACTAGCCTCCCCATTCCCAGTCTACCTATCCTGACACTTCAGACATGATTAAATGTTTCTTCTTTAGCTTGAATGAGTTAGCTCCCTCCCACTTCAGGTTGTGTCCTTCCCACAGCTCAGTGCCCAGTCTTGGAGGAGCCAACTCTAGGGATAATCTCTTGCCCTTAAGAGGATGTTGAACTGGTGGCTGGCAAGCCCTTTCAGGCCGTAAATAGTCATTGCTCTGCTGAGGTGGGAAGGCCTCCCTGGAATTACTGTTCATGCCGTTAGTTGTCTTCATAGCAACGATTGCTAACTATTCCTGTCACTCTCTGCTCCCACTCGCAGCTCAGCGGAGTCCAGACAAGGTGTGGAGGCCAAGTAGAACCCAAGGGAGGGGAGAAGGCAAAGGGCAATGGCTTGGGAAGAGTGTCAGGGACAGGGAAGAGTGGAGGAAGTATCTGTCTGGGTTCTTACCATGGATGTGAACCGATCTGTATCATCCTCCTCTGACTGCAAGTCCACCTTTTCTCTTTCTGAGGCTGCTGAAGGGCCTTGGTTAAATATAGTTGTCCTCATAGCTTCTGAAAGATTGACCTCGGTATGAATAAAGGTTGGAAAGTGTTTTGTATCCACTGAAAGTGCTCCAAGAGATAAAAGATGAACACCAAATACTCCTCTGCTTGTTTCTCCTACTTTTGTTCTCTTACATCTGCATGAATTTTCCAGGCTCCATCCTTGGTGCTTTTAAATAAGTAGAAAGGTGCTTTTACTTTCGATCGATATGGTGATGTGGATGGATCACAGAGAGTGGGAAGCTGAGACTACATGAACAGTTGTAGTACCACAAAGATGGTCCTTGGAGTTCAAGTCAGAAAGCTGGGAAAGGAAAGAACTTCCATATTCTTTCCAATTAGCAGCACAATAAAACGAAAAAGCAAAGTCAAGTCAAATCAGTATGTGTTTGCTTTCTGATCTGATTTTGTGAAAGTTTTTATTGAAAAACTGATTTCACCTGAAACATAGGAAAACCTGGAGAAAACAAGAGTTTCTCAGAGGACTATGTATCATTTCTCCTTCCTGCACTTGCATGAAAGAAGGCAGGTTTCCCCCATCCCACATTGTGCTTGGGATGGACTGTGCTTGCAAGACTGCCATGGTCCCAGGCTGCCATTATCCCGGGCTGGGACAATCTGCTCTCAGTATCTCTGGTGATGTCTAATAGAGGGGTACAAGGATTACAGGACTGCTTTCTCTAAGGCCTTGCTTTCTCTAAGAAAAACTTCATTCATTTTCCACCACAGATGAATGGAAAAAAAACTGCAGCAGTGAAGAAAATTTAGAATACAAATGAGCACGTATTTAAAATATAAATTTAGAATAGAAATGAGCACATAACGCCTTCTGAGACAGCAGACAATTATGGCTCTGGTGCTTCAGAAAGAAAAACTTGAAAAAAAATGGACTGCTTTAAAAGTTATCTGTCTCATGATATACACCAAAGTTCATTTGCTTTTCCTAAAAACAGTTATTTTTATATTTATATTTTACAGTTTGAAACATCCAAAAAGGGCCAGGATAATGGACAGTTTTTAAATAAAAATTAGCACCGAATCAGTAGGAGGTTACTTACAGATTGGCCAGAAATGTGGCAAGCAGCTTGAGACATTTAATTTCTAATCCCATGTGCTCCTTTGTATGTAGTAGTAAGTAAACTGAATTAATTCAGAAACAGACTCAATTTAATAATTTGCAGTAAACAAAGAATGGGGGATTTAGGGATAAAACACTGCAGCAAATAAATGTACTTCTTCTCAAGGTTTAAGAACATGTTTTGGTGCATGGTTTACAAACTTGCATTGTTTTTAGGTAAGATGTAGGATTTAATCAGAAGGACTCAAGGAGAGAGATAGTAGTAGGGATTTCAGGAAAAATTATCCCTCTTAGGTGTTCATAGGCCATGATCCAATGGAGATGATAGAACATAAAACATAGCTGAAATAGTTATTTTGAATTAAAATTGGTGTTTCACACTCAGAATCATTTGTCTGAAACCAATGATTTATTGAATCCAGCTATCTGCTATTTTGGAAAGCACATCCAAGGATCTTGTTCATAACCTTTTTTAAATAAATGGAGTGTTTCTAGCAAATGTAAGACATCTCTTCCCTGTTCATCATGCATTAGAGATAAATAAGTACCCCCTTATTCTTGAAGAAAGATCAGAGTCGCGTCTTTTGTGTTACTATTTATATAGTAGTACGTACAGAATCTTCCATGCTTTTTATAACAGTGTTCCTAAAATTTACTGCCCCATTGCTCAAGTAAATTCTATAAATCCAACAGAAATTGTGTCCCACATTTGTCATTTGTTTCCTTGATATCCACCTGAGGGTCTCTGTAATAACAATAAAGCTGAAAACTACTTGAGTAAAAACTGCCTTCCATAATTCTCTTGCAATTACATGAATAAGGTGTTAATGAATGAGAGGGAGTATAGGACTATCAGTGAGAGTAGAATTTGCCTCTGGTCACTGTAAAAAGGCAGCACTTCAAATTAAATTTCAAAACTATTTTTAGAAATCTTAAAAGAAATAATGAATATTCCATTCCAAGCAAAAGGTAAATATGGAGAAATTTGAAATACTTCAAATCTATTCACATCTGTAGTGTGCAGGTGTCATCCCTCAAGCAAATTTTATGAGGACATACAAGCATAGATCTACAGACAAAAACTAAGCTTGCAGAACTAGGAAAGATGTATGTTTTGCTCTTTATATGTTTTTAATGGACTTATTTTCACACCATTTGTAGGTGTCCTTACCTGTTTTGGGTTTTTTTCAGTTTTAGGAATTCCATTGTACAATAATTTGCGTATTTTTTTAAATGTCCAGTATTTGTAGAGCCAAATTGATTGCACTTAACCAAATTGATTGCATATATGCTCCTGAATGCCCTGTGGATATTAATTCCCCTGGTTTTAAGGGAGCAGTTGATGTAGATAAGACTTACAAGGGTGAGTCAGAGAGATGGGACATAAGTGAATAGACATTCTGGGGTAAGAGTGAATGGTTGACTTTAGAGCGAAGAGAGAACAAAAATAGAAATCGTGACTAAATGCCAGACTGTGATTTTGGAAGCTAGTGTTTCCTTTTACACCCAGCTTTAGCAGAGTTAATAATAACACTGATTTTTTTAATGTAATACTCCTGACAATGGTGGCTGGCATGGCAAACTTCATAAACCATTATGAAAGCAGACCCTGACAGGCTTCCTCTTTGGGGTCATTCCATTGTTTCTCTAAACTGCCTGATGTCACAGCCCACTTCATTACTCAAGTTTCTGGTGAATGTTCCAGAATAAAATCTTAAAGTTTTAAGACCAGATATTGTGTTCATAACTAAAGTTGGGAGAATTTGAAGATATATCAATTAATCTGCATTTAAAAAGGGTATTATTGTGTTCATGTCAGAAAAATATTACTGGAATGAATACAAAGGCAAGTAAATGTTAAGTCATTGGTTTAAGTATCTCTGGAAGCAATGTTTCAAGCCTGGACAAATAATTAAAAATGGAAGCATTTATTAGACACGGGAGCAGAACTAGCATTTTAGGAATTGACTAATGAGGTAAAAGAATATATCCCAATGTGCCTTCCAATTTTCTGTATAAATAAAGTCTTAATGCTGAGCAAAAATTTTATGAACAGCAAGTAAGTCCAAAGAGATTAGAATACTGTTTATGTCTACTTTTTTGGAGGATAAGTTGACCAAGTAATTAATTATGGATTCTTAACTGCACTCTATGTGTAACCCTTAAGCTCTGGAGTATACTTTGTGTTATGGGAACTGAAAGGACTCCCATTAGGCAGGGAAGCCTGGTAAGCTCTGCTCTCAGAGCAAGAAGGTATGCATGAGTACTTTCAGCATATTCTACATTCAGCAGATGGCAGTGGCATGCAGTGATATATTAATTCTGGATTTTCTCTTGAGCAGACACTCTTACCTCTGTGAATCCAAACAGTATTGATTTGGGGATTTATCTGAGGCTTTTTCTTCCCCAGAAAATACTGAGATACTAGAAAATTCTTCATTTGCTAGAGTAGAAAATGTCAGAAAATGAAAAAAAAATTACTAAGTTATTGTAGTCTTCATTACATAGCACTTGGAGGAATCTGGTGAGTTTTGAATTTCAAACAGCAATATTACATCCAGAAAGGAATGTGTCTGTCTGGAGCGTTGACTCATTTTCCATCTATGCTCAGTATGTACACATCAAAGTCTCAAAACAAAAGTATTCAGTAAGTGGGAGCTGTGTGTGTTACTTAACAGGAGTAGTAACACAGTGACTTCTCGCAGTACTGCACACAGAAATAGATATTTTCCCATGTCTAAAGGAATGAATTTCAGATCTAGCAGGGGAAAGCAGCATATGTGAGTTGGATTGGGGGTAAATAAACAAATTGCTAAGACAACTAGAAATTAGTGTAAAACTTTTATCTGCAGAAAACTTGAAGAAAAAGAACAAAACAAAAGCAGAAATGCAGTTTATGTAGTAGAATTTGCAAACGAGTAGTCTAAGAGAATTATAATACAGCATTTAAGTAGATATTTTCCCATATGGCAGTTGTTTCTAACACAAATAATATAAAATATTTAATGATTTATGATTTATAATCATGGAAGGAATTACTCCTTGTTGCACAAAGGGTTTTCCTGTCTCTATGGGATACTGCAATAGAAAAAGCATTAAATCTGTTCCTCTGTGAACTGAGTTGTAATACAACCACAAATTCATCCTAAGGATTCTGAGCACTCTTAAGGACCTCAGAATCAATTAATTAATCAATTGCTGGTCCTTTAGTAGGGAATAAAAATGTCACACATTTTCAACAAAGTGCATACTCTGTTTCTCTGCTGTTTCAGACACTACATGAGGAGCCAGAGAAACATTTCAATCTATATTAATATGTCTATTGTGCACAAAACAAAAATTGATATCCTTCTGGTAGCAATGGCATAGCAGCATAGAAAATACAGCATTTCCAATGTACCCAAAGCTTCTGGAAGTCCTCAGTTTTTCAGGTAAGAACTTTGTCCAGCCCTGCACCCAGAAGTAAGAGTTTTGTGCAATCTGGTCACAGCCTGAGTGTAATAATGAAAGGAGGAAATTAAGACTTTTTAATTGGTTGGGGTACTGAATATGCTAATTGATTCAGCCATGGTTAGCATCATCTGCTGCTGAGGGCTGTGCTAGGAGCTGCTCTCCTGAGCACTGTGAAACCTCAGTGTGGAAAGTGCCCCAGCCAGAGACTGGGATCGTCTCCCTGTGCTGCCCACAGTGGTGACCACATGTTTTTGTCTACCTCTAACAGTTATGCCCAGGCCAGAGCTCTAAGCACACACTTCTTGCTCCATTTATTCACAGGGTGTTTTTTCTGTGATTCCCAAGTATAACAGCTACCCTTTACTCCACACCACACTCTTATTGAATGAACATTAACAATTTTTCCTCCACTAGGATTCCTTATCTTTGCACTTTGAACTGTTTTCTATTTTGAGCAAAACTCTTTTTATTTTTTTTTTTAAGCTGAGGCAGTACATCTATTTCTAAAAGTTGTAGGAATAGTTATGTATGTAGATTAAATGCAGAGAAAGGATGTTTTGGGACATTCATATATATATATATATATATATATATATATATATTTAAGCACTGTTTTACTGTTTTTCTAGGATTTCACTTATATTTGGGACAATCATGCTGAAGATACTTTCATCCTGACATTGCAATGTCATTCTATTAACTCATCTTCCTAGCAGATCACTTTACTTGGGTATTATTATCTTGTTCCAGTTAAATTTCATCTCTGTTGCTTCAATTCTTCTGGGAACTTATAAAATTCTTTACGAATTCACATTTAATAGATTTTATTATCACTTCTATCACCAAACATTTTATTTTCTGTGCTAATAAACCATCTTGACATTGTTGGAAGTATGCAAGCATCCTGCTAGTAGTGTTTCACCTTGTATTGTTGCAGTAGGCAAGAGTTGCCATCTCTAGGCCAGGTGAAGAATTTGTAGTTAAGAAAAGCTCCACCCAAATGAATGTGACTTGCCTGTGTAAGTACTTGAGATAGTTTTGCTGACATTTTTGGGAGCATGATATTTCAACCATTGCAAGATTTATTTGTATACTATGAACCAATATAACTTTTGTATAAATTGAAACTTTGGAGAGTCTTGTCCTTTAAAATGTTACATTTATTTAAAAATCTGCTAAAACATACTGAGTTGTAAGCAGTTGCATGACATGAAATATTTTTTCTAAAAAACAAAACTAAACAAAACACCCAAACCCACATTCTCTTATCATGCCAAAATGTTTTGGAAGCCTGCATCTGGGTTTATAACAGAATGTTCAACTGCATCTTACTGCTGACAGTTTTCTTCTGCCATTTCACAGGTAGAAATAAGAAAATGCACAGCTGTAGTGGGTTGACCCTGGCTGGATGGCAGACACCCACCAGTGTCTGTCTACCCTCTGCAACTGGACAGGGGAGAGAAAATATAATGAAGGTTCATGAGTTAAGGACCAGGAGCGATCAGTCACCAAATACCATTATGGGCATAACAGGTTGGAATTAGAGACACTAATTGTATTTACTACTTACAAAATCAGAGCAGGACAATGAGAAGTAATATAAAACCTTAAAAACACCTTCCCCCACCCCTCACTTCTCATACCTACCTGTTCCCCCTCAGTGGCAGAGGGAGACAGGGAATGGATATTAGGTCACTTCATTGCATGCTGTTTCTGCTGCTATTCCAGTGTGGTATCCCTCCCACGGGAGACAATTTTTCATGAACTTCTCCAACTGGAGCCCATCCCACAGGGAACAGCCCTCCACAAACTCCTGCTATGTGGGCCACTCTTTCCTGGGGTGCAGTCCTTCAAAGACAGGCTGCTCCACTGTGGGTCCCCATGGGGTAACAAGTCCTGCCAGGAAACCTGCTTTAGCATGGACTTCTTGTTCCATGGGTCTGCAGATCCCTGCCAGGAGCCTGCTCCATCACAGGCCTCCCACAGGCTCACAGCTTCCTCTTCCTCAGGCACCCACCTGCTCTGGTGTGGGCTCCTCCAGGGGCTGCAGCTGGATCTCTGCACCTCCCTGGACTTTCATGGGCTGCAGGGGCACAGCTGCATCACCATGGTCTGCACCATCAGCTGCAGAGGAATCTCAGCTCCAGCACAATGGAGCACCTCCTCCCCTTCCTCCTCCTTCTCCACTGAACTTGGGTGTCTGCAGAGTTGTTCCTCTCAATGTTCTCAATCTGCTCTCCTCTGGCTGCAGTTACATCTGCACAACAGCTTCTTTTTATTTTCTTCTTAAATATGTTATCACAAAGGTGTTACCACCACTTCTGATTGGCCCAGCCTTGACCAGTGGAATACTTTTGCTGTCTGATTGACATGAATTCTCTGAATAAACTAAAAATATACAAAAGTTGTCTGTTGGGAACATAAACAAATGCTTGATCTTGATTTTTTCCTGCCTGAGCATGTCAAGGTTTTATGTTCCAAGTCAACAAACTGTTGTGTGGAGTTGGCTTATTTCAGGGCTGCGATCACAGTTCTTTTTATTTATACTCCACTAGGACATGAATGTTCCTGGCACAATTATGGTGACATGATACTGGAGACACTGCAAACAGGGTAAAATCAGCACCTGCTGTCACAACTTTGCAGCCTGAACAGACAAAACACAGAGAAACTGAAGGCACAGAAAGGTGGCAGAAAAGGCCTATTGAAGGTGGAGCATTCAATGTCTTAAATTGCAAGTTGAAGACAAACCTGAGACCAGGATGTGGTTTATTTAATCTCCTGCCTTTTTTTTTGTAATTTCACCCAAATTAGTGAAAAATTAAACATTCCTGTCAGCTGCTGGGTACAGAATAACAACTGAAAGACTAATCTTCGGGGGAATTAGCTTTATGACAGTGGTTAAATCAACTTTGGAAAGTTTATAACAAAATTTGAGAGAGGAGAGCTGGATCAGCTATTGCTTATTGATTCCTAGCTCAGACCTTGCTAGCTCTCCCCATCATCACATTTATCCCAGATGGGATAAAACTCAGGCAGATCTAGTCCCCTCTTACCTAAAGCCAAGAGATCTCTAAAATGACACATCTTGATAAAACTAACAGTATGGATTGGCTTAGAACCAACTTTGCGTTATAAACTTAACCATTCTGTGTGAAGCAGAGCTGGAAAACCCTCTAAATTTTTCCCTGGAGTTTACCATAAATATTCCTGCTATTTTAGACAGAAAAGCCAACAAATCCATCGTAGCACCATTTAATAATTGCCCACGGCCAGTGCTATCTGTGGAAGGACAGGAAATATTTTGCCCCAGATGAGTAAATACCTTAGGATATACATAGAGGTCCTAATGTAAATAAGAAATCCTTGAACTAAGGTATTTTTTTTATGATATAAACTGAGATTATGCCCAGGACATACACAGGATCAACACAAGTGCCTTTTAACACAGGTGTACTCCGTGTTGAGCAGTGCACACTTTGTAAGCCTGGGCATGAGAACGCCACAGTCTAAATATTCCTCCAGCTGATTAAAATCAATGTTGCTATATCACATAGGATATATACTGGCTGTCTTTTAATAGTTTGTGTAATATGGTCTTGGGGCAAGGATGGATTGAATAAGCTCCTTCCACTCAATATTTCCCGTTCATGTGGTTTCACAATTAAAACAGTTTTTCATTTTCCTGTTTCTTTCTCAGTTCTTCCCAGTGTGACTTGGATGTGCTTTGATTTTAGTAATACTTTACCAATCTGCCTTATTATATCAAGGCTTCTGCTTTTCTTTTGTGAAATTAGTATGTCAAAATTTAACTTGCATTGTGAGGATATGAGCCTTTATTATGAAAATGGACGCCTTAATAGGTGATAGATAATGCATGAAATATGACTGGAGCAACTAAGTATTTGTTAGAAGCCGGGAAAAGCTAATTCAGGGACATTTTCATGGTGATTTTTTGCCGCTTTATAGAAGAGCTTGTTAGAAGTGTGTATGGACTTGATATCCTGCTTCTGGCTGCGGTGTGATCAGGAGTCAGTGACACATATTCTATTCAAAGAAGATGTACATTAGTTTGATTGAAATGCTAAGTCCTTTGAGACCTCAGACACGCAGTTGTGTACAGGCAGAAAGAAGGGCTTGGCTATGCTGCTGGAAGAAGGGAGAAAATGACTGTTCTTGTGTTGGGCAATTCAGAGTTCAGGGGGAGTTGCCTCTGCCATTAGAGCCAGGAGGGTTCCAGAAACCTGCGCTGCCCGTGATTGTGATACAAATGAGCTGAGATTGTTTTTGTGCAGGGCTGGGGCTCACCGATTGTGCTGTACCCAGGGAATGCACTGGGCTATGAAGCAAAGGAGCGCTTGCAGGAAGCTGAGCGGCGGGCCCGTGCTGAAAAGCTGATTGCTGCCCGGAGGGACAGCAGCCGGCACGCAGGCAGCGCCGCTCGGCCGCTTTACACACACACACCACTGACCCAGATTTCCCTGCTGGGACAGCCGAGGCTGGGCCGCTCTGAAGCCTGCCCCGAATGTGGGTTACTCGTGGAAAGCAGGCTCTGCAGTGCTCCTTCTCAGGCTTCCCTACACGGCTACAGCTGCAATTTTGTACTTGCAATGCACAGCTCCTTGAGAGAGCATCAATCTGTCCTCCCTGTTTCACCTTCTGGGCATTAAGGGGTGGGGTTTTGGCTGTATACAGACTTTTCCTAAAGAATTTTATGGGGCAAATAGAAAATTTTATGGGGCAAAAAGCAGTTACTGTTCCCGTAGGAAATTCTATGTACTTTGCAAATATCTGTATCTAGATGTTATTTGTCCTAGCAGTTCCTAGCCTATCCTTCACCAGGCTGTGGTTATTCATCAGTACTTGTCTACTTGAGGCATCTCATTCAAAGCTCACACCAATTGTTTCCCTACTTTGCCTTTTTATATTCTTCATTCTGTATCATTTTAAATTACCTGACATGTCTTATCAGTAAAATTCTAAGTTTATTAGAGAAGGAGTAAAATTTCTTCAGCAATAAGAAAATGAATTAGTTAAAACTGACATTTTTAAGGAATCTTAAGTAAAGTAGGTCTCCTAACCTTGATGAGTTGCAGTAAGACTTGGGCATTTTATCTTAAAATCCCAGCCTAAAAATACACCCATGTGACCTCTGAGAAACTGTCTAAAGCCAGTGGTAAGAATTTATCTTGGCAGATAACCAACATCTTCCTGTAGTATGAAAGGAAACTAGCTCTCTTCTGAGCTACATGTTAATTCAGATTGGGAATTGAAAAAATGCAGAGGAATACAAAGATTTAAAACTACTTTAGATGTAAGGAAATATTTTTAGTGAATAAATCTATTTAACTGCAGGTCTTAATGGTACAAGTTAGTCATGTTCCTTGTCTGGAACTGCCAGGGAAGGTTTTTTGAACTTGACATAACAGGCAGCTTTTTACTGTCTCCAGTAATAACTACAGGTACCCAAAAATTTTGTAATAGTTTTTTCAGTGGAAAATTCATGAGGCTGGAAGGAGGTGTACTAGTTCTGAGGATATTTACTTGCATCAAAAGTTTATGCTGTCAGCCAGAGGCAGCATCCCATTGAAAAAAAAAGAGGAAAAAAAGAAAAAGGAACTTTTATCTTTTTTGTTCCATTTTCTGTTCTTTGTGATTATTTTGTATGTTCTGAGTACTCTCATGTACTTTCTGGGGAAAAAGATGCCATAAATGGAAAGGAAATATTTTAAAATTCACAGCAGTTTTCAAAGGAGAGGAGGACCATTTTTTTACTAATACCACAATGAAAATGTGCACAGCCCATGTCTATTTCAGGTGATTTGTAGGAGACTCTTCCCTTCAGGTACTTGTTATTTCAAAACCCAAAAAATGATATTTCATTTGTATTTATCTAAGTATTTTACATTGTTTCTTCAGGTATTTACATACTTATAAGTATGATCATGTATTTATATTATTTGTGATATTTCTATACTTACAGCCCCACTCAGACCTAAGATGTGCAGGAATTAGTGTCAGAAAATCATAGTGCATTGTAGGATGACCATTTAGTATTCATCTGGGAATTATCTGAAATACTTCACTATGAAAATTAATTCTGTAGTTAATTTGGGAAGATATTTGGTCTCTGTACATCAAACATCTTGACATATTATGCTTTCAGAGCTTTTATTTTAATTCCTTGGTGACATAAATATAATTTTTTTCTTCTCTCCTCAGAAATTTTTCCAAGAGATTCCAGTCTAAAAGACAAGTTCATAAAACATTTTACAGGTAAGGCAGCTGCTTCTCTTTTCCCACATGTGCATATTCTAAGTAGCTACAAATGTCACACCACTAATTATTTTTGAGGCTCAACACCAAATTAACATTTCTGAAGTTAAATGTGCATATTTTAGAAGCAGAAATTTTTGAAGAACTCTAGTTTCATTGAATAATCAACTGAACTATCTGGTCAAAAATAACTTTCATAATGTGGTAAGTAAAAATATTGTTTAAAAGTCATTGTTTAACTTTTATCCTCCTATTGTGCTTTCCATATTTATTTTCACATTAACTAATTTTAGAACTTCTCATTGGCCTGCACATATTGTTAAGAAACAGGCCTTTGTGACCAAGTAAGTTTTCAGCAAATCAGGGAAGATTTTTTCCATCTGTCTCATGATGTCTACGTGTGTATTCTTATTTTATTAGTGGAAACAGATAGAACAAGGAAGGATTAAAGTAGTGTAAATGAAAAATAAAAATAACTTGCTGTTTCAAATATGAAGGTTTATGATGATTGCAGCCAAATACTTGAAAACTGAGGTGCAGTTGTATAATGCACTTCACTTTGGGACTGCATTATAACTACTGAGAAAAATATTGTACCCTCTGAATACATGCAATACGAGTTGCCAATGGCAAGGTGCTTGCACTGATTCTTTTCTCTCCAGTTCCAGCTTTCTGTATCTCAGAAAAGTGAAGGTCTCAAAGTATTACACTGCAAATCTCTTGCTGATTTTCAAGGTTATTTGAAGTATTGAAACTAAAAGCTATAGAAATAGTTGGCCATCAGAGCATGAAAAACAGAATTGGAAATAATTTTGCATTTCCTCTTTGCTGGAAATTTCAAGCAGTATTTGACAAGAAAGGAAGGCATTTGTTGTCTCTTTTGCATGGGAGTAGTGTATTCAAACCTTTGGGATAAGCACAACTTTAAGGATCTGTCTGCCAATGGCTCACTGCAACCCAATGGAATCTACAGGAAATGTGCCAGAGCCAGCCTGGCCCTTCACCCCTGCAGTAAACAAGAGTAACTGTGAGCCTGAGCATTTTCAGTCCATGCGAGAAATTAACACAGAGCTTCAAACTACGCTATGCTATGTAACACAGCAATACTGAATTTTCCTCTCCTGGGAAGGACAGACAAGAAAGATTTGTTTATGTTAGTACTTAATCCATTTCCTTTTCATTTTTTAGCTTTGGAAACTCCTCAGCTACCATAAAAAGCTCAACATAAAAATGTAGGGAAGCTAAGAAATGAACACAGAATGAATTTCATTACTCAAAACCAGGGAAAAACAACCATGAGTTTTACAGAAGGTATTTCAAGTGTGGTAAATCATAAAAAGAAAAAGAGAAAAAAACCAAAAACTTGAAGGCCTGTCTCTGGAGCCATTCATTAAATTAATAGTCCTTTTCTGCATGAGTAGTTGCCATCAAAAATGCTGAAATTACTTGAGTAAGATTAGCTGGAATGAATAAGGAAAGCAGGATCATTCCAAAATACTGAAAGTCTATTTGTTGGCTCAGAATTTCTACCTACTCTCCCTCCCTCCCTCCCTCCCTCCCTCCCTCCCTCCCTCCCTCCCTCCCTCCCTCCCTCCCTCCCTCCCTCCCTCCCTCCCTCCCTCCCTCCCTCCCTCCCTCCCTCCCTCCCTCCCTCCCTCCCTCCCTCCCTCCCTCTTCAGTGATGGAGTTTTCTTCCTGTTGTAGTATTTTATTTTATTTTATATTTTATTTTATTTTATTTTTCATAGCTTTACCAGATCCTGTAATCCATAGACTGAAATCAACATTATCTTTATAGTACATTATTTTTACAGTTTCAGGGTTAAGAAAATTATTGCACACTTCTCATATGCCAGGAATAATAGACACATTTTAAAACCAAATAAGAACCATATGTAACAGTCCTTGACTATAGGAAAAATCATAAATAATCTTGTGAGTCATAAAGCAATCTATCAATTTAGCTTGGAAAGCCAGCTGACACAGAGTGTTTTGTAAGACACAAATAAAATTAACAGCCTATTTTTGATGACAGGGAAGAGAGCTAGAAAACCATATATTATCTGAAGGGACATGGAATTTATTTAGTGACAAAAGCCAGTGTTGTCTCCATATATGCTGGATAATTTCAAATTATATACTTTTCCATGAACCTAATTACTCAGATAAAAAAAATGGCAACAATATTCCAGTTCAGACTCACAAAGGCTGCTCTACCAGTTTGTTGAAAAGCTTATTTGTGCCTGAAAAAATGTACTGAAATCCATGTACTACTGTAAAATATATCTAACCTTCAAGTATGTTCACTGCCATAGAGAAGAATCTTCTCTGGAGTTCATGGCAGTTTGGCTTCACTATCTAGAGAGAATTAGCTTGATATATTTTACCAGGCTCATAAGCCATCTTTCAAGTAACAAAACAAGTATTTTTTCCCAGAAATGCTTCCTATCTTCTCTGAAAGGAAAGTTGGCCAACAATGATCCTGCTTCATGTGGATCATTTTGTAGCATTGCTTGAAACAAGCTATTATTATTCAGGGTTCTTACTCGTACAAAGCTTAGACTTAAATTTAGTCTAATTCACTTAATGTCAGTTTATGTCAATGTTTCCAAACCACAGGATATTCATCCCCAGCTTTCAGTGACAGTCTTGCTAAGCAGGTTATGTGGTACAAATAATACATTTTTGCTCTGCTTTTCAACTTGAATATCACCAGTAATACTTTCCCGGGCCATCAGCAACTTTGGAAGGGGTCTTTGGCAACTTGTTACAGCTGGGCCAGGTTTTCATAGAAAAATAGAATGGTTTGGGTTGTAAGGAACCTTAAAGATCATCTAGATCATCAGGGTTGGCCCTCTGGCCATGAGCAGGGATACCTTTTTTATCAAATATTAATGTAAACAGATGGCACTGTATATCCAGAGAAGAGAACAGCACACTATGCTCTGGACATGCAGAGATTTTCCTTGCCAAAGATGAAACACATCCTGCATTTTGCACATCTGTATGCTTTTTTTACTAGGATTATTTTAACAGGAGATCAGGTTCCTAGATGTTATTCAGCTGTCATTTTTTCCCTCAACACCCACACTGTATATTAAGAATTTTATAAACCAACTATGTGCAAATCAAAAGCATTAGTACATGGAAGTACTTCATCTTCCTAAGGGATAGAAACTCATATTTACTTAAAATGTTGCTTTTATTTATCTCTAGAAATAGTATCCTCAGTCCAGGTGCATTATTCCTTCTACATTAGACTACAGACAACTATTGAACAAACTAAATTCTATTGCAATTGTCATTCTATTTTTCACCATGTAAGAAATTTTACTGCTAATTTTGAATTACTGGAATTTCAAGGTGAAATCAGCCTGTTGTTTTCACATGTTATTTTTCTGGTTTTTCTATTGTGAGCATAAAGGCAAAGAAACAGAATTTCTTTCTGTTATTCTACCAGCATTATTATACTTGTGTTGCATCATAGTTGCTTAAGGTATCGTATAAGACTAAATGCAGTTTTAGCCAAGAAAAAATGAACTTAATGCTATGTGTTGTTGTCATTCATTGAAGCTGCAGAGCAGTGACACTGAGAGCTTGTTGTCAACTCCTCCTTGCTTTTAAACAGGGCCAGTCACATTTTCCTCAGAGTGTAGCAAGCACTTTCATCGACTGTATCACAACACAAGGGACTGCTCAACGCCAACCTGTAAGTAGCAAAGTACCTTTTAATGATAGCTGTGATACTTGTTTGAAGGCAACACACTTTTCCTCTTGAGTGTTTGGTGTCCTGGTCCTTCTTTAACAGTTGCTCTTTAGCACAACATTACAAAACATACCCAGAGTCTTTTAATATATTAAGACTTTCTGTTAATGCACTTGCTGTCAGATGAAAATCATGAAGTTCCTTCAAAGTGATGTTGAAATAAATGAAATTAAAACTACACTGAGAAGAATCAGTAGGGCATATTTATGCAGAGGGCAGATGTTAAACCATTTTCTCCTTCCTGCTCTCTTTAGCTTTACTTGTGCAAGATAAAATTTGAACCATTCTTTACCTTCTATTAATGCTTAATAGTAGGGTTTTATCTTTGGGGTTTAGCGTATTTCAGCTTGTGAGTATAATGTTCTGTTATATACCCATTATTAAATAACATAAAATCATTTCATTCATCATTCTGTTATTGATCCTTTCAGTTCTCATCAAACAACCTTCCTCTCTGAGACTGCAGAAGCTTTGCTTTAATACAGCCTGAATATAATTTTGCCAGAGACATTGGAAAATAGAAGTGCTCTTGGATAAAATGGAAAAAAAGCAAACAAAAACCCAAAATGGAAAATCCTTAAGTAGAAGTTACTTCAGCATTCTCTAGTGCAACGGACAATTCAATTAAAGTCAGTGGAAAATAAGTAATGTTTTAATTAGAAAAGGTGAATTTCATTTGGGATGTGTAAGCACAATCTGTGGACAAAGTTTGGTGCTTTGCAAGCTTTTCAGGATTTAATGTGAAAGAACAATGGCACTTTCTGACTGCATCACTTAGAAGCACTGTTTGTGAGCAGCTGAGATGCTCTCTCACCATAGCTCTGAGCTCCTCAGCACCTCAGAGGATTTAGTGTTTGAAAGGGGATGGAGCAGCCCTCATCTCCTTTTGTCTTTACACTTTTCAGAAGCTGGAAGTAGGAATCCATGTCTGGTCCTCAAAAGATATACATACAGCTTCCTAAGTGGACAGAGGAGTAGGCAATGCATATTTCTATTACATGCTGCACAACAAAAATACCATGTTGCATATTGTATGCCTTGATACATGGATCCAGAAGATGTGGATATTATTTGGAGACTCTTTATGGTATTGCCTGAGTGTTTCACTTTATTTCTTAAGAAACACAGTAATGTTATTTTTCTTCTAATTAAATAGCATTTCTTAAAGTTAAAAACAAGACTGTGATTTTTGAATGGTGTGAAGAACTTATTTTTCAGTTCAACTATCAAAGCAAAATGTAGAATAAAAAGGGTGATTTAATCCACAGCAGAGTTTTTGTTCCCCCTTGTGTCAACCAAACTCAAAGCAGACAGTGAGTTACATTCACCTGAAATGTTGTTTTAAAAAGGAGAGCTAAATCTTCAAATTTGTCTCCACCTTATCCATCACTCAAGCTGATCATAGCCAAGATCTTTCCCTGTGTTTTTAGAGGGGTTTGATATTTTCTTTCAGGGACACCTTAGTCATCACAAAATGTCTGAGGATGAGTTATTTCCTCTCCTTCTGGCACACACAAATATTTTCTGAGGAACTGAAACCCAGATAGCAATCATTTTCTTGCTGTTTGGCACAATTTATATATAGTTTTATTAAAATACTTATCAAGCAAGAAAATAAATTAGCACCTATGTATTTCTTGTTAGCAAATTTCAGAAAGGATGGCAGTGACTCAGGGTCCACTTGAACCAAGTGGTCATTTGAGCCAAGGACACATGACAGAGGGATTGGAAGTGGGAGGTTAGTGTCTTTGGTCTGATGATTAGGAGAGGTACCTAAACATGAAAAATATGGAGTTAAATCAATATTAATACTAAATGGAATAATAAAATGTTTGAAACAGCCTAACTTACATCTATGTTATAGTCTGATAGTTAGAATAGCCTCCCAGTTAATGAGTTAAATTCCTGCTATTCCACATCCCAGTAGGAAACTACCTGGTAGAAATTCAATTCCTGCCATCACTTGTACTTTTCCTCTAGAGCACTGGTTATGCTAAGGTACAATCTAATGTTGCATCTTGCACACATAATTTCATGAATTTCCATCAGATAACAGTTTCACTGTGTAGAGCATCTGAAATTCAAGTACAAACTTTGCATTTCATTTTATGCAGTTTTTTGAGGGTATCTGGCAACAGAGATTCATTATTACTGTGGGTAATTTTGTTTTATAGATTACAAAAGGTGTGCAAGATTGCTAACGAGATTAGCAATGAGCCCTTTGTGTACACAGTCCTAGGATGTTTGCTATGTAAGTATAACTTTCCCCACTCATTTTCTTATTTGTTGAATGGTCTAGGGGTTTACTTCACACGTGTACCTTGTAATCAGGTGTGCATACAGAAATGTGGTGTTATCAGAATGTATCAACATGCAGCTTTGGCATTGCAGAACTGACTGGCTACTTCTGGAAATACATAGAAGCAAAAATACCTCTGACAGGCCCCACTGTAATTTTCTGCAGGTCACTTATGGTGCTGCAGTCCACAATGATGCACTTGGTGGCCTCTTATTGTTCAAAACTTCAAGGAGTCTGCTTGGTGAAAAAAAAATGCCCAAGGACATCATCAGCACATTTATTTCAGGCTGTTCTGCAGAGGACTTTGCAATTAATCCATGGAAGAAACAGATTGCCTTGGTTTCAGGTCTGCCAATGCAATCTTCATAGATAACCTGTCACTTCATTAATTTCTGGGACCCCTTTTCATTTCCATATTGTCTTCTGAGAATTTCTAAAAAGTTAATAACCACTTCATGGTGATGGAAGGAAATTGAACATAAAGACATGGTAAGCTAAAGGTTTCACTAAACAGTCTGGGGAAGAAAACAGTCTATTCTTGTTTATGAATAGCATGTCAAATGTGTTAATTAAACAGCATTGTCACTGATAAAGGTAACATCTCCAAGTGAGCTGTTTTCTCCTGTTGTTTGAATATTAATAAGGTGATTATACTTTCAAAGGTTAATTTGAAAATACACTCTCTGGTTGTTATTATTAACTACTAAAATTTATGAAATCAGTGAATTTATTTAAATTTCTTTAAAGATGGTTTCCTTTCACCACCTCCTCCTGACAAATACTGCAAGCTTGGAGCTTGGGGGAGTTTTGTATGTCACTTCTTCCTGCATCAAGACTTCAATTCATACTAATCAAGAATAAGAAAAGAAGAGTAGGATATGAGTCAGTGTTAGCTGATTTGATTTCTCAGTGGAGGTGGGATTCATTTTGGTGGCTGTGCTTTAAAGAATATGGCAAAATTTCAGTTCTGAGAAGAAATGACATAATTTCTTTCTCTTCCTCTCTTCTTAACTAGTTTCAGTCTCTTTGGCCTCTCGATTTCCAGGTGTTGCAGATGGTTTTGAATATACCAAGGACAATGAACCAGAGACTGACAAGGCATCTCATTACTTTGCCTGTATCTCCTTTTCATGACTCAAGGCAGGAATCCTTTTTTGAATGCCTTATTAAAATATAAATAATTTTTTTTAGGGGGGTACTTAAATTGCTGTTTGTTTTTTAGTGTTATCTTTTAAATCTTAGCTTTCTCAAACATCCCACCACTCTCTTACTTTCTGCAGTTTTACCTTTTTAGTCTCTGTTTTTCCTTTATGTGTATCCATTTGTACCTCTGGATTCATGTATCAGGGCTTTCAGATAAATTTCTGGTGTTCCAAATCCTTTTTTCTTTCTCTTCCAAGAGAATGAGTCAAAGATCTGCCTACATATCCATGGTACAGAAGCATCTATCTCATCCTATTTCCATCTTTAAAACACAAAAGGATCAAAAGTTGCTATGATTTGCAAAGCCAGGTGTTTTAATTTGCCTGCCAAAAATACACTCAAAGACATGAAAAATAGGGAAGGAAGGTTTTAAATGGTAAGCATTGCTAGCAGCTCGTGTGCACTGCACTCACTTAAAGTTGTATCTAGGCTGGCTTTCTCTCTGCTTTGTTAAAAATAGAGAAAACATTATAGGAAAAAGTAGAGCCATGATGTGAGTGCTTCCCAGGTGTCTCTGCGCTCCCTCACCCCTTTCCTCCACTAAGTACAGTGGATAGTTTCCATTATAAATAAGACATCCTCAGATCTTCATGTTTACTGATATCCACTTATTCTTGGAATGGAAACATTTTCTTGAGAAGGGTGAAGGGTGAAGATACGTGCATCCCTCAGTAACATTGCATTTCTAACATGATTCTCTGGTAGCTTCTACTACATCTTTTGACACAAGGGATCTGATCTACTAATGTAGATAGGATATGGCCATAGATCCTGTTGTCTGTAAGAAAATTTGCCTTCACTTTAACATCTGACAGAGTCTTGGAGATTCTTGGTTGCCTTGAAGAAGGAGGTTCTCTCACTTGAAGAGCTAACAGCTATTTTTAAGCCTTTTTCTGACAACACTAGAATAGGCTGCCTTTTCCTCATTAAAAAAGAGCTGCAGTGCTATTATGCAAATATTTTCCTTCCTCGTCTGTAAATATCCGGGTATACAGGGAACGTGTGGTCTTTTCCTCTTCGAAAGGAACTTTTTCTTGGGGAAAGCCAATCATCCGTGCGTGGTCGCTCAGACCTTGGAGGGATGTTTCAGCACCATGGAGAGGCGCCACGCCCCGGGCAGCCGCTGGGGTAGCTCCGGGGCCGGGATACCGGGCACACGCTGCCCTCACAGCTCTTAGAGGTTTGGGTGGGTTTGTTTTCAGTTCCTGAGTCAGATCCCTGAAAATGGAAGTAGAGCATTTGATGAAAACCCGGAATGTAGAGCTGCACGTGACCAGGTGCATGGGACACTTACTGCAAGGAGCAGCAGCGCAGGCCACTGTGTATTAAACCTCTTGGCATTTACGCTGAGGATTTGCCAAGGCAAAACCCATTAGTGTTCACAGGAGGGCAAGACCTACTGGCATTTGAAGTTAATCTTATGATTTATGCAATCCGCATGAAAATGTGGTTTATGAACAGAATTTTACTAAGTGGTCTGCTTCTCTGGTTTGAAACTAGTTATAAAATGGCATGTCCTTTTCTCTTGCAGACTTTCTACCAAGGAGAGAATTCTGATTTGCCAAGAAAGTGCCTTGAAATCTTCAAAAATGGAGAAGACATCTTTTATCTTTTTGATTTACAACATTTTGTTACTAGATGCATTTTATTTTCATATATTTGTCCGACATTCCATGTTTGTGTGAAACATTATTTTATTTTGTAAATTTGTTGCCTATAGTTCAGACAAGCCAATTATTTAAATACATTGTATATGGAGAATACTAATGATATACTGATTAAATGTTATAACCATATGCAGGGAGTTGGTAAAATTTTGCTGTTTCTCTTGTTCCGTTTTATTTACATCGTTCTGCTCAGGCTCTTACTCTCATTATTTGCACTAACTTGAAATGCAGAAGTCTGTGTAACTGAAATCTGAATAAGCTGTAAGTGGGGAAGTTTTACTTGCCATGGAAGATATTTTATATTATGAAGCTTTGTTAATATATACATATATATTATTGTGCATCAGAAAAAAATTGCTCAGAAATGCACCTTGCTTTCAGGAACATTTGTATGACTATTCTGGATTTTCATCAGTTACATTTGTACCGGCACTTATGGAAAGAGTTGCAAATAATGTAAATATAAAGACTGGAAAACTGCAATGCAGTTTTGGTGGAATAAAGAACATAAAAAAAACCTATTTTACAGGAGGGGTTATTTAAATATATAGGTCACTTATAAATACACTAATATATATATTTAATCTACTGGTGAACTTGAAATAATCTTCCCCTAAGAACTTCAAACTTTTGGGTTTAGTATTTTACAGCATTTCATTTTCATGAGGTAAATTTTATTCAGCCATTTATTCTTCAGCTAAATAAGGTGCAAACAAAAATGCAACGTGTACCTAGTGTGAACAGAAAACATCTGCAAGTATGTAAAGGGGGTAATAAAAAAGTCTAACAGAAGAAAAAACATGTTTTAAAGTACAATACCGTAAATTCAAGGGGCATAATGAATGAATTTGACTGGTGATACATCAGTCTTAAATATTTGGGAAGACTCCAAAACACAACTGCCACATATTATTTATTTAAAATCAAATTCTATTGGTCATATTTGTTATTCCATTTGCTATCTCATCTCTTTTATTCCAAGCTCATGTGATTGCTTTACAAAGAACCTAGTATCCAGTGAGGGTTTTATGGTCAGACCCAGAATAATTGACAACACACATGGATTACTATGCTCAAATCACAATTTTTGAGATTAATTGACTATTCAAGCTAATCCCTTCAGATTAAATATTATCTCTATCCTCTCCCTCACTATGGACTTAATGAGTTGCCTTAGCTTCTATGCCCAACACTTTTCCCTCTGCAGAATAGCAGGGAAACTTTGCCCTGGGATTCCTCATCAAATAGCAAAGAGCTGCCTTGTCCAACGGGGCTTTTGTCCTTCTAAATATGTTCAGTGTATTACCACACCAAAGCTGAGAAGTGTCCTCTGATGCTCTAAGCAGTGCAACCCACAACTTTCAGAAGAACTTACCCCATCTGTAGTCCCAGCTAGAAGGTTTTCCTGTGCTCTTTGTATTTGTCATTAACTGGATTGGTTTTCAAACTCTCTGCAATCATGTTATTTTGCTAAGAGCAAAGTTTTCAAGACTCCTTCTAATCCATGTTGAAAGCAATAGTCACACTGATAATCCCAGTGGTTTGAATGGTTGGAAGGATATTTTCGTAGCTCTGTGAGTAACATACTTCATAGAAGGATTATTGTCCAAAACACTTCAGCACTTCAGGAGAAAGGATAAGGCTCAGAACAGGCAATCAGGCTCCAAGAAAAGCATTTGCATTTGTCTTTAGTCCCATATTGATATTTCCACTCTGGTTTGCTAGCTTCTTGGCCTTAAAAAAAAAGTTTCTCCTATCTTTCCTCAAGGGACTGACAAGAATTCAAGTATTTGTGGTTTCTTTTTCTGAAAGTTCTGAAAGTTACTTTTTGCGATATCTAAATTCCAATGAGAAGACCTATTTTGGGTTATTTAATAAAATTTTTGAGCTCAAATCTAATGTGCTAAATCAAGAGCTTTGCCTTTGAAAAAATAAAGAAATCTTCTTTCTATTGAGTAGAAAAGTGATTAAGTCCGTATCTTAGAGGAGATTCACAGATGTTACAAAGATGCAAAGCAGAGATTAGTGTGACAAGCTAAAATATTTATGAGGGAACAAAAATCATGAAAAGATTAAAAGGATAAAACCCCATAGTTCTTTGTGAAGAACAAATAGCTTAGATTTATTATTTTTTTCTGGAAACAAATTATTCTTTGAGACATTAGTGGCATGGCTCCCTTCTTTCTGCTTGACCCCTTTCTGATGCTCAGTATACTCTAAACAGCTGGAAATGAAACCAACTTTTCTGAACCACCCCTCTACACATTTATTTGTCACTATAGTCCATCATAGTTTTTAGATGCAGGGATTCTAAAGTCAGCAGAATAAAAATCACAAAGTAGCATAACATAGTCACTTTCTTGTTTAACCTGAAACAAAGGTTGTAGTCCTTCTAAAATGTGTTAAGGCTACATTTTAGGAATCAAGTCTAGAGAAGGATTTTTGGAAACACAGTAAAGAACCAAATGCCATAGAAGCAGAGAGGAGATGATACTCAAGTAAACTGCAGTTTTGTCACATTTTCACGATTGTTTTCTCTTCTAGATTTTCTTTCATTTTTTCTTGCAATTTAATCAAAAAATATTTTGGCTTCATAAATACTTCTGATTTGCCTTTCCCCATTACCGTATTATCCTTGCATGCTCAAATTTTTTGTCTAATTTCTGTCCTGGTGGAGAACATTAGATAGGGACAGAGCCAGCATCTACAGTAGTGGCTCCTCCAAATTTTTCACTCTGCTAAACTGTTCACCTTTTTCAAACAACTTCATTGCTTTAGACTTCTGAGTTTCTAGAGAAAACCACTGTCAGAAAATACAGTTGTTGGTCTGGAATATTGCAGAGAGAAGGCTGACTGCATAAGGCCAACAGCAGTTTAACCTGGATCTGTGTGAATGGATACTGCAAACCAAAGTTCAATTTTCTGTCTTTATTGCTAAAACCATCTTAATATTTTATCACAACACTGTAAAAGGTTTTCTTATCTGTGCTATGGGTGCTATTCAAACACAGGACAGAGACCCTATTCTCATCTCAAAGAGGTAAAGCCATAGAGTAAAACAGTGTGAGGAAAGCCTACATGAAAACAATGAATTTTTGATGATTGGTGAGGTGGAAAATGACTCCATTGTCAGCTGTCTAAATGCATCACTTGGAGATTTGACAGCAGAGAGCAAGACAGACAAGCAGAGTTTTATAAAGAAACTCTTCCTGTGATGAGGGCTCTCATTGTAAAGGGGCTTTTCTAAGAAAATTAAAATAACTCAGTGATACACATAGGAGCCCAACATTTCCCACATAGGAAATAAGTGATGGTATGAGCACCTTGCAATTGTCAAAAACTGAAATTTTAACATGGAATGAGACATTAATTTTAAAAAGAAAAATATACCATGGAAGACACCAAAAATGAGAATAAGAAAAATGGAAAAAATTAACTGTCAGATTCACCTTGGACACATGCACTGGTCACTTGCCTATTGTGAGGACCAGCAAATGTGTTGGGAGAGTAACTGAGATGTAAAACAAAAAAATGAATATATATTCAGATCATATATGAAAGATGACTATGTTTGTTTTCAAACATAGCTGCAGGAGGAAGTGAGTAAAGTTGAGACATTAAATAGATGAATATGCCTGAGAAAGTATCCTGAAATATGCCCCACTGCTCCCATCATCCCATTGTCCGGGGCTGCATGCACTGGACCTGAGCTGGGAAAGGCAGCTATGGAGAAGCAAAGGAGAAGTACAAGTAAAAGGAGTGAGGGTAGGCAGCACTTACTGCTCTGGCATATGGGTTTGAATTCTTTAGGCTAATATTTGCTGCTGGTCTACCCTTAATTTCATTCCTCCTCCATTAACCATATAATGTCTGAACTTTCCACCCCATCTTACCTCCTCACTATCTCTACACATAGGAAAGCCTTACCCTCTGCTCACAGACATGTATTAAAAAAAAAAAAAATCAAATATAAGCTCTTATCATTAAAAGTCCACCAAAGAAAGAACACAGTGCAAATAATTTGTGAAGCTTTCACGTAGCTTCACTGTAAGATGATAATTCTTAAATATTTTGACAAATTTATACCATTTGGTAGCATGGTTTTTGCTTTTAGACCCAAGGATGGGTAGTTTTTTCAACCATACCAGCATCATTTTACTGTCCATGTAGAGTGTTATTAATGAAATTACACTGCACAATGTAATGAGTATATTTACTTTAGCTTTGGTGCTCATTTGTCCTTATCACTCCTGTAATTCTATGGAAGTGCAATAATTCTGCCCTTTGCTTCAGTAGTTGATTCATTTACTTACCTGAGTATCAGAAAATTTTTGTGCCCTCCTATTAAAGACATTTCTTCTAAAAAGAATAGTCCTGTCATTGGAATTGCTGTCCATTTTTGCATTGAATATGGTAATTTTTGCATTTTATATATGAAGCAACAAGTTCAAGGGATAATTACTAACTCATTTACTACAAACTAAGCTGTTCTCTATTTCAAATATTCACTGATGGACATGCACTTCTACTTATGAAGCACATTTTGCAGTAGTCTTCTGTTGTCTGCAGTATTAAGTCCATTTATTCTGTTTGCCTCCCTTAGAACTCATTGTCTAAATAGTATATAAATTAAATATTTCCAATTTGTGCAACTGATATTTCTTTTCTAGTAACATTCACTTTAGTTACAGCTGAACAATGAATTTATGTGTTCATGGAAATATTTCTCTTCCATATCTCAGAAAATGTTAACTTGAAGCCCATCATTATATCTGCACCTAAAATGTAAAATGACTTTTCTCATATGCATTGCCTCATGATTATTCAGGTCAAATTTATTGTTTTCATTGTTTTCCTTTCACTCAGTATCTTAAGGTCTGGAAGGAATACATTACAGGTCAGCTTTTGTCTTTGGTACCCAAAGTGACTTCTTATCATCAACAAAAATACTTAAAAATTATCCATTTTTGATTGTGCTTTGTTGGAGAGGGATATATTTTGTATTTGGTCATAAGAGAGGGCTAAGAGTGCAAACCAACTTCAGCCTTTCCATTCTTTTCTATTTTGAGCCCTGTTTCTCTCAGTAAATATACCCCTGCCTTACGATGTTCTCCCTTCTTCAACTGGAAGTTATGAGGATCTACTTAATTCATACATTCCTGAATGCCACTTTGAGTGCTTAGGTCTTGCACTTGTATGGAAATGCTGCTTTTTGTGTCTCTAAACTTCTGTGATCTTGAGCTATTTAGGGCTTTAAATGGGACTAATTTCTACTACTATGATCTGCACATCCTTACTGCCTCACCCATACAATGTCAATCTCTAACTCCTTGTTGTAATTCGCTGTCTGAAAAGTCTGTATGAAGATGTACTCTATGGGAGTTGACTATGGACAAACTTCAGGATGATGTTTTGAAAGTATAAGACCCTGAATAATTTCACTGTCAGATTCTGAGAGGGTCTTATAGTGGCAGTTTTTAAAATTATTTTTTTTAGGAGACTCCATTACATTTATTAAATTACACTAATTAAAAGATTATAAGATGCCTTTGTCTAACAGGTTAATGCTGCATCTTAAGAGGTCTTTCCCATTCATATACCCCAAAGAAAAGCAATAACTAACACTGATAATATCAGAAACTGAATTTTGCAAGATGAGGGGAAATGTTACCTGCTCCTGAGGAGTTTCTTCATCCTTTCCATGCCCTGAGTAAAACCTGTACCTCTTTTACATGAATCGTAAAGCCTTCAGGGCATCTTAACCAGGCTCATGGTTTATTTACAGGTGATAACCAGAGACAAAGTATGAAAAGGCTGCTTCTGAACACTAGAGGTTTGAACATGCCTGTCACACACAGACCCAGGAAACACAGCCGACTGACAGAGCAGACATCAATCACCAGCCTTTATTTTGTTCTCACTTTTGTTGGAATGTATTGGAATGTGTTCTTAAGTTGTTCTGGGGCTGAATTGCTCTTGGTGAGACTGGATTTTGTCAGTTTATGGAATTATGTTGCATTTTCCCAAATGAAATATGTGTCCATGGTACTGCTTGAATTCTTGCAGTTAATCCATACAGTCTCATGGCTAAAGGCTTATACCAAACTAAGCATCAGAGCTCTGAGGAAGCTGCCTTGTTCTCCACTCTCTGATATCCTCAGGCCAGGATAGCAGTTCCTCAAGCCCAATGTAAATCTAAAGGAGAGTGTCAGAGTCACTGTCACTGCTTTGCTTAAAGAAGGCTTTGGATTGAGATTTTTTTCTAGTAATTTTCATTAAGACTTGATGGCATCAATAACAGAGACAATTTGAGAGAATTCTTTTTCCAGTTTTCCACATTGTATAATGACAAGAAACACTGATCAGGTCACACTGAATCTTTTCATCACAATACTAATGTATTGTGATGAAAAGATTCAGTGGAGAAGCAGCAAAAAACATGGAGTCTTAGTGGCACAATACAAAGCAGCATATTTCAGGTATTCTGCTTTTAGTTTATTAGACTAGAACTGAACTAGAATCTTGTCAGACTCAAAGAGATCCTGGAGACCCCACAGTACAGTGAAGACTAATGTGCTTTGCAAGAGAAGTAATCTTTGTTTTCATGTATATAAATTATTATTGGAAAGAATAGAGATGAATTCCAGACTGGCTTATGTTTGAAAGGAAGGAATGATTGTTAGAACTCCCAAAATTATATTATATGCCTTCAAATTTGTAAACAGAAATGAAATAGATACCAATGGAAAAACTCTTCTGAGTAAGTCAGCGGGGAGGAAAGAAACCTATGAAAAAATGGTCATGGAAATGACAATTGCTTCTGGAAATAATAGAATACAAAATCTTAATAGAAGCTATTCTAGGGGGAGAAATATAATGCAAATTACACTTCACAGAAAAGGGAGTTCAAGATAACATGAATGAGTGACATAATGTATCGTGAAGTTTGCAAATAGAAAATTTAGATTGTACTTATCTTTTCCCTAATAAAAAGAAAAAAAATGAAAAAAACCCCAAAAAAATCCAACCAAAACAAAACAAAGAGAAATAAGCAACACTAAGAGCTTTCAGAGAATCCCAAATGGGAACTGTCAGAAACCTGCTGTTGCAGGTGTAGGCTTAGAAACATGAATTCTCTTTTGGTGGATAAAACACAATCCTTCTGGTTTGCTTTAATTTTACTTTTTCATCATAAAATAGTGAACTATGTTATTAATTAACATTAGTAAAACATGTGATGGGAGGACAGGGAAGAGCAGAGAAAGAGGTATATGATGCTTTCAGAGGACTTTCTAGTGGGAGTGCATATTCCAAGGCTTCTTTCCAGTTGGTGCTCTGCCCAGAATAGAAAACCCTAAACCAGAACCACATTATGTGAAGCTGCTTCAATAAATCTGGCTTAAACAAGTGTTTAAGTTTATTAAGACTTCACTGCCTAAAAGCTGCTTGGAATTATTGCTACAGCTGGGTTATAACATTCTCACACAGGTCCAGTACTCTTTCCTCCATGGAAATCTCATAACTTATGTCTACTTCATCATGATGATTGATAGCTTTGAGCCAAAGGAGGCACATGTACGATAATATTTTTGTCAAGTGGAATTTTTATTTTTAAATTAACTTAAGGTCTAATAATAACTGGCAACATGATATTTGCAAAATATCTCAAAGAATATGAAATCTAGTCCAAACTTCCACTAGAAGAAGCTGTCTGTACAGTAAATCTGTCATTCCTAAATAGAATTCCTGTCACTTGTTAACTAAAGTAATGCAATGGTAAGAAAAAGTCTTGGAGGTGACCTTGAGACTTGACTTGCACTCTATAAGATTTAGCACTCCTCTTCACTGATAAAAGTTAGATTAATTTGTTTTATGTTTTGACATCTAATCATATGGAAGAGGGGAACTGGAGGATAGGAAGAAAATGTTGAGACTTGCCTGTGCACAGCAAAATTGGTAACAGCACAGGTTTTTAACAAAGATATTCTGATCCCACAGCTCTTGGAAAGTGTATTCTTGTTTTAAGAGTCATGGTGATTCTGTGGCTGTAGCCTTTGCTACGTCTACCTTTTTTACCACCTCCCAGAGCAAACTTGAGTATGTAAATAAGCAGAGAAGTGCAGTTTGTTTTAACAGGCTGAGAGTCTGGAGAAACAGATTAGAAGTGGGAGGAGAGCATGTCTATTCACTTCACTGCCTCGCAGTCTATGAGATCCTAACTGACAATGACTATATCAGGAGCCCAATGTGAAATAAAGACTCTGCTCAGATTTTTTCCCCCAAACTGTAGACATGTTTATCCATCTGAGTTTTACGTGCTTCATTGGGTGAATTCAATCAGCTTCTTTTTAAGAAGGCAGCATGAGCTCTTTTCTCATTTTAATAAAATTTATTGTTTCCTCAGTCTCACTTATATTTTGTTTTCTGTACTTTATATAATCTGAATTTTGTCTTTGTAGACAGATTGCAAACATCTGACAGGCTGATCTGAAATGAACTGCCAATGACAACACATTATTAATTGGGAGAGTTGTTGAAAAGGGGCTCCATATCAATTAATGCTTTTAAAGTTTATTAAATATTTTCTATTTATGATTTGGAACTATGAAGTTATTGCTGGTAACTGTCATGTTAAGTAATCACAAAAATATAATCATATGGATTATTTGATGTCCAGACTGATTTATAAGACAGGCCTGCTTTAATATTGCATTAATATTAGCAAAACTAAGGCTATACACGTAGAAATATGGAATACAGACCATAAATACAGAATGAATAATTACTTCCTGAAAACCCTGGGAAGAGTTCTAGGTTCATATTAAGTGTGCTAAGAAGTTTCTTACTGAGAGAAAATGATATGTTGCATCACAGTGTTTAACTTATCATTTTTACCTCCATTATCTGTAGTTTATCTGTACAGCTTCAAGATACGTAGATTTGTTGCGTAAGTGGAGAGAGAGCAGGGAGAGAATATAAATGTCTGGGAGCTGGAAAGTATACGTTAGAGTGACAGAATTAAAGGGCTCAATCTGCCTAGCTGATTTTTAAAGGCTACCAAATAATGAATAGATTTCCATGTTTAATTACTTTCCCAAGAGTAAGGCATAAAGGGACTTCATAAATTTGTATGGAGAGGTACAATAAAGACTAAAAGCTGGAAGCTGGTGTTATGCAGATTTAAATTTAGAATGGCCCTAAATCACTAATGATCTGTGAAAAAAAGTTAATCTATTGAGGTATGTTCAATTCTCTGGGAGCATTAGGAAAGAATTAAAAATGGAGGGTTTTAAAAGAAATGTACTAGGATAATTCATAAATTATTAGGTTTAGTAAGTAGCTAAACATGTTAAGAAGTGTTGGCCTGAAACACATAAAAATTTGGATAATCTAATGATCCTTTCTGGCCTTAAAGCTTTTTACTCTGCCTGTTTCTTTCTGAATAAGACTTCAGGAGACTGGCAATGGTTGTACTCTATAATTAGGAGGTCCTGTAAAACATTTTAGGCCTACCCTTTCCTGCAAGGAAACGAAGTTTTTAATGCTGTACTGATAGCATACAGATGACCTTGATGTATCTGAAATTTCAGATGTGAAGGTATGTCTGTCAGAAACTTTTTTGCACTTCCAGGATAAATTATAAAAACTATTTTGAATGACAGTTCTACTCCCTTATTCCCTAAACTATTAAAATTAAGTTTGTTTCTTGACAGCTTTTTTCTGTACACAGGACAGACATGAACAAGTCAACCATCCCTGCTATATGACTGAGTAAACAGGTAATGAGACATCTCATTGTTTTGGCTTTTCCTCTTAGTGGCTGTGTATGTGACAGGAGATCAGATAGAAAGAACTGTTTTTTGTAACTTAACATTTTCTGAAATTGACAGAACACAGTGAATGTTTCTTTTTACTTAAAAATATTTAAGATGCTTGCATGCTTTCCCAACATCACTTTAATGCTGTACTCACTAACTGTGAGTAGTTATGTGAGTCCTGGATAACTGCTGGACAGAGAAATGGAAAAGACAATGTCTCTCCAGAGTGATACAAACTGCAAACCACCCAGGAATTCTTGCTGTACTCCAACACTAAATTGTCTGAGGATGAAAACCAGGCTATGACTAAAAATTCCTATTCACTAATTTGGTAAAAAATAAAGATGGTTAGCATTTTAAGCGGTTTCTGGTATTTGTTTTTTTTTATTAGCCTGACTTTCCCTCATGGGATTTACCTAAAAACAAGAAATGTACAACAGTCTTTGGCCTGACTGGTCAGTACAAAAGAGGATCAGCAGCAGCATTAAAATAATGCCAATGAATAGCAATGAAGATGGTATTTCGTGCACTGAGTTTATATCAGTCACCATCACATTGGCAAATGCTTCTGGTGTCTAGTACAAAAATAGAGAAATAAGGGAGTCCTGCTAGCACTATTTACTTTGGCTGTCATGAAATAGGCTATGCATCTTCTCCCATGCTGAAAAACCTCTACATAAAGGTCTGCTAATGTCTAGAACAGTTCCCACAGTCTTGGCTTGTGATGAAAGTAACATTCTCTCTGTGTCCTTCATGGCTTGCTTCCCATTTGGCCAAATTTGAGTCCCTGCATGCCAGAGATCCGCACCATATGTCCTTTGTATATCTGAATGTTGACAAGGATCAGCTGATGTAAAACATGAGGAAAGACATGAAGGCCATGTTTGCAAGAGGCTGGTGACTGCAGGGGGCAGATTTGCACTAATTCACATCAGTGGCGTGTGTCTTCAAAGGATGCGAAGCTCCGGGTATGTGCGGAAGAAGAAGATCACATTAGCATTATGTTTATGCCATCTGTTACTCTGCAGCACTTGTCCACAGTTCAGACAGACCTGCTCTGAGGTACTAACACATGTATTGTGACCCTTTGACCCTATGGATGATTATATAGATCCTCACTTAAGAAAGTGTTTTATTCTGCAGCACAGATGTGATTTGAAAACCAATTTATTACATAAATTACTCCAGTGGTCTGGATTACCAGGGTTGACTGCATTGTCTCATAAGACAATATCAGAACACTGCAAGAACTGGTAAACAGTCAAAAACAATAGCATAGAGTGGTTCTTAGCACATTGTTAAGCAACCTTATGGTCAATATATGAATAGTTCCACACACCTCTTTTGGTAACATTTGTGGAACTTCTGTTTCTCTGCTGTACTCGTGTCCTGTTGTGTGCCAGAACTCTGAGCACACCACACCATGACAGTCTCATGTAAGAATCACAACTGGCTTTTTGCTACCCCCAGTTCATGTGATGCAAATTCTTAACTTCCTCAGAATAGATCCATGAAATGCTAGTGAGCTGTCAGAAAGAATATGTAATACCTTAACTGAAGTGTTGGGTTTGCTCAGTTATTCCTCCTTATTTCCTTCCTTTTGGTCTGACTAGGCAATGCTAAATATTCTAGCTGCTATTTCCAAATGAAATTCTGTTGTCAGGCACCATTTGTGTTTCAAGGTAATCTGGATTTATCTGGAGAGTTCAGAGTACTTTTCTGCTATATCTTTGCAGAGGTAGAAAGATTAGAGCCTATTTTTAAGATGGTAAGGAATTTTAGGAAATTAATTTGTACAATAAACAGAACTCCTCCCCCTGAGAGCATAAAATATCATTCAGAATGAATACAGCAAATCTGAACAAACTATCGCATGTACAAGACAATGGTCTATCTTTAATTTTCCATCTCTTCTATGAATGTTTATCCATCAGTGATTTCTTCATTTGTTGTCTTTGAAATACTAAATACTAAGAACAGTCAAACAATACAGTCCAGCAGCTTTGGCAGTGTTCTTTGCAGAATTAACTCTGTTTGCTACTAAAAGCAAAGTTAGAGATTGGAAAGGACAGCTGAAATTGCAACTGTACCAGGTAAAAGGGATATTGCTTGAAAAGTTGGGAGATAGTTGCCCTGAGTTTTCTTTTCCTTTTCTGTTCCTATGTCTTTTTGTTTACACTATCATGGAGGTGATATGTGGGCACATATGCTGAAAAAGACACACCTGCTTCACTGTCAATAAAGAGGATGCAATGAGTTTTTCCAGAGGGAGTGAATACAAGTATTTGAGTACATTCTGCTAAGGCAAACTTTTCTTTGGACCTTTTATTTCAGTTTTTCTCAGCCTTCCTGTTTTTCTGCTTGTTTTGTATCCTTTCTTTAGGATATTTACTTTGTTTCTTCTCTCTTACACAGATGTATATACCCCTACAAATGAATTGCACAGAAAATATTACCATGTCAGAAGCTGAGTTGCATTAAAACTGGCCCTAGAATTATTGACAGGAAGGTATAAAAGGCCAAGGAGGTTTTCTCTGTTTGACATTTTTCAGCCTCTTATTTTTCTTTCTTTACTGTTTTCTTCAGAGGATGTCTTGGAGCTACAGTAGATGGTGAAGTTCTGTAAAAAGAAAATATTTTTAAAACCATTTCATTATTCAGCTGCCTCCTAAATTTTTAACATTTGTATGAGCATATTTTTTATCAAAATGGGGAATGATGTAAAACATAAAAAATAAAGGAAATCATGATGTAAATTTATTTTTTTTTCATTTTGTAGTGATTTCTGTAGAATTATTTCCAAATTAATACAGTGGAAGCTTTATTGCTTGAATATTTAAATGCTAATGGAAGAAATATTTAGGAAATATATATTGTGGGCAACACTCCTTCTATCAAAAAAAATGTATACCATGTCTTAAAAGCCAGTCCATCTAATTAGATTCTGCTCTCAGAAGAATCTATTCTCATCAACAAAATCTTGCAGAGCTTATCTCTGTTTGCTGCACCTGGTCTGGGTATTGGACTTGAGCTGAATATGAGCCTGTGATCTGAGGGTTATTCAAGCCTAGGTGATTAGAACCTTAAGGGGTAAATGTTATTAGTATATTTATAATTTAAAGACAGATGGTGAACAGCTGAGCCAAGGGACATTGGAAAAACACAGTTGGCGAGCAATGTCTCACTTTACTTTGGTTAATAAGACATTTAAGACTGCACATGCTATGGCAGAGCTCTCTTTGATTACATAAGCAGTGTAGAAGACAGATAAGGTTAAGCTTTTCCACCTACTGGACTGATTCCTCAGCTGCCTCCACAGAAGCCTGGAGACAGATGCCCTGCTCTCTTCCCTGGCCCAAGTTCTCTTCCTAACCTGGTCTCCACATTTCCTTTTCCCAATCTACATCAGAAATTGGAGCTAAAGAGTGATTGCACTTGCATTCCCTTGCCTAAGGGCAGGATGATGGGATTTCACAGGGCTTTCCTAAGATTTCCTGGCCATGATTTCTTTCCTGCCTGAAATGTAAAACCATGAAGGAATTCAGGGAACTACAGCCCAAAGAAGAAACTGCTGTTGGTGCTCTGCAATTTTGCTTCACTCCTTGCAATAATTTGTAAAGTTTTTATTCTGTAATATAGCCCATGCTTTTCCCAGAGTTGTAGTCACTGCTTTTGTTCTAGGCTCACAACCCCCATCTCTATGGTGGTCAGTAGTAGAACAAGCACTGAAAATATCTCTGTATTTGTATCTTACAACGTTTATCCTTTTAAGGTCATGATAGTATGAAAATATATGGAACAGTAAGAGAGACATGCTTTCTGTGGTTCGGTAGGAAAGTGCTCAGTAAAATACTAATTTCTCAGTAATCTGTTTTATTCTCTAAGACACCTCATGTAGGGTTATGTTTCTGAATCTGAGCAGCAGTGTATTTTCACTTGCAAGTCACTACTACTGATCTCCTGCAAACTCACTGTCATATTTACCTTCTTAGACTGCTGATCAACTCAATCATTTTCCTGTTGCCAAGTTCAGTAGTCAAATCCCTGGAACCAGATATGTGAGTAGATTTTGGCCAGCTTGATAAAATGTTGGAATTGCATTTGCATCCATAAATATTTATATTTTATTAAGCTTACTGGCTAGAATAAAACAACCCATGCTCCAAGCATTTAACCACTGGGATGAGAGGAGTATGACAGTAGTGCAGCCACAGCAAAATGCCAGTGGAAATTAAGGTATTGTACTGTGCTTGAGTACATCCTGCTGGAAGGCCACCAGTTGGTTAGAGGGCTGGTAGCAGTTAAAGAATAATGTGTTTGTATCACTTCAGCACACCTGTAGCTAAGGATTATTATAATCAAACAAGAATTAATACCTCAGTTGAGATGAGATGAGTGATGGAGAGTCAAACAAAAGCAGTGATAAAGCTTTAGTTAAACTAATTACACACTCATCTAAAGTTTCCTGACTTTAGTGTGTTTTCAAGACTTTGATTGGAGTAGCAAAATACTCATGTACTTCCATGTATGAGGAAAAATGAAAGCAACAATCTTTAAAAAGATTTTGAGATAGCTTAAAAAGGTTTAGATGGTTTAAAAAGATGTTTCAGATGGATTATATGAATTTTTGTTTCCAGTGATAGAATGAGTAGAAGAATTCCTATGGATTTTGTTTTTCAAACAATATTTCACCAAACTTACAGCTGTAACTTAAAAGAAACTGGCAAATTCTAACAAGTTTTTTTATATTTATTTCAGCAATTTTATTGATGTATTTGGAGCAATCTCTTAAATATTGAGATATAGTGGTTTCTGTAGTTGTAAATAAGCATGATTCTTCTTACAAACCTGACTGGCACATCAGGAAGTGGAATCCATTGATATGAATTATCAAATGTCTGAATTCTTTGCAGTTCTTTTCATCCTTAAAGGTTATTCAAAATAGCAAATCGATAATGACAGCAATAGCTAACATATCAATCATGGTATATTAGCAATTAATATCTTTTTTCCCTCAAGCCCACAATTTAGAAGGGCATGTGCACAGTTTAGAAAATTCTGTGTACTTAGACATGAGATTTTGTGATACCCCTCCAAATTTCAGTCAAACTACAGTATTGCCCCTAATGAAATAATACACTTTTGCAATTTATTTCATTCTTATCTGTTTAATATAATTTAATATGTGAGGGTCTTTGACCCAGTCATAGAATATATGTCAGGGGTGGAACATACCTCCAAGGCAAACGACATTGTGGCAATAATCCAAAGCCTATATGAAATACTTGTGGTGTAATTCTTGAGGTGTCCTGTGAAGGGTCAGAAGTTGGACTTAATGGATCTGATGTATCCCTTCTGACTCAGCATATTCTACGTTTCTGTGGTACTAAGTAATTACACCATCATTCAAATTTCTATAGGCTTTGTTCTTCATTTTGTTCATCCACCTAAATTGTGACTTGAATTACTGCTTGATCTGGTCACTGAAAAATTTGGGCTTGAAATTTGTAATTAAAATCTAAAATACTCAGTAGAATTTTCAGCACCCCCCCCCCCCCGCAATTAATTTTTTAAAAAAATTATATCTATATTTAATTTTGGTTATGTAACTGTTTTGGCTTAATTATTTTTTTTTTTTAATTAAAGGCAAATAAAACTCACTCCCCACACTCCTACAACTGACTTTGTACTCAGAATCATTTAGAGAGTGCAGGAATTGTTAGTTTGTCTTTTCTGGGAAGATTCTGAAAAGCAAAATAATTTCTACCATACACAGTCTTGTATGCAGCAACTGTACATATTGTGTGGAAACAATAGATTTTGTTTTGTCTAAAAATCAGACATATTCTCTAAATTTGCATCGTTAATATCCTAATTAGGCTGAGCAGAACAAGCAAGCTTATACACTGTAGAAATAGTTCTAATATTTAGTCTAAATCCTATTCAAGGTCATAATGCATTAATTAATATGCCTTTAATATAAGGTTATTCAGCTGCTTCACAAGACTATGGATGAGATGGACAAATATTCTCTTGTCCCTAAGCACTTACCTGGCACCCAAATCCTTTCCTGGGGAAGATTAAATTTCTCAAGGTGCTAGAGCTTGCAGCAGAAAATTCCTAGGGGTGCCTTTTCTCGGCATGTACAGCACTCTTGACAGAACTGGTGAGCTCCTTTAGCCCGAATAGCCAAGGGACTTGTGAGTGAGGAATGTCTCACACAGGCAAGTGCTCTTGTCCTGCCCATCCTGCAACGGGCCATGCTTGCCCCTTGCGGTCCAGAAGTCATCCAGGCATTAACACAGCTCTGCTGAGGCAAGATGTCTTAGTTTGGGCACAAAGCCACGCTAAATTGGATCTATAGCTTCCAGACCACAGCTGGCCTGTGTCTGTGAGCTCAGAACGCTAGCAGAGGAACTCTCAGATGTCTTCAGGAAATGTGTTGGGTAGATTTGTGTTTCTCTGGACCCCGTGCAGAAGAGAGGCATTCTGTTAGATAAGCATATAATGCTATCCCACAAGAAAGCACAGCAGGGGAGAAAAATACATCCTCTTAGGTCACCTCTGATTGATCTAATGTCCAGTCTGAAATCCTTCAATTTCTTGAGATGTTTAATAGTCTTTGCCAAATTCATACTCCTCGTTGCCAAATTAGAAGGCAAATTTGTAATGTGGACAGGGTTTCCCAGCTCTTTTGCTTGAACCAGGTCCATTTAGAGGTGGGCTGACTGCACAGAGGAAAACTAAGCTCATTCAATGATGCAACATCCAGGGTTGCTGGTGGGGGATCTTAGGTATTTCACACTAAGTGGGAGAGCTTCACTTAGATATAATGAATAAACCTCAACCTGGGACACTTTGTGGTTTTAACAGACTGCACATTTCTTCACATGATATGGCAGAGTTGTTAACAGGAATTTAAAAAATAAAGATGCTAGAAACACACTTGTGATTTTCTGTGTTGATTTACAGGATACCCAGCACTTTTTTCATTTTAATGAAATAAAAGAATAGTCTATGATATTAGGAAAAGAATTAGGAAGAAGAAAAGTTCAGCAGTTATTTCCCTGCAACAGGTTTCTATAGCTGAGTGGTAAATCTGTTCCTTTCCTTTATGCCAAGTCTAGTTAATTTCCCAGGGATAAATCCTGCAACAGATGTTTTAACTTATGTCAACTTAGCACATTGCCGCGAGGCTTTCATGCAAATTTTCAGTGTTTTGAGAACATTACAGGGCTTGACTAAAAGCTCAATGTGGCCTTTCTTAAACAATTTAATAGCAAATACTGACAAGAATGTTTGCCTTAAAATAGTTCAATACAAGTAGCTCTGTAACAGCCCACGTGACAGGCCCAGTTCTTTGAAGTCATTAAACTTGGAAACCATGTCATTCCTTTCGCCTTTAATAATGTAAAGACAGCACCATCAACTCCTTTGTGAAATTGTCCATGAATATAAAGTACCTGACACTTCTGACATGCTCAAAATCTCCTATGGAGCTTAACACCCTGCAGCACCACTTAAACCTTGGGAGCTGTCATTCTTTTAGACTCTTTCCCACCATCAGGAAACTGTCCTTCACATGGTAGTGTGGCTAATTCACAAGTTTCAAATGCAGCTTTGAAACATGCAGCAGATTGGACCTAAATAGAACAGTGAACACTGAAGGTAGTTGGAGGAAAAGAAATATATCCATTTGTTTCAGTGTTGAAAAAGAAAAAATTGAACCATAATTTACATGCAAGAATGCTCTCAAGTGCTATTTGATCACATACCTAAGGTATTATTGAAAAGTGGAGTATCTCAGGCAAAATGATTTATCTGTCTCTAGCTACACACTTAACATCTGAAGGAAGGGGAAATGTTATTAAAACAAAAAAGTATATAGTTTCTTGTTATGCTGCTTGATTCAAAATTCTTTTGCCACTGGCATAAATCCATGCAGTCCTTTTCTTCTGTGACCTGTATTTACAGCTTTTTAGACATGAGACAATCATCTATTTATGCTAAGCAGATATGACTCTGCAAAACCACCTTACAAAGTTTGTACAAGGTATTGGGAGTTAAGCATCTGTAAAAGCAGGGTATCTGTAAGAACTTGAAGAATCCTGGTTAGAAGAAAGTGAGTTTTTAATTTTTTTTTATAGTGCTTGGTGGCTTTTTATTTTCTTTTATAGTGCCTGTTGGCTGTCTGCCCTTGAAGGATCATAGATACAGCCAATGCATTCCAATAAAATGTTTTTTTAAAAACTTTTTAGTTCCTGGAAGCCCCAAAACACTTTAAACTCCTTGTAAGGCAAGAGCTGTAATGAACTCTGTCTGGCAAGTTGATGGCAGAGGAAAAATAAAAACTATTTGGTTCAAGCTTGATATCTGTAGCCCTCAGTAACACAATTGGCACTAAATCACCCATAGAAAAAAAGACTTCACGTTTATTCACATAAGCTTGAGCTGTGTGTCCTTGACCTGGGATATGAACATCCCATGTTTCAGTGTTGCAGTTTATATCTGACTCATATAAAAAGTTGAGGATATGGTTCAGGGAAAATGGATGTGCATACAGGTAAGACTGGCTCAGTAGTCCCAGATCATACAGTCATACTATGAAATGAAAGTTTAGATGGATATTCAGATTTAGAAAGAATAAAGTGTTAATAAATGCATTTTTAATGACAGGGAAATTTGATATATATATTTATATATTTGCTATAGAGTAGAATTTCTTTTTACTATTATTATTTTCTCAAAGCATGAAGCTGCATAAGATTTTGGACAACCTTTTTTTATGAGCCTACAGTTTGTCTGCACAATTTTTATGCAGGAGAGGCAGGACTACTGTGTTCTAGGAGGAAAAGAGCACTGTGCTTCATACTTTGAAAAACTTTTGTCAAAGGGTCAAATGTAGCTTGGTTGCAAATTCCGTCTAAAAAGGAAATATGTAGTTACATCTTCTTATGGATGGAAGAGTAAGCTGGTTTGATTCAGTTATGATTCACCTTTGAATTTCTGTGTCCTTGGGAAAATAAACTGGAGAGGACACATAGGTAAAATTTTGGACAATCTGTGTCCAAATGTGCATGAATGAAATAAGCCAGCCCTTGGTGGGTACGGTACCATTCAAACAAAATGTTACCAGAGTTGTCATATTCAGAATTTTAGTTTCAACTACTTCTGTGTTATGGAAGTAATACAATGACTTGTAAATGACTATGTCATTTTTCCCCATATTTTAAAATTTAATAGAATTTAATAAGCACTTTTTTAACAAGGTGTGAAATTTATTGATGTTTTCAGAGTATCTTAAGTTGGAAGGGACCTTTGGGGTCACATAGTCCAACTCGTGGTTCTTCATTAATTGATTATGGTGGCAGAAGGCAAGCTGGAAGAAATTATCTAAGTTAAGATAGCACAGTAGGAATATTAGGCACATTGGGGAGCGGAAGCAGATTTGAAGACTAGAAAAGCACAGCTGTCTATCCCTCATATGTGTTGCACACCAAGGAGAGGAAAATCCATCTTTTAATACCAAGCAGAGGAAACAGGCAACTGTCACGGTTTTAAAGCATTAGCTAAAAAATCACTAGAAAACTTACTTATTTCTTGCTGTGAGATATGGATTAGAACAAGAGCAAAACAGGCTTAAAACTTAAAAGGAACAAAGAAAGTTTATTAACAAAACTACAAGAATAAGAACACCAGAATAAAACTCCCAGAACTCCTTTTTCTCCACTACCCAAACATTCTCTCGTTCACATGACAACATAGAGACAAAAAAACTTTGGTGGTTAAAACAGTCGCCACTTTGCTATAGTCTCTTCATCAGTCTTTGTAGAGAAAAAGAAGCTATTTTCTGCTAATTTATGGAGTTTTTCACAAGAAAACTCTTATGGTTTTCTATTTCTCTGATGCCAGCTGCCCAGAAAACTCTGTCATCAGTTCTCTCATTTCACATCACTCTGAGGTGTGTTATGGGTCATGAGTCTAGGGATGTCATTTTAAGGATGAGTTATGTAAAGACAAAAGTTTTCTTCATTTGTCTCTGTGAGCATCTCTGGAAACAGAAGTTTTTTCTTCGCTTCTTAAGGCCACGAATTTCCAACAACTCTCACTTCTCCATTTCTGTTCCAGCATCACATAAGATCACAACTACTTCACTATTTGCTTAAATCTACACTTTGAAAATACTCTATTCCCCTCAAAATACTCTTTCATGAATTAAAGGAGTTTTTCAGAACACTGTTGTCCATCTCTATAGTTTTAGCAAAAGAATATTTCAGCTTATTAAAGTATCTCCTTATTTCTCTCCCCATCTGAAGCTTAATTCCTTTCTTCACTGTCTTTGATAGTTTATGTTGTCTCTTTACCTGTTGATCACTCTCTCTTCCTCTCTCTCTCTGGAAAAAAAGGATTAATCTGCAAGTCTCATCTGGGTAATGAAAGGGTTAAAATCTTGCCCAGGCTTTGTAGATGGTTCTATGATCTCTGCCGGAGCGCTGGCTGGAGTTATCTGCGATGGAAGATTCTTCATGGCTGCTCTGGAGAGTGTGGTCACTGTCTCAGCCTGCCGCAGGTCAAGAGCTTTTTCTTTCTTTACTCGTCAGTCTCTGGTGAATTCAGTCACAGCAAAACCTGCAGCCAAGCCAGGGAGCGGCCTGGCCCGGCCAGAGCCCGGGGCAAGCCCCCACTGCAGGCCCCATCTCCCGGCCGGGAGCCGCGGCAGGCCCAGCCCAGCCCCTGCCCGGGCCGCATGGCCTGGCCAGGAGACGGGAAGCCAGCTAGAGCTCTGTCACCTTTCACAGCCAGGAAACAAAAAGAGACCAAGATATTCTCAGGCTTAGGTCTTAAGGTGGTCTTCACAGATTGATCTCACTTTTCAATGGTCAAAACTGTTGTCAGTTCTCAGAAATGGACAGTTATTGGCCAGCAGAAAAACTCCCATCAGACTCCAGCAGACTAAACTTCCTTGTGTGTTTCTCTTTGTTTTCTTAAATGCCAATCCATCACTCTCAGAGCTTTTTGTGTCATGAGAGAAAAGGTTAGATGGCCAGACTCACTTTTAGCCAAAATGATGATGATCTTCAAACAGCTGTGAACCGATAGTCTGCAATTTTGTTTCCTTGTCTCATGTTTTTAATTTATAATTGTTTCCATGACAAGAATCACATTACAGTCCAATCTTCAGCAGAGCTTAGCTCTCTTATCCTACATATCAGTCAATACTAAAGTTGTTTTGGTGACCTGACAACAAATAGTGCCATTCCTAGAGCAGCAGTCCAAACATAGGTAGGGTGCATTGATTACTCCTGAACGACTGGCAACTCAGATCTGGGAGACCAAACAACCCAAAGTCTTGTTCGCCACCAAGTTGTTAAAATCTGCCTTTCAGCTCTTGAATTGACTGTGCCAGTGTTGTATAGGGAAGGATCTCCCTTAGTCAAATGGACTGTTAATTTAAAGGAAAGCAAAGCGATTTTTTCAAGGTTAGGATGGGAGGAGAAATCTTTTTCCTGTTCCTGTGAAGAGCACCTCCAAAAGAATAATTTTATTGTCACATTTTCTTGAAACTGGGAAATTGTTGCTGGTTTTTGAAGTCTTTTGATTTTTATGAGTTTTCTGATATTTTGTGGTGTTTTGAGATTTTCTATATTTTAATTGCATTGCAAATATACCTGCTTTCATTTTGATTATTAGTGTATGAAATTTTGTGTATTTATTTCTATATCCCCGGTTCAGACAATTAGGCTCATCAGATCTACTTGGCAAGTGTTTTTGTTTCTCAGTCATATCCAGCTCTGTATCCAATGCTGTTAATTCCACAAAAATTGCATCCTCAATTGGATCTTATGTTCTTTTTAAGGTTTTAAAACCTCTTGAATTTTGTGTCTTGATGTATTTTCTAAACACATACAATATTTTACTGTTAAAATACATGTAATTCTCAAATGGGAGAGATTTCTTCTCTCTAACCTAATTTTTCATTGAAGTCACAATTTTTTTTTTTTATTTTTTATTTTTTTTATATATAGGCCATATAGTTCTCTGATTCTAGGGTCTCTGTTTAAAACCAGAGCTGACTTATCTACATGTTTAACTCCTTAATTCAGCATTTCCCGAGTTCAAATCTTACTCAGTTATTCAACCCTTCCACCTGGTAGCATAAAATGAAGTTATATCTCAAAACAAGGTCTTTAACCCACATATCTGAAATGTATTGCAATCAACTGCCTCCATGTGACTTCTGAGAGGTAAAAAATACTCTTCTTAATAGGTAATTTTCCTCATCCACACACAAAGCCAAGGAGAATTAAGCTTGGGATCTTTTTCTTCATGGTATAACTGGTCTGTGTCAGCAGAGAGGGAACCAAAAATTACTGCAGGATAATGTCTCTTTATTTCTTTCACATTTATGAAGATGTTATAAAAAACCTCTCCTCAAGGGAGAGGATGCAGAAATGATGCTTGTATGTAAAAAGATGACAAACTGTATGTAAGAATATTACAAACTGAAACTACAAATGACATCTAAAGAAATTTAGTCATGAGGTTTTGAATTGTATGAGCTCTTGGTGGGAATGCCCTTCCCAGCCTCTATTTGCCAAATCATTAGAACAGTTTGTAGAAAAATAAATGCAGCTGCTCCAAGAATAAAAGGTCTTAATTTTAGATTAATTGCTGAAATACAGTTTTCATTTTGAAAAAAAAAAAAAGAATGTTAGTGGTTCTTAAATTCAAAATTGGTGAATTATATTTTGTTATCATCAGAAAATAAACTGTCTCACAGTTGGTCTTACAAAAAAATAAAGACAAAATTCTGAAGATCCAATAGAAGAAATGTTAATGCTGGAAGCCAATAGACTCTTTCCAATGTTGAGGAATTATTTAGGTTTCTGATATAAAAATGTTTGTCAGTCTGAAATTTAACATTTGACCATATAATCAAGTTTTAGCTCATTTTCAATTATCACTTTAAAGAGAATATAAAATCATAAAATAATTTAAACATAAATTTTAGTCTTAAAGGTGTTCATTTTTCTAATCTGTGTGCTAGGTGGAGTACACTGTGTTCCCAAGTCTTTGAAGAACTTTTAAGGAGTTATGTTGAGAAAATCACTAAGGTCAGCTCAATTTGATGAGGAAAGTAACATTAATCTGGATGATTTTGTCTGAAGAGAGTACAAAGAGCTCACAAAATGCCTTCCAGCAGCACACTGTATGCAGCAGAGGAGGGTTGGGAGATGGATGGAGAGAAGCAACAAATACCTGGGGAATATGAATTATCCCAGCAACAAAACTGGAGCTTGGAGAGGGCACAAGGCTCCAGAGTGCTGGCTGGATCCATGTGTGGCACGTCCAGCAACAGCTGCTAAAGGTGCAGCTCCTGCCAGATGACACCACGGTCTAAGGAAATTGAATGTATGGGTTTGGGGAATTACTGCAGGAGGGAAGCAAAACTGAGCAGCAGGAGAGTAGCTGTCTCTATACCCCGTTCCAGGAATAAATATTGTTGTTAATGAGCTCATTCCTATATCCTTATTCCAGGGAATTAAGTGCTAATCCACCAACTATTGACCCTTCAACTGCACAATATTTTTGTAGAATTTTATTTAGAGAATTCTGATACATTCTTGGAGGGAGTCAGAGCTAAGCCATGGTTGAGTGCCACTTGCTGCCTCTCCATGCTGACTGCTGCTGACCAGATATGTTTTTGTTAGCTTGATTGTACAATGGATAGATTAGGCAGATAAAGACAGCCTAAATGGACCACCCCAAACCCTGATGGCCAGCAGCTGATTTACATGGAACCTGTAAAAGAGTAGTTGAACAAAACATGGCTTGCATGTTTTTGCAGATGTTACAGAGGCTGCAGTTAATTCTGAAGACCATTCCATGACTCTTCTTTTTAAAATAAAATCAGGTTGTCCGTAACTTAGTTTGTGAAGCAAGGACCATACCTTCATTTAAGCTGCAACATCCAGTGACTGATGGAACTGTATGTATTTGCCAGTGAGAGATTTTTACATGGTCAGTTTATGTTCTGTCTGAAAATGTAGCCACGTGTCATGAGAGGTACCATAATGTTCACTTGGTGGGCCTGTTTTCAGCACATCCCCTTCATGAAATGGAATTTCCAACCACAGCTGGTCTCCTCAAAACAGAATTAGAACCTGATCACTAATGGAAAGTGGGGGAAATCAAAATTCAGACTCTCTGCAGCCATCAGTAAAGACCAACAGTCATCCTCCAGACAGAGTAATCACTGAAATGAGAAATAATTAATTCTATAAAGGTTTATTTGTTGATGCCAGTTCTGAGTTTTTTGAGATATTTGTATGAATAAACCATAAGCACATTATCAAACTTAGACATGCATTCTAACACCTGTAGGCCTTATAAGAGATTTTATAATACTGAGACATTTTTGAAAAATTGTCAAGGTGTTTTGGTACTTCTCAGCAAAACCTGCTGTGAAAGTAGTATTTTGTATTGCTGGCCTACAGCATATCTGTCAGTAATTGAAAGGTAGAATCAATACAGCTCATAAAGGTGAAAATAGTAGGGATAAATGGACTTAGGTTTGTATTAAAGTTTATGGTAATCAAAATTTTGTATCTGCCACAGTGGACAGCAGTGATGAAGGTAACGAGAATGTGAAAAAATTAGAATTAAGAATGAGCAGATTTTTATTTCCAGACTGTAAATATGCAAGAACACTGTAAATTCAGAAGTAACAGTTTCCTTGAGAGATATTACTGTCACCTTGTGGCTTCAATTGTTCTCCATATTGTAAATGTCATGTTTTAATTTATTCCAGTGACATTGCGATTATTGTACAGAATACTTTTATTTTAATGTTTGACATGTAAGCCTTATATAATAGAAATTATAATACCTTTAATCCATCTTCTGGATATTATTAATACTACAAATATGGATGATGGTTTCTCATGGGCTGGGAGCAGGAGAGCAAGATCCTGCTCGTACATTCACATTACATTTTCATTACTCAGCAGCTTTAGAAATCCCATGGTTAGAAGGTGACTGAAAAAAGACCAGGATAGAGAGAGCATCTCTGAGTGGTGGGGACGAACAACCATTGATAGTGTCAATTGCCTTTGGAAAGGATCCTTTATCCACATGGTGATGTGTTCAAATGACAGTTCTTTGACTTGCACTTCTAAGTAATGGACTGCTTTCTAGTATCACTAATTCTTAACTGCAGTGCTTTATCCTTCTGTCCTGTTCTCCAGTTTCTACCAAGTATTCAAAAAATCCCTTTCTCACTCTCTTTCATCACTTTGAAACATATCTATGTGATAATCTCCAGATTATCACACAATACAGAAAGTTGAAGCAGAAATTCATGAATCAACCTATTTTAAGGCGTTTGCCTGTATTCCTACAGACCAATGCAACATGGAAAATTCCAGAGCAAACTGAAGGCACACCTCAGTGTGCAAAGCAATTGCACAAGTGTGATCCTTTCTGCACACCAGGCTCATTACGAAAGCGGGGCACACCAACACAGCTTTAGTCAAACTTCTGCGCCCAGCTGTGGTAGAGATGCCAACAGCCATTCTTCCTGCACTTCCACACATCCAGCATATCCTCCAAGACAGATGATTAGTATTATTAACAAATGGTTACTGAAACTGATGGAAGTGTAAAGCTAGCTTCTAAACAAGAATGCTGCATGTTATGGACTATATGTAACAGCCCAGTTTAGTACCTCTAGTAAATGTGAGGATTGTTACATTTCTGCCTGTCAGATGAGCCGTACTAAATAATCCAGTGTGCATGCTTCACCAAAATGAGTAGGTAACATTTCTTACCTTCAGAGTAGGATGACTCAAAAAACATCCAAGGTCATGACTTTCTCCTTTTCCCATGGGCTCTATGTGTAGCCAACATTTATAATGAGCTTGGATAATGCACAAGATGATGCATCTTGGTCTTGAAGCTGCTGTTGTCAGCTTAAGTATCTAGTGAGACTGCAAAAGTTGAAATTTTGGGGTATTTTCCTGTTTTAGGTGCAAAACAAGTTTTTTGTGCTGCTTAATAACAAAATTCAGATCCCCCCCAAAGTATTAATCACTAGACTGCGTTTACCCTATCTCATGATTTTTAGCTAGCAGGAGTATACCTCAGAATACACTTCTTCCCTCAGGTATAACTGTTTCGAACAACAAGACATGCCTTTTGGGGCATATTGTTAAAATACGATCATTCCCTCACAGGAATGCTTTGAAGCGAAGTGTTTATGCTTAGTTAGATTTACAAATGTCTAACACAAATATATCACTTCCCAAGATGTATGTTATGCTTCAACAAAACGATTAGTTATGAAATTGTGCATTAATAAAAACAGTTGGTTCTCTTTGTAGCTCAACTCCCTTTGCCCTCACTCTGTATACAATAATGTCAAATAGCTCTCTGCAGTACTTCTGAATGACTATAGCTACACTATAATCATAATATGTGAATTTATATTATGCATGAAAGGTCATGACCCATGAGGAAGTCAGTTTCTTTTCATGCATGTTCTCCTTAAGAGTTGGAACTTATGGAAGTGGGGCAAAAAGGAAAAAAAAAAAAGGCATCACATGGAGTGAGGTCTAAAATCTTGATCCTGTAAAAAAAAGGTGCAAAAATAATAGGACATTTGGTGAATAATGGAAAACATCCATAAAATACTCCCATAGATCAGGGAATATGTGCATTTCAGTACCAAAGAGAGGCCTAGTTCGTGTAACCCAGATGAAAAAGAGACCTATATCATACATCTGTGAGATTGCCTATGTCAGACAGCAGAATTTACCAGTAACTAATAAATTACTAGGGTAAAAGATGAAAAGATTTACACTGGCATCTCTCATTCAAAATAATCTGACATCAGAACACCATGAAACTTGTAAAGAAATGGCAGATACAGACAGAACAGTAATTTAAATATTCTGACATGTTGTGAACATGGTTTTAAGAGAAGTATTACTCCTTTGATTTGAGATATCAACTATAATTTTTGTACCATGGATATTTTCAGTTGGGAAAATGAGGTGATCGTTGAATAAATACAAAGTGACTGTTTATTCTATTCTATTCTATTCTATTCTATTCTATTCTATTCTATTCTATTCTATTCTATTCTATTCTATTCTATTCTACTGTTTATTTGCTAACAATAAATCAAAAACTGTTCTTGACTTCATCAAGCACTAAATGAATAAAAAAAGAAGACAAAATTCCATTTACAACCAGAGGAATTAAATTGAGAGAATTTTTCTTTCCCAGACAACACTACAAGCTTTCATTTTCTTTAACTGTGGGCTACATTTTTAACTACTACCCCAGACATTTTCTCTTAGTTGACCCCACAACTCTTCCAGGTTGCAGCTAGAGAGGTAGAGGGCCAAAGGATTTGTGCTGGGCTTACCCTTCTTGAAAAACAGGCAGAATTGGGCTCATATTTGATCAGTTGGATCCTGCTCCTTTCCACCTCCACATGCATAGGCAGGAGCTAGACTGCAGAAATCATCTTCTATCATCACCTGCCATCAGAACTATCCTCTTCTTGGTATCACCATGAGAAGTAAATCCCCTTCTACCCAGGCAGAACCTACTTCACCCATGTCTGCCTCTGATCCTGTGAGTACAGGTCTTCAGGAACTTTGCATTGTTTTGCCACACTGTGACTGCAAATTCACAGCACTAAAAGAAGTCAAGCTTTGTTCATCTGTTTTCTATGAGACAAGGGTTTTATTTCGGTTGGTACAGGTGTCTTTTATACAATAATCTCACCAGCACACTGCATTTTATTTTCTAAAAAAAACCAAATTATTTTGTAAACTATTGGGATAGGAATACATATATTTAAAGCTAAGGAAGGATTTATTTTCATATAAAATATATTCCCTCTTGATTTTTTGAATCACAGAGTTTTCATTTCAAGCAATAACTTCTCTGGCACTTGCATTAATGTTTTAACTAAAACCATTAAACTCAGGAAATAAATGAATGAAGGAAGGAAGCAATCATATTTTTACAGGCAAACATGCATAGGTGCCAACTCCACAAAAATTAACTAGCAGATTTTGGGTCTCCCTGTGTCTAGAAATATGCCAAATCATTTGGCAGATAATGTGTAGGAGAAACACATCCTGTTAAAGATGTAAGTGGCTAAGGAAGAGAAAATTCAGACTGTAGGTAGTGTAAAACCTTGCAAGAAAAAAGCATTTTTGCAGTCATTTCTTGTTCAAAGCAAATGTGTTGCAAAAGCTCACATTTGAATGCATACATGGGTAATATATAAATGAACCATAGCTGAAAATTCTTTTGATTTTTATCCTTAGATAAGCAAATATAGCAGTTTTAAAATTTTTAAACATTTTTTTCAGATAAACTTTGAATGTTCTTCCATTTGAAACTTCATCAAAAATAGCACACAGCAGTAACTAAATTGCAATATTAACTAGATAATGGACTTGCTGAATTCAACTGTATTTTTTCATTTTTGGGAGCTTTTTGTAAAGTGTGTGTTTAGGTGGTATAATATCATGCATGTCCTCAGTTGTCAAGGATTCCCAACCAAATTACCATTACAATAATTACTAGTAAGAAGTACAGTGATAATTTTTAGTAATAATAATTTTTAGTAAAAATTTTTAGTAAAAAAAGGTAATGATAATTTTTAGTAATAAACCATTTCATTTTAATTTTCTCCTTAGATTTCATTCATGATTATTCCAGAACATTATTTTCTTCCCTGTAATGAGGCTAATTCTTCAACTTGCCCATTACTGTTTTGATACGTCAGTTTCTCTTCTACAGCACAAGACTGGCGTTCACTTCTTACACTTCACTTTCTCTGCAGAGCCTGCTCACCTGTCCCTGTCTGTCAGCCTGGACAGGCTTTCCAGGTGCTGAGCCAGAGCACAATTCCCACCTCTGTGGGAAGAGTTCAGCCCTCCCTTCAGCCCCAAGGCTGGGCAGCATCATCCTAGCTGAGCTAACTGATGTGAGAGGGGCTACACCTGTCTCTGCTCTTCCCTATAAGCCACATAACCTCCCATCAAGGGTTCAGCACCTGGATTTGAGGCTGACAGAAACTTCCACATGGAGCCAGAGCAGATCACTATAGAGATTTTATTATTACTTGACAAAAAACATTACTGATCACCCTAATCCATGAAGAAGTTAAAAAGTTTTTTAGGTTCAGTACAGAAGTCTTCTGTCTGCCTTTTAAACACAACAGTTTAATTAATATCTAGCATCAATACAACTTAGATCCATTAATTTGCTACGCTTCCTTGAACTTGGCCTAAAATTTCTTTAAAAAGCTCTTGTTAATGTCATTATTAATTATAACCAGAATAAAAAACCCTCAAACTTATATGATTATTTTAAAAGGTAACACTATAATTAGTAAGCTTCATAAAATAGAAGTGGTTAGTGCTGGTCAGTACAGTGCATGCACTGGCATTTCCTTTTTCATCAATTAAAAAGTTTAAATTTCCTAACAATTCTTTTTTTCTCCCAAAATTTACTAACAATGTTTTTTTCTCCCTTCTGGCAAAGTTTAAGTATCCAAGCAAGTCAATGTTATGATGTTTGCTGCTGAGTTTGATGAGAAAAGAGTGGGTTGTGATGAGGTAGTAACATCACTAATAAATGAATGAACTGCAGAAGAGTTAGTGAGATGGGATCTTAGTCTCTTTCAGCAGTGTATTCTTTCTAGAACAGTCATAGAAAATAACTTTTAAATTCAAACTACACTGTAACTCTTGGGTATGTATTTTTGAAATTCTTATGTGCATGTTCTTGCTAAAGTTTCTTATACCGGAAAAAAAAATTTGCTAAATTATTTGCTCAAGCAAATATTTATCCAGGATTGAGGGTTCCTTTGTGATGTCATAACTCATATTTGAACAATATCAGATAAGAATTAAGATCTTCATAAGCTTCTGCTTGTTTTGTATTCCTTCCTAGAAGTGAGTACTTGGTAAAGTGATGTACTGCACTAGGAGAGGACTCCTGTGCCATTAGTAGTGCCCTGCTTTTTCAGTAAAATACCCCAGGTTACAACCACATGGAACAGCCTAGAGACATGGAAATATCCCTCACAGACCACTTGGTGCTCTATTTCCATATAAATTATAAATTATTTCTGACATTTTTGGGGAAGTCTATACAGGGATGGTAGGACAGAATTCCTTCCTCTTTCCTTCATGCCTTTTAACAATAGAATGCGTTGCAAAACTGGGGTGAACAGGATTTTGTTAAAGTTTTTAAAAATGGCTCTTCCTGTTAATGCATGAGCAAAGGCAATTGTTGATAAACTGGTTTACTTGCTGTTAATTCTTTCTTTTCTTAAGGAGATTGATATCTCAGTTTGGAAAGTGACATGATCAACTAGAGAATATGAAACTGGGAGGCGTGAACAAAAAAATGAGGTCATCTCCAAGCACCTATAAATTAGTAAGAGTAATTAAAAAATGGGCAAATCCAAAAGCTCAAAATTTATTTTCAATAAACTAAGCTACATTCCTGAAAAACTGCAGGTAAAACAAGCAAATTAAAAATCTCACACATTTCTGCATATAATTGTTTCTGTGGAACAGAAAATTGAATAAAACTTACAGTAGGTTTCACACTTGTTCTTTAGTTCCTCTTTAGCTTCAGTAGGCTAGGTAGAATAGTGTGTTATGAGTGTTTTCCTTGGATGCTTAGGAACAGAAGGTCAAACTAACCTTGTGAGCTATTCCAAGGGTTTATAGCACTGAAACAGAGAAAGCCAGAAGTGAGACCAAATCTTGCTTCCTCTTTTCAGAGCACATTTGGCTGGCACCTCAGCTAGTCAAACAACTCTGAACTCGTTCAGTTTAGTACATCTTTTGAACAAGGTTCTGAATGACTTTCACTTTCTCTGCTCACCAGAGTGAAGATTAACAAACAAAGTCTGTTAAATCACACCTTGTTCTTGTGAATACCTCCCTAAATGAGTTCCAACAAGGATTAGGCTTCCAAGGCATAAAGGCTGGATCTGTAGAGGAAACTTGTGCTTCCAACATAAAGGAGCCCAGGAAATAAATATCCATAGCTTTATGGATATGATAACATGATACCTTTTTATCTTGTGTCAGTTTTTCACTCCATCTTTTTATATTCAGTTCATAATCTAAGGCAGTCAAATAAGGGCCTATAGCACTTCCAATAAATTCTGCAAGCTGAAGAAAAGGTTTCTCTGTGTGGCAGCAGTTATAAATATTGCAAAAGATACTAGAAATTTAGAGATATCATCAGGAAAAAAATGACCTTTATAGAAATAGACTACTAAATTTTCCACTGATCAATAAAAATTATAAATTGTGATATAGTGACACTTTGGATTGTCTGCAATAATAAAGGCACCATCTGCTGCAAAGTTTTCATTCAATCAAGACTTGCTGTTCATTTAGTGACATTAAGGCATTATATCATCTGCATTGACATTTCCATCTGTCACTGTGATTTTACCTAATCTCTTTTTACTCTCTAGGCTTTGAAACTATATAACAGCCACTTGAAACTATTTTAAAACTTAGTAGAATGCCAGACTGTAAAAATTGTTAATTTTTGTTACTCGTCCTTTCTTTTCTTCATCATCTCCTATGTTCACTGCTTAGTAATTTTTGGTTTCCAAGTAGATGATCAATGAGGTCTGACCTGTCCTGTTTCCTCAATTTACCCTCTTTATTTTTAGTTGAGAATTATTTCTCCTGCATACTAAATGTACCTTTAGTAAACTTTTTGTCACCTAGCACTTTTATCTCCATTTATTCATGAAATCTTTTCAAATCCTTTTATTGACCTTCTATCACCACTAGCTCATCATTTTCAGAGTTCTTTTTTCTCTCCAACCTCCTTTGACAGCTCAGTCTCCATAATTTACATCAGTACTTAAAATAGTAGTTTTTGTTATAGTTAATCAGTGCAAATATTTAATTCCCTATTTATTATAAGTCACCTGGCCAACATGGCTATAAATTAACCTCTTATAACTATCTTCTGTCCTTGCTTTTCTTAAATTTGTGGAAAACTCAAATTGGGTGATCTTGCTTTGTCTAGTCTTAAATGTATTGCCAAGTTTCAAACCCAAATCCCTATTTATCCTCGCAACACTGCTCTTTCAGGACACAGAGACAGAACAAGAGAAACATTTGAAAAGTTAATGTAATTTCCTCTTTGAAGAAGACCTGAACATCATCTAAAAGAAATTTGATTGTTAGGCAACTTTCCTCTTCCCTTTGTCTTTCCTCCCCTCATAACAGATGCTAATCTGGTATTTTAGTAATCCAATCTCAGGCCTCACTGATTATATCCCTCCACCTGATCTCTCTCATAATCATTGTCTCTCCTTTTCCTTTCTCTCTGTCTCCAAATAAAAACATTTTTAACATCTTTGATGTTCTTATATATATATATATAATGTATATATATTCTTATATTAACAAGTTGTCCCTGTTTAGGTTGTGCTACCAGTTCATTTTTCCTTTATAAACTTTAAAAAAGAGTATAACTGGCAAGCAAAATGGTCCAGACTTGCTGCAGTGCCCTGTCTCCACCAAAACCAATCTTAACTACTGCCTTGATTCTAACAAGCCACAGATATCAGACCCCATTAGAACCACTTGATTTTTTATCCTGTTAAATTTACTTTTGAAATATTGTCCTACCTTTACTTCTGCTTTGTCGTTTGGGGTTTTAAAATTGTTATTTATCCACTATCTCAATCACCACAAAACAAAATATAGTAATAATAAGGCAAGGAGACCTGATAAATCATCTTGATCTAACTAATAAGCATTCAAAATTTGGTCTTGCATACCTAAGATCAGGACTAGTTTTAGGAAGGGATAGATTAAGTGGTTTTGACCTAGAATTTGGAACTATACCATTGTTTCTTCTGGCATCATGATATGGTGTGACTTAAACTTTACAGTGGTAGTAGCATGCTTTTTCTCACCTAATAATATTTCTATCATGAATTGTTAGACCTCATGGACCATCAGACTGAGGCAACTGAAAAGGTAGTACCCTAAAGAAATCACAAAGAAACTTTCCAGCTGGCAGTGCTAATGTTCTCCATATTTCTCTGACTGCTATATCAGTGGAAAAGAAAAAGAAAATTGCCTCTTCTTGAATGGTGAGGAGTATAAAATTGTCTTTTTTTTTTTCTTTTCCCATGCAAATTTTAAAATTGTATTATAAAGGGGCAAGAGTGATTACCTTCTATGTGATCTAGAGATGATGCAAGCAGTTCAGGAGGCTTGTTAATATCTTAACAAGATAATAATCTTAAGACTAATAATTAATTAATAATAATAATGTTAACTTCTTTATGTTATGTAGAATTATGGGGCAAATGGCCTGATTTTATTTTTTTTTTCCTTTCATTTGCAATTCACTGACTATCTAGTCAAGAACTGAAGTCAAAGGGTCTGCCTTTTTGGGAAAATGTGTCAGTAACTCTCATACTTGATGCCTTGTGCATGGCACAGTTGCTCTTGATGGTTGGTGTTGCATTTTGTACTGTAGCATCTGCCTTCCACAACTGGAATATCTTACCTGCCTGTCAGGATGGGATGAGAATCTTGTTTTCAAGCACTTCTGTTCTGTGTGTGAACTCACTGAATGGAATTAAACCTCATCCTCTTGCTGTTGCTTGCAGTCATACAAATGGTACGAGTACAGTTCTTTTCATTCTTATTTCTGCTTTCCTCACTCTCAAGAGCTCCTAAAGGTTAATTTTAAAAACAGAACCTATACATGGTGATAGTCATAAATAAAAGCTGCTTTACTTCTTCTCAGCCCCCAGTCTGACTGGGGGTGTCTGAGTCCAGTCCTCTGTGGGTGGAGGACTTTGCAGTCCCTTGTGCTGAACTTCCCAATACACCTGCCAGCCCATTTCTCCAGCTGGTTGAGATCCCTCTGAAGGGCAGCACATCCATCTGGTTTATCAATCTCTTTCCCCAGTTTGTATCATGTGCAGGCTTGCTGGGGGTCTGTCCTATCACCCAGGTCATCAATGAAGACATTAAACTGCTTTGAACCCAATTTCAGCCTCTGTGGGACCCCACAGTTGCTTGGTCTCTAACTAGATTTGAGCCTGTTAGTTTTCAGTCCAGCTCCCTGTCTGCTTATCCAGTCTTTACTTCCTCAGTTTGTTTGTATGTAAGGAGTCTGAGAGAAATGGTGTTGAAAGCCTTACTAAAATTGAAATAAGCAACAACCTCTGCTTTCTCCTCACTCACCAAGTCAGTAATCTTATTTTAGAAGGCAGAAAGTTTTTTGGGACAACTGGATGTGGGAGTGAAACAGCAACTTAAATATCATCAGTTAAATGGGTTTTTGTGCCTTCCTCAAATTATGTCTCAAGAAGACAAGCTATTTGTCAAGGGTAAGAATGTTTGGCTGAATTCAGCAAAAGAATGAAAATTATTCTATTTTTAAATTGACTTTTAGTCTCTATATTGAGCTCTGGTTTTATATTCTTAAAAGCTCTTGGTGCTCACTGTTGAGAAATTGGCTACTTTAGCATTTTCCATCAGAGCATACTAGCATGTTTCTCTTGAAGTTTTTATAAGTAGGGAAGAGGAAAATATAACCTTGACTTCTTTTTCTCTAAGTGGCCTCTGATGCAGTAGCATGGTGTTAGAGAGAGATTCAACTGCTTACCCACACCTTTGGTCTCATGTGTTTTAATCAGCTCTTTGAGAAAAGCATGTTTAGAATGTTTTCCTTCTGTCCACAAAGAGATTTTACAACCATTCTAAAGAGTGTATGGCTCCAACAGGCAGGAAATGTGAATTCCTTAATGCTCCAAGGGAAAAATTGGATCCCACTGAAGTCACTGGCTGAAAAAGGCATTTTTGAATTTGTTTTCTAGCTAAAACTTGATTGTTTAGAAAATCATTAAAACTAAACAATAATTAAACAAATAGAAAAAAAATCATATCTGAAAAAATTTACCTATCTACCATTTATCTATCTGCTATAAATGCAATGGAGAGCCAAGGTTTTTATTTGTCAACCCTGACTAATGCCAGGAGCACTGGCACTGTACCTTTCTGCCCCTTTCTTCCTACTCTCTTCTTTCACAGACTGGAATCCAGGGCTGAAGATATCAAAATATGTCAGATTCCTTGATGGCTGGCCATTGGCAGACTCTGTGTGTCGGTAGCTGTAGTCTGATCCGAGACAGAAACATGAATTGATAAAATGTTGCCCCACAAGGCATGTGTGATAGAAGCCTGCCTTTATAAAGAAATCAGACCTGGATAAAAACCTGACATCAACAGCTTTCCTACTTTCTGAATCTGGTTAGTGTTGTATACTCTAGAAGCATGGAAAGGACCTGATTTTTTAGCCATAGTATTTTATTGAATGTCAATGGAATTCTGTACATAAACTTACTTTCATGACCATTATTCTATGTCTTAAAAGATGCAGGAGGATTCTCTGCATGTGGCAAGAAATATGTAGGAGCAGATATTGCTTTATTGGTGTGTGATACATATGACACAGAAACAGGATACAGATGCAGCCTTATCTTCTTCTAAAGTTTCCTGCTTTTGTAGTTTACAAATATTTTTATATATCTAGTGGTAGTTTATCATTGTTGCTTACTTTAGTTTAAAAGTGTTTAATAGAACTTTTGTACAGGAATGTAGCTGAGAATTCTGTGTCACACATTTCACCAGAAAATGTAAAACAATTTTGGGTAAACATTAGGAAGATACTTCTGCAAAAAATTTTTGCAGATTTAACAGTTATTTAAGATTAAGAATGGGAGAAAAAGTTCTTGCAAATTTGAATGGTTAAGATATGTGAATTCTTCATTTCTGTCAGCAGAATCACATCTGTAGAAGAAAAAAGAGTTGTGATATTTGCTGTTGGTTTCTCTTCTGAAGTGAAGAAAAAGAACTTGGTAGTCAACACTATGAAATAGTCAATCAGTCACACTTAAGTCTGGCCTTGGTAGAAAACGTGTCTGTCTGCAAGTAAAAGTTTTCTGTTGAAGGTTGTAACAGATGCAGAAACAGGATAGGTCATACAGACATGGGACACATGGGACATATGGGAAGGAAGCAGCACAAACTACTTTAACATTATTTATGCTACGTTAGCATCTTGTAACACCATTTCTTACCTTGTACCTCAGGGTTATGTGGAGTGTATATTCACACTACAAATACTTTGCCAAGTCACTGGGTTCCCAAAACAATCTGAGTGTTAGATGCAAGACTGTGCCTGGATCAGCACTGATGGGAAATTCTAGGTGATGTTTGTCAGTGTAGTGGGCAGTTTCTTTCACATTTAAACCAGCACAAATGAATATTCAGAACACTAACTTTCAGTGAGATAGTCCCATCATTTATTAAGATATTGATATTTGCTTATCAAGGAGTAGGAAAGAAAAAAATTAAGTTTGTCCCCCCCTTAAAATGATAAAGACAATTTTTCCCATTTCAGATTCAAAGGGTTGAAATTGTGTGATGATTGGAGTATGTATTGATAAGCCTCTGACAGGCCTTCCTTTATTCTTTAATGTGTTGAATTTCATCATGGCAGGCCAGTTGGCTCCTGCTCATCAAACTGGCCTCGTAAGTACTCAGTAGAATTTGTTCCTGCAGCTGTAGAGGTGGTCATGCAGGATATTATTTCATAAGGAAGTCAGAAGATTTCTAGGACATAGATTAATATATGTTGTAGGGGTGTCATGGAAGACCATGGGCTAACCGGTTCTAAGAACTGAACAGAACAGAAATTTTGGAGTGTCTCATCCAGTCCAGCTGAAGACTAAGCTGCAAGGACCCTTGCAACATAGGCATTCCCAAAACCAGTGATTTACTATTTAGCCATCTGCTGATGGTGATTCTCAAGGAATCAATATGATTACACATGATGATTATAATGATGATTAAAACATCCTGTGCTGTTCATTGTGAATTGTCTTCCAAAAGAGTGGCATTTTGGCATATTTAGTTTTTAATCAAATTGGCATTTCCTCCAGTATTTACAGGCAGATATTGTCCCAAAATCCTGTGAAATTAATCAGTAACTACCTACACATTACTGGTTAGGCTGCTAAGACACTTTTTTTTACACACTGACTAAAGCTTCTCTGGTATTTGCCACGTTTAAGGGCATTACATGTAGACAAATCTGATGGATAACAGAACTGAAGAGACAACTTCTCTCATCTGTTTGCAATTTAGTTACTTCCCCTAATCCCAGTTCTAAATAGAATTGAGCTTCCAGATAGTAGCTGTTACTCCAATTTCCTGCTGCTGATGGCATTAGAAGTTATCTTTATTTGCTTTCCTGGATAACCATATTCCAAACTTTGAGAAGGCGCCGTAGGTCATTCAGGATTCAAATTATTTCTAATGTTCAGTTAAATGCCTTCTTTTTTATTCATGTGACAGATTAATTCTACATATATGTTATCTTTGTCACCTTCTTTTCCTCCTAATATAAGTGGCTCTTTAACAACTTAAATACCTCTAGTTCAATTCCTTGAACAAGTGAAAGATACAAACCAGTTTTCTCTCTGAGCAGTGAGGTATAGTTGCAGGTCAGTCACTTTTCTCAAGTTGGAAAACAGAGCTACCTAATTTGCCTGGTTATTACATTATCAAATACCCTTTAGTCACAATATCATGTCTTCTTTGTAGACAATCCACTGTAGATATAATTCTAAAGTAGGTTTCTTAAACTCCTGATCTGTCAGGGATTGTCAATAGTCAGCCTAAGTGCAAAAGAACTGGAACAGCTCTGTGTGTGTTGAGTGTATATCCCTGGGGACAAGGCTACCTCTGGGGATTCTTGGAGTGCAGTGCAAAGAAGAGGTTCAGAGTTTTTATATGCACATAGCTACAAAAATAATAATAAAACAATAATTATAGAAAGCTAAGCAAATTTTCTTGAAATTTGAAGCTTCAGCTGCCACGCACATCCATCCTGGCCTTAGTCTATACTGCCCATTTTTTTTTCCTGTTTTGAGAACTGGACTAATGTTTCTATACAACTGTGATTCTTCTAAGTTTATGTTTTTAGTAGCTACAATCTTAATAATTAAATCTAAATTGGGATTTGTTAAGTCTGTTTTGGAGGGGTAAAGGAGTAACATATTAGGCTTTATTCTTAATTTATTTTTCCCATTTCTGTGACAAAAGCATAATCTCTGGTAATCTGGTTTTATGAAGCGGTATAATGTAAAAATTCTTGTAAAGAAAGAAAATAAAAGTAATGCAAGTTGGTATATCTATGATAATACTTTCCTATGAATATATGTGAAAATGAGCATTATTAATAAAAAAAATAATTTATAATTATCAAATGCAATATAATTTATTGAATTTCAAATCTTCAGCATACAAGGAGACGACAAGTTCAGGAAAATCTTTGAATTTTTGTACCTTCTTGTTTTATTGATAAAATTGTCCTGGCTATAGAACTAAATTCCTATTGACTTTTGTGGCTGAATTTCTTATTACATAGGTACACTTGCTGTTTGATGTTTGGCACTAAAGCTCCTGGAAAGAACATGGCAAGCTAAAACTGGAACACCTAAGCATCCAAACAAAAGACAAAGTTGTATGCTGTGCTCCTCTGAAATTTTTGTCAAATGTAGTACTTGTATTTCTCTTAGGTGAGGTGATTATGCTTACTGTTCCTTTTGTTTAAATGCATGTCTAATACAGAAACAACATTACATATATCAAAATGTTGAAACATACATTGAACTTTCTATTTAGACAATACATCAGTATTTCTAAAGATCCTTTCAGCCCTTCATTTCTGCTCCAGATTTTGGGTATCTCTACAGCTCTGGGGTGTTTTAGGACTTCCTACATCTTAGCAAAATGAAGCCCCGTTGTGTAAGAGGGCAGAGGTTGCAAAAGCAGGAGCAGCTCCTCAGCAGCCTCCAGTATGTTCCAAGCTCTGCAGTCCAGAGAGCTGCAAAGCTCTGTAGGAAGATTGGAGCTGACATGTGCTTGTGGATGTGTATCTCGAGCAGTGGAACAGTCCCTCCTTTGCTGTATGTTCTCCAAGCAACCAGAGGAAGGAGAACATAGGTAACCTCTCCTAACAGACTGTGTAGAACACTAGAACACCTTGTGGCTCTCCCTGAGGAAAGTCCTTAGTTTAGCTGTCTGATGTTTGTCAGCTGTGGCTGAACGTGACAACAGCATATCTCAAAAGTAACTCCTGCTTCTGGCAAGTGGATTTCCCACCTCCAAGCTAGATTGTGGAGACAAGTCCAAGTTCAACTGTGTTTCAGATAGGTTTATGGAGATTTTTTCACATACTGAATGTTCCCTTCCTTGGGACAATTGGATTGGATGGTGCTACTTACACTTTCAGTATTTATCATAAAGGAGTAATCCAAACTGTAGCTTCTGCATTTGTTACCAAAATGGAAGCTTTTGAGTTCTAAATATGAAGCTTATTTCTTCTGAGGGCAGCCAACTGTAATGATATTTAGTGTACAGGACTGTTGGTTTGGCACATCCCCATATGCCATTAATTTCCACAAATTTTGTCCTAACAACCTTTTTCTGTTTTAACATCTCTCAGGTGCTAGTCTCTTTCCAAGGATAATATCCATATTAAATAAAAGAAATTTATTGTCAGCACTTAAATTGGATGCTAAAATTATTTTTTTGCCCATCCTTGACAGGATGAAAAGATGTTTGAATTGGTTAACATTTATGAATTGTACATTGTACAATTGTGTTGAAAATATGTTTTTTTTTAACTTTTAGATGGTTCTTTAAAAGTAATAAAATATTTATTAAGTGTCTATATAGGACTGTGGCTAATGGCTAGAATTCCACCAAATAATCTTTTTTCCCTGTCAACTGAAATGAATATAAATGGTTTCATGGGAAAAGACAGGAAATGTTCATGTAAGACAAACCACCTGCTATTTTCATATTTATTGAAAATGTGTGTGCATGGCTTTTTAAGCTGTATATGTATACATTATCTGTCCCAGCTACTTATAGAGGAGAGAAGCTGGTCAAGTTCAGTGTGCTCTGGAATAAACTGCCATGAATAAATATTGAATAAATACTCTGGAATTAAAGCTGACTTTTGTTTAAATAAGCATTTCATAGGCTATTTATGATTTATACATACAGGTCCTCATAATGAGTGGAGGGAATTAGACTTCCAGCACCTTTTATTTTTTTTCTTATTTTTTTTCTTAAAGAAGGTGGCTTTATATCTATAGTTGCTTGGTTTATAAGATAATCAAACTATACAGATACTTCTTGCAGCTTCATTATATCATGTTAAAGAATAAAGTCTGTCCTTTAGTTCTAAAGAGCTCCACTTCTCAGTGTATTTTAAAGAACTCTACTGCATCAGTAAGTGTGTACCTTCTATTTATGTGAATAAGACATAAAATATTCCACACGGGGAGAAATTCCATCACATATAAGAATAGCCAAGATTTAAAAGACCTCTCCAGGCCATTCAGAGCCTCTCCAAGTTTTCTGAGCAGTTAAAACTGTTTTTAATTGTTTAATTGAATTTTAATGCAACTGAAAATGTTCTCTCTAAAATAAATTGTATTACATTTAATCCTTCTTGACTGATTGTCGTTTGCCTTAATGTTATGAATTTTTGCAGTACTGTTTTTAGTATTCTGAATAAGTCCAAAACTTCAATTTACTCTTGAAAATCTGTTTGAACATTTTCCAAACCAGGAATCCTGTTATTTAGCTAGCCTCTTTGGAGATCTATCCTTAACACCAAACTTTAATCTCCTTTGTTGCAAATTTTGTAAATTATTGTTGCACTTTCCTTAGTGAACATAGACAACAGTTGATCATTTTCCTCCATAGAAAGGGCATTATACATACTTGCAGATTGTTGTCATATCCCAGTTCAGTCTTTGCTCTCCTAGACTAAACAAGCTCCATTATTTCAACCTTTCCTCATAGGTCATTCTCTTCACCTCTTATAACTTTTATTACTGTTTTCTGGACTCTATCCAATTTGTTTACATCTTTTGTAATGACTCAAGTCTGGTCTGTGTCCACTAACAGTACCACATTCCTCCTGAAGTACTTAAGACCTGGTTTTAAAACAATTAAGACTGAATTGTTTGATCATCAAGTGACTCAGGTGTAAAAGATGCTTGTGTCAGAGCTATCTCTTCCTTACTCAGCCTAGAACAATGCTGATACAATTTTATTGACTAGGACACACAAAAAGGTATGGTTTATAACAAATGGGAGTGATTAAGCTAATTTAGGAAAAAATCCTGACATTTCTGCTGTCATATCTGAATGTCCCTGTCAAACAGAAGATGTCTACACAATTTTATTTCTTGGAGGGTTTTTTTTTTGTGAAAAACGATTAATATGGTACTTCTGATCTACTTTGGTGCTTAGAATCTGCTGCTTAACTGAAGACAGAAACAGTCATTGTCCAGCTGCTGTAGCAATTACATTCACTTTAGTTCTAGAAAGATATGCTTTTCTCTTTAAAAATGTAATATTAAAAATCTATTATAAATGTCTAAAACATTTATCCATTAGGAATTTGCCAGAAAATCGTAGACTTCACAGTCATGCAAAGTTAAACTTTGCCTTTGACTTGATATAAATGAAAAGCAAATTAAGAACTTGACCTGGCATTTGATGTCTGTTCAGAAGAATAAAATAATGAATTAAGGCAGTTTGTGCCTAGAAAAGAAGCCTTATGGGGCGTGTCTGAGGGAACAGAGGTGGTTTAGCCTGGAGAAAAGGAGGCTTAAAGGAGAGGTTATTTCTCTCTGCAGCTACCTGAGAAGAGGTTGTAGTGAGGTGGTGGTTGATCTCTGCTCTCAGGTAGCAAGTGACAGTATGAGAGGAAATGGCCTGAATTTGTGCCAGGGAAGATTTAGATTGGATATTAGGAAAAATTTCATCATGGAAAGAGATGTCACATTGGGACATTCTGCCCAGTGATGTGGTTGGTACTGTGGATTACAGCTGTTTGTGAACAAGAAGCTGCTTTGGCTTTGTTGTGCTGCTGCAGTGCGGTGTGCTGTTCCATTGTGGTGGCTGGAAAAGTTAAGTGTTGGAAATGTCTGTGCTTTCCCTTTTGGTGACAGCTTATTGATAGCTCCTTGTAACAGCTGATAACAGATTTTTATCTAGGAGATACACTTTAGATTGAAAAATTGGTATCACTCATCTCTCTCCCTCCCCCTAAGCATTCTCTACATCCTGACTCCTCCTCTTTGTATCTGTATCCTACTCTCTGTATCTTGCTGTTGCTTTAGCAAACAGCTACAGACTGCATACTGCTCATTTACCAATATCATATATACACCCCTTTCAAGTTCTTTTGTAAGTCTGTTTCTGGAATGGTAATACAGGTTCAGATCCACACAAGCAAAGAATAGACATAGCAGACTGCTAAGAGTAGCAAAAAAATTACAGCAAAAATTACATAATGTTCTTTATGCCTTACAGCCAGCAGACTGGCCTGACCAAGTTCAGTGCCCAGTGCAAACTACAGCCAGGAGTTGGGAACAGGGACAGGAGGGATTAATGATTAGCAGAACAAATATAAATCATAGAAAAAGAAGGAAAGAAAGAAAAATTGAGACCAAAATGCATTGTGTTTTTTTTTTTTTCATAATTCTGATTAAATTCTTGCTCAATATTTCCAGTGTTTTTCCTTTTACTGATGCCTAAGTAATTACTATTGGCTTTTTTTTTATATATAGATGTATGTATTTAGCCCTCAGCTGACCACTGGTAATAAATATGTATAAGCAATGGGACATTATTTTTTGCTTCTCTTCTTAAGCAATCACTTGAGAGTTAGAAAACATGGATAGAGCAGGGGAGAGATCAAAGGGGTTTTATAACATAATAATTGTAAATATTTGACAAAGGCTAATTTCCCCCTAGTTTTAAAAGCTCAGCTTTTGACCTTGTGAGGCTGGTAGATTCCACTGAAGGCTAGATTTAGTGTTTTACGTCATCATTCCTAGCTCTCCTTATGTTCATACTTATTTGTGCCAGGCTTAATATGCAATGTGGGTCAAATTCAACTGAGTACAATTTCTTTGGTAGCGTGTCCTTTTCATTTTTTGCTTTCATGATGGTAGCTAACTGTGTTACTGTGCTTCATTAGTCATGTGATTTTTTGATTGTTTTTAATCTATGTGTCTGCAAAAATGGTACAGCACCGACAGCTACTTAACAGGTTACACAACATCTTTTGTCTGTGTTCAGTACAGCATGGGAATCAGCTTGAGGCTGACACAGCTGAATTTAGCTTTCTAACCCATGATAACTTTCTGAGTTTCCTGTGCTGTCGAGATGTGGTCACTACCAACGAGGTCTTAATCTTGGGCTGAATCCTACCCCTAATATTATCCTCCTTCTGAAGGATTTTCTCTGCACTTGATGAGACTTTAACTTGAAAGTCATTCTTAAGCTGATGAATCTTTTCTATAGGAAAGAAAAAACCAACAAAAAACTGATGAAAAGGATGTTTTGGAATTTCCCTTCATTTACACTAGGGATACAGAGATTATATTCCCAGCCAAAACTTCCAGCTCCCTGAAACACATACAGTTAGAATAGGAAACTCCTGCCAAGTTCTCAGAGCATTTTTGCGTTTTCCTGCTTGATCAAAACTCTAAAGTTAAATTGAACTGTGGAGGAAAAGTCCAAAAACTGTATCTCAGCATCCACCTTCATGAATAGTGATACATTTCACAACTTCAATCAAATGTACCTGTTCATGAAACTTGTTTTTTACAGTGCCATCTAAATAATGGTAGTGGTTATTTTTGTTCTTCTGTAAAGTACAGCCTCCTTTCCTTGTCCAGCATCTCTTGCTCCTTGGAAGGGTGCATGGTACATTCTTACAAATGAAGAGCTAACAGGTGACCTGAAACAGAGGGAGTAGATTTGGAGATTTGGTGTGCAAAACCAAAAAGCAGCAAAGGGATCTAAAAGAAAATAAAAAACATTTTAGCTAAAACTATTGGTCTCAGGTCCTGTGGGAGAAAAAATACTGTATAGATTTCATACAGTTCAACTCTTCTGTCAGCTCATAACTCTTTGCTATCTTGTTATTTGAAACAATGCAGCAGATTTTCCTTAAATATGTCACTCAGGAAAAAATTAAATGAAGCATATGTGGGGATGTATTCAAATATAGTCAGGAACTTAATGATCAGACAGATTTTTTCCATTACTCTTAATCAGGAGGTAGTGATGTGGGCCAGTGATACAAGCAGGCAAGCTCACATGCCTTGTAAGCAAGGTCTAGTCATGCTCTAAATCTTAAAATAATCCTGAGTACTCTCCATTTTTAGGCATGAGAATGAAAAAACCCTCAACCTTTTCGATATTGTCTGTCCATTCCATTCTTCATTCCTCAGAGGTTTGGAAAGAGAGACCTACCACCTGCCTGCCAGACAACATGTCAAGGGATCCTTATCCTTTTTTCTGACTGCTTGCCAGAAAGTGGGTTAAGAAAAAACAGTAGGCTGAAGATGGGAATGTGCCAGTCTTGGATGCTTTCCCCTGCCAGGAACCTGCTGAGGGACCGAAGGTGCTCCCCTTCCCTGAGCCCTGCACTTCGCCATCGCACGGTTCAGTGCTTGTACATTAAATAGGTTTTGCCTATGTATCTTCTTTCTCACAAGCTTATCATCTGCAATGTTTTTCATCCATAAATAGATGACAGCTGTGTATATGACCTAGTCAGCTTTAAAAGAAACAGGCACTCTATGTACTCGTTTGCTTGATGGGAGTAATATTTAGGTTAAGAACAGAGAGTCCTTTGGTAGTACTACCAGCAGTCCACAAGATGTCATACTATGACAAAAATGGTATTTCTTGTACCTGGAAAGCACTGCAACACTAACCTTCCAGAAACAGCAGAGTCTGTTCAGGCAGCCTCAGTTTAAGGTGTTCAGACAAGCAGAAGGTCACTCCTGAGCAAGAATATTCTGAGATCTATTGTAATCTCTTGCCAAGCACTGACGTGCCACCTTGCTTTCATGTCTAAATTATTAAAAGAACACGAGAAAAAAACGCACCCTCAAGCTCTAGCTCATAGTTCTACACAAGTTGCACAATCAGTGGAAAGAAAAGGAATTTTACCAGGTTGTCCAAGTAGAGCCTTGGTCCTGTTTTCTATTCTGGGTATGCTACATGGTTATCAGGAATGGATCATAAATTTGCCAAAGCCAAGAAAGTTTATAGCTACTCTCAAACCTCTGACTTTATGCAATGAGTACTTCTTTGAATACATCTAGAAGTTGCTGTTCTTTTAAATAAAAATCACTTACTTTACTGCATAGTTTACTCTTCAGGGCAAAATTAACTTGCTTCATCTTTAAAAAGATCATAATGTTTTTCCTTTAGTTTTTGTTTCTGTCCTGTATTGAGTTTTTTTGCCCTTCATACATTTATAGGCTTTAAACTAATTTTTAAGGGTTTTGTTTCTCATTTGCAATAAGACATCTCTACATTCAGAATAGAAATACTGTGTGGAATCACCCTTTCTCCAATGTGCATGAAGAGACAAGCAAAATTTTAAAGCGGAATTGTGAGCACTCTTCAGAAAAGTGTCAAAGGAAACATTTTATGTTGATTAAATAGCAGGTCTAAAGGGACTTGTGAAAAGGATCAAAAAACTCAGTAAAAGAAAATTCCAGTATCTTGGGGTATCTTACATACCAGTCTTGGTGAAAACTTTAGTAAATAGTAGCTAAAGATTAGTGTCAAATGAAGAAAAACAATCACTTTCCTGATGCATATTTTGATTGGCTGTAAACTAACATATCTTAAGACCACTCATTAACTTTGAATGATTTGTAGCATTCTGTTGTTTCTTGGGGTTCCATTCAGTAATTTCTTAAGGTTTAGAATGTAGAACATGGTGAATAAATGTGCAAGGAGATAAACTGAAGAAAATCTGGATGCTTTGTTGAGATAAGATATTTTAAAGGCTTATTAAGAAAAAAAGGTTTACTTTTTTTCTTTATTGAGAAAGTTGAATTTGTACAAAACTAGATACCAAAAAAAGCTCCTCTAATTGAATCAGTATAACTTCTTCTCCTCCTTTCTACTGAAAAAACATTCACTTAAAATTTCCTTCTGTAGATGTAAGTACACCATCTTTGTTAAAAGTGCAAGAATCACCAGTCAGTTTGGCAATGAGCTGGAGCTGAGCTGTGAAAACATCTGCTGGGTTTTAGCATTATCTAGGAAAAAAGTCAGGGATAGTTAACTGCAGTTATTTTAATTTTGGATCCATTGCAGTAATCATTGTAAAATTTTGTTTGTATTTTTTTAGAACCCCAAATATTTGCAATATCAATATATATTGTTAAAATGATACTTTTCACAATCCAAACGGACAGATTCCTTATTATTCATCAGATTTTTTTTTACCAAGTTATGGATGATTTTCAAGGCCACTAGCACATTTTTTTCCCAAATTGTGAGCTGAAGCATTGCTGTAAGAGGGTCTTCATAGTCACTGAGACAAGAGCTTTAGCCAGTCTTTATTGGGGTGACTTAATCATGAGCTGCAATGGGCTTACCATGGATCTCAGCTTCAAGTTTTTAGCTTTTAGACTTAAGTCTTCAGCTGAAGTTTTTAGCTGTAGATTTTTTGAACCATTGATAATCTAGGAAAAAGCTAAAGGAGCTCTACTGCACACGCTGCTTATTTGGTGAATTTTGCAACACTAAACTGTTTTCTTTGAGTAATAAGAAAAGGAGCTTGTTTGATCTCCCTGCACGTTGCAATTTTTATGTTTCCCCTTCTGCCCATGTTCAGTTGAACTGACTGAGTAAGAAATTTTAACTTTCCTTAGAGCTTTGTCTAAGCTCTATTTTTAAGCTGCTATTGCCAAAAGTTCAGTCTGAGGTGAGGAATGACTAGTTATGACAGAGAATATTAGATTCGGGGTAGTGACATGGTTTAGGATCCAGCCAATAAGGTGGGAAAAGCTAGCAGACTGAAAGGTAAGTATTGATTACAAATAAAAGTATTATTAAACAGAATCCTCAAGGATTTTAACTCTGCTATTTTCAGTTAATGAGTGTACCAGGGAATTTGCTGAGGATGCAGGGCTAGGAGGTGTGATCAATATAAAGGACATTTGAGATCTCAAGGTAACTAACACCTAGATCATCTTGAAGCCTCAATGAATAGGATTGGAATAAAAGTGATTAGTAAAAAATGTAATATTTAAGCCAAAAAGTTGCTAAGAACAGATGTAAAGTATGCACATTTTAGCTTTCAGCAGCTGGAGAGAAGGACAAGAAGTAGTGATTCAGTTGTCTTGTGAGCATGAGTCATTCACAACACCAGGAGATGGTAAATTTAATTCTTATTTACCTCAGCAGAGGTAGGCACATGGAGGGTCATTGTGGAAAGGACACGAGTTCTTCTGTTGTGGAATTGTTTTGGAAGAAAATGGCCAGTGACATTCAAGAAAGATTAATTTGGCTTGAGATAAATGTGAGAAGGGAGTATTAGTATGAAGCAGGGAGAGATCTGAATTTTCTTATTTGTCTGCATCCTTATCAAATATAATTTTGCTTAATGCTCTCTAAAAATATGTTTGTGGAAGAAGGTGCAAAAGGCACAGAAAGAAGTGTATGAAAACTCCTCAGGATTACTTTAGCCTGAAAACTAAACACTATAGAGTTATCATTGCAGTGAGGTTCCAAAACTATTTTCTAATAAAAATAATGAGAGAGATACAGTGTTCTGTAAGAATAGCACTTAGTGAGCAATATGGTCACAGGGAATAAGCAGCAAGTCCATCTGAAAATCTCAAAAGGACTTTGATCTTTCAGACCAGTGGTTTTAACAAAGGTAGACACACTGTGCAACAATCTTTTGGATTATGCACACATACTCAAGCTTCTCCAAAATAATACTGTTAAAGTACTTAGCTTAGAGTTTTTCAGTATTTTAGGCTCTACAAGAATTTTCCTGTGTGGAACACTAAACAGAGCATTAATTGCAGCAAGCTTTCCTTCTATCCAAATAGCCAAAGTAGGCACTGGGAAGAAACTGACTTCAATGGAAAAATGGCATTCTTCCAAGTCACAAGGAAATAAAATATGTGATTCATAATTTGTACATGTACAATGAACGGAATTATGAGAACAAGGGCTACAATTCATTTCACTGGCATATATAAATTATCAAGGTTTTATTTTTTTGCTTTTCAGACTTGCGGGTTCCATATATATATATCCAAATTACTTGTCAGCCTGTGAGGAATAAATTCCTCGACATCCTGTGTACTTAGTCAGACAGAACACCTCAAAAATAGCAGAAGTGTTAATTGGGTGACCTGGTCACTTTAAAAATATTTCAAAATTTACTGCAAAGATCTTAAACTCAACTTTTCTGCCTGCTTGGCTGAAAGGTTTTTTAGCTTGATTAATATTTTTACATATGAATAGTAAAATCCTTGTGAATCCATCATGATTCAGATGCCTGGCCTGAATGATTGGTCCTACTGACCCAGTATCAAAGAAGATTAGGTAATTTTCCTGTACCATATCTTTCTTTCAGAAAAAAAAAAAAAGTTGTGGTAATTTTTTTAATATTAAATAAGACATGATAACAAACAAATTATTTATAATGTGGTTTTACAGAAGAACGTGTGTATGCTTGATTTCAACTATGATTTATTGCCTCTAGGTGAGAATCTGAAGAATCACTTAAGATCCTCCATTAATTCCTGCTCTTAGGGCTATTCCATGGTGTATTCTTTGGAGTTCTATACAGAGATTTTCTTAACAGTTTAATAAAACTAAAAATAAAATAAATGCTAACTCTGAAACAGAATTAATAGCAGCACCTGAAACAATCCAGTAGTCCTGTCTGATTAACAGAGATTTTCCATGGCTTAGTTTGCCATCATCCAACAGATGCAGAACTCTGCACTGTTGTGTTCTGTGGGGGTCTTCATCAGAAAGCTACAGGCCAAGGTGGAAAAAGGTCCTACTCCTTAGAGAAAAGAATGAAAATTTCACCCTTAGTTTCTTTCAAAAAAATGTTAAAAAACTCCTAAGCCTGGCAAAACCACATAAGGCAAACAAATACAAGAAATATTTAAAATTTAGTAAAAAATAGTAAATTTTTTTTAACTAACATTTAGAAATTTTAGTAAAACTTTAACAAATTATATTGAACTTGTTTATCCCATTAATTATCTTCACTTTGCAAATTTTGTCATAGTCTCTATCCCAAAAATGCTTAGAATCAATTAAAGAGACCTTTGAGGAAGCAGGAATTTGTTTTAGCTGACTTGGCTTCCTCAGACTGATGCATACTCCAAATGTAAGTAGATAATTTAACAGGTCTTTTCTGCATTTGTAATCAACTCTGTTTTATCACTCACATATGATCTCACACAAGTGAGATTTCAAAGGCTGTTGATGTAATTAATTCAATATTTAAACACATGAAAGGAAAAGATCCTATTTCTTTTGTCTTGTGTAAAATCACATTATGAATAATTTGCTTGTTATCATGTCTTATTTAATATTTTAAAAATTACCACAACAAATTTTTTTTCTTAAAGAAAAATATGGTACAGGAAAGTTGCATCATCTTCTTTGATACTGGGTCAGTAAGACAATGTATTTTCCATTACTCACTTTAATTTTTAAAACATGTTGAATATTTTGTCTGCCTTTCACAATCTCTTTCAACAACACAGAAACATTCTAAACTGTAATTTATATACACCATGTCTCATGTCATTTTTGTGACGGAAAATGCCAAGGTTCCTTTACATCACGAATATAGGAAGAAATCTTTAAATCATGTTTATTTGACTAGATTTTATGTTTGCACTTTAAATACTTGCTTAGAACAATTGACAGTCAAATAATAAATTATTCTTCATTAGTGAAAGCAATGCTGTTAGCAAGCAAGGTATTATTTTATATTTTTCCATTTCCTGACTCAACAACTATGGTGTCCTGTCTGGTGGTGAGGCAGCCTTGAGAGATTTTGCCCCAGTCTATTCAACAGTTTATTTTATTGACAAAGAATGATGTAGTTACTATTTTTTAATGGATCAGAAATAGAAAGAAGTAATTACTTTAACCTGCTGACAGGTGAAAAATCTCCTCTGGGATATTTCATTGCAGTGTGTTGTTCCTTCTCCCTAATTATTTTATTGTTTACTTCCTGCCAGTCTCTGAATGATGGTTAATTGGAAGAATTAGCCCCTGCCATTTTTCTTTTTTTTAAAAAAAAGTAGAAAATGAGCCAGAACTTCAGTGTTTATAGAGGAGTCCTAAACATAAGGCTGTTATAGGGAAGCTCTAGAAATGTGATGGTGAATATAAGAAAACCACAGAGAGTTTAAAGGAACCTCACATTTAAAAATAAAGGGCATTTCATATCGCTTATGGTTTCTTCAAAGAATTTGAAATGATAGGAAGATGGGTCTATAAGCTTTGGAATTCTTATGGGAGTTAAAAATGGAAATAAAATTCTAATCAGAATGTTGGAGAAGATAATATTCTTCCAAACTAATAGAAAAGGGACCAAAAATTAAACACTATTGAAGTGAAGGCAAGGGTGTATGTTTTTACTATAAAAATGTTCTTTTCATAAGAATTGCTGGACTAACATCCTTGCTTCTATAATATTTATTCTTTTGTAGTTCTGTATATTGTGTCTTGGAGACATTGACTGAGAAGGCCAATCTAGTTTGTTTGTTTAAACAAAGGTTGCCATGACTTTCTTTGGGTCTAAAATGACATCCTATGGATGGAACTGAAAACCAGTGGTTAAACATGACAGCATTTGTAAGTGGTTCTCTCCTGCAAGTTTCCAGTCTCAAGGGGATGAAGTGACAGAAGCATGAACACACAATACTTTCAGTGTGAAGGAACCCCTTTTATGAGTGGAGCTGCCAGCCACAATCTTGCATTGTGGGTACCTGAGGAAAATGTCACCTCCCGTGTGCTCACTGGCACAAAGCTCTGCAGAAAGACATGACTGGAAACTTTTTGCTGGAACATGAGTGGGTCAGAAAGGCCTGTGCAGACATTCCTGTTGGCAGCAGCTCTTGCCAGGCATGCATCAGTTTTTCCTCAAATAACTCCCACATCACATGTACAGGTAGTGTTAACCACCTGGTGAGAGATTTCAAAGAGCCAGTTGGTTCCCTCTCCATGTCTTTTCCCCCACTCACCAATACTACACTGACTTTTGTAATAATCTTCTAAACTGTTTTAAATACTGTGCTGCTGTTTCCTCCATCTGTTCCTTGCTGCCTATTGTCTGATGTTCTTTGTTCACCATATTGGCAATGGTGAAACTAATGGCAAAAATGGCAAAAACATGTTACCTTATACTCCTGCAGAGCTGTTTATCTTTCCCTTGTTTATCATTCTTTAAATTAGAAATTGAAATCCTTGCTCCATATGCAGCCAAATCTATCACTGGTACTACTAATAAGGGGAAAAAAAGGTAATAAGGGTGATATTTCAGTAAACATGGATTGTGGTAGTGCTTTCCAAACCTGTTTTGGAGTCCATTCAGCAGAAGGATTTAATTTTCCCAAGGGTTGATATCACAGTAGTCCAGAAGTATAAGGCAAAAATAAATAAAACATGAAATTTCAAAGGCATATAAATACTATCAACTCTTGCTTTTGTGGAATAAGATTACAGAAGGCATGATCAAAATCCTCTGAAACAATAATAACATGAGTAGAGAATTGTTCTGACTAGTCTTGGTTCAGAACAAGGATATTCAGAACAGAATAGGAAAAGGATGCAAATAAAGCATTTTGCTTTGGATAAGCTTTAGGTTAACAATTCTGACAGTCTCAAGTTAAATCAGACAAGTTTCTGATTTGGCTTTGGCTGAGATAAAAATATTCTGAGCACTTTTCAGGAGATTTTGGCAATCTTACATAGCCAAAATGAAAAAGAGATTATTATTTACCTTCTAAAATTCTTAAATGTTATAATTCCTGGGGAATCGGGTTTAAAAGAGAAAACATTTTTATGATTTTACAATGGATTTCAAGCAATATAAAGAGAGGAATTCCACAATTATGATTTCTGTGAATGTAAAAATCAAAGAAAGAAAACATGCTTAAATAATAAACTGATCTCTTTCCAGGAAAGTTTTCAGAATACTATATTAGAATATGACTTGATGTTAAAAGTGGCTTACAGAGAATGAATGAGGAACTGACATACCCTGTTATTCTTAAAACAGTTTTTAAAAAGAACAAATTTGAAAAGCATGAAAAGTGTATAAATTTTAAAAGTTGATTTTTTTTCTTAAAAGAAGTTCTAAAGAACTCATAGATTTCTGTCATTTGGAATAGCAGAAATAACAGTTGGCTGGTTGGAGCTTCAGCAGGAATTTAACTTTGGCACAGCTTATTTGTCTGGTTTTGACTGAGTATTTGTGTCTTTCACTCACCATATACTTTTAAATGTGTAAGGTAGGATTACTGGTTAGGAAAAAAGTCTGATTTTAATTCTAGGTATCAAAAAATCCACAGCTTCTCATCACTCTTTCCTAAATCACTAGACAGCTTCCTGGAAATCTCAGTGCTAATTCTCAGTGGCCTTAAGGAGAGTCAGTGGTTATTTAATCATTCTTTCTTCATTAAGAACTGTAGTATTTTTTCCTCTCCTGGTGAATTTCCACCAGCATCAAGATTTTTTCCTTCATTCAATTGTTCCAATCCAAGCAAATTCTTGCTTCTCATGGTACTCAAGTTTCAACTGCTCCCTAAGATCAACAATCAGTTGCTGATTGCTATAATTTTCATTATCAGGGTGGGACTATTCCCCTTTTACCACCTTTTGACCTGCAAAATAGTAATAACAAGAGGTATTCCTCAGGCATATACCCAAAGGAAATGTAAAAAGCCTTCCAAGGATCTTTTGCTCTAATCAGGCAGTAAACAGATTTTCAAAAACAGATCTAAAACACCAGTGAATATAGAAAAATAATAAATTAGATAATAATGGCACCGTCTAATGAATAATCACTTAACTTGATGAGATCATTTTATTTTCAAAAAAAACAATGCTCGTATAAATACGAGGAATTCTCAACTCTGTGTCAATTCCTAGAAGAAGAATGTTGGAATAAAACATTGTTGGGCACCTAGGAAATAAACCGATGAATGTATCAGGAACTAGCTAGATTACACTAATGTACCTTTCTTCCAAAACCAAGAGGCTTTTTGCATTAAGGAGAAGCAATATTGAAATAATAAACTGTGAGAAGCCTTTTGACACAGTTGCTCAATACACTGCCAAAAGAACTGGGAACCTGATGAAAATAAAGCCAGACATCTCTTACACAAGTAAATTGAGAGGGGAGCATGTGCTTTTAAAAATACCCATTGGATGAGACTCTTGAAGAATCTCTCTTATTAAGGTCCATACTTTCCAGTTTTGACTTGGAGATAGAATTGGAAGCAATTACCCAATATGCAGTTATAATTGCATTAGAAAATTAAACTCTCATTAAGGGTAAAGTAACATTTGGTAACCATTTCTGGAGTGAATTTTTTTTTTTATTCAAGTTGCAAGTCTAAGTAGAAAAGTGTATGGAAGCACAGCCTAGTAACAGTAATCAATGGTGCATGTAGAATAACTGCACTTAGAAGCATGCAGTTTAAGAAAGGTGTCAATCATTGAGAGGTTATTGAGTTGGAGAACAATGAGAATAACCAGAGCCTGGAAATGGTCATGTGTAAGGACCAGTTGTAGAAATTAGAATAATTTACACAGGAGAAGACTGAGGGAAGGGAGATCTGGTGATATCCTTAGAAACTTTAAAAGTTGATAACCAAGAGAGAGAAACAAAATCTTCTTCACAAACACTGTAAGATGAAGAGAGGTCTTGAGTATAAATTGCTCTGAGGAATGTGTAGGTTATCAGGAAGAAAACACCTTTCCATCTCAGAGGAAAAAAACAAATAGTCTTGTTTGGTCATCAAACCAGTGATGTTATATCCAGAAACTCCAGCCATCATTACTGAGCTTCTTAGGAACAGATCAACAGGTACTTTCCAAGAGTGCAATGAATGAAACTGGTCTCACTTGCATGAGGTGGAAATGTGCTTTAAAGTCCCTCCGCTTTTGTCTCCATCATTCTCCTAAATGACTGACATAATCCAACTTAACCATATAACTGTAACATTTTTAAATTGGGGTAGTCTTTGTCTGGAATAGAAGGGGTTTGGTTTTATTGCCCCTACCTAGCTCAGCAATCCACTGGTACCACCTAGATGCATGTAGTAGTTTGATATTGTTGATAAATATGGTCAGCTCTCCCTCTAGTGGCATCACTCAGTTGGGATTTATTTAGTGGAAAGAGGTATTTCTCCTCAGGCCAGTGAAGCCTGATACAGGCACAGGGGATCCAGGGACAGATGTGCTGTAACCTCATGTGCTTTGGCCTTTCCCACAAAATTCATGTTGTCCCTTTTGCCAGTGCTGCGATCACACTTGGGGACTCATCTGTGACTCCTGGTCAAGGCAGGCAACGTGAAGTGAGCAGCTTTATGGACAGAGCTTCCTAAGTCTGAGCTCCCATTAGCCCTGGTAACAAACAGCATCTCACATTTTCCATCCCAGTCTTTTTAATTTTAAGTATATGATGTCCCTAAATCTCCAGTAGATTTCTGAGGAGTAGGCAGAGATTTTGAAGGGGAGGCAGACTGGCTCTTTGAAAGTCGAGCCACAAAATGGCTGGTCAGAATTGAGGGAAACTGCAGATCATTTATAGACCCTACAGTTAGTTTGCAAGTTGATATTAGGGATTAATATGTTTTGACAAGATGCTCAGTTCAGCTTTCCACCCACATTTGTAGTGTCAACCCTAGGTGCTCTGCCAGCTTCAGGGAATTGTACCCAGTACATGGGTTTTGATCAGGATGAAATGTGTCAGGCAAGGCACTCGTCAGTGTCTGACTGGTGGTCCTGCTTCAGCATTTGCCTTGTGGTTTCACCGGTACTTTTATTCAGAAAATTTCATACATGCCAAACCAAACCAAACCTTAAAAGGAATCTGATCATATTTATCTAATGCTTTCCTTTGTAACAAGTAATAGAGAAATTAATCTGTGGAAACATTGTATCCTCATGGAGAAAGGTTCAGTTCAAAAACTCTCCTGCTCCTAAGTTAACTTTTTTTTAAAGTGAAAATGTAGACTTTTCATGACAATATATTTGTTGTATTGCTACAGTTATTTTTTTCTCTCTGAACAGCAAAACTGCTCTGATATAAACTAAATTTTGTTTACTTCTGTCTCTATTTGACTATAACACATAAACAAACTTAGTGTGAAAAAAAGCTCAAGACAGAAGAAGAAGGTTTTATAACTGGGTGAATGTATAGCTCCGACACTACCAAATTTTTACTGAGCTTCTCAAAGAAGTTGAGGTTTTCAACTTCTCTGCTTTGAAAAGTGTTCATGAGGAATGCTATTCCTCTTTAGTAAGCTTTGTACTTTTACCGCTCATTATTATAATATACTAAGGGAGAAAGATTATTTGTACATATATAAAATCAAAGCCTTTAAACATGTACATATCTGATATTCAAAACAAGGGAATTATATCTTAATAGCAGTATTTTAAATAAGGAATCACAATAAAATTTAATGTAAACCTTTTAAGTATTTTGTATTCCATTACTGAATTTTATCCTCTTGGATGAGTTATTTTCTTCAAATTCACCCAAAGGAATTAATGAGTCATTTCAGGAGCAAAAGCTGACCATCCCTACACCATAAACTAGAGCTCTCATGCCAGCTCCTAGCTTCTAAATCCTTATTAACTTAGAAATTGAACTCTGTTAAGGTCATGACAGCATCAGTTGTGTTTTCTCACTGCTGAACCACATATTTTTCTTCCAGCCAAAGCCACATTCCCTTTTTTACAGAAGTGAGTCCCTTAGTTCCATCCCCCCAGAGATGAAGTGAGTGCTATAGAATAACAACCCAGACATGCCCACACAGCTTCAGGTTCCACCTTCATCCCATCGTTGGCTGAAAACTAGGACAATTATATTTCCAAGATGACATGAATTGAAACTGTTACAGCCCACAGATTGTTTGATAGCCCTTTTATATAATAAATAATGATAAAAAAATCCTAACTCAGTAAATAATGTTCAGAAGATAAAACAGAAAGATATATTTTGTAGACTGAAATTTTCTATAGGAAGGTTATTTCTAATTAAAGTAGTTGATAATTATAAAGTTGCAAATGAATGCTGAATGGGAGAACATAGAGAATGTTACTTTTTTGTGGCCAATTGTATTAGTCATGCAGACTATAAATTACTGATGATTAATGTGCTCCTGCTCTGAATAAAATATAACAGCATTTTATCATCGCTTGCTATAATCTTCTATTAGAAATATGGAAACATCCTTCTTCATTCTCCAAAAGTACTTTTAACACACTTCAAGGGTTTCAATTTTAAAGCATTTCTAGCTGCTCCATAATGATATAGTATTTTTCAGTAATTACAGTGAAACATGCTTAATGAATGAGGATGAAATAACACTATCTACGTTGTGTCAACACAATAAATCTGTATCTCAGCAGGTGGAAGTTTAATATATATTTTGTTCACATTATTATTTGAAAAGGATGTTGTACGTGAAAGGTGAATTTCAGATCTAGCAAGAAAGGGCAAAATGTCAGAACTGTATATAGGCCTTTAATTAGTGAATTGTGCCATGGAAAATGCCTTAATTCATGAGTGGGGCGAAAATATGTGGAATGTTGAGTTCTGATTATGTTTTTCTATGTTTGTTCTCTATGATTTAACAAAACTTTATAGCTGTGTCTTTCTTGTTTAAAATGCATTTTCAACAATAACAGGAAGGACTCAGATATGAATTTCTAGACTTCATGACCACAGTATTAAGCTTTAAAATATAACTTAAAGGTTCAACAAATGAAAAGTAAAACCATGGAAACCTTTCTTTTCCTTTTCCTTTTATTTTCCTAATAATAATTAGTTATTATTTCCTAGTTTCCTAACTATGACCTTTATAAGATGGGAATTCTGCTAACCTCAGTAGTCTGCAAGTTGTGTGTCTAAGCTATTTATCATGGTATCTAGAAGTAAGGAAATATTTACCTCCATAGAATTCAGATTTTTGCTATGATAGAATAAATCAGACATAAATCTAATTCAAATTTATATTGTTAGCAAATCCTAATAACTGAATTTGGGTTCACTAGGACACAGCTTGGAGTCCCAGGGACACTCTCCTTTTGACACTCAGGTTGTTCTGATGAATGTGAGGGGGGGTTTAGTGGCACTAAGAGCCACTAGAAGATATTTTTACTAGAAGATATTTTTACTTGTCTTGTCCCTTGTGGAGCCCTCTATGGCTTTTCCTGGCTCACACTGGGTGTGTTCTTGGATGGAATGGAGACCACTTGTGCCACAGGCCTGTTTTAAAGATCTTCCACTGCCTTGGATGAAGAACAAACTATATTTTCTAACTCAAGAAGTGGTACTTTGCCCAAATCAAGTTGAAGTCTAAAGACATCTACAGGCACTTATTTACAATAGCTAAAAGAGGCAACACAGTTACAAATGTTTGCACTTTTGCCAAGAGTTGCAGGTGGATAAACAGAAGGCAATCTGTGTACAGTTTGCTTGTACCAAATGAAGGACTTTTTTACCTTCTCATCCACTGCTTTCCCTCTTGATCCAGCAATACTCAGGGCATCTGCATTCCTCCTTCCTCTGGGAGAATATCCTAGATTTTATACCCAGTCTCCCTCTCAAGGCTTCTAGTCAGTATTGCTACTGATCCTTGCAGCTTACACAGGAGGTATATATTTTCTGCTGCAATAATAAGCTTTTTCTTGGTTATTAAACATTCTTCTGCTTCTCTTTTTTTTCATTAGGTGACTATGTGGTATTCTTCACAGAAGAAAGCAGCTTTCACTGGACCTTATATAATAATATCACAATATTAATAATAATATTGTGATAATATTAATAATAATAATAATAGTGATAATGCATAACATAGCCTGACAGCTAATTGCTTGAAGTTTCCTGCCCTTTCCTAGTCAAATAAACTATAACATAAAATCACCAAGAAATTGTTATCTTCAGTTTGTTCAAACCATATTCTTTTTCAGTGTGTTTTGTGGTGGCTTGTAACCCTGTTTTTCTCTATTTTCAGCATGCAAAATAGTAAAAGCTAACAAAAGAGCCTTCACTAAAGACTTTTCATGCCTTTTCTTATGCACTTTTTTTCACAAACATGAGGAATTTGTAGGAAAGTATAGTATCTGCCTACTCACACCATCAAAGTATGACTCTCAAGAAAAGTGGACTGACAGCATACAATAAAATAAATGTTTTCCATTTTAGTGATGTCATGTTTAGAACTAGAACTTCACCCTCACTGAGCTTACAGATACTATGAAAATATTCACGGTAGTCAGTGGCAAGATGCTTGGTGACCATTGTTTGTGGCTCTTAAACAGCAGATGGATATGCAAAAGCAGTGAAAGGCTGAGCACTCAGGTTTTGCATACAGGCAAAAGTTTTCATGAGAACATTTTCATGAAAAGGACTCCCATGTGCTCAGAGTGAAATGACCTGTGGAGCTAGACATTAAATCTTCCTATTCCACTTTCTTCCAGGTAGATTCAGCTGTAAAATATTTCTAATCCTTGATTAACTATTCTTATGGCTAAGAGCATAACTGCAAAAAGTGCATCTGAGAGAGTTTTAAAAACTGCATTTGGAAGAAAATAACTATGCAATGTTGCAGGGCAAACCAACAAACTGGACTACTGCAAACTGAGTTTCCTGAAAACAAATAAAGATTCTGTGTTTATGTAAGAAAGATGATATGTGTCCTCCCCATTTGTCTCCTCATGAGAATCCTGACAGGTAACTCTGGCCAAGGTGATATTTGACCAACTCAGAGAAGTAAATCGTATGAGAATGGAAACAGTGTTTTCTGTTACACATTCACAGCAGAAAAAAAAATATTCATATGAATTTTTGCCATCAGCTCAACCTTTGCACTAAACTCTAGTACCTTCTTCATAGTACAATTTATTGATCCACAGCAGGTATAGTAAAAACAAGCAAATGTGAAAATAAACATTTTGCAATTCTTCTTATTATTTTGTTTCATTTTCATTTGAAAATTATGAAGTGAAATTCTGATCCTATTGTTTTAATATTAGTTATAAATGATGCTTATGTACAAAAAAACCCTGAAAACACTCATGGCAATTACTACATAGTTACTCTAATTCATTAAGATACCCTTCATCTATGTGTTGACAACTATAAAAGAATAATGGATTGTCTCCTTAGAAATAATTAAAATTAAATTCAGTTCTTCCACCCAAAGTGTTTCTGACATCAATGGAAATACTTTTACACTGATTCAAAAGGGGCAAATTCACAAAGGAGTCCACTTAGAACAGTTTACACCTGGCAAGGTTTTGTGTGTTCTCTGCTCACTTGGGTGTTTGGTATGAAGATATTCCATTCCATGTGTTGTGATGCATAGTCTCTAATAATAGAACATTGCACTAATTTCCTAGCTGGGGAAATATGAATTAGCAGTCTGTTGATGGCCTGCTACCAGTTCATGGAAATGATGACTGTTCTATTCAGACAAGGCTGCTCATATTTTAGGTTAGTTTCTCCTTTCTTTTATTGCTGGTAGTGTCTGTATGAAGAGAGTGTTCACTGTGTTTTCTGTGGGGCTTGTATTCCCTGAAATATTTGATTTATTACTATGGAAGCAGTTAGGTCACAAGCATGCATTTATGATTTTGAAAAGAATAATTCACATCCCTAAGAAAATCAAAATCCAAACCTAATGCTTTGTATACAGCCAAAGGCAATAGCTAAATAAAAGCAGATTTGCATTTACTTTTAAACATCACATTTTGTGAAATAAATCTGTATATTATACACACGTAAAATTTTTATGATCTCAATGTTTTGTTACGGCATAGCAATAAATAATTTTGGATATGGCGATTAGCTTTTTAAGCAAGTGCTGGGAGAAAGCAGGAAGTCATCCTCTGAAGAAGCTAGCCAAACATAGGCCATTATCAGGCAGTTATAGATTACTGGAATATAAATTAAATTCCACTGGGAATTAAATACCTGTGGATCTGCATGACTAAATAAAACCCATTCTTATTTTTGATCCTTTGAAAAGACACTTTTCCACAGGCATCTATGTTGTGACCAGGAGAATTCCCCTGTTATGAAATTTCAATTCCAATTTGTGTGCTGAAGCTGTCCATTTTAAGAAGATTTAACAAGATTAATTCCATACACCTTTAGAAGTATTTAGTTGTTACGAATGAACAGGATTTTTAAGTTTCATGGCTAAGAAATTCCCACAGAGAAGACACATAGGGTTCAGAACTTTTGCATATGTTATTGTCTTGTCATTGAAACAGAGCCCAGTAAAATGCATTGAATTAGGAGATGATGTTACAAATCTTCTTGTAGTTAACAGGGAGCTGAACATTGGTCTTATAAAGGGCTGAATGTGCTGTTAAACCATTTTTAAGTGGTTCAGGATAAAAAGGTTGAAAAATTCTGGTGTTTTATGTAATCATTTTACAGAAGAGGATTATATTTTGATATTCCATGATCCTCCCACTGCTTCAGGAGAAACCATCACCTTCCCATGTGTATACTTCAAATGCTTCACCTTTTCATGAGGCTCGTGAATATGAAAGACACAAAAGCCATCTGCGATTATTTTTATAGTTTTAGAATTTTTTTTCCCTCTGCACCATAATCTTTATACTGCCTGTAAAGTCTGGTCGATTCTTACAGTCAATCATAAATTACTTCCTTATATTTAAATGCTGGATTTAATTTATTTTACTGTGGAAGTCATTAAGGAGTGCTTTGCCTTCAAAAAGCCTAAGGAAATAATAATAATAATGTTTTATGGACTAAAAGAACTGTGATTAACCTCCACTTTTGTATAACTCTAAAGTGATTTCATCAACAAAAACAGCTTTAATTTCCTTTTGAAAAACCTTTCTGCTTTGTTCAGAGCATGAAAGTGAATAGGGTGGGGAAAGTTCTCCCGTTTAAATTTTTAAATTTTTCTTTGAGAATTTGTCTCTAGAAGATTCCTATCCACAACGCAGAAGGTTTTTCCATCCTTTTTTTCTACCCCACCAAATTAGAAACTTAGTGACATATGAATATGGAAGAGGTTGCAGGAGTTAAAAATGGTACATCTGCTTGCAATTGCAGACAACAGCTAGGCCTCTCCAGAATACAAACATCTAGTGAACAACCTGAAATGTTGAAACAACCTGTGTCCTGTATCTTATTGATGGCAGCACAAGAATACTGTAGGTGGAAATAATCCTATTTTTAATGGCGCTTACTGAAGCTCTATGTAGTAGTTCTTGAATGCTTGTGATCCCAAACATTATTGCAGACTGCAACACCAGCAGTGCCAGTGTTTAACAGAGAACAGTGTTAATAATGCCAGGGTGGTGAGTTTGATCTCTCTCTGGGCCATTCACTTAAGAACTGGACTCAATGATCCTTGTGGGTCCCTTCCAACTCAGAATATTCTGTGATTCTGTACATAGGAAGGCTGATGCTGGGAGCAAGGTGCCCTTGCTGTTTCTTACAGCTGCCCCAAATAGCATTATAGCTTATACTGGCCCACAAGTGCAGCAGAATTTTGTAAGAGGCCATTTAAAGAAAAAAAAACCAAAAAACATTTGGAGAAAATGAGCCTACAACACCCTGTATAACTGATGGCTAATGACTCCAGTGCTTAAATGCACTAAATAGATCTAAATATGCTCTGAGCATTCAGAAGAATTACCAAACACAAGTAAAGCACCCTCCCTCCCTTGCTAGAGAGGTAAAGAGTTCAACTCTTAATTTCAGAAGTTCTCAGTCCAGTAGATAGAGGTTATTGCAACTTTTCTTTAAAAACTTTTTTTTTTTTCTGTTTCTTTTATTCTGCTGCATTTCTTCTGTATTTTTCTTTTTATTCTTGGATTCTCAGCCTCCTTTGGACTGAATTCTTTTGGGATCCTCCCTCGTGGGGAGCCCTGCTTATCTCAGTTCTTATGATTCAAAGAAAACTCCTGAGCTTGTTAGAATCTTGTTTCTCGTGTTTATTAAAAGGTCATCACAAAACTTGGCAGGTCTCTCCAGGCTGGCTACACAAGGTTAATCTTTGCAATCTGGTACATTTCTTTCTTCTGATGGTACAAACAATGCCTTGTGGCACACTTCGTGTCTGATGCACGACACGAATGGCCCTGAAATACGCAGTTCTTTTATCTTTATACCTATTTTTACTCAATTAACAATAGACACGTATTTTATTTTTCTTAATGACCCATTGACCCTTCACCTATGTGCTGCACTACAGCATTTTCTGCCCAATCACTTACTATTACCCAAAAACCTCTAGGAGAAGAACATGAAGAAGAAAGAAGAAGGGACAAGAGACAACACTCTAAATCTTCCATCTTGTCTCCTGTTCTCTAAACTAACTTTTTCACCCAGTGATTTAAAAAAAACTCTCTAATCTACACACTTACACTCTTAGCTTTTTCCATCTAACTTTAACATTTGTTCTCATGTATCACCACGAAAACATGCTCATGAATTTCATGTTATATGAAATTCAGTGTTTTTCTGGATCTTATAACTAAGTATCAGAAACAAGAGCGTACACTCTGTATTCCAGACTCTGACAGTTATAAGGGTATTCATGTATTTATTTATTCAGTCTTGCTTATTTTCTCACTAGTTTTTTTTCCCTCATTAAAAACAAAAGTTGACTTTACTCAATATGAGTTATTTCCACTAATTTCAGCCCTAAACTTTCTACTGTTCAAAGGCATGCTCTATGCATCATTATGGTAATGTCTGCATAACCTAATGTCACTCTTTATTGTGTGTATCCAAGTTCTGGAGTGACAAGGAAGAAACATTACAGAAAATAAGGTTTTGATGGAGGAAGAAATGAGTTGGAAATGTGCCAGGAACAATTTGTCAGCACTAACAGTCATCTTGAAAAATTCAGAGACCCACAAATCCCACCCTACAAAGCAGAAACTGAGTGAAATGGTATTAGTACTACTTATGATGTAAGAGTTCAGGGAATAAAAGACAGAACTTCAGTAAAGCTGTACTGAAAAAAGGAAATAAGTGCCCCATGGAGTGCTCTGTCTGAGAACTAGACAAAGTTTAAATGTACAGCAGAAATACTGGAAAATTTTATGATTAGTACCACATAAACTGTTGCCACAGTATTTTGTTTGCTATTTAGAGAGTCCTATGATATTCTTAATAGAGACATAAAATGTTAGTACTCAATATATAAGCATTATGATCCTGATTGCTTAACAGACAGAAAGAAATGCAGAATTCCTTCATTTTGAAAGTAAACACATATTAGAGTAATATGACTAATGCATATCTCTCAAACAGCCCTTAGCTTCATTCTACCCGAAAATCAAGAAAATATAAGACCATTTATTTTTTCTTTAGTATTTTTAATGTTTCAAGTTTTTCCAAATTATGATTTTTTCCTGGTTAATTTTAAAACTATTTTTTTTATTTTCCATGTTTCTTTTGGATTACTAATGAATATGCAACATTTAGTTTCTATCTGACACTAAACTCTATTCTCAAGGAGTCTATTCTCTTTAGTAAATTAGATTTCTTCTAGCCACTCTATACATTAATCATCTTCAGAAAGCTTCCAGGAAAACTTTTAAAGTTTATAACAGTACACAATATCACATAAACTTAACTTTCAGTAATAATTTTAAGAGTGGGTAGTATTCATGCTAGTTCTATTTTCAACTCTTCTGGTTTACTCCAAGCTTCTTCTGATCACAGTGATCTTTGGACTGAAATCAATGATTTGCAAAGTATAAAAGAAAGTATAAAAGAAATTAGAATTCAGTTCTCAAAACAGCAGAGAGTAGAAGAGTTGCTTATTTTTATCTCCACCCCAAATCAGGAACCTCAGAGCATTTGGTTATAAAAGAACTAAGGACCTCTATGTGATATTTCACTAAGGAAAACAATTCAGAATGACAAGAATTTGTGTCTTAGAGAAGAAAATATGCATCTTTACAATGCAGTTCACATGTAACTCAGATAAATATGATACAGATTAGCAAAATAACAACTCACAAAGGCCCAGACCTCCACTGACTCAACAGGCAAGCAAATAATTTATCAGAACAAAAGTGGCATAATATTGTACTTTTTTTACTCTGATAAATCTGTATTGTATTGGAGAAATTGCCTTCTTTCTTGATGTAATAGGGAAAAGAAATAGGAGGAGTGTCTGCCCTTCTCTTATTTGGTAATATCTGAAAATGTAGTCTGCTACATTTCAGAGTCTGCTGCAGCATTGCTGTGGGATAGACAAGCAGAAGGATGAATTCATCCTCTCAAAGTAAGCAGTAATAATAAAAGTTTGTGAAGATAGTTTTGTGCTAATTTTAGGCGCAAGAAATAGAATATTTTATCTCCTCTTGTAAATTTTATTTTTAATTTAATAGTTTTTAATGGACTAAATTAAAATTTTAATGTCTAATTAATTTACTAATTAGTACTTTGGAGGGATAGATAAATTAAATTGGGGATTCAGAAAGTTTTGTCATTTATTTGACTTTTCCATTACTCCATTTTCATGAAGTATTGGCAGTTTCACTCCAAAAGGCAAGAAAGGGAAGACTTTCTATATGGTTAGAGCTACCAAGGTGTGCTGTGGCGCTCCAGACAGAAAATATAATAATACATGTATAATTCTAAGTATGATTCTGGTTTAGTAATTCTGGGCTGCCATTTTGAAACTGGTGAAGACAAAACCAAGACCTTTTGTCCAAGACCATTCAGTTGTTTTCTGAGACATGTGGAATATTTGCCCATAAGCAAGAAAAGGGATTTACACCAATCTATTTCTCCTATTCTCTCTTCAAGTCAAGGACTTGACAGGTCTTGGTTCAGATCCTGGTTTGATTATTTGGCAAAATCTGAAAGACTTTAGAGAACTCTGGACGATATTGTCCTGTGATCACAAGGTGCCTTTTGTAAGCCAATGTAGATTCCTATATATATATTTTTTAAGAGACTAGAAAGATGATCATATTTAATTCCTCACTTATGATAAATGACTTTTCTGGGACTTTTGAGAAGGAGTTCTGAAGTAGCTGTTGCAGGCTGGAGAATCTGTCACATTTTTCTTTACTTTATCATTGCAGGCAGTGTGGGTAAGAATCCAATCTGTTGCCGAAAAAGAACCACTTCCTCCCAGAGCAGCATTTCATTTCCTTCTCTCTCCAACCCCCACAAAAGCTTAGACATCTCAGAAGTCCTCAGTTACTTTCACAGAAATGCTTTGGTTCACCACAACAAAATTGACAGGAACATCTGAGGAGAACAGAAAAAATAAAGCAGGCACGCCTTTTTGTTAATCTCACAGCTTTAAAATATGAGCTTTTCCTAAGCAAATTTAGGAGAGATTTTGATGAAATTTGCATATGTGTGGCTTATGTTGATCAATGAATTCACTGTTGGACTCAAAGCTTAATCTCTGCCTCTTGTATTCATCTTTGTATGAACATGCACCTTATTATTATTATTATTTTTAGTAATTTGTTGTCCCTCACCTTAAACTAATTGCTATGAGTACAGGTGACCTATTTTACAAACAACAACAACAACAACAAAAAACAAACAAAAAAAAGCCAAAAACTCAAACAAACAAAAAAAGACAACAAAATATCTGTTTAATTCCATTTCAAAAGATATGTGCTATTTATAAGCCAATAGCAGGCGTTTAAATTTTTAATTTTATACTGGTAATTCTTGGTTTCTCCAATGTCCTGTCTAATAGAGAAATCCATGACTGATTCTTGTTTCCTCATTTTTAGCTTGCACTACTCTAAGAATATGCTTTTATTTAACTATAATACTTAGTCCTCAGCTTTTTTTCTCACTCTTCCATTTTATTCCTTTATGATTGCTTGGTATTTTATGTTCATCTATTCCTGCAGGTGCTATCACTTCCAAGTGTCCCTTAAGGAACTTTGACTTAATGCAGATTTTAATTTAAAGTTCCACCCTCTCTTTTTCACTGACTTTTAAGGCACTAATTATGTGATGATCAGTACACTGTGTTCATTATGCAGCGAGGCCTGTTACTCTTGTTCCTATTTATCACTTCAGGACAGTCACTCTTGCATGTGACATAGGGTAATCAGAGTGATCTATGCCAACATTAATACCCACAGTATAAATCTACAGAGAGCTGTGAATTTTGGTGGGTGAAGTTTGGAAGAGACATTATCTGACGCATTTCATTCTGTCACTAATGTGAATGTGTCTTTTTCTGTCAGTCTTTCCCAGCAGGATTACTCAGAACATTGAGTTTTTCCCCCACAGTTATTTCCACTGGATGTTGTGTCAGTGACTGCTCACAGCCAGCACTACACCAGGACTTTAATAACAATTTTTCAGCAAGGTTGTTGAAAGAAAACACTGAACACTAGATCAGCAATCATCAATGCAAAACTCTTCATGCAAATAACCTAGAAAGCAAATAGGTATTTTGGCTGTTATATAAATAAGTATTTCCAAATTGCTGATTGCCATAAATTTTATTGGATACTTAGTCTGTTTGCCAAACCTCACAGCAAATGGATCTCAGTAAATTAATTTCACATTGGCCCACTCTGGTCCAGGCTTCCAAAACATTCCTGACATCTTATAGGTCCATCTTCCATTCCAAGAGCCTCAGTGTTGAAGACTGGAAAGTTTGACCAGTTTTCTCCTCCCAGCTGCATTCAAGAGTGTGCATTTGCCTGAACAGAAGTGCACTGCATTAATTAAATGTGCTGTTCCTTTGTCAGGTTTTCCCCCCCAGTTTTAACTAGTCCCCCTCCCCCCATTACTGTAGATATTAAATCCCTTCTAATACTTTCCTGTCTGTGGTTGAATTAGAAAGCCTCAGATTAAAGCCCTTTCTAGCCTTTGGTATTTCTCTGTAGCTGAACTTTTGTTGCATTTTCTGGCTAATTAACAGGATGATTAATACATACAGGTGGTATGACGGCAGGTATTTATGCTAAGTCGTGCTTGTGGGATAATGTATGGTTTTATCCATAACACTGAGTAAAGTCTCTAGCCTACCCCTTAACTTGTGACACGTTTAATATGTGTTTGAGATAAGCATACACATAGATGTTTGCCAGCAGTAACACCAAACTCCAAGCTTCTGGCAGCCTAGAGCTTTTACCAAAGCAGGGGAAGTTATAACATGATTTTTTTTCAGTGAGATATTTTTACTTTTCATTTCATTAAAGATATACTCAGAAGACCCAATGGGGATTATGTTTGGTCCTGCAGGATTACATAAATATTTGTAATCCATCAATTGTTTCAGAAATTAAAAATTATTTCCCATATTTTATGTATAAGGAAACACTATAAATGAAAATATTTTAGGGTAGGAACAAGAAAGACCAAAACATTTTAAATTTACTAACTTTGTATGAGATTTGTTCCAACATTCCCCACTGAAAAATAACTTTTTGTTGTTCTCTTTATGCATAAAATGTATGCAGAGTGTATGTTCAAGAGTACTAATAAGACACTAAATAAAAATCAGAGTGTGAGTGCTTGTTGGAGGAGGAAGTAATACAGAAATACAGACTTTACTCTTCCAGTTCTCTTTTTTCATAGATGCCACTAGCAGGAAAGCAAATACTAATTGCAATTCTTCTATGACAATTTGCATTATTTGTATAAGGAGGGTGCTTCAGATTCATAAAGTCAAAAGTGATGAAACTTGTTCCTGGACACTTTCAACATAGAAATGAAGTGTTCTTGTTAAGGAAAGTGGAAGTCATCACACACTCAATCATCCACATCACCTGAGAATTTAACAAGCAGGTGGGCCACCATGGAGGGCGGCTCCACTGAGCTGCTGGGTGCCCTGTGTCGGCTTCAGACACACACACACAAAGGCAGATGTTTTCTCTTCTGGTTCAACCCTAGGTTTCCTTGAGCTGAACCTCAGGCAGGATTCAACTAATTAATTTCTAGAGTGCAGTGACAAAATACATTCCAGCAGAATGTCTCCAGAGGGAGAACCAGAAGAAAGAAATGGGGCATTTAAAATCTTACTGTCTAAGTTTCCTGCTCCTCATGTGACAGCTTTGTCCAATGACTAAGTTAAGGATCTGCAGTCTTCAGAAGTTGTTCTTTGTTGGATCTCTCCACTCTCTAGGCAGGCTGTTGGTTCTTTTATCTCCCAGACTGTAGTTTCAACCTTCCTTGCTTCCTTACCTTCCAGTATGAGCCAGATCTGGAACCTTCTTAAGCAGGTGAAAATTCAGCATATCTGGGTGAAAGTTCACAGCTTATGGCCCAAGGCTTAAGGACATCTAGCTACAGTATGCAAAGCGACCAATTTCCTTTCTTTCTTTCATTTCTGGAAAGGGAAATTCTTCACAGGGATCCTATTCCAGAAAGTCCTACTGGAGAAAGTCCTACTGACACAGATTTGATGTTAAACTATAACAAGTTTCACTTCTAAATCCTTCTGAACATATGCAGATATTATAGAAATTTGTTTTGTTCTTCTTTGCTAAATACTATGCTATTTTAGACTAGTTTTAGTCATGGTTTATAAAAAAATAAATCTGATAAAGGAAATTCTAGTTAGTGTTGTGTGAAAAAGGATGAATGAATATGCTTTTTTTCTCCCTTTCTTTTTCCTCTCATATGATATGCTGCACTGGTGTTTAAGTTCTGGTGCAGGCCAGTTTGAGGCTTAAACAGAGCTCCCCAAAGGAATGTGTGTGAGGCAGGAATTTTGTGCTATCTGCTGTAGGCAGACATGGACACTGAATACAGACAGCTGAAAGCAGTCCACTGTGCTGTAACTTAAAAATATGCACTCAACATACTCATAACAGCATTTGAAATCTCATTCATTAATCTTTTTCTCTGAAGAGTATAAAACAATCAAGGTGGGCCTGACAAGAAAATGACAGTAGGAGGAAGATCTGAAGAACAGAAACCAAGAGGGTTTTCTTAAGGAAGATTTATCTTGCATAAGCCAACTATAGAATCAAATATTAACTGAACTATTAAAATTATAATTTCTAAAACATATTCAATATTGAATTTGAGATAATATCAAGGAGACATTTACATGTTTCTTTCAGACTTCAATGTCCACTTTTAAAGCAGTTTACAAAGATACTATCCTAAATAGATGCCATGAATTTTATCTACTATTTTGCCAGGAATATTTTAATAAAATCATTCAATCAAAAGTAATTTATCTTAGGAAAAGACCTTTAAGCTCATCGGATCCAACAGAAAACAAATTTTTAATTAAGTAATACAAGTTTACTGGTGTTGCCTCTATTTTCTGAAGATATATTCCCAAAAAGGCTACAATTATTTGGGAGAAAATTCTTAGGCACTGCACTGAGGTATAGAAGTGTTTTGCAGGGCCAAAGTAAACAATAAAGATCACAAGGAAGAAGTAAATGCAAAGTAACCTGCAGGCAGTAAGTAAAACTGTGTACTCTGCAGTGGAAGTTTTGAATATGAATCCATGAGAAAAGAAGAAGCTGCTGCTGAGGATAAGTTGGTCACATGAGCTCAAAGTTTGTGGAAACTTTTGTGTCTGTGTAAGGGCCAGGTTTTAAGACCAGAGTTCTTCAAAAGTTTGTCATTATAAGCTTCCCTTTTGCATAGTGCCACGCTGCCCTTGGAGCTGTTTTTTTCTAACTTCAAACAAGTAAGAGTCTCTTTTTTCTGTTTAAAGGAAAAATTCTGTGAAATGATGTTATTATGGGTGTTTAAAAGAAGGTGGGAGCTGAGGAAAATGCTAAAGAAAGAAGGATAAAATGCTAAAGAAAGAAGAGGAAAAGTTAATATGAAACAGAGCCAGCTGGTGATTTTTAAATTATATAACAGAAACTTTAACAATGACCTTGGGTTTTGTAGGCAATTGAAACTGAAAGATGTTATGTAGATCCAGATAGGACATGTTATGTTTTCAAAATGAATGTTTTTTCTTAGATGATAAAACATGAACACATGACCTGTGGTGTTGGAGTGGCAACTTCCCCTTTGGCTATCAGTGAAGTAAAGCTGTACTTGTTTTCATTTTCAAGTTTGATGGGTAACAGCAGAAACCTTTCTCTTGGAATTGAGGCAGTGATTCTGATAGGATGAATTAAAATACAAAAAGTTTTTCAAAAGTAAAAATAATGTATTTTATTTTTGTCAATATGCTGTAGTCTCACATTAATATTTGTGAATACCTGAGGTGGGTGGGTTGCCCCCACACCCCATTCTCCATTTCTTTCAAATAGTTTGCAAAACTGAAAATGTTTTTCTCACACTCAATGTACAATTTTCATTTGTGGATACCTTCAAAAAAATGTCTCTCAGAGAAAAACTATGGTATTGTCAAATTCTTTGTCATAAAGAATAGATTGTGCTCTCCTAGAATTTTAGTCAGCTTCCAGTGGAGTTATCATTTTTTTTTAAATATATGATAACAGGCAAATTATTTGAGCTATTAAATTCATTCATATCATCACGTGTACAAAATACAAGGAAGATGAAACTTCCTAGGAATGACTTAGATGCTTGCCTTGGAAGTAGTTTTTTAATACTTTCCTTGTACAAGAATGTGTCCAAACATTATTTCATGACTTGTTGAAGATGCAACTCCTGACAATTCTTGGACTCAGTGACCACAGAGGGTCACAAAGAGGCAGGTGTGGTTTATATTCAGTTTTCTCCAATTTTGTGCAGAGAACTGTTGCACAGGGAAGTCCAAAGCTTCAAGTCCAAATAAAACTGTATTAGAGGTATCTGATTCGGGTTGCCATTGCAGCAATGTTTTGCAGAACAAGCTTTCCCTTGAGGTTTGTTCTTTTTTGTTGCCTTTTTGTTGTTTTTGTTGTTTTTTTATTTATTTCTGTTTTTTTGGTTTTTTACCCAATCAATTCTGACTTATTGACTTGCCTCTCTGCACTATAATCAGGAATAATCATTACTTTGGCAAAGACTCCTTTATAGATTTTACATCATTATAAAAAACCCCAACTGCAGCACTGCTAGATGAGTGCTCAGTGTTTTTCCTTCTCTCCTTTTCAAGCTGCCTTTACAGAAATAGCCCAGGTGTTAATCTGTGCTATTTGTGCCCAGAGAGGTAGTATCTGGGTTAAATGAAGTAAGGAGGTAAAGAGAAACTGCCAGTCCTATAAAGATGGAAACTTTGCCATATTCTGTCATCTGCACATCTTGCTGGGAAAATATTCCTCATCATACAGAGCAGAATCCCAAAAATTTTTAATTTTATCTCCAGATAAAATTTTTTTCAGGATCCTTACAGAGCAACAGTGGATACTGCTTTATGATTTTAATAATAGTGATCATAATAACATCTTTTTTCCCTCTCCCAAAACATCCGTGAGATACTCCTTATTTTAGGTAGAAAATAAAATGGGAAAGTGGCTGAAATAAAAACATCTTCTCCATCCATTCTGATGAGTTTGAGAAGTGGGGAAATTACTGTCTTTGTAATTATACCCTTAGACAAAATTTTTAACTCTCTTACTGTGTCTGTCATGACATGACCCCACTCACACCATTCACCCATTTATGCTTCACATTCTGGTTTTGCTTTTTCTCTCTTAATGACTATGGCAACAGAATGTTAATGGGCAGAATTTATGAATGCTAAGTACTAATAAGCTAACTAATATCTGAGCTCAAAATCAGCACCTATAGAAAGTTTAGCTTTCCTAAATAATCCCATAAAACATGAAAATTCACAAAAATAGTATATGTGCAATTCCATTCTATTTGCAGAGCTATTGATAAAGTTTCTTGTCGATGTTCCCTCTCTGAACACTCACTCTGCTGAGAGTAGTGCCTTCTCCTGACTTTTAAGGTGGAGTTGAGTCATTTAGAATCACTGTCATCCCAGAAGATTTCACCACTCTGTTCTGGGATGTATGGTCTTGACACAGCAGCCTGACATTTTATGGGTGGGTCCACCTCTTCTGTTTGAGGGTGAATCCAAAACCAGCTTCATTAAACTCACTCATCCTTTGTTTGGGAGGAATCATTCTCTGCCCTGCCTCCTTGTGAAGCTGTGCATTTCAGCAACATCCATCTACTGTTGTGGGCAGACAAGTGTTGAAGTTAAGTTCCATTTTTCTTAGTGGATGTTTGAAGGGAGCAGTCAAGAAATTCAGCTTTCTCTGACATCAGACAGCAACAGGATGAAATATCATGATTCACCAGCCAGATCAGAAATCGGAAAGATTCAAGCTTGCATTCCAGCAGAGGAGTGCCTCAGCTCCAGATCACCACAGAATTTGTATCCATAATCTCTGTTCCTTCAGTATTGAATTATTGAGATTGTGTCTTTGTTTTCTGAATTGTCACCTTTGCCTTCACTGTAAGAATGAGCATTTCAAATATCTCCCAGTCCTAACTTCAGCTTTCCTTGACTAAGTCTTCCCTGTATAGTTTAGTTCCTCTGAACAACTGTATTCCTGTAAAATTCTATTTCTATTTATTTGATTAATTAATTTAGAAATCTCAGTGCAAATGACTCGACTCCTTTGGTATCTGCATATTTTTATATTTGTCTGACTTTCACCTTGTGTTACTGACTTTTTGACCTGGATGAAAAGTGTTGAAAAGGAAACACATAACTGCTTTTAATCTTGCTTCACAGGGTTTGTTTCATGGTATTTTTTCTCTTCATGCATTGAAAGTTGCACTGCTAGGGTGCTTGAAACACAAAACCAAGAAGCTCTTTGCTTTGATGACTTTCCTTCTTTAGAACACAAATTAATTTGATTGAGATTCCATGTAGAATAAAGCTCCTTGAGTGCAGGTTTGTGTATCTTATATAAAAACTCAAGCTGATCTCCTCAGAATATTCTTTCAGAGATACTACTGACTGTTGAGGACTTCCTTTGGAAAAGGAGTCAGAAGTCAGATCATGAGATGTGATAAATGTCAGACATGGTTGCTTACATGTTACACAGACTTAAATGCACACCACAGTACCAAATGTGCATTTTTTTATTTCTAAATGTGTTGAAGTACATTTAGAATGCCATGCCATGTCAGCAGTGAGGATCTGCCCACAAATACCTGCTTGTCTGAGCTGGGGTTTTCTCTGTTCCAATGTACCTCCCTGTAGGAAGGCTGAGCCACTCTTGTCCTCTCTCTTAAGAAAAGTTAAGGTGGGCTGAAGTGAAAAAAATGTTGGTAATGCCTTGTAGTGAAAGTCACTTTTCCACAAATACTCTTCTCTGTAGAAAAAAGAATAAAAAAATAAATAAAAATAATAATAATTTTTTTTTTGGACTGTCATAATTTGGTAGAAGTTACAGAGGTCATACGTTTTGAAGAAATTATTTTAAGGTTTCTAGGGTTTGGATCATTTTCTCAAGATAATAGCAGGGGTTCTGGTTTCCTTAGCTGACATGTTTTTTGCTATTCATGGTCACTGGGGACAACCTCACCTCTTTGTTCGGAGCCATGCTGGCAGCTGTTGCCTTCTCTGCATAGTTTCCTGTGGATGACTTGTATAAGACTGTGATTAAGAATTTTAAGGCTTCTGGAATTCATGTCTTTAATACTGGCTTTGAAATGTTTTCAAAAGCACTGATCATAGAGAAATTATTGCAAACATAATTTATCAGGTCCAAATTCTTCTTGCTTGATGGATGAATTTATCATCATACCTGTAAATCATAAAGTGAATTCTGATATGTGTAGTGATCCTTAAATCTTCAGTGGTATAAAATGAGAACTACTGGAGTTTTAGTGTAGTAAAGTACAAACTTGGTAGAGAAACCTTTCAACAATGTGTCATAAAACAGAGATATCTTTTTCCCCCTTGTACTTTGAGTTAGTTTTAGATGATAAAACCCCCAAAACTATCAATACAAAGCACAGCACTGTGAGGGCTGCTATGCAGGAAATTAGCTACAACTTGACTACTTCTCAAATTATAATGCATTCCAAAATGCCAGCTGTGACATTCTCAGGAAATTTAATATTCTACAATACTGGAAAGTAAATGTACAAAGATATTTGTTGTCTCCTAGGTGTTAAGATGCAATCCTCACAAAAATGTCCATGTATAACTCAGGAATGTCGAAAAAGTGAACAATTAAGCTAAGCTGCCTGAGTTAAAATGGTTGTCCAGGTCTCAGCAGCTTCTGGAAAGGGGCACTTTGCTTTCTCTGCTTTTCTCTTCCTGAGCATTCCAAGTGCTTAATTTTCCTCTCTTGGTTCTCTGAGTAGGCTTAGCAGATGCAAACCTCCATACTTTCATCCCTGAATTCTTCGCTTATTGTTCCTTCGTGACAAGTAAGAGAGATGATCAGAAGGACAGGAACAAGTGAAATAGAATCCCATGAAATGGAAATGTCTCCACCTTATCTTGGCAGAGCATAAATATCTATACAGTCTTCTAAAGAAAACTAATTTTTCTATGTTCTGTATGCCATCAACTGAAATTTGGAAAAGTTCCTTTTTTTTCTGGGCCCTTTTAGAATCTGAATTTTATTCTTTATGGACATTTCCTGGTCACTTAATTTTAAGTTCTCTCTGAGAACATAAAATCATTGTTTTCCTTTCAATGTTTTACTGTGAAGAGAAGTAATTAGTTTTAATGCATTTCCAGACAATATCTAGTAGCACTAATCTTAGGTAAGCAATTAAACTTATCATTACTTCTTTCTCTGTAAATTTAGTGAGATTTAAACAGAAAATTTTGATGAATATTTCCTTGATATTTGGTTTTAATACATACCATGTATGTTTATATATAACACATCATTCTAAAGTGGACAATCTACAACAAAAGTTAAGAGATAGCTAGCTAAAGAACAATAAACTTTTGAAAACTTGTGTATACATTCACATATTTGTGTGTGCTTTTGGTACTGGGCTGAACTGAAGCCTCTCACCATGGCAGTCAGTTGTTTAAAGTGATTGTGCCACAAACTGTAAACTGTGGCATAAAATCAATGGCCTTTGGGGTCTGGGAATTCCAATTAAAGGAAACCTGCTATCTTGTGCCCCAAAAAAACGTAGTTTTGAATGATTTGGTTGTGTGGTTTTAGAACACCTTTGTGCATACACAGAAGGTCTAGCACATGATGCAATGAACTCAGTACTGAGTCTGAGATGCCAGTTCATCTTCTGTCATTAGTTCTTGTCTTCAACTAACCTGCTTAGGTTATAAAAAGAGAATATAAGGTAATAAGATAATATAGGATTTAGGATCTCAGCTTACATGAAAAAAATCACCACACAGATATTTTACTTTAAGCAATAAAATTTGACCTGAAAAATCGTGTCTGAACTGTTGCAACATAGAAATGCATATAAGGCTTCTCCTGAAGGCCCAGCTTCTTTACTCTTAAAAGGATACTGCAATTTTCACAGGTAAATCAAAGTTCAGAAATGCAGGAAAAAATAAGAAAACTATCCTGTGGTGCCGTAGTACCTGGGGCTCTTTTGGGGGTGAACTTTGAAGCCACATTTGACACCAGCTGTTGTTTTAAAGGTGCCATTTGTCTTGAGTTGCAACTGGGGGTCATGATAAAAAATATGCTAATTCCTTCCCTTTAGATGCTGTTCTTAGGTTCAGTCCTAACATCTTTCGTAAAAGTCCGGTGCCATTATCCACTGACAGTAGGTTTGCTTACTGGGAGTTGTTTGTAAGGTTCCAGTCACTGTCACAGCCTGTTGGCTCAAAATTAAATTGACACAGAACATTAGCAGATACATGTCCATCAACAGATCCACCAATAAATTTCAAAATAGTGGTAATGGTTTCATCAATAGCTATTAATAGATAATGGCTCACCAGTAATAAAGAGATTCCTTGGTGTTATGGGGTTATGAGTGCTCAAGGCTGAAAGATCTGCTGTGTTTTGAAGATGGCAAACTTCTGCTGACTGAATGTTCGACATTGACAGCCTCCTGCTAAGAAATTAAAACACAGCAAGTGGTCTTCTGCAGTCAAGCTGAAGCTCAGGTTTTATATTTGGTCTTGCAAGGAATAGAACATATTCTATCTTCACAAGACAAAACAGCCAAAGAGAACTGAGATTTAAGACAGCCAAGGAGATTGAAATTTCTGGATAAGTCTGTTAAGGTCTAACATTTTATGCTGACCACAGAAAAATAGACAAATACTGCAACATTTCCTTTTCCAATCTTTTGACTCAGTCTGGTATAATTCATCCCAGAGTGCCAGGTCTCTTAACATTGTTGTCTTTTAACTAAATTGGTTTAGATATGCACTTGGAGCAGGTGAATCACATATGAATCATTTAATACATGGAGCTTGTCCAGAAATTCCATTCAGGTTCTTCTCTTCACATAGAAAGTTATTATATAGAACTCACATGGTTTAAATTGAATCAGGATTTAAACATATTCTGACAAATTAATGACGTATAATTAACTGGGAATCAGTTAACTGATTCCAGTCCAGTGCCAGCAGAGCAGCAGATATACCTCACTAGATACAAAATTTTAATGAACTTAGCAGGTTCAAAATATCCTTTTCATAAGAAATGCCAAAAATTTTTAGTCATGCACATGTTTCTTTCCACCTTATATACACATCTTTTATGAATGGTTACTGGCATGCCCACATTTTTTGTGTTTCCCTGCTTGCCTACCCTGCTGGAGTTGGCTTTGCTCCTGCTTTCTGCAGCTCCCTCTCCTGAGCTGGGGGCTCCCTCTTCCACCACACCTTGTCCTGTCACCCATCAGGGTGGCTCAGCCTGCTCTGCCTGGGACAGGGACCATGCTGTGTCAGACCTACAGAGGGTTACAATGGCAGCAAAGTGATTTCTGCCAGTGCCAGACAGATTGAGTACTGCTCTAAGTGCTTTCCTACTCCCAGGTCTCTCTCTGCAACCACAAACTTTCTCTTATCGCCTCCTATATGTCCTTTCAAGCTGACTCCTCTTATAAAAAACCCAGATGACCTTCTGTTTGCTGCTGGACACATCTGATACTTATCCTATGAAGTTTCATCACATCCTCTTTAAGGATTCTAGGGGTTCTGCAAACATACTTTTGGGAACTCTTTCTGCATTACTTTGGGATATTACATTGATTGCCTCTCACATTCACATCCCTATTGCATCTTCTGGTGTCACAGAGAGTATGCTATCAAGGAACACCTGCGTGAAACTTGCCAGAATTATTCCCACCAAAATCTCAAAATCAGGGAAGAAAATTAACAAAGAGGCAGGAGAAGAAATTGAAGAAATGAGCGGCGAAAAAAAATGAGAAAATTCAGAAACAAAGTGAAAGCACTAAAAGCTAATGGGATGATGTGAACTGCAGGGGAATGGACCAAAGCTTGCTCAACCAATCCTTATTGAAATCACAATTGTCATTTCACCTAATTCCATCTCGGTATATCTGGCTGTAGTCAGTCCATTTGCAAATTTTCTGGTTTTTGTTGACTGCATTTCATTTGCTCATACCTACTTACCAGACTGTTTGTTCCATTTTTTTTCTCAGATTTCAAGATTTCTTTCCCTTTCCTGAAAGGAAGAAGTGGCCAGAAACCAGGTTCCCACCCAATCACTCTCTCAACAGAGCTGGGATCAGGAGGGAAATAAGATGAAAATCTTTTTGAGATTCCCATTTTGCCTAGCCTTCTGGAGGTGGGTTTGCTCCTACTTTCTGCAGTTCCCTACCATGTATTGCTCTATCCTCTGGTAAGATGGCAGTCCATGAGTCCATGAATCCATGAGATGGGGATGGGGACATCCCTTACCAATTGCTTTCATGAGCAAAACAGACACGACTTATGAAAACTTAATTTAATGAATCAGCATATGATGAAAGCAAGCGTTATAAATGCTTAATTATTCTTTTTTTCTTTTTGTCTCAGACCCAGAATTTGAATTTTTCCTTTTTGAGGAAGTCTCTGGAAATTCATTTTCAAGCTCAATGGAAGAGGAAGGAAGCATATGTCAAGTTCAGCAGGAGCCTGAAATCCAGTCTAAAACACAGGTACAGTTGGGTAACAAGTAGCTTTATAAATACTGTGATAAACCTGCTAGCAAAACCTTCAAAACTGTGCTTTTGCAGTGCTTTTTTTCAGCATTCAGAATGCTTCTACCTTTTTAATCAATTTCTTCTGTTCAGATGAGCACGTATAACCTGTAGCTTCTTGGCAATAATTTAATATTTAGTTCTACATGTGCTGAGGGTGTGCTAAGGGAAGCTTACAGGTCATCAGCTCCTAATTGTAGCTTGAAAAATGCCTACCTTTGTGCATCTTCAGGTGGTGAGGGAAGACTCAGAGATTTTATCTAGAAGTGAAGCTGATGTATGCTGGGAGGAAGTTGGAAAGGAATACGAAGTGACTCCTTCTAGTGAAACATCCACTGGTGTATTTAAGAGTGATCTATGCATTTGGAACTCTGTTATGGAAACCAAACTAAATCCATAATGGAAAATGCAGTCAGAACCAGAAATATTTAGGATCTTCACAAAGAAATAGAAGGGTTTTCTAGGGTGGCTTGGGGATTGATATTGTAGAAAAAAAATATTATGCCTTTTATGAAACCTTTCTTTCAATAAAAATGCTGCCATTTTTATCTATTTACAGTTATTCACTGCTTTCTATCATATGAGATGTTGTGTTTGAAATTTGAAGTATCGATATTCTATGGTAGTAAACTCACTAAAAATATTGAAATGAATGGAGCAGTCATTAAGAATTACAGATATAAGTTTCCTGCAATGTCTACTTATAGAGCTCAAACCCACTTTTAAATTAATTTATTTTCTTAGATTATAATGTTCTTTTTTTTCTTACCTTTTAAGACATAGTATACATTTATTAAACTCACACTCAAATTTAAGTTTTGGAGAACATGAGGATTTTTTGTCATAATCCATCTATGCTCTCCTTTCAAATTAATTTTGTATTCTTTATAATTACCATTGCACTATATACCTTGAAGTGTTTCTACTCTATTGTTTACACTACTTTAAACACTATTAGTAGTTTCTACTGTAGTGCTTAGAAAGCAACATTTTTTTAATGAAACTTTCATAAGTATTTTATTGTTTGTATTTCAAGGTTTGACTTTATTCGTCAGATTCTCTGACACAATAACATAATAAGCATATGCCAAAAGCATCATAGAGCTATTCTGAAATGATTTTTCTCATAATACCGGTATTTCAAGCTTATAATGTCAGAAAAACTTCATTAAAAATAGAGATTTTGAAAGATATCATTAAATGAAGCTATTTTCTCTGAACTCTTCTAGCATCACTGGCTTCAATTTCAAAATTAAGTGTTTCAGTACTTTCAGAACCAACCATTCCTATTAAACAAAACCTTGTTTTGATGAGGCTCCATTTCTTGTTTACTTTTCTCCCTTTTCTGTGAATGTATTTCTGTCAAGAAAAAGCATATTCTGATTCAGCCCTCTGAGCAACTTAAATTCAGCTTTGAGCAATTATTTGAGCTAATTCAAAATGCACTGCAATAATACTACATATACTGGTCTGTAAGTATCTCAAAATTCTGCAAGGATTTCTTTCAAGAGGTTAATTTATTTGATTATTAACAATTGCTTTTGTAAGGCAGAGCAACATATAATGTTAAAGACCTTTGAAAACAAATTTAATTACTCCAGGGTTTTTATCCCTTTTTAAAGAAATTAAGATCTGTTCCATTTGATCCATAAAATGATGGGGGAAAAAACCTGATTTTGGTATGTCTTCAAACATAAAATTATTGACTATTTTCCAGTGTTATTAGTGTACTGATTTATTTTGAGAATATCATTCTCTTGAAGAACAGGGGAATATAAAATAAGTTTTAGGTTATTAGGCTCAGTGTGATGACTACAGGGAAGTTTCTGAACAACTCACATTAACAGGGTTTGTTTTGCGTTCAACTTTTTCTGTTTTCTGTCTTGCATTTTTCTTTCTTTCCTGTGTTCTTCAGTTTAGGTTTTTAGAAATTGCAGTGATATGCTTTTCAATAGCTGCCAGGACAACTACTATCTTTAGTTTATCCAGGATAAGTCCAAGTACTGAATTAATTATTTGAATTAATGTATGCTGTCAACACAGCTGTTGAACACTGCAGTGTTTCCTTACCTTGGTTTATATCACTGTTAGTAGTGGTTTGCAAATCCTTCAAGAAGTAGTGCAGCTTTCAGTCCATTCTGTGATGTATTTAGCCAAACTGACCTATACTGCACTGCTGGAGAAAAAATAATGTTAAATTTTATTTGACTGGTGACTCAGAGCAATCCAGCTACAAATGTGGTGGAGAAATTAATTTTGAGGCATTGCTCTGAGCCAAATCAAATTTCGAGACGTCCACATGCTGAGTGGATATTCTTTATCCTTGAGGATTGTTCCATCAACAGAAGTTTATGTACAAATGACAAATTATGAAATTTGATACCTGTGGTAACACAAATCACCCATCTAGCTGAACTTCTTTTGTCTTAAAATTGTAGCAACATTCTTATGATGGCAGCTAGAAATGGCTAAAATAAAATGCTGGTCCCATAAGAAGTGTATATAATAACAAGACCAATTTAATGGGAAATAATTAATCTTTCCCACTTCTAAATTCCTAGAACAAACTCTTTCTAAGAGGGAAGCTTAGAAGCTCAACATCTGTGTTATCTCCTTGGGAGGTACTTGGGATTTTCTTGCACATTTCCTTCCATGTACATCAGTGGAAGCCTAATATCCCTGAATTTTAAGTCAGTTTATTATGATGTGGTATGGCACACTCCTCTGTGCCAGCCCATTTGTTTCCAGAGCTAGTATTGTGTTCATGAGAGAGCAAATGGTAAAGACAACTTTCCTGATAAATGTAATTTACAGGATGTAAAAGCATCAGGTCATTTTAAGTGAAGAAATTGTGTTCTTGTGTCTCCCCCTTGAGGTGTGAAAATACATTGACCAGAAATTGTTCATCAGAGCCACTGGAAAAGAGCACCCCACTTCATGAATTCAGATTTGTTCATTGCTATAAATCTTCAAATGTTTATGTTCAAAATTTTTACGCTCTTTTAATTGAACTGTTGAGAATTCTCCTAAAGGTGCAGGAAAGTTTTAAAGTTAAATTTTGACCAGACTTTTAAGAAAACTGCTGCAAAGCTGAATGTAAAGAGTTCCCAAAGATAATAAAATGCTTGTAAGTGTCAAAACTATTGAAGCTGCTGTGCAGCAGGAATTATAGTTCAGAGGGAAGTGAAGGTACAAAGCTGTCCTTCAAACATGGGCTAATAAGCATGTAGAATTTATCAACAGCAAACTCTTGAGCCACTAAATTACTTCTGTCCTTGCAAGGCACTGATTTGGGCAGAATAAGCACACAACCAGAGCAATCAGTGTAGTCACAGAGTTTTGGTCTCCCATTTCAAAACAGAATACAAAGTGTTTGAGCTGGTGTTTTTTCCAGATTTTAGACGCAATACAGAAAAAGAGGGAAAACTCTTTGACTTGGAGCCAAAGTGTTTTCTATCTCTGTTTCTCTAACTACAATCCTACAAAGTCACTTGTTCTCTTTTAACCTGACAAAAGATACATTCTTATATTCTGTGACCTGACCCAGAAGGGATGCTCCTGGGAACATATTCTGGCTATGTGGCAATGTAGGGGATTTTTGACTACATGGGATAAACAGAAAGAATGAGAGATGGGTTTCAAAACACTCTGTCATGTTAGAATAGAAGCAAGAGTCTGAAGTTTGTGTCCCAAGTGAATGCCTTAACCACAGACCTTTAAAGCAGACAAATGTTGTCTTTTTTGGTTAATAAATATCGCAAGTAGAATAGCTTTTAACAGAAGACACTGCTAATAAGCAAGTACAAGATTCCTGATCTGGTAGTTAATGGCATTCCAGAAGTCTGAACAACACTTTCTTAGTATGCCAAAGCATACTTAGTGTTTCTTAGTTTGATGAAGTGCAGATTTGAAAGCAAGAGTAATACATGCAAGGGAAAGGATCTTATTTGCAATCAAACATAAAACATTTGCACACCTGTCCAGACAAAGGGGGAGGGGGAAATTTCCAAGATACCAGAGGTTTTCTGTAAAATCTGACATACCTGGTCAGAGAATTGGTTTTCCCCATTCACAACTTGTCAAGAGACTAGATTGTTTAACTTTGTCCCTTGTAAGTTCCACTTTCTTATTCTTGTACACAAGAAAGATGTTCAAAATACTATTTGAAATACTATTTTTCATGCTTAAAAATAAAACCAATCAGAAAGTAGGTTTGTACTAGAGCAGCAGTATGCCAGATATGAGTTAATAGAAAGAAAAATGATATAGCACCTACATAAATCTGTGTAGATGTTGAATTGTGCCTAATTTTTCTTGTTAATACATGAGATTGAATTTCTTTCTTATCTATCCTGACAGTATTTCAAGTTTGATTTAGAGGTTTTGTAGGAATGTCAGTTGTTCTTGCTGTATATTTTTGCTAGTAAAATTATAGTGCAAGTGATCCTATCTGTGCAAAATCCTATATTTGGTCATAAAGAGTGCCAAAAAAACCCCTGTAGAATAAAAGTTATATTATGGCTGAAACAATAATAGAACAAGTATTTAACACTATTTCTTTATATTTAACAACATAATTTTGTCCTACAGAAACTACCACTGCAGACATGCAAGGCAAAATTTCAGTCTGACTGTAAGATCCTAGGTTAGCATTTAATAAATATATTTGAAATTTTTGGTGGAATATAGTGATCCAGAATAACTGGTGGGCACTAAGCAATAAAATTATTAAGGTGTTCCCTTTCCCACTACTGAAGAGCTAGGGAGCCAGCTGTCCTACTGTGACTGGGAAGCTAAATTGGTACAAAATTTGTACGAGTCTCCACTGGGTGGCAGCCAAAGCTCTTCACAAACCAGAAAGCAAGCTCTGAAAAAAAACCACCATCACCCTCACATGTCTGCACTTTGTAAGCCTCTTGAGACTTTTCTGTGCATCTAGTGAGTCAGGTGTTGGCCCCTTCGTCCTCAGGAACTCATGGCAAGATGCTCTCTCCTACTAATGGCTCTCCAAAAAGGCAGTTTCCATATTGTTCTTAATTAGATTGTGGTTAGTTCACACAAACTGTTTTTTAAAGTGAGGATTCTGAAATGAACACCTTCACCATGAGCACTGTCTGATCACAGAATTCACTGGAGACATCTAATGGATTTAAGCAGCTTGTCTGGAAACTGAGGGGGAAGCCACGCACTGTGTGCCCCCCACAGCCTTGTACTTCAGTGCACACTGAAGCAGCTCTGAACAAAGTGAATCTTTGCCTCAGTGAGAGGCAGCACTTTTGATCTGCTGTCCTGGGAGGCTCATGCCCGTGACTGCAGTCATCACTGCTGTCTGTTGTGTAGTCTCTGTAAGTCTCACCAGTGGTGAGCCTCTCTGCCTCCCGTGACACTCCCTGGTGAGGGATGCATTGCCAAGACTCCTTCCTTCAGCCAGCAAGAAACACCAGTCTCAACAGCTGCAGGTGACACAGACCCCATCGTCTATTCAGGATGGGAAAGAGAAATTGCAGCGTCCTGGCCATGCCACATAAAAAGTAAATTTCCTTAAGTACTGAAAGTCTCTCTGTACCTTCTGTTGGACACAATTTCACCTTTCTCTCTTTTCACTAATTTTAATGGATTTTCCAAGGAATTGCATGGCCTCACAGCATGTATCATAGTTTAATCATTGTTTCACTAAAAGCAGTATAATACAAGAAATAAAATTTTATAAGACTCTAGTGTACAAGCCATATTCTTTTCAACAGAAATCTGTTAGTTTAACCTGTGTAACCTTGGATTATTTCAGATACTTTCAAAGATTCCTTTAGGAAAGGTTGCACTATTTTCCTTCAGTAGATAAATAAGGTAATGGATCCTTTCTTTTTCCATGCAGAGGCCCGGTAAACTGGGTAACACTGAAAAAGGACCCTAGCTTGGAGTTTTCTCTGATCTCAAAATCACATGTTAATGTGCTAGCAGCTTCAGAGCTGTGTCATGCAGAAAGTCACTTAGCATACCACTTTCCAAGGTCTTTTCCATCTCCTAATGTCTATCTCAGGACCTGATAAATTTAGGAAATCAAACCCAGGCAAAAAATAACCCGTTAAGGAAAAGGATAATTTCTGAAGAATTTGTTTGCACCTTAATCTATGACCCTTACATATCAGTCTGAGAACCTAAGAGTCCTTGAAAAATTTTCAGTTGTTTTCCTTTAAAAGTTTCCAGCCGAGTTGATTTGGAGATTGTCACTAAAATGGGTGCTTCATATCATAAAACACCTGAAGGAAAATGAAAGCTGTCTTTAGGTTCACAGGATGAAATTTCATTTCTGAAACAGAGGTGTTTCTAATAAACCTGTCTTTGGGAGCTGGATGACTTTTTTTGTTGTTGTTGTTGCATCAAAACTACAATGAAAATATCTTCTTGTATTAGCTTCTTTCTTGTTCTTAAAAGATGGGAAGTATCAAAGGCTTCTGCACCCCTTTTGCAGTGTAGACTGCCCCAGAGTCCAATGGCTTTGACAGTGCAAGCTGATGTAGCTGATTGTAGCCCACCAGGAAAGGTGCAGCTCTTCAAACTCCCTCCTCAGCTGCACAGGAGATTTCTCATTCTCAAAACAGAGATACATCTTTCCTAATGTCTGGAGTGGTGTCATGAGCTGTACAGAAATCCAGCCAGAACAAACCACAGACCATCCCCTGGCAGTAAAAGCCACCATGACATGTCATCAGTGGCCACTGTGTCCTGTTAATACCAAAGCTCATTTGGCAGCATTTACTCAGATTTCCATGACTTACCTGGGGGTTTGTGATCATGTCTGTGATGGTGATTGCTGACAGCACTTTGAGAAAACAGGCTTTCAACCAGTGACAATTTTTGGAGGAACTTATTTTAAGAGTGAGACCTAGACTGTAATATTTGCTTCTAAAGGAAAAGAGAGCCAATATGGACCTCAGCTTTATCTCTAGGTATTTTAACTGCATTTGAAATGTCTTCTACCCAGACAAATTGATAAATGCAATTAAATAATGCAACATACCAAGAAGAAGACTAATCTTTCTGTGCCTGTTGCTTTGTAACATGTAATGATGCCAAAGAGTCTTCTGGTCTTCTGTGGAAATAACCTGGTCTCTGCCTGCCCACAAGTGGGTCTCTGTCCCTCACCTACCTCATGAAAGAGGGCTTTCAGAGTTAATTTTTGTGAAACGCTTTGTAATTACTACCTGACAGATGCCTAAATATGGGCCTTGGTTAGTATAATAGAGTAACTAAAATGACCTTTACAGAACCATTTTTGCTGTAAAAACCTCTCCTCTCAGTGTGCTCTGCTTTAATGATCTCATCTTCTTTCCATTTAATTGTCATCTCATACCTTTTGTTTCTTTTCACTGACCCTTCTGGACAACTGTTTTTGGGAAAGCCTTTTTATGTATCTCTCTTTCCTTTCTCTCTCTAATAGATACCATCTTCTTTTAAAGAGAGGGCTCTCCCTCCCTCAGCTAAGTACTGTCTTGGCAGGCAACTGGGAAGGAGGAGTCTTCTTTAAAAGGCTCTGAAATTGTGCTGTTAAAAAAATATATAAATAAAGCAACAAACCTTTTAATAGGGCTTTGAACAATCATCCCTTTCATTCCCTTATGGCCTTTTGTGCTTCTGGCTTTTTTATTATTTAGTGTGCTTAAAAAAAAAAAAAAAATCCAAAATGTTTTATGTTAAGCCATTAAGAGTTTATTTGGGTTGGAAATAAATAAATAAATGTGATGCTAGCAGTTGGGACTGTGAGCACATGCACAGTTGCCTGGCAGAGGCAACCTATAGGAGGCACATCAGAAGGCCAGAATAAGCTTCAGTAAAAGACCAGAACAAAAGCATCAGCAGCATTTGTTTCTGGTTTAGTACTTTTGCATGAGCCTGACTACTGGAGTGGTTTGCCCAGCTTTTATCTGTTTCAAATTCACCCCAGTCCCCTCAACCCTCTCTACAGAATCACTCCAGACTGTAATTCATGGTAATTACATGGAACAGGAGGAAGCACAGGATTATTAAAAATCTTTCTTTGTTTTATTTTTTAAACCACCTGATGGGAGCATGTGGGTGTTTGGTTTCCAGTGTGGCTCCTGGAATTATGAGATACCTGTTTTATCCACAAACTACCTGATTTTTTGTGTGCGTGTATTTTTATTTTTTTTTTTTTTAAAGTGATGTGTATATTTTGTGAATAGCCAGAAGCAGCACTTTGTTCCTTTTTTTCTTTCTACCTCCTTCCATTTTTGTTTGCTAGCTTTGCCTGTCATCCCCAGAAAATTCTGTATCAGGCTGCTGACTAAGCCAGGTGTCCTCTCTGTGCATATTTAGTATCAAGCTTTCTTCATCTCAGTTCCTATTTGGTGGAGCTATTTTGGACAGAGAGAAGAGTATTTGGCATTAAAGGCTTTAATATTAGTAAAATTAATTAATTAATTAATTAATTAGGCATATTAGGTTCACATCTTAGCTCCCAGGTGAGGGATTTGGCAAATCAATATCAAAACTTAAACTTTCCAACCCTCTTTCTCCATGAGACTGAAGTATACGGCAATTCTTGAAAAACACACATATAGACTGGAGCTGGTCCTGTTAAATTAATAGATTGTGAGAGCAGATTGGAGTACCTTCTAATCTGAGCTGGACTTTGCTGTCTCAGTTTTGAGACTCATGAATAAAACAACCTGATAATCCTTGTGAAGTTGAAGGGAGTTACTGATGTCAAAAATTAAGGGAACAGGCATCCTAGAAAGGATTCAAAGGAAGGACAGTGCCTAAAGGCCACCCTTCAGTGACCACTGAAAAAATCACTGAAAATCACTGAAGTGATTTTGTGTGTGGGATGTAGAAAGCCAGGTTGCAAATGACAAAATAAACTTATGGCAAACATAACCTCGGGTGCATCAAAGAACAGAATTCCACAGCATTAAACAAGAGAACGTGAAACTGTCTCTCTAACAGTGACATCTCCACTTTTTGCTCTCTTCCAACAGTGTTGCTGATTTTTATAGAATCATAGAATATCCTGAATTGGGTGGAATCCACAAGGATCAACAAAGTAGAAAAAATAAATTCTCTTGGAATTATATGAAGGACTATGATCGGAACAAAATTTTTATTGCTAGATTTCTTCAACTCACGTAATTTGGTAGAGTTCCCTAAAGAAGTAAAGTGTACCTCTCAAAAGTTTGTTACAGGATCAGAAACAGAGAAGAAAAAGTCATCAGACACTTAGGCTTGAGAGTCTAAATGTTTTATATACCTGGCTCTTGTGTATGTATGTTGGTTCTGACCTATTCAAAAATAGGTACTAGGCCTCAGAAAAAGCTTAAGAGGAAGATGTGACTAAGGTTTTTCCAGTCCATAAAACAGGGATTATAGACTTTCTGACTTCATAGTGATACATGAAAATAATCAACTTACTACATTCTGCAGTACTTTAGTAGGCAGGGCATGTGCTCCTGAGACACAGAAAATTAAGTGGAAAATTGAGGTTATTTGGAAAGGGGAAGAATGTATGTATACTTTTCTGTAGTACATTACTAATTTTAATGACATGAGAAGAACTTATGCTGCAAACTTGAAATATAAAAAAAACCCCAAAGATAAGTGGATATCTTCCTATTGGCTTTTTATAGACTAAAAAGCAATAACAACTGGTATAGTATCTTCAGCTATTAAGGACAAGTGCAAGTTCACTTGATATCTGTAAGTAGATGCTTTTGGAGAATGGAACTGCTTGCCAAGGCACAGCTCTAACTGAAAACTGGTTGATTGTTGAATAGTGAGAAACAATCATATTTTTTTTAAGAAATCCTAAGTTACTTGGACATTTTTACTTGCAAGATCATTCACCGTTAGTATTTTAGAGACATTGTTTTCTAGTTTGCATGAAAGAAATGTATCTAGGTATTTTAAGGGTTTATGTATTTCTAGAAAACCTTTCCATTTTAAAAGCTATAGTTTTGTTATCCAATTATTGGTTATGGACCATTCAGCTATTGAAGAATATCAGCAGTTGAATGTGCTTTATGTCATACCTGGAATGATACTTATTCCTGGAATATAGGTTTGGAATATCTTATGTCACAAGCCTATAAATGTTCATAAAGGTGCAGATCAATACCCTATAAAAGAAAATTCCGACCTGAGTTTATTTTACATCATAATAATGTCACTATGTCTCATATTTTCCTCTCACAAACCTACGTTTCAGGTGTTTTATGACACCTGTCTTTTAGACCTTTGAAAACATATCAAAAAAATATTTACTAAATAAATGTTAAGGAAAAAAAAACAAGCATGTGAAGAGATACCTTGGAGATAGGAAGTGAGGATGGTTTGGATTGTGCAGCAAAAATAGGATTCCAGTGCTTGTCTGACAGTTAAAAAATGAAATTACAAAGGGATTAATGATGACAATTATCCTTCCAAATGTGGAAACAGTTGTTTGTGATTTATTGTAAGTATAAGGAAAGGCACCGGAGTGTCTTGGTGTGAGTAGAGGCCAGTGGTCAGTACTGGAAGTGTTGGGTCTGTATGGTTTTTCTCTTCCTTTAGGGGGCTGAAAAAGACATTTCTGCCAAGGTGTGCCTTTGAACAAGTGGAGTAAGAATTTACAAAGAATAGTTGAATTTAAAATAGTACTTAGACCATTTTGGATTTTTTTCTGGTCATGAAATAGATTAAGTCATTCCGTTTCTGTGATGAGTCTGGAAGATTGTGAACTAACTTTTGCTACTTAACTGAGCTCCAGAATTCCAAATCTAGATCCTGCAAAAATTCCATGTGTTCTTTTTAGATCCCTTCTGGAAGAAAATAAAAGTTATAATGAGGAAAATCCTGTGCAAGGACTATAGCAAATGCACCAAGTAGATTGAAGTTCTGCTTCAACTTGATAAAGCAAATAAAGCATAATGTTAAGACAGAGAAAGAGTAACACCCATCTCCTCCTCCTCCTCCTTCTCCTCTGCACACACACACTACTTGTTTACAAAAGTGCCTTGTAGTGACTGCTGGTGGTGTCACTCCGTCCCATGCCCCAGAGCTATCACCGGGCCTCATGGGAGATGTGACTACAGCATCGGACATGGGACTGTTTGTTCACTCACTTTCTGTGAAGAGAGTTTTGAACTGTGTTTTGAATAGACAGCATTTTCTTTGTGTGGTTGGTAAATAACACAGAGCAAAGTTAGTCAGCAAGTTGCATAGCTTCTGCATTCTGATTCTTTGGAGCCCTTTTGTACCAAGCTTGACAGGATGTTTTTAACAGAATGTGACCTCACTGGAATACCAGAGGTAAGGAAAAAAGTTATTGGGGCTGTTGTGGAATATTTTGCACAGAGCTGGACGAAAGTACTGCTTTAAAATGCCTTTTGGAAAGAAGACAGTCTCATGGTGAACCAGTCAACACCTTGTTTAGTGAAAATCAATGTCTTTCAGTCCTTTAAATTATAGGAAGTTTTAATGAGATTTTCAATTTCCCACACGTGGAAAAAGAGGCTGATTTGCAAATCTTAGAACGATTATGTACTTGCTCATTGAGCAAAGGCCCAGTTCTAGAGACAGATCATCAAAATGTTTTCTTTCTAACACAGCAGACAATAAGCAGATCAGATCCAGTTGTTCATCCAAGTCCTAGGAGCAGCAGCGTGAGTATCGGAGCGGTGGCAAACCCAGCAAGACCGGGCAACCTTGCGGACAGCCATCCTCAGTCCCCGGCTGAAGGTAAGGGGAGAAGCCACACAGAGCAGAAGCATCGAGCTCTCTGGGCAGGGCCAGGAGCGGGTTTCCAGCACGGACGGTGAAGCTGATGGTGTGTGGAGGCAGAGCAGAGGGGGTGCGCTGCCCTGGGGGCTGCGGGCACTGGGGGCACCCCCTCTCCTCCCTTTGCTGGCCAGCGCACGGGCACCAGCACCTCCGGGCTCAGGGGGTTTTGTATCCAGGATGTAGAAAGGTTTTTATGGAAAATGAAACAAAAATGCGCGAAATAGCTTCGTGAATAATAGGGAACTTGCTGTTATAAAATTGAATTAATTATATGTTATCCACTTTACTATCTATTTCAACAGAACAACAATGCTTCATTGTTTTTGTGGTCAGCAGTTGTCGGGGTTTTTCTCCAGACAGTACAGGTGAATGAAAAAACTTAAGTTTGTTTAGAGCCACCAGCAGAGAAGTGAGAGGAAATCGAGTTCTCATGATATGTAAGAAGTATGTTATTCATACTTAAAAGAATTTCTTAACAAAGAGATCTAAAAATATGCTTTTAAAATTGGAAAGTTTTGGGTTTTGCTGACAACGAAAGTGTTCTTTGGTAAATGAGGATGGAAAAGTTTGCTCACTTATGACTAACTAGAGTTGCTTTTTACTGTAAAGCATATAAAGAACTAGGTTTTTTTTTTTTTTTCTTGTCATCAGTTTAAAAATGGTTGGTTTATATTTAATTTAGTTGTATAAAAGATGTGGTGAGTTCATCACTCCTCCCAATAAGACAGGGTGATGACTTTGGTTTGACAAAGCATTTACAGTGATACTTTTATATTGCCAAGCCTGCTACTGTACCTCAATCCATTGGTGTGTAGTTATAAAAGCTGCAAGGTCTGCCTTAATTAAAGCAAATATTTGTACTGAAAAACCTTCTAGAGAGAAGCATGTTCTGCGAAGCAGAAGTATTTCAGATGGGGATGATTAAAGATGTTAAATTTATATTCACAACTTTGGTATTTGTGTTGCAGTAGTACTTCTGATCTTCGTCATAGGTCAGATGTTTGGAATTGTATAAGGCAAACGACATGAGACATGAGATAGCAGTTAAATTAAAAAAAAAACAAATTAGTAATAATAAATGTGTTAAGATAGAGTTTTCAGATTTCAGCTGGATATATACTGTGAGGTGCTTTTTTTAGCAGTGTCTCATTCACTACAGATAAACTGCCTACACAATAAGTGTAAATTTGATCTTTTTATGACCTTAAGTCAAGGAGAAGTTAGCAGGGTGGGATGCAATGTACTTCATCCCTGAATTAGAAGAAAAGAGTGCAAAAGCTCAATGAAAGTGTATAGTTTCATACTGATGAAACCTAAAGTGAAGAAACCAGTAGAGGTCAGTGCAGAGTGCTGAAATGGAAGGAGAGTGCCAAGGCTTTGTGTATTTATGCTCTCTACTTTTGATCTCTAACTTTTCCTTTAAAATAGAGTGAAGGCTTAAAGTGGCTTACAGCCAATATTGCTATCCCCTTCAAAAGATAGATTAAACATACTTGTGATAATATGTTAATGTCACAGTGTTTAAACAGATCAATTTAAGCAACAAAACACATTTTGTTGCATGTTATAGCTAGCAGACAGATGCTAGAAACCTTATTTGGTGGAATAATTTTTGAAACCAATGTGTAATACTTTTTACATATATTGTAGTGATAGCTATGTCTAACTGTTGGCTAAATAGCAAAAAAAATGTAGGAGAAAGTATAATTTTTAGAGAACAAGTTTTCAGATATTTGAAGTTAGAGTAACAACAGATTTTTTTCTCATTTTTGGTAAAAAAATTGGATAATTATCATTGTATGGTGTTTTAAAAGTCTTTTCCTCGTGTATACATACAGATATGCAGGGGGTGTGGGGAGGCAAACAGACTCTCTATATAAAGTTGAATTATCTTTTGTTTCTCTTTTTAAAGCCATTGTTTGCTCGTGGTTTCCTTTTGTGATTTAAAGCAAGGAAAAGAATCACGGCCTATAGTCTGTGCATGAAAAGATCCTTCAATATATATTAGGTGCAAAGTCTCCTCTCTGAAAAGCTTCTGTTCAAGCAGCTTTCTGTGGATCTAGAAAGAGCAACCTGCCTGCCCCCATTCTATTTCCTTACACTTTAACTAAGTACTTTGAAAAGTAGGTTGCTATTGAATTGTGATTGTTGAATATCAAGGAATTGCAAAAAGATTATCACCAGATAAAAGGGCTTATGTTCTACTTTGATTCTAATACCAATTTACATCTGCTGTCTATGATGTTAGGGAGAAATTTCCTGTATCTTTAAAGAGAGTAGAGACATACAAACAGTAAATATTCTTGAAAATCCTCTTCACTTGTTCTGCTTACCTTTCATGTGCTTTTTAAAATTGATTATGGAGGCATTGGAAAGAATCCAACACGTTTGAAAATCATACTTTCTTTTCATTTGCTTTACTATGTTGTTAAAAGTGGAAAAAGAACCAGACAGAGACTGTGCAACCCTTCCTCACAGGCACTTGTGCTGAGTGCCATGAGTGTGAAGGAAGCTCCAAGGGCTTTAAAGGGGATTATTGAAGGGGAGGGATTCCCTGCTAGCTGTAGCAGCTATCAGCAGCATAAACTGAGATGGGAAGGAGAGAGAGATGTTATAAACTGCTGTTGTGTATCTGACCCATGACATGCTTTTGTTACAATCCTCTGTGTAACATGGCACACAGGTTTTCCAATCCACGTGTTTTCATGTCAATATCTCCCTTTATACATGTAGCATAAAATGCTGGATTTGCTGAAGCCAATGAAGTGTTTGACTCAGTGGTGAGACCAGAACCTCTACAGGCTTGTTTCACCTTTTTTTTTTTTCCCCTGGGGCAAAGGAAACTTAGAAATAATCTCATTTCTTTTTCATAACACAGGATCCAATCTATTAGAGTGGCATACAACTGATGGTAAGTCAAATGACAATTTCCAGTTTGAGCTGAAATTTTTACCAAAACTTTGCACTAAATTCCTCTCAATTAATTTCTTATTTAAAACTGAGGAAATTATATACTGATTTCACTCCTGGATTTCACTGTGTTTTGAAAAAATAGTCGTGAATACAAAAGTCAAATCCACCTTCTTTCCCCACAAGGGGTTCTGTTGCCCACAGCATTTTGACAAATGATATTTTCCAGTTGGTTTTTATGTATCTCTCTCATTTTTTGTTAGTTTAAAAGGCTGTGTGAAGTTGTGCTTAGCTGAGCCACAGCAAAAGTGCTCAATTTCAGCAACTGATTCTCTTCATTAGTTATTGTTGGGAGGGAGCCCTTCTCCTCAATTGCCTTTCCTGAAAAGTAGTGCAGAGGTTGAAATTAAGGTTCTATTTTTTAATACTTAGTGTTCCGGTTTTAGGCAGTCGATGCTGAAGCCCAAAAGTCCAAGTGGACTCTTTCTTCAATTAAGATTGCTTGTTTGTTAAATTTCATCAACATCTGGTCAGCTTTTTTGTTTCTTTCTTTTTTAAAAAAAAATTATTTGTTTTTTTGTAACATATTGAATGCAAACCCCCAAAATTCAGCGGCCAAAATAACATTGCTGAAAATGTGTGGTTTAGTCAAGTGCAAAGCTATACTAGAAATTTGGTGTTTCTTCTGCATCCTGACCAAAGATGGAAGTTTAGAGCCAAGCTGTTCATGACCAAGAAACAGAAGGTCTATCTTATCACTGAAGTTCCCAGTCTCTCAGAGAGCAATGTTTGATATTTTCTTGACTGTGGTATTACATTCATGCATACTGGTATAGTGACATCATGTTCTTTTTTTTTTTTTTTTTTTTTTTTGCTTCTCTTCTGGTATCTTTGATCTATTGTTTTTTATTGTTTTTTTGGGGTTTTTTTTGCTGGTTTGTAGAAGTTCTTCCCTGCAAACTAGCTATGCATAGTTAAATTATCCTGCCACTATATAACCGTGATTATGTTGGTTTAACTCAGGGATATATTTCTTTATTTTTAGTGCATATGGGTGTAGGAGTGACTACCAGTATCTTTATGTTACCTGAAATGAAGGTATCTTTCATTCAGTTATAAAGCTTTGCATTCTGTTTAGGCACATATCAAAAAAATGTGGGCTTGTGTCCAGATGGGAATAGCACTGATTCAGTCAGTGGTGATCAGTGACTGAGATAGCAGTGCTAGTGAAAATCTCCTCATGTAAACAAGGAAACTGTGGCATTTGCACCAGCAATTGAATAAATTCAAGCTCCTTGCTGGTAATTACGTTATCAATCTGTGGATTTTGAAATAAATAAATTAGAGCAAATAAACTGGAATGATACATGTAGGCAAATAAACCCTAATTTTAAACATTTGATTGGGAGGAAAAAAAAATTATAGATTTTTCCCTTGTTTCAAGAATAAATGGACAACCTAAGATATTGGTATAATTTTGGAAAATGTAGACATATATCTCAAGAAAATGTCAATATAACAGTTTCATTTTTGGTGGTTCTATCATTTTACTGAAACATATCTGTGGAGGTGTCTTTATTCCTATGTACTTTAAGAATCTGAAATGCTGATTTTCCCTGAATATATTAGATTGGATCCTGTAGCTGGGTTTGGGAGTTTTTCACCTTATCCTGGATTTCTGTTGAAAGTTTGTTACCTTCCCTTTTCACTGTGTATCTTAAGTCAATACTAGGCTTTTGTTTTTCATTTCTTTACTTTCTCATTGGTCAAGAACAAACTTTAGACTCCAGTCTAAAATCTTGATATTCTTTGACTCTCACTGAAGTCCAAACAGAGCTGGTACAAATCTTGAGTGTCTTACACATCCTGGGAACAAAAAGAAAAAGCAACAAACTTATGGGTTGTGGTGACCTAAAGCTAAGGAACCTCATGGTCTCAACATTAAATATGAGGAATATGCAGTATTAAAGCTTTCTAGAAATTCTGAAGAATCACTCCCCTTTCCTAGAAAATTTCTATTATTCCTCTTACATATATTTCTAAGGGTTTTTTGTTCACACTGCCAACTGTAAATAAAATAAGTGTGAATTCAGGTTTTTTAATACATATTCATGTCTATGTTTACAAGCAAAACCACTTCAGAAGATATTTATGTTTTTAAAAAATCTTGTCTAACACTGAATCCTATAATTTGCTCTGCTGTACAGAATAACTGTATAGAATAGCTCTTCTATCAATGCTCTGTAACACTTCAAGGTCTTGTGTAGTAGATGTTTGTGATTAGTCAATATAGTGCAAGGGGTTGTTAAGAATAGACTTCACAAAAGAGAAAATATTGGAAAAGTACATTTACTTTTTCTTTTTGTTACTTTTCCATGGTTTAACTTTTCCTCTTTTATTTTGATGGCACATCACAGTTTCAATTTTATGCACTAGGTTTTATCAACACTGTAAATGTGCAATAAATAGCAATGTTATTTGGATATATTATTTTGCTATTCTTTGGGGATTTCATGTTGGTCCAGAAAAAAAAGTGTGCTCCTCTGAAAACTTATTATCTATTTTTTATATATTGTGTTGTTATCAATACATTCATATTTTAGCTCTCTCTATATATGTGTATCTGCACAGAATGTTTTGAAATTTCTGCAGGGAAATGATACTTAAGAGCTCATTAATATATTTTGTGATTTCAACAAGTTAATATTGAAAGTATTTTTTTCCAGGAATTAAGATGTTAAACTTAAGAAAACACTTCATTAAAATTAGATGAAATATGGATAAAAGTCTGAAAAAATACTAACTGCAGCTTTAAACAGCATGATACTGAAACACATTTCCCATGAACTTGACTCACAGAAATATTTTTTCTATTTTTCTTGGTAATAATTTTATTAGTAGTGCTCCTATAGAAGTGTTAATCATGTGATCGCATGTGTCACAGATATTCCATTTTGTTAGCAGATTTAAGCTACTTCAGAGAAAACATATGAGTAAAGATTTTCTGGCAGCTTAATTTTGGTGGTAAAGATGACCAGAGAGAATATGAATGTTTATACCTGGTATGATTATGTCATGTTCTTTTAGGAAAAAAAGTGGTCTGGAGTAGCATGGATTTTAATTCTTAACCAACACAGTAGCATGACAATGAGATGAGAGGGCTCTCTGGATTAATGTTTAAAGGGGAGCAAGGGTTGTCATCTGCTTTGACAAGCAAGATTTTTAGCACAATCTCCCTTGACATCCTAATATTGATGCAGTGTATTTATGGACTAGATGGACAAACAGGTACATGAGTAGAAAACAGATCAGTCATTGAAATCCAGGGGCTAATGGTTCATACTCCAACTTTTTATCTGAGTTCCTTAGGGGACTGTCCAGAAGCCCACCCTGTTTCAGTAACTTCATCAGTGTCTTGGTGGACAGTGGGTTAAACATTGTATGCTGACAATGATGAAAGGAAAAAAGCAGTGCCTGTGTCTGACTACCAGTAGATCAAAGAAAGTTGTGATTTCTTTATACTTGGTACACATTAAGCCACACCTAGAAAAATGCATCCAGTTCTGGGTACCTCCATTCAAGGTAGAAGTTGATCAACTGGAGCAAGTTCAGCAGGGAACTATCAAATGGAGGCAGCAGCACATGTCCTGTGAAGAAACACTGTGAAAGCAGGGCTTGTTTAATTTAGAAAAGATGCCTGCAGGTAAAAAAAATAATTTTTAGGCAGAGCAATCCTGAGAAAATAATAGTGTGTCAACTTCTGAAATAATGTTTTCCTTGTAAGTGGGTAATAGTCAAGTAGTAGTTTATTAATTTGTAAGGCTAAAATATTGTTTTCACATAGTCAGTAAAGAAAAATACAAAAAATTTGGCATTTTAGGGCTTATCCATGTCTCTGAACCTCCTATGTCTGCTGGGAGGATTCTTCCTGCAGAGTAGCTCTTGCTGTTGTTCCTGGAATGTTGGGAATTTGCAGAGTACAGCTGTTTGGCCAGGGCGGTGAATGTTCTTGCTAAGGAAGCGAAGGCTATGGATTCTGAGCTGTGCCTTGGTTTTATTTGATGGTGCCTATCCTCTGCTTTGTTCTTTTTCCCTGAAATTTTATGTGAATATTTTTGCTAAGGAAGAAAGAAAAGGAAATCAAAAGAAATCTGCTGCATTTTTGCTGGGAAGTGAAAACAGTAGAACAAAGAGAGTGATTAACAAGTATTTGGAAGTCTACCTTTTCCTTATGCCGAATCAACATGACTAACAGTGAGGACTGGGAGCTAAAAGTAGAAGGAAAGAAACTAAGCCTCTTGAGTCACTGGTAGAAAATACTCAGGAATGTAGACTACATTGTAATCAATCTTTTACTGTAGGGATTCATACTGTGAAAGATATCAGGAAGTGTCTGGGAAGATACCAATGTAATCAGTCCTGGAGTTGTGCCAGAATGTTCAATCTGTCCTGTCCAGATGCTGTCCTTTTAGGCCAAGGAAAATACCTCTGCCCAGCTCTCTTCCTCCTTATTGCAGAAGAAGGTTTGATATTTGCATTGTCTGTTGACAAGTTTGGTTTGTAGTCCTGACTCAGGCTGGGCTCCTCAAATGCAGGAGTACCCAGCAGGCAGCACTGCTCACAGGACTTGCATAACTTCTAATAACTATTTTTAGATGTTATTTCTCTGGTTAACTCTTTTCTGCTTCAGTCTCCTCCCAAAAAACAGCCTGCCCAAATTTTTTTTCCTCCCACTGATCCCAGTTTGTTGTATCAATTTTCCAGATCAGTATTTCTGAAACCATTGCTAGTGTGCTCATGGCCTTGTGCAGAATTTCTGCTACAGTTCCCTGGGCACTGTAGACCTTGCCTGACTGCACTCACCAGAAGGTCCCCAGTGGTCCTGTGTCTGTGAGGTCTGATCATACAACTGTCTGTCAACTGCCTGTGAAATCCACCCATTCTTCACTGGCTGAAGAATATGTATAACTTATTAGCTTCTCCATTTATAATCTCTCAATACTTTTTTTTTTTTATTTACTTTGCATGTTTTAGCATGTCCTGTTCAGTTGATTTAACTCCAGGTGGTAGCTTGTTGCTTTCCTGAGCCTTAACACCGACATCATCATCCTTAGTTATTGCTGTTGGTGTCCAGCTGCACAAGGGGAGATGAGGAGATCAGGGCATGGGCAATAGCGGCTGGTGATGGATGGTTGAACCCTCTTCCATGCATACAGGTTCCTTCCATACATCCTGCCACAAGAACCCATCTGCCAGGGCTACTTGCACAGTGTGTGAATGGAAATGGGAGCAAACTCTGCCTGAGTTGTGAGCTAGTAGGAAATGAGAACTCTAATATTGTGTGAGTAGATGTCACCACAGCTGCTGTGGTAAGTAAGCCTTGTTGGAAGGCCGGGTATGGCATCACATTTATCAGTTCTTGTACGCAATATGAGAGTTAGCTGACTGAAAATATGGCAGTGTGAGGTCTCACTGTTGCACCAATAGACATTATCAATGAGACAGGAAATTTTTTTCTTGTCATTCCTGGTCACTGAGGACAGGGGTAGCAGAGCAAGTAGGAGTAGCTGTAGTCTCAGCTGTCATTGCAGCATCAGTGTGGGAATAAACACTTAGAAACTGAATACTGGAAAAGTCCCCAGTTCCAATCCATGGTTAAGCCAGATAACTTTGGGTAGTCAGCTGTTAAATGGGAATTAAATGGCAATGTGCTCTGGTTATGAGACATTGGAACTCACCACAGCTGTAAGGCAAAACTTAAATACTACAATCCTCTGGTATTACATGAAGAAACAGGTCTTCAAAGTCACTGTTCACACTTTTTGATTTAAAAAAACAAAAACAAAAACCAAAACCCACAAAAATAAAAAACAAACAAACAAACAAACAAGCCCCACAAAAAAAGTAGTTTCTTAAATGATTTAGATTTGAGACTTTAGGAAAATGACATTGATGCTGCCCATTGTTATCTCTTGTAGAGACCATAGTCAAACACTTGCTCTATGGGTAGTACCTCTTAACAATTAAAAACTGTACAGCTTGGGTCTTTTAAAAAAATTCTATAATGTTTTGGAAATGGCATTCAGTTTATTTATTTCTGTATTATTAGATCTTTACAGTACTTGGCTGGAAGTACAACAAAGAAACAGCATGAACAATCATTTCTGTGATTACCATGTCTGCTGCCCAGTTACACTAAGTCTGTCCAGAAGAAAAAGGCATCACATCCTATACATCTGCGTATAAAATCTTTTAGATATTGCTATTGCAAATCATCAGGGTTTCTTTCATTGATTTCTGGAGGTCAGATTTCATGAGTAAAGTGAATGAGGCACAATGGGCAATGCTGATTAAAATAGAAAGATAAGGTTTATTCTTGCAGCAAGAAAATTTGTATTGGTATCGGTAAAATTATTTCTCTTTCTGAAACAACACTGGGTTTTCCAGTGGGAGTTTCAGTGGGATTATACAGTTGGAATATGATTATATTTTTGGATGGCTTTTGTTTCTTTGTTAAACACTGTCTAACACCCCATCAAAGATATAAGCAATTTGTTATCATTTTAAAACTCTTTCTTAAGTGCTGCTACAGAATTGACATCCTTCCTTTAATCAGCTGACAAATTGACCAGTGCTTGTACAAGTTCTACAACTGCATCGAAGTATGGTTGAAAAAGGACAAACTTGAAACTGACTGTAACAGGTTTGAGATGCAGTTAGTTTGGTAGATAAAGACAAAACCTTGAAGAGACAAAGTTTTTTTCTGAGGATTTCTTTCACTTGCAGGAAGAGTTTTTAGAACCTTTTTTAAGCAGTCTGTTTCCATTTAGCTCTGGATATTTGGTCACTTGCCTAATATCACTTGGTGATTGCAAAAGAAGAAAACTTTGGTGAATTAAATATTACTATAGTACAGTGGGTTCTGTGGTGTTCAGCCACCTTTTATGTACATGATCTGCAAATACTTCAGTATGAGAAATCAATGTGATATGCAAGTGTTATGTAAAATGATTAAAAGCAGAAATTCTTTGCTCTTTAGAACTTTAACATCTGTGACTTTCTGTTTATCTGGACTATGAGGGAGAGAAGCATATTGTCCTCCTTTTTATTGAGCCTTTTATTATGAGAACATTCCTCAAAATATACCTGGAGCCTAACATTCCACCTTCAAAGGCAAAATACATTCTATTCTCAACATACTAGAATGAAGGACTGAATCATACCTAAATTTTTTTCCCTTTTGCCAAAATATCTGGTAAAGCTACTTAACTGAATAAAAAATGATCCTGAATGCTCAAAGTACTTTTGTGAAATAAAATGTATGTTATGCATGTACAATGACAGCGGGAAAGGAAGGAGCAGAGATTGCCAAGGACATTCTGAGAACATTTATTGATTGGAAACAAATCAGTGGAATTTTTTTTATTTTGTTTTGTTTTGCTTTGCTTTGCTGGACTGTTTTTTTCTTCTTCATATTACACGAAGTGGTCTCTGTCTGGGTGTAATTTTTACTTTTTAGTGCCATCTGCACCTGTGGCCTTTGGACTTAATGTTTATGACAGATGGACTGGACTGTGTTTGCACCATTTAGTGTATAATCCTTCTGTATGTATCTATGCCATGCTAGGCAGTGGCACTGGCCCAATGGGCATATTTATTAGTGCAGACTTCCTGTCTGCTTACATTGTTCTGTTGCAGTGTCCTTTGAGCCTAATGGACCTTGCTTTGTGCTGGGCCCACCTACAAAATATTGTTTCTGATTTGTGCCAGATTATCTATTGCAGACTCTGATTTTTTTTTATTTTTTTTTCTCTAGCATATTTGCCAACTAGAACGCTTAAAATGGATCAATTCCATATTGTAAATGCTCTTCCTCTCCTCTCAGCCTGCAAGCTTCATTTTGGAACAAGCTTGCTAGCTTTGTTTGCTAGTGTCAAGATACTTGATAAAAAACAGGAGAAGCATTTCTATTGAAAAATGTCACCTCTCACTACCTCACTGAGCTGCTGTTCCCCTGGAAGCAGAAGTTGTTCCCAGTAAGGCAATAGCCCTGGTAGAAGAGGGTGCAATAAACACAGCCTTGGCTGCAGGAGATTGCTGGCTGGCTCATGGCCTGCAGCCTGGAGCTGGGTGGCACATCCCATCCCTGCTGACTTCATCGGCACTGTGTGATGTGGGAAAAAAGGATGGGCTACTATTGAACAAGAAATGTTGCCTTCTGGATCTGAACAGCAAAACAAATGCAACACTTGGGCATTTGCAATTTCTCAAGTTATTTGTGAACCTAACAGTCCACAAATGTGGTATCACGAAAATGAAGAACAATTCATTATTGATCAGTTATCTCATGAAACCAGGGGTTTACCTCTCTATAATTTTTGGGTCTGTTACAGAAAAACACGAAATGAACCTCAGAGCTGAGTTATAGACACATAAAATAAGTGGCAAATTTCAAACAGACGATTAAGAATCAAACTCACCCTGTTCTAAAAAATATAAAGTTTCAAAATAAATATCCTAGCAGTTAAAAAAGGCTATGTATATTCTACAGAAAGTAATCATACCTCTGTAAACCCTCTATGAAGAGAGAGATCACCTACATATCTTCTCATATTACATAGTGAGACTATGCAGTGTGGCTCATATTATCATGATCATGAGAAAATGAAACATATTCTGCACCATACACCTGGGATAACAGGGATAGTTTCTGGTGTGGGTATACCTGCCAATCAGATTTCTGCAAGATGGGAATGAAGACCCGTGAGGGAGAATTTATCATTTCATAAATAAAAAAGCAATTATTAGCAATAGTTTCATGTCTAGAAAAGGCTCCTTTATATTATTGAAATAAAGCTGTATTGTAAAAATGAAGCTATTATGATGGCATATTCATGACTTGGAAGTAGGAAATTTTTTTTTTTATTCAGCTATTTTAAATTCGGCATTTCTACTTTGTGGTAAAAACTCAAACTATCAAATATATATCCAGAACACATTACTTGTGATCTTGGCCTTGAGAATAAGGTATGTAGAAGTCCATATAGAAATACCCATGTGTGTTTTGCATGTCTGCCTTTTTCATCCAACTTTAATGCTGTTGAATACTTTGAATGTTTGAAGATCAGGTACCCAAATTGCAATCGTGAAACTCCATGTGGGCAATCTTTGGAAAGAAATATGTATATTTTCAACCCTGAATTTAATACTAAAACACATGATTGAAATTTGAAAATCTCATAGCAGTATTACAATTATCTTTCACACCCCAAGCAATATATATTTCTTTCTTTTTGTGATATCTGGAAGAGTTTCATCAATTTAGCCTATTAGTTTCACATCTTGAAGGAATATTTTTAAGAATACAGTGTAAAAAAATGTGCAAGCTAGTTTTGGCAAATCCTGTTCAATACCCTTCCATTTGAATTAGCTGTGTGATGGTTCTGAATTTTTACCCTGTGTTTGCTGTGGCAGTATCACAATTTGTTTCTTATAGATTACTGCTCACCTACTCCATGAAAAAGCAGTTTTCTAGTTGCTTTCCTCTGCTGCCAGTCAGTGTGAGGATGAAGTATCTTCTCAAAATATTGTAAAAGCTTCAGCATCTCCTTATTTGTAAATGACAATTTATACATTTTAGGTGAGAGCAGAGGCTGGTACAGTGGTACATCACAGAAGAGACAGGATATTATCGAGTGTTTATTTTTTTATTTGCTTTTCTTTCTTTCACTTTATAGAGTTCATAGCCAAAATTCAGAACAACAATAGAGATGTTATCCAAGTTTGCCAGAACAGAGCAGTAATCTTCTCCCACTAAAGTCTGTTGGTTACGTGATAAGATTAGCTTAAAGGTTACTTCAGTGTTTGAGTTTCTGATTTGAGCCCTCTGCAAATAATGACCTGAGGGGCTGTGTCATCATGTAGACGAACTACATGGCCTTTCAGCTGTGATTATCCTAACTTCAGTGCCAGTAATATAGTGTGCCCCAGAACTGTGGAGCTAGGTATCATGTCCTGCAAATGGAATTATTGAGTTAATCACGGAACAGCCTGGGGACTGAGCTGATGGAAGCAAGGTTATGCCTATCAAGGATATGCAGCCTAAATCTCTCCACTGTGAGACACGGTAGAGACACAACTACGTGACAGGTCTCCCTTGTGGATCACCATCAGCATCATATCCCTTCCCTAGACAGCAGCTGATAACCAGCCAAGCCAATATACCATCTTCCTACCCTGGCACCTGCAGCATTGCATCTGAAATGCACAAAAACAAGAGAATTTTTCATTACCCTGAGCATTACAGAGTCAGTCTTATCTGGCCTTGACTAAATTCACACTTCTTTTAGAGGAACTGTAAGTCTAAAGAGCTTTGCAGAATTTTCAAACTGGCCAATAACTACCTGCATATTTTTGGGGACATGAAACAGGAGACTGTGGTCATCTGCAGGCAGATAGACTGGCTTTCCCCATCCGTGACTTTCCAGGGGCTGGTCAAAGGATTTGGCCACTTTGTCCTGATGTCTCTTGTCATGTTCAAGCGTGTTTTTTAGAAAGACCAGTTTCCTCACCTCTTAACTTGCTGAGGGATTCCACTGATGTGGTAAGATCCACAGATTAGGGGAACCAGCTGCTTGTTTTATCTGCTGAAACACAGTTTATTGCTGCTAGATCATCTGTGACTTTGGAAGGTCCCATGGCCAGGCTACTGTGAGACACACCTGGCACCTCCTGGAGGGGTTCTGAGCATTGACTGGTGGAAGATCTGCAGCTTTTTGCTCCTCCACCAATCTTCTTTTCTAGTATGTCTGCACATACTATTTAATGCCATTGCCTTGTTCTGTCTTTGCAAGTTATTTTTATTGTTAATACATTTCTGATGCTTTATAGCTAGCTGTTAGGAGAAACCTGATCTTGTTTGTGATGCAATTGAATCATTCTTCATATCTGCTCCTTACAAAATCAAAGAATTTCTCCAATGTTGAACACTGGAGAAAAGGATGTGGTGATAAATTCATCAAATGTGGTAGGCAGAATAAAGCTCAAAGTATTTTCTATACAGATGTATAATATGGCTGCAGCTGCTTTCTTTTAAAAGTAAAAAGTCACTTTGTGCTCTCAGGAAGCATACTTAAATTCTGAATAGCTGCACCTAGCTGAAACAGAAAGAAAAAAAATTACATTTCATTTATGAGTAAAGAGAGTAATACAATGTGATTTGTGTCTCTTTTTACTGTTTTAGAAATAATTTTTTTTTTTTTTTTCCTGTAGACTGATATATACAACTGACAATGTATAAAAAATATTCACATCTTAATAAAATTATTTGGAAAAATAAAAAAAAATGTCAAAACCTGAAAATACTGGAATAACAAACATTAAGAGAGTAAAATGAACATATTTGTAGAAAGGTTTTCTGAGTGATCTGTTTAATATTCTCTTGTTTTAATTAGAGGTCTTTTTGTGTAAAGACATCAAGTTTTCATTGGTTCTGTTTCTCATTTTGTTAGATGTCATCAGGTCCTGCCTAAAAATAAAAACTACTCTGTGCACATACAACCCTCCTATGTTTCTTCCCTAGTGGTGGGGAGTTTGAGTATTGAATAAAGTGGATGGGGAGATTATGAACTTGTTGGAATCAGTTGTTTCTTTGTATAGGGACTCATAGACAGTGTGATTAATTTCTTTAACCAAAACCAGTAAGCAGCCCAAAAACTTACTTTAAAATCTGTTCTTGTCGTAGTCTTCAGTCCTAGGAAAAGTAGATTTTCACGTGTTTGACAGCCCCACATGCGAACCTCTCAGCACAACTTCTGCATGTGACTGAGACTTACATGGCCAGCAATGGACTCAGTTTGAGATTATTTCACTTGCCCACCTCTCTGCTCTCAATCCTTGTCTTCTGTCTGTTAGTTGTACTTCCATTCCACTGCAGTCAGTGAGGTTGAGGGAGTAATTCATCCTTTTTTGCAGGTCTTAAGTCTTTCTTCCATCTACCCACATATTTTCCTTAAATTCTGTGATTGCTTGCTCAGGCATCAGAGACAGATGGAGGTTGTCACATCTACATACGAATGATGAAGAGATGATGGCTGTTGGCCATTGACTTGCAGTGGCAGACTCATCTTTAACTTGTACCTCAAAGGAGCCCCTGTTAAGGATGCTGTCACCATCTTTGGTTGCTGAAAATGCAAAAAAAATATCCTCAGCTCTCATGTACTCTGCCACTGACTCACTCTGTTGCAACAGCAAGCCATTTACACAGCAAAACTCTCACCTAGAAAAAACTAAGCCAAGGAAAATGTAAGAGACTAGTGAGGTGCTCAGTGCATATTGAAAATGTCTTGTAACATCTAGTATCAACATAGAAATCTGAAATCCAGCATATCATCCAAATGAGATAAATTTTATTATTTATTATTATAAATAATTATTTGTTGTTTATTGTTTATTGTTATAATTTATATTAAATTATAAATTATTATTTCTTGCTAAATGTATTACCAGAAATCTGAAATTGAGAATAAATGACTACCTAATGTCTCCGTAACTGAAGCTGATATCAAACTTAGATTCTTTGTAACATTACTGACAAAATTTATGAGGATCTCCATAATTCAGTAAAAATGTCTTCACAAAATGGTATTGATAGGCTAAACTTGTAGATAAATACTTAGGCATGTTTGTGTAACATAAAAACTGGTAGCTGATCAGGCCAGTGTGGAAACTAATAGCTTTGATAAAAGCTGCAGCATTGACTGCTTGTATTTATGTTAACTGGTTTAATTAATAGTTGCTTCTATTTAAAATAGTAGCTGCATTATGTTTTCCCTGTGTTAGTGTAAAAAAAAAAGGAATACTTGGGGGGAACAGGAGGGAAGGGACCAATGAAGACTTAGAATTTCCGTTAATTAATCAACTTTGCTATAGAAAAATAATGGGTGAAATAGCCAGCAAAATAATATTTGTTTATGTGTGGAATAAATCCAAATGTATTAAAAGGCCCATTAATTCCAAGTTCCCAGTGGTTAATACTAGCCTATATTTTTGGTACTCTGATATTTGAGTTTATAGAATATATATTCTCTTCCTTCTGACTACTCTGTAGTTTTTTCTGTTAATTATCATCTGAAAGACTATGTAGTCCACTTCTAAGTGACATAAAAATGCAGTAATTCTCAGAAATTGTCCCACTGATGCCTATGAAGCTATTTGCAAGAGAAACTGCTGGCCAGAGTAAGCAAGGGCTCTGCTAAAGGGTTCAAATGGAATATAAAGTTAAATGTATGTTTACTTGATATCTTCTCATTCTCTAACATTCTTTTTGTTTAAATCCTTATTTATTTTTCTACTTATATTTCTAACTCCTAACACTTGCTCTGTTTTTTCTGCCTTTTCTTTTTTTTTCTTATTTTTTCCCTTTCCTCCTCCTAATATTGCATTTTAACAAGATTTTGTGAGTCACACTGATTCCAGGCAAACAAGCTGCTGTACTGTAAAATAAATAGCCTTGAAATGCTACAAAGTAAATCACTTGCCTTCAAGATTAAGCTTAAATGTTTGCTTCAGCTTCATGTCTGAACATCCTTCCACTTAACCAGATGATAGCAGACTTTTTGCCAACAAAACATATCTTTACTAAACCAGGGCCATCTTTCAATAAGAACAGAGCAGGATGATGCCCTCTGCCATCAAAACATGCCTCTAGCCCTATTTATTTATGAGGAGCTTTGTACTGGATACAAACTGATCATGAATGTTATCCAGCTTTATATAAGACATCACATGGTATTGGTAATCTGATACAGGGTTTTAAATGGATAGCTACACTGCCAGTTTGAAGTGCCAGAATTTTTTTTTTTTCATTTTTCTATCAAATTGCATAGCGTGAAGAAAGAGTCAAGCTTTCACTGAGTTTATGTCTCCTGCAGAAGAATTGCTATGTCTTTATTTTACCTTTTATTCTTGTGAACAAAATAATCTGTTTAGTTTTCTTTGTAGAGAATCTTGGAAATAGATTATTTTAGGAAGAATAATCTATGTTTTACTCCTTTCACTCAAATATATCTTTTTCACAACCTCATGTTTCTGCATCTGTTTGCTTTATTTTATTAAAATAGTTATACTTTGATTTTACAGGTCTGGAGAGTCTTGAGAAATAGATAGGGTAGCAGACAAGAAACAGTGACTTTTTTTGGTGTTTATTCCCATGGAATCCTATTTGATTGCATATACTTGTTATGTAGAGAATCATCTTTACATGTGGATTAGGTATTTAACTGCTATGATTTACTTCATGCAGGCATGGAAAAATCTAACCTGGTGTGAGAAACCTGAAGTGTGACTAACATCCTGAATTTTTGCTTTGCAATATAATCCAGAGAATGGATGAGCATTAACATGGGAAATCTAGGCTCTTCCCAGAGGGCACCTTTGCATTATTGTAGCTGAAATGCTCTGTGTGCTCTATCACTTTCATCTGAAAGTGAAAAGCTGATGAACACTTCTTTGAGTGTTTTAAAGGTAAAGTTAGTAAAGCTTTGATGATTGCCTTGAATTCCTAGTTTAAATCATTTTAAGACATGTTAAAGTCAGATCCTGGAACTGGTTTGTGCATGCTTCAGGGAAAGAAAATCGTCTGACTTGTGCTTGACTTACTAAAAAGCAGATATGAGAAAAAGAATGTCAGAGGGAACATCTGAAAAAGTAAAGAGGACTGAAAATTTTGTAAGGAATTCAATGGTAGTTTAGGTAAAGGTGTCTCAAGACAGCATTTCAGTAGCCAATTATTTAGCAAACAATTCATTTGCAATTGAAACAGCTTGAGTAGAGATGTGACTGGGGGCAGGGAGTGGAACTGGTAAGGAGAATTGCATGCTCCATATCTGTATATATGTTTCTTCTACCATGACAGAAAGACCTGTAGTTTTGTATGCTTCCCTAAGTTTGCACATTAGAGAAACTGAATAGCATGACTGAGTTTAAAAGGGGTGACATTAATGTGAAGTCTAAGGATTCTTTATGTGCATAAAACCATGATGGTTCATTCCATAAACAGCTGCTAGCCAATAAGCCTTTTAAAAAGCCTTTTGGAGTCGACACTGAAAATCAAGAGCTTACACTCTCCTCACTCGCAGGATTTGTACACTGAATTTTCAAAAATAGGGCACCTCCAAATACACTTTAAAGAGTAATGTAAACATGTCTTTGGGACTCAGGATGCTATTAATTGTTTATTTTTTATATTAATCTCACTAACATAGTTTGACCCCAGCCTGCAGTAATCCCTGCACAGACGCTCATTTGCTCCCCTCAAATGGGAATGGGGGGAGAATCAGAGCAGTAAAAGTGAGAAAACCCATTGGTTACATTAAAAGTGGTGGAGTGAGTAAAATAAAAGCCACACTTTCAGGAAAAGGAAAACAATCATTAATTAACCACTTCCCATTGACAGACAAGTGTTCAGCCATCCCCAGGAAAGCCAGGCTCCATCATGTGTAACAGCGACTTGGGAAGACAATGCCAACACTTGAATGCCCATTCTCTTGCTCCTTCTTTTTCTCCCAGCTCTATATGCTGAGCATGATGCCAAATGGTGTGGGATATCCATTTGGTCAGTTGGGGTCAGCTGTCCCAGCTGTGTCCCCTCCCAAGTGTACCCCCAGCCCACTCACTGGTGGGGTGGCACGAGAAGAAGCAAAAGCCTTGGCACTGTGCAAGCCCTGCTCAGCAATAATGAAAACACCTCTGTGTCATCAACACCATTCTCAGCACAACTCCAAAATGTAGCCCCCTACCAGCTACCATGAAGCAAATGATCCCTCTCCTTGCCAAAACCTGTGCACCAACATAACACTGAAATTGCATCTTTACTTAGTACCTAATGTGGAAGCTGTACAGTGCATTTAAACATATTGAGAAGACTTTGAAATTACTTTGAGGTGGCAACTTAATTGTCCAAGTTTATATCTGAATGAATCTGCCTCTTTGGTACTTTTACTCCTGACTTCGTGTAGGCTGCAGAGCTCTCACAGTTTCAGTGAGCACAGAATGCAATAGCTGAAGCCCACCACTGAAGCTATGTCAAAGCTTCTAATAAAACCTTCCACTTGGCTATTTATGTTGAGGTTATGCTGTCAGTTTTTGGGGGTGACTATTTATACTCTGCCTGCACAGTGGTTCTGATTATTGATTAGTGTTGTGCTATAAGAAATAAATAATAAAACTTACGGATTTGCTTGTACTTTGGGCAGTTGTTGAGGATTACATAGCAGCTCCTCTTTTCTGCATTGAGAGAACCTTAGATTCTAAGAATGTGATATCTGAAAATGATAAGCCAGAGGAAAAAAAACCAGACTGTTTGAAATGTATATTACTGAAGAAATACAGAATATAATAGAAAAATGAAAGATGATAAGATGTTAAAAAGCTTCCTTCTCTGTTTCTCTGATGCAAAATTTTCTAGGAGCTAGAGGATGGGAGTGCCAGCTCCAAATCACAAGTGTTCTGTGGTGGTAGAATTGTCCCTGAAAGGACTATCACATTTCAGGGTTTCTATCATTTCAGGTTTTTCTATCCTTGTATATTCAGCACTAAGATTAAGGAATCACAGCTTAATTATGAAGAGATGAGGGGAAGTTGGCAAAGCTTCTACAGTCACATGATTTCCAAAGATAAACACAATCAGCATGTATCTATACTTAAGCAAGATACTTTAAAATGTGTTTCATTTTTTATTAATTTAAGGCTATTTAAGTTGTAAGGGTTTGTGGAACTGGTGTCGTACATGTCCTGACCAATGCATAGGAAGAAAAATTATATCCCCTTTTAATGGAATTACAAAACATTTCCTCGAGATCTGATCCTGTAGCTTAATAGAATTGTCTCATCTTATGGACAACTTAGCTAATGCTGGTGTAATCCGAGATGGCTGTTGTAGCGTGAGCTGGAAATTCATCATTAAGGATGTAACAGCTGCAACTTCCACTTAAAATTTGTCACTGTATCTTGAAAAATAAACATTCAAAATAGTGTTCAAAAGAAAACAGAACCTTCAGCTAAGTGACTTTCAGCACTGAAATGGAATTAAGAGTAAAAATCCTGGTGTCTATCCCAATGACAGACTCAAGTATAACACACATCTTTGCGCTGTGAATTAGAAATTTGCCCCCTTATGTCTGATGACAACACCTATCAGGGCAGGACAGGAGGTCTTTGATCACAGCCTTAAAGTATATTTTGCACTTCCTTTTGCATACTTGATTTGCATCTTGTGTGCAAATATATTTGTTCTACATTTGAAAAGTGTCTCCTTTTACTCTGCATTGACCTTATTTTCTTTAGCAGATTGGCTAACCTGCTTTGTGTAAGTTACACTGTAAGGACAGCTTTAATAGTTGAATTAGAATAGCTCACTTTTCACAGTACATTTTATTAGACTAAATGTACAGTAGACAGGCTTAAAACCAATACCTACAGGTATCTTTTCAGCACAGTGCTCAGGAAATTAACCATGGAGCTCTCATTAGCATTAATGGGTGCTTAGTGGTTAATTTACTGTGCACCATACTAAAAACATTCCCCCCAGGGTGCTCACCAGGCTGTGTGGGAGATTTCTCCCTGCTGATGGTACTGTAATTGTATTTTATTAGATCAAGTTGCAACTGAAAGATTTTGATTTCTATGGCATCTGTGACTGACTCTGAGTCAAAGACAAAACACACCTGTGATCATTATGAGTCAGCTGTGACAGCAAGATACTCCCCTCAAGGAGTTCTTGTAGAAAGAAACAGTAGAAAAAAAAAAACATACTATCAAGACTTCCAATTCTTGTAAACAGAATGTCACAGCAAATGGATTTTTTTATGATATATCTTAAACATTAAAACCATAAACTTTCAAAATAATTATTCAGAAATTTGGAATAGACCTTGAAATTTTAGTTTAGTCTTATTATGTATGTGTTTTCAATTAAAAAGATAAGACTTCGATAAATGAGGAAAAAACAATTGGAATCAAGAGTTTGGGGAATCAAGTTTTAAAGAAATGAGCGTTTTCTCAGAGAGAGATGCAAAACCTCCCTAGAACTGATGCTCCAGTCCAAGGCTACTGCACTTGAATTCTGTTCTGAATAATGAATTTCAAAAATACATTTACTTTAAGCAGAAAACTATAAAAAATGTGGAACGGAAAAAACAAGAAAGAATCCTATGTTTTTTTGACTAGAAACTGGTGGGATAAAGGAAGAAAAAATTAGCCTGTGTCTTTGCTTTAGAAAAAAGATTCTTAATTTCTTAGCAGTACATGAAGAAGGCAGATCTGCTTAAAAATATATTTTACCCAAAACAGATCCAAATTATATCTGTTTCACTTATTAGTGGGGCCAATGTTAAGTACAAAAGCAAAGGCAGGCTTACTGAAGCAAATCTCACTAAGCTTATTGTATGTGTAAGTGAAGGAGATGGGGCACAAAAAGATTATGTCCTTCCCAAAACACTGGAATGTAAAATAACAGTCAGAAAGAGTTAAGAAATATGAGTGGCTTCACCATAAAATTGTGGACTAATATAAATGCTAGCTACATTTAAGACAAGATTAAAAATAGGGAGCAGACTAATATGGATTTATAACTGTTACATCATCAGAAAAAAAGTTCGAAAATGTTGACACTGTGAAAAAGATGGAAGTAAACAGCATAAAACAAAGGGCTCATAGGTCATTTTAGATTGACCTCAGGTAAGAATATTTTTGCTGTTATTAAAAGAAGTAAAGTCTAATTCATCTGGACTTCAGAGAGCTGTGGGGAATCAGGGGTTACGTTGAGAAAAATGGGGAATAATAAGGAATTCTTGAGTGAGTGAAGAACAGACTAGAAGAGAGATGACTAGATTTTACTTTAATACTAGTTCACTGCTTGTGTATTGCTGCTTTTCTTATATTATAGATCGAAAAATGTTATTTATCTTACAATTATTTGGCCACTGGGTTTTTTTTAAGATCTTTTTCATTGCCATTGCCTGTAATATTGTACTAAAGAGCAACTGTTACAGTGTCTGTCACTTAAACCTGTGTCATGTGTGTCACAGATTCTCATAATTCATAATGGTAGTATCATTCTTGTACATTACAGGCTTTAACATCACCAGTTGTGATACCCATCTATTATTATTTTTTTATCCTAACCTTCTTCCCCATTATTGCACATGTATATGCTGAAGTGTTTGCCACTCTTAAATGACCTGCTAATACTATGGGCCAGCCTCACATCAAAAAGGTACATAAAAAAATGTTTAGGACAATGCTTTGTAGTCTAATAGTTTCTAGGAAAGTTAAGAATAAAACTGAGGTTGGGAAGCCTTTTTTAAGACAGAGAAAGTGGTTGCCTCCAAAAAAATCTTTAATTTGTTTCAGATATGTTTACAGAATATCTTTATAAAATCTGGAGGCACTTTTAAAGTGGGTATCTGCCCAAGTGTAGCTAATAAATATATTAAATCTCCAATTGTGAGTGAACTGTAACAGATGTAATCAAGTGAGTGATGCAAGAAAGGCTCAAGATAAAATATGGTATATCACAGCTGGAAGTCTGATATCTTTCTTTTCACAGATATAAAGATTGACTGCATGTGGTAGTTCACAGCAAGTAAAGAAAGGTAAATCTGGTTTCACTTCAAAAGGGTGATTCCAGAGCAGCTTTGCTGGGTTTGGAATAAAGCAGTTTTAGTGATACAGACAGAAGAAAGCTGCAAGTCTTGCCTACCTTTCCGTCCCTGGACATAACATTTATTGCTGTGGTTTAGGTGATCACAGTCATCTGTTTCAAAATTTTGAAAAGAAAATGACAGAGAGTAGATTTTGTTGCCCCTGTATTTTATGCTTGCTATAAAAAATGCTGGGAAAGAAACTTCTGCCATTTATTTTCAGAAATGCCTGTTATTTAAATGCTGTCAACCTACCAACTAATGTTCCTTTGCAAAAGTGAGACAAATTCCTGCACTAGGAAAAGTTATGACAAAATATATTAACTGTTTTAGAAGGTTTGTGCTTGTTCTCCTCAGTCAAGAATTTATTTTTCCATCACTGTATTCTTCAGTATTAGCAGTTTTGCTTATCTATTTCTTCTTAGCTTGAGGGAAGATTGAAAATGGTTGTTTGAGTGGGAGAAGCATTGAGCAAATAGCACTTGTAGGAAAGGGTAGCAGGCAACAGCCTGTTCTTAAAGAGCAAAGGAGGAAATAAAAAGTGTTACATTCATCACTTCTATGAGGAGTCCTGGAGAGAACAAACTATCAAGAGAGGCTCCTAAAGCTGCAGAATTTTTTTGTTACATCTTAGAAGATATGTGTATGGCAAAATGACTAAAACTGTTTTCCTGAAGTGTGGCAATTCTGGACTAGACTGCGTATAGAGGGGAATCTATAGCTCCTAGAATATGCCCTTCATTGCTCCCACCATATGAGGACATCCTGCCCTCTACCAGACACAAAGTTCTATCAATGCCCACAGGAAGGCTTAGATGCTTCTGGAAAAAAGTAATAAAACTTCATAGGAAAAAATCCTGACCCCCACTGAAGGACATGGAAACCAATCCACCAGCAGCTGTAGAGTCTGATTTTTCTCTCTAATTAGCAAACAGTCAACTGGAAAAATAGACAGAAGTTGATGTACTTCTTAACAAAGACGAGGTTCATCTTCAGTTTTTAAAGAAAGTGAGAACTGAATATACTTTTTGCCATAAAAATCAATTCTTAACCATGCAAGGAGTTGAAAAAGAGATAGCAAGACTAATGATAGACAGTGGGGTGTAGTATGATAGATGGTACATCCACTTTGATGGAGAATATTTAATGAATCTTTATACTTTATAAGTGAAAATAAAATATTTTAATCTTTCACCAATATAAAATAGTTTTATGAGATGATCTGTTAAAAAAGAATTCAGAAGTTTTCAGAAGAAAATTCTCATCTAATGAAATTGAAGCATATGGGGGGGTGAACAGACACATGCCAGCTAAATTTATTTAAATGGAGACATTGATCTTCACCTACACAGTATTTTTTTTTCCAAATTGCTAGATACTGCTTCACAAAAATCAAGCCAAATAATTTACTGTAATGAAAGAGACTATTTTAATATCTTTGACATTTTCCAGATATTATTTGTCTTGACTTTGCTTCTTTTCTCTTTTAATTTCTCATAAATGAGTATCTCTCGCTCCTTGCAGTGTGGACCTAAAAGGAAACTGTAAGTTTTTTTATAAATCAGTTTCTGTTAGTTTTGAGAGTGCTCAGAGTTTCCCTTATGAAACTGTATTGAACCTACTTCCTGTGGATGCAGGCATACATCTTTGTTTTTCTTCATGGACCTTCAGCTAGAATATGAGACTGGGTAACCTATGTGGTTTGACTGAAGGTGTGCACTTGTACTGTAACTTCTGCACTTCTGCTGCAACTGCTACAAATTGTTTGCCATTTTCCTAGCAGTTACATTTTTCATCTTTAATCATAACATGGAAAAGAATTCTTATCTGCTCTCGCCTGATATATCTGGAACACACAGATTGTTGGTTGGGAAAAGTACATGATAATGGGATGGCTTCTGTACTAGAAACACACATAAATGTTTAGTGGGTCCCTTAAATCTAAACCTGACATGCTACTATCCTGCATAGAAATGCCAAAACTTTCTAGTACTTGAATCTGGACTGACTATGAACTGCTCTCTATCAGCAAGACTGATGCCAGCTGAGAGCATGTTCATGCTTTTTCATGGACCTGCTGGTCACATCCTCATTTACAATTTCCATATCTAAGTTAGACTCATCAGTGCACTGTGCAATCTGTGCAAGTCCATATTGCTGCCCAGAGCAGGTTCCTGTACAAGCTGCCAGCACAGAGGTGCCTACATCTTAAATACTGCACAGGAGCACCTTGCCTTAGATGTTAATTTTAGATGTCCCTAAAAATTGTCTATTACTTAAAGACTACTGCAGTCAGGCAACATAAAATTCTTCCAATACAAAATTTCCTTTTTCTTTTTCCTCCCCTTTAGCTGTCTCTGCACCACAGAATGAATAAGTACTATTTCACAGCACTAAATAGAAATAAAACAGGTAATATAACGTCCAAATATCATATACCTTGTATATGGACTATAGTCTCTGCAAATTTTCTCATATTGCAGAAAGCTCTGTACCTTTTACCGTAGATCTGTGGTGTTCTTTCCAATGAATGTGTGAGTAGGGGTTTTCTGTGTATATAATCTCAGTGATGCTGTAGCTGCATGGTATGACACAAATATATCTGGTGTATATTTACAGGGAGCAGAATAGTCTAGTTTAATTATGCAAAAATATTTATCTCCCCTTACACCATTTCCAAAAAGTATATTTCCCACTCCCACAGTTAAATGTATCCCCGTATCAATTTCTCATGTGTAGTTCTCAACACAATGCTTTACATTTTAAAAGTGCTTTAGAAACATTAACTAATTAACTAATGCATGTCATTATGGGCCTGTGAATCTTAGATGTCAAAAGGCAAAAGACAAGGCAACCAGAGTGAATTAAATAAAACACAGATTGAATTGCCAACAAAGCAGCCCCCAAGAAATTTCTCTACCCTGTCCAAAACTCTCTGATCTGCACTATTCTTTTTTGCTTCTTTCTTCTGGTGTGAGGTAGCACTGCTTGGTGATAATATTTCCCTTCAATTTAGGTCCCACAATTCATGGCACTTGTCTGCTCCTGCTTTAATACATATGAGCATAAGATTGTGTTGTCCTTGATATGTATCTTAGATAGAATTTTTTCTGAGGCATACTTACTGCACAGTCTCAGAATAGGAGTTAATATAAATGCAGAAGTCTTGACTTCTAATTCATACAAAAAAATCCTATTTGTTAATTTTGATCAGAGTCATGGTCTGAAAGTAAACTCTAAATATGAGACAATGATAGGAAATATTTATGTTCTTTGATACAGTTCTGATATTGAAGCTGACTATTGATATAGACTGTCTGTCTCAAGGAGTCTGGTCTTTTTCCTGGGAGAATGTCCCTCATGTACCGGATACAGCCCAACAGAAAAATAAGCCATTTGACTTACAGCTTATTTAAAATAACTCTCTTTCCTTGGATCTCTTCAGATATGGACAGAAAGTAAATCCTTGTCTAGATGAATTTTTATGGCTGTTTGTTCCTGGCCTCCTTTTTCCAAAGTTCTTTAAGCCTTTTCCCACATGCAAATACATGGTATGTTCCTCAAGTGACTCAGCTAAATGCTCTTCATTCAGAGTTCCTAATATGTAATAGTGTTGTGTTCTTCATGGCTGGAACCATATTTTTTCATATGCAACTGAATGTAACCATCATTTGACCAAAATTTTTACAGTCACTGGACAAATTGTCTTTCAGTTACACTGAGAAACAATATTTTGTTCTTAGCCAAAGAATTTGTGTGACAGGTAAAAAACTTAAGGACCCAGTGGCTTCATCATCCTGGGGGGGTAGGTGGATTGTTCAGCACAAGTCCTCCTCTGCAAGAAGCATAAAACACCAGGTCTTACATGGGAAACTAACTCATTGAGAAAATCAGGTCATACATTACTCATTAGATTCCATTTAACATAAAAAACACCCTAAGAGCTCCAGGAAAGGAGAAAGCTGCAAAGGGAGAAGGGAGGATAGTGAAACACAGCAGAGCATAGGTGTGGCCATCAGGACAATACAGCAATTCATTCTTTCTTTGGGGATGACTAGATGGGCAGGCTTTCTGAACTAATGTGAGTTTGTAATAAAAAGTTTTTAATGAGTATTACTTGCTGAAGTTATTCTTAAGTTTTCTGAAAAAATAGAATTTACCTCAGTGATTTTATCATCTTTCATCCTATAGCCTCAAGCCCAACTTTTCAGCATTCCTAGGGGGCAAATGAAAGTAGTGGATAAAAGGCATCTTAATAACTGCTGGATAATAACAAAAGTTCTGACAATTTAAATTGATTTTGTACCTCAGTATTAATAACGGAATAGCCATTATACAGCTATTAATGATGATACAGCTATTATAATTACAGCTATTGTAATAAATGAGGAAATTATTTCACTAGCTTAAGCAGAAACATTATAGTATAATCTATATGAAATGGCAGTTTTCCCCCTCCTGCAGATACTTCATTAGCACAATCATACTTCTCTAGTAGTAGCACCTAAGAGTCCCTTATTGGTGTGAAAGAATTCCTGACAGCAGTGCCAAGTTGCCTTGCAGTTAATGTGAAGAGGCCTGAACTATAAATATTTTTGTGACCTTTATGAATGCAACCAGATTGCTAATTTTAAATGATAAGTATATAAACAGGTTGGAAAAGCTGGACTGTACTGCTGAAAATTTGCCATTAACAATTTTTTTCCCAGAAATGTATGTTCAAGTGATTAATTACTTCATGTTACACTTGTCATAAATCTCCCTGGTGCACAGTGCTCCCCCATCTGTCTGTCTCATCCTCACAATATCTCGCTCTGAGTGAAAGTGTAGCTCCTTCTCCAGATATGTGGTTAGATATGCACCCAGAAAGAATTTATATAAAATGGAGGGCAGAGGTCCAACAAAGTACAATGTACTGTTGATGGGGTTGTTTTGCAACAAGCTTTTAGAGACAGGGATTGTCTTTTAATGGTGTTCACAGTGCCTCATTAAATGGGCTTCTCACAGACTCACCACCCACGGCTGAGGTGTCTAATCTTTACCACAATCCAAAAATAACTGTATCCAGTTCAGACACGTTCCTGGTTTTAATTTATTTTTAATAACAGTCTATAGACCAAATCTGCCCTTTACATTATGGTTACTAAATAGTGTCCCAGCACAGAGGTTCTAAACAAGCTATTTTGGCTGCTAAGATGGAGACACTTTCTCCAGAGCCAATGAAACTTTTATAAATCTGGATTGGTCCCTGCCTATCAGATCTTGAATTTTATAATCAAGGCTTAACGAGATAAATGTCTATGGTTGGTACATTCAAGGACATCTTTCGCAGCTTTGTGATAAAAGATATTATCACCTCATATAAAGTAGGAAAGAGAGATGAGGTGAATGGACCTGAACTGTGCATCTGGGGCTAGTTTAAGGAAAAGTGCTTTGTAAAATGTGACAGTAAAACTAGACTTCCCTGAAGCTTTATTTGCCAGTTAAAAAAAAAAAAAAAAAGCAAAAAAAAAAAGCCTGTTTCATTTCTTCATGTAATATCCACGTTAAATATATATCCCTAGGCCAATGCTAGATGGAGGGACTTAATTAATTGAAAACAGTTTGAGATCCTTCCAATAATTTTTATCTTAGAAGCACATTGATAGGTGTGTGCTCAACCAGATGTCTACTTAAACAACAAGTACTATGTTTTACTCCTACTATACACAACTGGTGCCTTTATATTGCCTTAACCTTTTAAATTCATAACTAGGCAGTGATTTTTGGACATGTACAGATCAGCAAAGCTGGATCTTCCATTTAAACTAATGCTTCCTTTAACATACTGCTTGAGATTCAGTGGTTTATGCCTTGGCTATAATTCTATAATACTTTGGTGCCCACCATTTTTCTCTTTCTCTCTCCTAAAAAATTCCAACCACACCCCAAGCCAAGCAATAAAAAAAACCCTAAGAAAAAAATCTCTGATACAGTCTGAAGAGGGAAGTCCTTTGCAATAATGACAGCATACCCACAAAGGTCTGTGTTTCCTGCTTCTTATTTCTACTTTATTCCATTTAGGTGAGCATGAAACATATATTTTTTTTCCATTTTCTCCCTAGAAATGTTCATTCTTATATAACTATAGAGTATGTATTGAAATGGAGTACATGCAAATAAGTTGTAATGAAAGCTCTGTTCATAAAAAGATTAAATGCGATACCAAATGTTTAGTCAATTGTTAGTCTCTTCGATTAGATTCAACAGATCAATAGGCTGTTATTTTCCTGAATTACTATAATTCTAACAGTTTTCTGTTTGCTTATAACATATGTTGTTTGCATTTATATTGTAATTTGCCTTGTAATTTGCAATATAATCTTAAGGAAACATCAAATGTTTCCTTGATATATAGGGTCCCCTACAGTTAGATTTTCAAAAGTCAAGCTCAAATAAACCATTTGGATTTAAGCGGAAGAAAGGAGATTAATAATAAGATATTAATAGAAACTTTTCCAAGGAATTTCAGAACTTTGAGAAGAAAATGTTTTAAATGTGTCTGTGTTGAATACGCCCACCGCTCAATATGACATCACTCCTAATTATGGTCTTGAAAACTCACTATGTAGCATTTGAAACAGGAGTTCTGTCACTGACCATATTGGGGCAGAATTGATAACAGACTATACTGGGCCTCCCAGTGAACCCAAATCTCTCACCACAATGTTCATTGAGTGTGAGCAGGACCACACCCAGAGATCACCAGGACTTCCCAAGAATGCATTAACTCAAAACCAGGGATTTGATGTTACCAAAACATCTGCTGAGAGCTAAATTCCTAAGTACCTTTATCAGGAATTGAATGTGGAGGTGCAGCAGACCCTCAATCTGAAATACTTAACATTACCATAATTAGGGAGTTCCTTATGAGTGTGTAAAACCAGATGTAGGCTGCCCCTCTGGCTGTCTTTGACTGGGAACTAGAACCTGGATAATTCTGTCTCAAGCATATCATTAACACGGATAGCGTATCTACTTGAAAAAAAATGAGAGCTCCTCTGTTTTTTTGCTAATGTATGAGGGAAGATATAGCCATTCTATCTCTGTAGAGTGCTATGGGAACACTGAAACCGCTAAGACAAAAATTTTGTCTGCATATAGTTGTGTAGAAATATTCTGTCTGCCTGTTTTAGGAACACCTACTCCACCACCCTCCCACCCATCACAACCAAGCTAGAGTTATAAATGTGGTATAAATTGTTAAATATTCAGTCACTTAGAGGGAAACTTTCTGGGAAGTTTGTTTAATGTCTGGTTTGTAAAAGACATAGTTTCAACTTATTTTTTCAACTCAGGTAGAAACATTAGGTTTCCTGAAATATGAATGCTTTCCTGTTCTCTCTCTCTGTCTCCTCTTAAAATCTCTTTTTATTTTTTTTCCCTTTGATTCTTTGTCTGGTTGAAAAAAATAACATAACATTATTAGATATCGAAGAAAATTTTGATTTTCCAGGTAGGCAATGACTAGTTCTCAGATTACATCATGCAAGGCCTATGAACTGCTCCATGTCACCTTCTGGAGTCTGACTTCTCTCCAGTAGTTGCCTCAGGGAGGTTGACTCTGTCTTGAAGTTCAGATCATTTATGAATTTGGGTTGAATCTGAGCACCTTCCTACCACAAAAGATAAAAGATGGAATGTGAGCTGCTGTAGCATAATGGGATGTCCTGCAATATAGACTGAGCTAAAGGAGGAACACAACAACAGAAGGAAGAAAGATACACGGAGCATCATGATTTTATAGAAGCTTGAACAAAGCCCAGGTAGGAACCAAACACACTGCAGGAATTTCAGATGAAAAGAAAAAGAGCTGGAACTCTTGAGATATTTCCATATTTATTTACTGTTTGAGGAGTTATTGCTTTTAGAATTTTACAAATTAATAAATGCATTAGCTTTGCTTTATGGTTTCCACTGTAGGAGCATGTGTTGGATATCTGCCTACTTGTAACTCCTTTCAGACAGCCATTTCCCTCCTATTTACCGGCTTTTTATCATTTTAATTACATGACAAATGCTACAGATTACAGATTTTTTCCCTGATTAATGTTGCTACTGAGGCATTCACTCTTGGAATACTGTTACAAGAAAAATATGTATTTATTCAATCTTTAGGATTGCTTAAATAATAAAAAAACTTGTCACTTTGTAAATCTCCTAGAAAAACATTTTTGTTTTGCCAGATCTTATGTTTCATACAGACGGCATGCACCATGCTAACAGTCAAAATACAGTATTACTGTAATATCAATATTTTATACACAACGGTTTCATAAGCAATAACCTTGCAACTTAAAACAATGATTCTCTGTCATAATACAGATAATTAGGGATGAGCATCCTCATTCTGTTCATTTTGATCGCCTCCTAATCTCTGTAAGTAAGAATATTAAACTCCAGTAATCTATAGATAATATGGTGGGAGTGACTCACCACGGTTGTGCACTGGGATCAAATTAGTTACCTCAGAGGCATTTCATTTCCTACAAATGACAAAAACAATCCAGAAAAGGAAAATAAAATAACCAGTTTGTATCCCCTCTGCTACCCCCAACCCCCCAAGTCCTTCTGAAAAATAGCTATTTGTAACAAAAAATTAGGTACAGCTGTAGATGTTATTTGGGAATTTATAATAATAAATTAATAGATATAATAAATTAATTCCGCCACAAAGGAGAAATCAATAAATTATAACATTTCAACCGGTCAGAAGCAAAATCAAAAACTATTGGGCACTTTCATTCTCATCTCTTGAATATCTAAGTAGGATTTTTGTGGGGAACCTCACACATATAAAATACATAAAGAAGTGTTTAGAAGATAAGACATGTAACCTTGTAACTGTGAACCTACACATCAGTGACCTGCACAGAAGTTCTGAGGGTATTTTCTCACATAATGCCTGCAAAACTCCAACAAACAACCTGCATCCTCTGAAATTTCTCACTTGTCTAGATAAACAAACTCAGTTCCTTCAGTCTTTATTTCCAAATCTTGTTTTCCAAACCTAATTCATTGCTGTTGCTTTCCTCTGGACTGTTTCCAGTTGATCCACATCTCCCTGCCAAAAACTCCATGTGATAGAGCCAGAACCAAGTAGAGTGGAAAGATGACTTCACGAATCTAACATGACACTCCTATTTGTACACTGCCTCTCCATCTTTGTATTTATGTATCACAGTACAATGTTTGCTTTTTCTTTCACACCACAGAGGTGCTTTTAAAAACCTGTCCGTCTCTTATCCTCCAAACATGTACATGCTTTAATTGACTTGAGTTTAAGGTGGCAATTAAGGTGTGTAAAGCAACGCACATATTTAAGCATTTCAAGGGTCGAGACCAAATATTCCTGTCAAGCAGTTGTTATTAAAAAAAACTGAAGAGCCAACCAGAGTCAAACACACACTAACAGAATAACAGAGTTCTCTAGTGTAATTAAATCTTTACCAATCTGCACTTACATGGGATCCAAGTGTACCATTGTATGAAGAACTAAATACTGTAATAACAGTATTCTGCATCCCAGATCTGCCATTGCTCAAGGAAAGGACAGAAAATTATCTTATTTTTAATTGAGTTTCAGTTTAATTTTTAAGTAAATAGAATATATTTTAAATCACTGGCTTTTAAGATTTTTTAAGATACTAGCCAGAGTGAAAGCAGTCGAACAATTAAAAAATTTAAAAAATGCTAGTTGTATTTTGCTAACAGATCAAGCAACAATGGATTGCTCAAATTAAACTTGTTTATTTCAAATGCCTTTCAGAAAAAAAATCAAAATAATATCTGGTGTTCAGTTTACTTCCATTTTGTCACAATGCAATTCAGTGGTTAATAGAAAGTTTAATTCTCGTTAATTTCTTCAGTTGTGCTATCTCAGATGTGAAAAATTTGGGTTGCTATTTTTTTTGGTTGCTTTTTTTTTCTTTGTAAATATTTTATTAGCATTTTTATAGACACTGTCAAGAAGCTTTTCTTTCTATCACTGATTTTCTAAATAGTTAATCCAAAATGTCTTTTAAAATTATATTGCTTTTTTTTTTAAAAAAAAAAGAAATTGTTCATTTTTACCTATGTGATTATGTAAATAAACATTTAGTTAAAGGTACCATTATTGAAGGATGTTCAGAACACAACAGCTGACCCATCATGATGTGATTACTCATGTTGCCTTCATTTTCATTTCAACCCGAACACAGGGTTTTCTTGGTCCTATTGTAAGAGCAGAAAAACAATTATTTTATGCATGACTGATGATAGTGATGGAGACTCTATATGGGACACAGCAGGAAGCTGAGAACTGCTTGATGCTTCAAAATGCTGTGTACTTACAGCACATTCAAACGTTGCAAAATCTAAATATTGAGCTTAATTTTATTTGTAAATTTAGATTTTTCTAAACAGCTTTATATATATATATATTTAATTCCAATGACATGCTGAAAAAATAGTACTTTTCAAAAATTGTATAATGCATCAGTTTTAAAGCACAAATGAGTTCTGACTAAGTGGATGCTTTACTAGGCAAACTGGTGTTAGAAGTTAATTGGGTTTGACTAGCAAGTCCAGTTATTGGCACAATTTATAAGCTTTTGCAGAATTGTGACCATTCTGCTATCATACAGTAATATGCACAATGTGAGATCTGACAGTAAGTGCTTGCTGTCTGACAGTAAGTAATGAATACAAGTAAAAAATATCCTTATAAAATAGACCCCTTTTTGAAATGAAATGTAGTACAAGACTATTTTTCAGGATGCTTAAACATTTATTACATTGGCATATAATTAACTTTTCATTGTCTTTCTGTTCTGCGCCAAACTTGTTACAGGAATGGTCAGTTGTTTCTCTATGGTGGAGTAAAAACATTCTTAGTGGAGGAAGGATTGTTTAGAAAATATTATTATATAACTATAATAATTACTCTGTATTTGGGGAGACTTCCTGGCTCTTTCTGAAACACAGTACTATAACTTTAAATACTAAAGTAGAATTCCATAAATCCTGGTGGCCTATTGCCATATAATATTTATTTCTTTACGAGCCTAAATTTTTGCAGCAGTTCCTTTAGCATCTAGCATAAATTTGAAATCACTGAAGAAAATCATGCATATGTGAACTTCTCTGTGATGCATTTTGGTTTTATTTAGTATTAAGTGAGGTAATCTGAAGAAGCATTCAAGTGCCAGAGAGGTAAAAATTACTGTGAAGTGCATAAAGTTTTGCAATTAAATGCAGTTACATTTAAGAGAAAAATCACTTAATTTGCCTCTACCTCTGTGGTGGCAGTGTTTTAAATTTTTGGGGGGGATTGTGATGATCTGAAATTGGTAATATATCTATCACCTACGATTTTCCCTCAATTACCCAAAGGCTGGAAGAACCTACCTTCCTTGAAAGCTTAACTATTGTTAAAATCCCTGTTTTTCTGCAGGATAACCAACTCCTGGCAATTACCCTGGAGCCCAGAGTTTGCCTTTGCAGGCTCATGCGTGCACATCACACCACCCGTCTCTTTTCCTGACTGCCAATTCCATCCCAATGAGCTGGCAGGGTGCTCAAATTCACATCAATTCTGTTCCATGATATTTTCATCAAATTGCCAAGCCTTAATTGCATAAGTGGGCTACATGGTTTTTTTTGTGCTTGCACACCATTGTAAATAGGGCTGGCTACATGGAGCTGTTGGTAGGATATTTTGCATTTCAATGTTCCTATTTTTTTTTCTGGGGGATCACTTTGTGCTCATCCCTTCATAAGATGCTTTTCCAGGTTTCTCCCTTGTATTTCACCCAGAGAGTTTAGTTTGTGCTTGATTTTTCATCTCAGAGAAAGATAATTTTTTCACTTTACCAAGAAATTCAGATGATTCTCAGAAAATAAGCAGAAGTTCTAGTTCTTTATTGTGATGTTTCACTGGTACTTGGTGGATTACATTAGTTGACCAAAGGCTCTTATGGAATGGGATTGATTCACCATCTGCAGCTGTACCTGGAATTGTGGTCTGACTTCACTGTGTGTGCTCAAGCCTGAAATCAGCTTCTAAGGTGATTCCAACAGCAGTTTTGGTACCACTTCAATGCAAACCCAAGGGGTTTGAGAAGGGGAAAGGGGTGGTGTGTGTGAGTGTGTGTGTGTGTGTGTGTGTGTGTGTGTGTGTGTGTACTGACTTCTGAATAGGACAGTCTTGAGGACTAGATATGTGTCTTTTTCTTTTTGGTGACTTAGTTCCAACACTGACATTACAAGTGTGTTACTGTGATTTTTCTCTAGCACATTTCTAAAGAAATAAGGAGAGTAAACATCTTGCTGTTATATTTTATGTGAAGAAAAAGTAGACCTGCAGATTCTGATACTGATTTTGAAGATGAGTGCAAAGATAGAGTTTGCATTTACTTTTAATAAGAATTCAATAGATCCTCAAGGTAAAGTCCTGAAGTTGAATTATTTCTAGCCATTTTTTAGAAAAAGTACAGGCAATGGTGACTCTTTCTATATTATATACAACTGTAATAAAATGATGGGGGATTTATTTGGATGCTGATCTAACAGCAAAAATTCAGGAAAGTAGCTTATATAAAGCCTAAATGCAAGACTTGTTTCTTCAAAAGTTTTCTGACTCCATTATCCTGAAATACATCACTACAGGCCTGTCAGCCTGACCCTGGTGTGGGGGCAGGTCATGGAGCAGATCACTGTGAGTGCCATCCCACACCACATACAAGACAACCAGGGAATCAGGTCAGCCAGCACAGGTTTATGTAAGGCACATCCTGCCTGACCAGCCTGATCTCCATTTATGACCAGATGACCAATCCAGTGGATGAGGGAAAGGCTGTAGATGTTGTCACCTGGACTTTAGTAAAGCCCTTGGAACAGCATTCTCCTGGAGAAACTGGCTGCTCATGGCTTCAATGGGTGCATAGTTCACTGTGTAAAAATCTGGCTGGCTGGATGGCGAATGGTGGTGAGTGGAGATACATCCAGCTGGCAGATGCTTCACAAGTAGGGACCAGCTCAGTATTGGGATCAGTTCTGTTCAATATCTTTACTGACAATATGGATGAGGGGTTGAAAAGCACCCTCAGTCTGTTCACAGCCAACACCAGGTTGTAATGGGTGGTAATGTTGAACTGCTGCGGGGTAGAAAGGCTCTGCAGAGGGATTTGGACAGGCTGAATTGATGGGCTGAGGCCAGTGATATGAGGTTCAACAACACGAAGTATTGAGTTCTGTGCTTGGGTTGCAACAACCCCAGGCAGTGCCACAGGTTGGAGGCAGAGCAGCTGGAAAGCTGGTCAGTGGGAAAGTGGCTGCACACAAGCCATCATGTGCCCAGGTGGCCAAGAAGGCCAATGTCATCTGGGACAGCAATAGTATCAGCAATAGTGTGGCCAGCAGGAGCAGGGCAGTGATTGTCCTTCTATGCTTGGCACTGGTGAGGCTGCACCTTGTGTGCTGTGTTCAGGCTCCTCAGTGCAAGAAAGACATTGAGGTGTTGGAGAATGTCCAGAGAAGGGCAATGGAGCTGGTGAAGTGTTTGTAGCACAAGTGTGATGATGAACAACTGAGAGAGCTGGGGTCATTTAGCTTGGAGAAAAGGAAGCTCAGATGAAACCTTATCACTCTATAAAATTGAAAGGAGGTTGTAGCCTGGTGAGGGTAGGTCTCTTCTTCAGGTGACCAGAGATAGGACAAGAGGATATGACCTCAAGATATGCCATGGGAGGCTTAGATTAGGCAACAGGAACCACTGTTTCATGTAAAGTTTTGAATTTTTCTAATTTGAAGTATTGGAACCAGCTGCCCAGGGAAATGGTGGGGGTCACTAATCCTGAAGATATTTAAAAGACGTGTGGATATGGCACTTAGGGACAGGGTTTAGTGGAGGACTTGACAGTGCTGGGTTAGTGGTTGGGCTTAGTGATCTCAAGAGTCTTTTTTCTTTTTTTTGGATGCATCTACCAGCATGTGGAGAAACTGCTTCTGTTCTCTTACCTCTGGTTGCCTATCACTAGCCTTGGATGTGAATATAGTTAAATCACCTCCAATGAAATATCTATTAATTTACTCAAAGTAAGGAATTGAATACAATGAATTGTTGAGCTGAACATGCTTTCTTACTCTGAGAATTGATTTTTTACTGCAATAAATTGTTAATTAGTCTGTTTCCCCATCAATAAGCAATAGTGACCAATAGCTGTTCAATGTTTAGTAACTATTGTCCATTGTATTTCAACATTTCTCTGAAGATTTAACACTGTTCAGTGTTAATAGGTTATGTATTATTATTACATAATAGGTTATGTAGAAGTCTAAAGAAAGACCCCATCAGCTGTCTGGTTTAGATGATGGTATTAACACCTCTTGAGTAGACAATCTCTCTCAAGGTTCTCCAGGACTGTAAAGAAGCACTCAGTGATTTCAAGTCTTTCAGAGTACCATTCATCTTACCTTCTGCTTTTTTTACAATGTTTAAGAATTACTTTATTGACCACATTCACAGGCAACACTCTCCAAAAAAAAAAAAAAATCATAAATATTTATTTCAGAAATATACAGCTGACTTATTTTCTCAAAATTCCTACCTGTGCGCTCAAAGATGCATCTTGAAAATTTGCTATATGGAAATTTTTAGCATTATATTCTGAGTCCTGCATGGAGAACTCAGTACCTCTGGAAACCAGAATTTGTTCAAAAATGCAAGTGTGTTAAAAGGATAAGACAAAGAAGAAATTAGACTGAAGAACCCAACTTGACAGGCTAATTCTTTGTTCCTTTGCAGTCACTGAGCAAGAGAAATGCTCTTTTCACTCAGTCATGTTTTGAAATAATTATTGACTTTTGTCCTTGTTGATGTTTAGGTGGAGACTATTTTCAGTATTGTGCAGCACTGTATTTCCATGTTGTACAAGTTGTTTTCATGAAAAATCGCTGTCAGCTTCTTCAGTGCTATGAATATAGAAGCCAAATCTATTGGTGGCAACAGCTTTGAATAAATAGTTTGTTCATTTGGATGGAATATCAAAATGTACAGTAACCTATACATCCACCTGCATTAGTGGAAAACATTTCATGTGCCCATTGGGTGCATCACATGCACTGAAGTGATCAGAGTGACAACCACTGGCTATATCACTTGTACTGTCACATGAACGTGCTCAGATAATTGAATAATTTGGTTTTGGGGTTCAGATCACATGTAACACTAAGTACTCATGCTATAGAAGGCATTCATGCCTTGGAAGTTATGTACTAAAATATATTATTATTATTATTATTATTATTATTATTATTATTATTATTACTACTATTATTATGCCCCTTTGCTGTTAATTTAAGTAATTTAAGTAAATATAAGAAAACTCTATGTTGTCTCAATGCTTTATCATGAATTTCATGGGTGCCAGCAGTACCAAAGGTTTATATGGCTCTTGCATAACTAGTCAGGGAGCGGCATTTGGGAGTTTTGCAGGAGTGAAGTCCTGGCTGGCTGCCCAGCCTTCCCTCTCTTTTCCTGGGGGTTGGAACTGTCAGGGGATTCCCCAATAACAATCAATGACCTGCTGGCTCTTCTGGCAGCATGCCATCAAGTTGTGAAACTGCTGAGAATTACATGTCCTGATTCACCCTCACATATGCCAGCGAGCTTCCAGCCAGGAGAATATTCTAACCTGTTAAACAAAGATAATGCATATATTCTACCTCTAGTCAACCATTTATTCCCCCTTATTATCACAGGGCAAAATATGTTTTTTGTCTACTGGACTTTTGTGCAAGCACATCCTGAGGTCTCTCTTCATATTAGGTTTTACTGATTCAAAAGGGGTTTTGAGTGCTATCTTTCATCCCATTTTTTTTCCTTCAATTGTCACGTGAATACTGAAAATCTAAATACATACTCCAGGTTTTTGTGTTTGTGTTAATGCTAAAAAGTTCTTAGCAGATTTTAATCAATGGTGATGATAATGATAACATTGGTTTTACTTAAACCTTCATTTCTCATTTTACCTATTACTTTTAACTGTCTTCTGCCTACAAATACCATCTTGCTTCACTTTGCATGCAGCACATTTTTGTACTTAATTTTAAGGCTATTTTTTGCAGTGAAATATTGGGTTAAATAATTACTATCTTGTACTTACCTGTCTTTTTTTCTGAAGAAATTTAATTTTCCTTGGGTTACAGCAACTCCATGCAATGCTACAGGCTGGGGGCAGATTGGCTGGAAGACTGCCCAGCAGAAAATGACCTGAGGGTGCTGGTCAACAGCTGTCTGAATATGAGCCAGACTTGTGCCCAGGTGGCCAAGAAAGCCAATGGCATCCTGGCCTGGATCAGAAATAGTGTGGCCAGCAGGAGCAGGGCAGTAATTCAGTGATTGTCCCCTTGTACCTGTGATTGGTGAGGCCACACCTGGAATCCTGTGTCCAGTTCTGGGCCCCTCACTGCAAGTGGGACGTTGAGATGCTGGAGTGAAGAAGAAGGGCAGGGAATCCAGTGAAGAGTCTGAAGTACATGTCCTATGAGGAGGAGCTGAGGGAGCTGGAGTTGTTTGGCTTGGAGAAAAGGAAGCTCAAGGGGTGACGAGTTTCAGCAGGAGGCCTTTTCACTCTCTACAACCACCTAAAAGGAAGCTGTAGTAAGGTGGGGGTCAGTCTCTTCTCCAGGCAACCAGGAAGACCAACATTATCCTGGGATGCATCAGGCACAGCACCACAGACCTTCCTCAAGGCCTTACCTCAAGCGAGATAATTATCCCACTGTACTCTGCACTGTGTGCAGTTCTGGGCAGCACAATATAAAAAAGATTTAAAGCTATTAGAGAATGTCCAAAGAAGAGCTATGAAGGTGGTGAAGCTCCTAGAGGGGAAGCCATACAAAGAGCAACTGAGATCACTTAGCCTGCTCAGCTGGAGAAGATGCGACGGAGGGGACACTCCATTGCAGTTACAGCTTCTTTGTGAGAGGAAGAGGAGGGGCAGGCACTGATCTCTGCTCTGTGGTGACCAATGACAGGATATGAGGGAATGGCCTGAAGTTGTGTCAGGGAGGTTTAGCTTGGATATCAGGAAAAGGATTTTTGCCCAGAGGATGGTTATGCCCTGGAGCTCCTCAGGTCACAGCACTAAGCCTGACCGAGTTCAAGAAACATTTGGACAATGCTTTCAGGCACATGAGCGATTCTTGGGGCGTTCTGTGCAGGTCAGGATTTTGATGGACTTTGATGATCTTTTTGAATCACTTCCACTTCAGGATATTCTATGTTTTTGCAAACTAGTAACAGGAAAAGAGGAAATGGCCTCAAGCTGTGCCATGGGACGTTCCAGCTGGACATCAGGGAGAATTTTTTCACTATAAGGGTGGTTAAGCATTGGAACAGATTGCCCAGGAAGGTGGTGGAGTCACCATCCCTGGAAGTGTTAAAGAAATCACTGGGCATGGCACTTAGTGTTCATGGCAGTGTTCAGTCAAAGGTTGGACTTCATGATCCTGGCAGTCTTTTCCAACCTTAATGATTCTATGATTTCATGATTCTATGGTTTTACTGGGAACAGGACTAAAATTCCTATAAGATCTGTTGTGAAACCCTCACATGCCATATGTTCCATGAAAGCATTCTACGAGAATACTGAGCTATAAGAATTCATGGAGATTTAATGACATCCTTTGCAGTGAAAGTTAATATTGTGACTTGGACTTCATAGTTCCTTATCCTTCAGGGCATTGAAAGGGTTCTAAAAGATTTCCCTTGATGATATATTTTAGTTTCCAGGAATAAAAAGTATAGAAAACTTTGAGTCCTTTTAGGTGTGGTAGTTATAGGTCATAGAAAAAGAAGTACATCATGTATAAGTGGAACAATTACTCTTATATAGTCAGTCACACATATCTCACATCATTTTCAACTTTTAAGAACAAATGGTTCTGCAATCAATTTTATAAATCTTGCCAAATAATTTCTTGTAAAATCCCTTAGAATACAAATTCTCCAGAGATTTCTAACATATATTTTATCATGGCTTCATTTCTGGTACAATTTTGGAGTTTAATGCAAAATGGATTTTAATGGTTAGAATTTTATGGCGTTTTAAATTAATGCTAACTCAAAAAAACCCCTTCAAATACCGCATCTAAAGCAGTTACTGACTTATTAAAAATCAATGTACCACATTTTACAACATACATTTAAAAACTCATCTTACAGCATGCAACAGTTTATCTTACACTTCTGGTGTATAAAAGATGGTTCACTGTGAAATCAGTTTATGCCTCTCTAAAGAAGCTACCTACAGGTAGGATGAACAAGACACGTATGTGTAATCATGTTTCTTTCTTCTGAACTAGCAGAATGATTAATTTCCCCTTAAAAAAAAAAGAGACTAGAGATTAAAGGCAGTATTTTTTCAAAATCATTCAAAAGCTTTCAAGCCACTTCAGTGATTTCACTAATCTTTCTGGGTTGGGTTTGGTTTGTTGGTTTGTTTTTCAAATAAGCCTGTCTTTAATAAATGTGTATTTTGCCTTTTGATGAGCAAAAACCGAAATTCTTACTTTAAAGAAAATCAAGGTAGCTCTAATCAAAGTGACGACTTTGATTATTTCAACAATGAAAAATCTAGGAAAAACACAAATTAAAATGTAAAAACCCCACAAACTGTGTTTCTAACTGTTGATTAAAAATGTGGATTCTGCAAGGAGTTTCCTTCAAGCCCTTCCAGTCTCATTATGCTAGATTTTTGCCAGCTACTTAGTGAAACTGTAGGACTGTGAAGTTCTTCTAACTTCTAACAGATCTCTTCTAACTCCCTGATTCATACTGTGATGTCAGACTGTGTATTGAGAACAGGAGGAAGAGCAAACAGTATGCTCTACACCACTTTCCCACTGCTTCTACACCTTGTATGCATGTACCTATGTGTCTATGTACGTAGGTCTGATTGCATTCTCCTCCATACAGCAGAGTTGGCCAAAATTGCACAGCAACAGGCCTTTACAAATTGTAAGTCTTTTTTTCCCCCATAGATGCATAGCTAGACAGGGAATTGACTCCTTTTGGTCAAACCTCCTTTCTGGTACAGTTCCTGACATCCAAACTTGCCTTATGTGATCTCACATTGGAAGAAGAAATGTTTTTAAAGACACCTATGCAGGAAACCAAGTGGAATCTTCCATTTTAATTTTATTATTATCCTGCAAACATTCTCACACAAATGAAATTCACATTTTAATTGAGGCTTCATATATCTGCTTTGAGAACAAAGAAAATTGTTAAGATCAACTTGCAACGTACTGAAAAGAAAAACTTTAATGAAAATCCTGGACTACTTTAATGTACTGTGACATATACTACATTGGAATAATTGTGTGTGTCAACAAACTGAATGCAACTGTACTGCTGTTTTGTTATCACTAACAGAGATGGAATTAAATACCTCAGCAGCTTTACACGTTTCATCTCTGTTACTAATACAATGATACCTAGATGGCAACCCAGAAGCATAATTACTTTGCCATCACCACTCCCATTATACTATATGTGAAAGAAAAATGAGACCCTAGCTTTTCTAGTTTCCAAGCATCACAATACCAAGAACATGAAGCATAACTGTGGAACTGAGAAAACATATTGAACAGAATACAAATCAAGAGCTCAATGACACAAGCACAGCTCCTTCATGTACCGATGAGGATGTCCTCTGTGATGACTCACACATGAGCTGTACAAAATGCACTTTTATTTTCAAATGCACTTTTCCCAGCAACACAGACATGAATGAAACTGATAATTTTCAGGTATGTGGTATTTAGTGATACTGCCTATCCAGCTCAGAAAAAAATTCAACACTTTAAAAAAATCTACCCTAGGACATATGTTAACTGTATGTCACATTACTTTGAAAATATGATACTAACTATTGCAAAAGCACTTGCATGCCTTGTAACAAACATCCCAAGTTACACAGCAAAGCTGCCTAGATGTTATAATGCCAGGGCATGCACTTTGTTGTTTGCAATCAAACGTGTAATTTCTCTTGACCTCGCTGGGCATTTTGTGTGCACGACGCTTGATGTAACTTTTCCTGCCATGGTAAAAGATCATAGATGCTGTTCAGTAATAATACCTTTGCACTTTGTGTTTGTGTCTGTGAGCATGACACACAATCTGCCTCAAGAATTCAATTGTGAGTTTTCTTTTCTGCACAGGAGATAATACAGGTTCAATACAACTTAATACAGCATCAAGCATAGCATGCTGTTCATAGCAAAATTTACTATCAACCATGTTGTAGAAACTATTTCTGTTCTCCCTACTTCTTTTTTTTTTATTGAATTCTTTTTTTGAAGGAGAGAATAAACGATATCTCTGGTCCAGCTAACGCAGTGGCAAGGACTGTCGAGCCACATTTCTTCAGTTCTCATGAGCCCAGGTGTTAAACATGGCACATGACACCAGTACACACCATGCAGCGAGGCAGGGGCACTGTATGCTGACAGAGAATCAATAATGAAGTGGAAAAGACAATGACAATCTATGGCATTGTCTCTCTTCCTGACAGATCTGTTCAGCCCCAAAAGTATTAATTGAATTGCTTCGGTGGCATTAGACTCTGATTTCATTCAGAAATCAGCACTCATGGGGAGACTGAGAGTGGCATCTCTCATGCATAAATATATTTCATGGTCCTTTCTTTTTAAATACTTAGTTATATAAAATGCTGTTACTACTGATGAAGCCATAGTGTGTTCCAATCTTTTCTTATCAGTTATAACCTTTTCTGTAGCAGAAATCCAATTTTAAGTCAGAGCAACCCTTGGCTTGACTCCGTACTTGAGTATTTTAGGGAGAATCCAGTGACAAATTTAGTTAAAAGTTAATTAATCCAGTTTAGACAACAGAGTTATGTTACTAGTAGCTATATAATAACTAAGTAAGTGGCATTTATTAATTTTTCTCTCTACTCTCTTTATTCACTGTAATGACCACTGGAAATGTACAATGCTTTCTACTTTTTGTTCACAACAAATACAGTCACACTCAATATTAGTTTACTTCTGTGTCCCTGTTTCTCCCAAAATGATAACATCTATGTACTGAGAAGTCTCAATCGTCAAATCCAAAACAGGGAAGATGTGAGTAATATGTTTGTAAAACACATCTGAAACATATAGGCTGGAAAAGCTTAGGCAGTTTCTGCAAACAATATTTATCTGTTCTACAGATAAATAGAAAACTTGATTATATTATTTTTTAGCTTGCACAGTTTTCACAAATTAATGTTACTTACTTAAATTTTAGATCAAAGTAGCTAAATTACATTTGATTTTCATTCATTGAATTTTTTGTTAGTTGTAATAGACATTGCATGCTCTCAGAATTCTTTTTTCTTTTTTCAAATTAAGCTTTTCACACAGGTTACTTAATCTTTATTTGGAAGTCTGGCATTTAAGGATTATTCTCTGGATACTTAGGCCTGTATTTTTGTAGGAGTTTGGACAGAGAAATCAGAATGGTGAATTTAGACTACTTTCATATCATTAGATCTGGTAGTACTTGTGTAATCACAGTGGGCTTCAGCTCTACCATTTGTCCTCATGGTTCAGTGTCTATAGGAGTCCACACCAGAGTCAGATAGTGTCATTCCTACACCAGAGAATTGCATCCTAGGATGTGTACTCACTGAGACACTTTAAGAAATAATCTGGAATGTAAATGCAATTTGTGGTAGTGAATCACACAGGACATTCATATTCTTTACCTGAGGTTTTTTTTGTACATTTATCTAAATTCTGGTGGCCAAAGTTGATGAACAGGTGTACAAAATCAGCATACAGCTATACAGTACAAAATAAATATGAAAAATGTTCTTGAATCAAGATCTGCTGAAAAATACAGGGAGGGACATTGTCTATGATTAGACAATCATAGAAACTTCAAACAAAACTAAAAGGACACACTGAGGTTCTGAAGGCAAGTTAAGATCCTATCTAATTGTTATTTTATTTTAGTTGAGTATGCATATTTTCTGTACTGAAAATAAAAATGTGGAAAGTGAATGTCCACAGAGTGACCTGCATGATAATAGTATTTTTATTAAAGCTGTTATTGGATTTTTCTCTGAATGAAACTGCCTTAATGAAGCCCTATTCTGTAAGAATTCAGAGCTTTTAAAATCTATAATTCTTTAAAATTTCATCTTTAAAACCAGATGTAATTCTTCCTCATGCTAAACCAGGAACCCTACAAGATGTGCCAAATAAAGATACCATTTTGGAGTAGGATTAAGAGAAGTGGATTTTTGCATGATTGTGTGAACATGACTCTATTTAATGGAGGAAAACCAGATCACTTTTCACATCAGTAACTCCTTTTTAAAAAATTATTTTGCCTTTATTTACTTTAAAAAGACCCTCAGAAAAACTTGCAGCCTGACCCACCAATAGGAAGAATTAGGATCACACTGGAGACGGGAAAAGAGAGAGAAAGGAAGAAGGGAAGAAATGTGAGCTGCTATCATTTTCCTCTTGAACCGGTAGTTCTTGCAATCTGTGTTCATATCTGTAAAGTGGAAACTACTGAAAATGTGAAGCCACCTTAGGAGCATGCACGTGCAATCTTGATTTCTGTATTAGAGAAATAAATATTGCTTACAGCATCCAAAGGCTGGTTGTGCTGTGTAGAGCCTCACGTTACTCTGACAAGGGTTCCACATCAAACTGGGGAAATTACATTGTCCCAGATTTTCCCCAACAAGACATCACAGTAGATTATCTGGCTGCCACCACTCATCAGGCTGCAGCTGTTACCCAGCTCTGTTTGCCTGAACCAGCTCCCTGCTGAAGTCGAATGGGATGCAGATTGTGCTTGAAAACAGGTTGGATTAACAATAATAAGGAGGCAGACTATGAAGCCAGTAAAGAGTCAAACATGACTGGTGGTACAAATCCAGGCTCACCAAGACTTTTGTTTGGTGCTTTGGTACAAGGGCTAGTGGAGTTTATCCCTCACAGCAGCAAAAATGAAAGAGTACATTGATGGTCTTGATCTTAACATTATCCCTTTAATTTAACATTGACCTCATAATTTTGCACCAAAAGGATGAGGAACTGCTAAAACATGTTAAGAATTGAGAATGTAGGGAGTACTAACAGGAATTTTGTGGCAATATGTAGAAGCAGTGTATTGTCGAAGACTCTCTCTCTCTCTCTCTCTATTTCAAAAGGTTTCATAATTCTGCAGCTGTATACAAATGATCCATTTTGTTAATCTGAATTCCTAGGGTCATTAAAATTTTTTTCTCTCCTCTCCGAAGTAGTTTATTACTTTGAGAGAAAAAAATCAGTTTAAAGCCAGGTAAGGGAGGAAAGCTGACAAAAACATAAATTAGAGGAAGAACTTAATTTAAAAAGTGTCAAAAAGGATAGATAGTCTTAGTTCAATAATAAAGCCTGGTTCAAGAGCCTTCTATCTTAAAATAAAGCATTCGAGCACTCTATTACCTGTATACAACCAATCTTTGATTTCCAATCTAAGCCTATTTTTGCTTCTTATGTGATTAGCATACAAATGTAACCAAAAAAAAATGTGGCTACTCTGATGACACCTAGGATGGGTTTTTGACTTTCATGTCAATGTTAGTGAGAGATTCTATATGATTTTGAAGGCAAGAGTTTAATTAAAACCTCCTGTTTTTCTCAAATCTAAGTATCATCACTACTGAGTCAAGCTATGTCTACACTTCTTGGAATATTTCATGCTGTGCCTTGTACTGCTTTATGGAGATGCCAAAGAATTTTTTAGGGATTTGACCTTTTCTGGTCTACTATACTGTGTTTCTGAATGTGAATGCCTACTGAAGTCACATGTATGCAACAAAAAGAAGTGCACTTGGAGAATAGAAACAGTATCCAGAGTTGCATAAGCAACCCTCGTTTTCCCTAGGATTTAAGAGTTCTCTCTATTAGGATATCCCTCAGGGTAGTCCCTGTGGCTACAGTCATTATGGTATTTCTATTTCAAGATATTATATTTAAGTATAATCAAAGCAGGATTCCACAAACTTGAGGAGAGAGCTGCACTTCGCTTTATTTTCTTATGAATTTTTTGCTGCTTCTCATATAGACTAAGCCTAAATTTGTCTTCCAAGCCAAAGATCAGCAGCAACCTGTACAACCAGTTCTCATAACTTTTATGCAAATCTTGTGTGACTTTGTTGGAGCTAGTTGGTTTTCTTTGAGTATATATTGATTTCCAGTGATGTTACAAAGTAAGGTCATCATTTTAAAAATAAGAGACGTAATCCCATTTGTAAATCCACAACTTGGTGTAGAGGGACCAGTAACAAACAAAACCAGTCAGTGCAAACAGTCAGAACCGTGAATTCCTTCCTGCTGATCCATGTCATCAGCTTGCTTTTTTAGTGGCACCAATTGTAATAGTAATTTTTGCTGAGATTGGGAACAAAGATGTCTGTTAAGATGGTGAGATTTGTGAAGTCTGTCATGCTTTGTTTGCACTGGCCTAAGAACATAAATATTTCACATAGTTCATGCATTGAGATTATTTCTTTCTCTGTCCTGAGACCAGTGGGGTCTGAGGAGTTTGCAAATAACTCTAATCTTCAAATCTTTCTCAAAAAAACCCCAAACCTAAAATTAAAGTTGTTGGCTATTTGTTTATTTAATTATCTTTATAGCAACAGCTGCATCATTTGCAAACACTCAAATCTGATTAAAATTAAAGATACTGAATTTACTAGCCAAATATTTCAGCCTAATGATCACTGAAATGGCAGTTAGCCAAAATATTTAGCAATTTAATTTCTGGTAGTGCATACTGTTTGAGTTCCTTAGCATCCACTGTCTCATTAATGTCTCAAATGTGATGAGTTTCAGTTCTTTGCAGCTAAGTTGCAACACCATGAAGCTGGTTACTCTGCTTTTTTTCTCAAAAAGCGGATTGTCTCCCAGGAAATGATAATTGACTGCTTGGGTTGGCCTCTGAGCATGTTAAAGGTCTTCTAGGTTCTTCATAAGTTCCATCTGTGTCTAATTTTTGGTCTTCTAAGACAAGCTGAGTGTCCAAATGTTCCTGTGCTCCTAAGTTGCTCAGCTGCAATGAGGTGACAGCTCTCCTGAGGGAATGCTGAAACCTACTCTTCTGAAATACAACTTTTGGTAGGGAGGGTAATAGTTCTCTTTGTCTCTAGACAAAGACATTAGGAAATATAACTGAGAACATGGTTGCTTTCTACAAATGCCTACGTCCAAATAGCTTGCAAGGGTTCCACCTAAGTTTTGTTTAGGTGGCTGTACTATTACTACTGTCTGCCTTTGTTTTTCTTCATCACTTTCTTTGGCACAGTTTTGTTCTTTCTTTTGCTTTGACTCTCTCTTATTTACTCAGATTAGGAAATTTGGTATTTTCCTCTCTGTTACACACAGATTCACTGACATTATAGATTTTCTCAGAAAGAGACAAATAGGTGTTACCAATATAGAAGTCTAAATAATGAGTAATGACCTACCTGATTTCTCTCTTCAGTCCTCTTTTTTCATTATGTCATACAATATTTAATTTCTTATGTAGCTGCATTTTCAGATATTGTGGCTTTTAACACCTTTACTTTCTTTTATTCATTTGTATTGTAGTGCACCATGATAGTTGCTCAGAGGAGCTGATGCTGACAGATGCACAAACACAAGAAAATATTCTGTATTTACAATGGCATATAGAAAATATATAAGTGGTAAATGGTTTCCAATATGTGGCTGAGATGTGCTTGTACTTTGGAAGTACTTCATTGTACGTACTGAAAGCAAGATCTTTCAGGAGTATCAGATTCTGGCATGATATTTGTCTGGCTGAAGGATGTTTACTTGCACTTTATGTATTTTCTAATTATCTTTTCATTGTTCTTAATTTTAAAAGTCTGTATAACCTGTTTATGTGAGGAGAAAGAAAGAGAAATGGAAAAGAAGCAAAGTAAAGGGCACATATAAAGCCAGGAGAAGAAAGAAATTTTTCAGTGTGGACATTTTTTCTGTTTTATTTCTTCACTGCTTTAGTTTTTTGTTGGTTTTTTTTTTTTTTCCCCCCAAGATTTTGGTTATGGTGATAAATGTTACCACTTACCTGGAAAATTTTTGAAACAGATGGCAAATAGTTTAATTACATGTACTTGGATGGTGACAATACTTTTGCTCTGCTTGAATCTTAGCCAGTTTACAGTGAGATTTATGCTTACTCTTTGCAACTGCACTAGTTGCTGTTTGGGGCTGGGTAGAAATGTTTCCCTCACTGATGAACTCGTAGATGAATCTCCACTTGCCTGTAAGGCTCAGCTGTGTGAATGATGAAGTTAGCTTCAGAATACTGGGTGACAATGACTAGCAGAGATTCTTGATCCTCTCGCCATTGCTCTATTAAAAAACAACCCCAAAACCAACCAAACAAGCAAAAAAACCCAAAAAACAAAACAATGAAAAAACAGACAAAAAACCATAGCAAACCTTCCCTGTAGCACCAGCTCACGGGGCACTGCATGGTATAGCAGCTACTTAGCTGCATACTTCATGCCTTCCATCCAGACATATTAACCTGCAATGAACTCAGGAATTCCTCTTTCTCCAATACCTTATAAGCCAAGCCCATAAGGACTTCTCAGTTCTTTGAGAAGACTGGTTAAAGAAGTAAAGTCTTGGAGGGTAGAGATGTCATCTGGATGGCTTCCACAGGTGCTTTACTAAATTTATGTCTTCAGCAAGCCACATTCCTGGCATCTAAAGGTGCTGCATGGTCAGGCTTCCTGTTGCTCCTGTCTTGTAGGATCCTGTGCTGATTGTGGAAACACCACCACTTTTACTGCACAGTAGCTTCAAATTTATACTAATTCAAAATTAAAAAAAAACATGTCCAGGTTCTTGGTAATGAAAGGTTTTAAGAAGAATAAGATCCTACTTTAAGTCTGAATAGTTAAATTTTGTACTGAATGCATCGTTAATTATAGCAATTTCTACATTTGCAGTAAATAAGGAAGTTTGTAAAGGTAATAACCCGCTGCATTAATACAATACTTCCATGAATAGAAGGTAGAACAGAAAAGAGAGTTAATAACGCAGACATTATAGTAAGTATATTTTTGTGTGTGAATCAAAAGATCTAAAATGTAAAATATTACCATACATGAGAATTGGCAGTAGAAACAACAGAGCTTTAATCTAAAGTACACTAATGCAGCTTAAGAATGGTCAGGGTTGAATAAATATTCATCACCAGTATTATACTGTACTCTGAAGAGGAAGATAGAGAAAAAAGTACAGGTCCATATTAAAATTCAGTTTTTGGCTTTGCAAGCTTGTTCAAGTCATTAATTTATATGCAGCTTTATAGCTAAGGGCTGACCGGTGTTGCTGCTCAGAGAATGCGCAGTTCTGTCAAAGTCAAAATGTGTCACTGAAGTGGACAGTTTTGCATGAATTCTGTTTGAAAGGGAAGGTGTAGGGGGAAATCTAATTCTGTCAGAACAAGAAAGGTTAAAACATTAACTTCAAGCTGATTTTTCTTGTTGACATTTGCTATTGTGCCTTAATACAAAAAAACACAGTTGCTACTGAATTCTGGATAATAATAAAAAAAAAATCATTTGAGGTTTTTGTTGTATTAGCTTTTGCTTTAGTTTGGAAAAGAGCTATGCTTAGAGTCTTAAGTTTGTTTGCATATTTAACAGTCCTTTTCAGATTAGTATAAACAGACATCTGGTTCTCCAAGGTTGAAACTGTACTCTTTCTCAAGTCCTGAGAAACAATTTATTTTATTTTTAGTATTTTACAACAACTTTCCTCTTTTCTTAATTCTGGTTTCCTGCTGTGGTTCCAAGTATCCTGTTTCTGTTAAGAGCATATATCTCACACCTCTTGAGTTTACTTTCTGCTCAGCAGCAGAGAATACAGACAATAATTTGAAGTGTATGAAGAGAATGAGGCAAAGAGCCTTTATAAAATTCACCCAGTATTTTGCCATGGAAAGTCTTTCTTGTTCCCAGTCTGGCTAATAATAATTAGAAACAAAGCTCAGAGAGAAGATCTGAATGCTACTCATACAGGGTGAAGTTACAACTTTCCAAGCCACTACTGACACTGTACTGAAGGCACACCACATCTTCCAAGACTGGTGTTTTCTCATCGATAGACATTGGGAACTTGACATTTTTGATACACTGAGATTCTTTGCAAAAGGGATGTATTCATTGTCCTGCACTGGTTAAGTGAACTTGGAGATTACATTAATCACCAGTTGCAGATGGTTTCCACAGTTCTACATTTGTACTTCCAACCACTTTGGTTTCATGCGTTTCAGGCAGACTGTTTTTTAAGGTGTCAAGTAACATCAAAAACCGCTGAAGTTATTCACACTTAATCATTGATTTCACTCACTGGTGAAAGATCCTCTCACAGCAACCCTTGAGCAAGCTAAAGTGAGATACCTTGTAAGAATATTGTTTCTTTCAAGTATTCCATTCTTCTGAGCCTCAGTTAATGATACCCCTGTTACTACAGTTGCCCTAACTCAAAGGTAGTTAAGTGTACTTAGTTATTCACTCGACTGTGAATAGAGCTCATAGCTTGGCCTTAAGTAGAAGTAATTAGCTCAGAAACAAGTAATTTCCAGCTAGGGAGGTGAAAATCCTGTGAACATAATTGATGATAGGACTAGGAGAAGAAAACAGGTCATCTAGTTCTTGGTCCTGTACCTAAAATATGAGATTATTCTTCCTTCTGTGCTTTGAAATGTCATTCCATTCATCAAGTTAAATATACAGTGGATTAATGATATCAGTGTGTTCTAGCCAAATTATTTCCCTTTTGAGATTCTGTCATTGTAAATGACAATATTATTTCAGTAGGCTTTCATATCCTTTGTAACAATAACAAAAATTTTGGACAATATTACAGATATTCATCAGATCCTTTTAATGTAGTTCTGATTTGCAAATTGTTTGTTTCCTTTCTCCTGTAGTTGACGAATATGTTACTGGTGAATAAATGTTTCCATTATTCAATTAGTTGTATAGTCAAATAATGTTTATTTTTGTGACCTATTCATATTTTTCCATCAATTGCTACTAAGATACTCACAAGTAATTATTTTCATTATTCAACCAGCTTTTTAAATGATCAAATAATATTATTGAGTTAAATTCAATTATTATCAACAAATGAAGAACTGAGTATTATTGTTTTTCATTACTTCAATACATTTGCTTATGCTATGAACCTGCTTTAAGATGTTTCCTGCAAAAGTAAAACCTTTTGTACCCTCACATGCACCATCAACATACCATCAGAGGAGGAATAAACCTAACAGACTGCAGGAGAAGTACTGCAGATCTCACTTCTTCACTCTTGTTGTGGAGGCTGACCCCTTCAGCTGTGCTTCTGTCAGCAGTTTAACATGTGCTTTTTTTTTCCTCCCATAAGAGAAACTATAGACTACTATTTCAATAGTATTAATATTTCAATCAATTCTAGTGATGTTAATGCTGTTAATAGGAATTCATTGTTCGGCCTGAAGGCAGATTCTTTTGCAAGTTACAGGACCTCTTTTTTTCCAAGCCCGTTTTGGATTTTTACATGACTTACTTTTATTTGGTATATTTTGAATTGAGTCTAATAAGGTACTCTAAAACCAGTGGTATAAGTAGGAAAGACTATTAGTGTAGGCACAGGAACACTGCAGTGCACCTGACAGATGGAAAAAGTTTATGGTGAATGTATCATTGCCCTATGGTGGAGAACAACTCTGTTCATAGATTAATGTTCATTATATTACGGTCATATCTTACTGTCAAGCAATGTGTAGAACTCTGGGTGAAATCATTGTGATCTGTATGCATCAATCAAGGGTAGTATCTGACATTAGGACTGTATTTTTAAATTAATTTCAGCTCTTGGCATCTTGAAACCCTCTGTCTTATATGTCCAAAATATTTATTTATATGTGCAAATATTGGTGGTTACAGAATGCTCTTAAGAGTGAGATAGTGAACCTGAAGTGTTTGAAAATTCACTGATTTTGATTCACTTGTGTTAAACTGAGCCATAGACTTCAACATAGGGTGGATTAATCTAAACCAGTTCCAATTTCCATTCACAATGGCTTTAGTGTAATTTCCACATGCCTGCATGACAGTGAAATACTCTTGCCATGTAGCTCAGGATAATATCTATCAATTTAATTATTAAATCTATTAAATGTGGCTCTATATAAACACAGACAGCAATACCACTGTTCTGAACAAAGACCTTGGGCCTTAGGAAGGCCTATGTTAACAATAATTTCAAGAGTTTTGTATGATTTGACAACCTGCCAATTTGCATTCTTTAGATGTAAGCAACTTCTGTTTATCACCGTTTGTGATATCTAAGACCTCAGATAATAGAAGTATAAAACTGGTCCCTGAAACAAGTCTGGGATTATCTCTTCTTTTCAGCACACAGTCAAATGGAGAAAAAAAGTTTTGTTCACACTTGCTCGGTATGACCTTTACACTTTGTGAAATCAGCAATGACATAGGATTGTATTCTTTTAAATTAATATTAGAAAAGTCCTCTAACTGTTGAGATTTGAGAGGAATAATTTACCGTCAATATAATTTCCTGTGTCTCCCTTTGTGATGCTCTAATGAAGTTATTATAGTTTGGCCCTTCAGCCTATGACAGATTGAATTTTCTATGACTTGATGATGTGACAAAGTCATTGCTCAAAGGCAAATATACTTTGTAACTGATAAACTAATGCAAATTAATTTATACTTCAAGTTAAGTTTTTAAAAAGGCATCCTATTTTATTTTTAAACTGAAATTAACACCCAAACACTATCATAATTTAGTGGTCTCAAGAAAGCAATAAGTACAATCTGTGATGTGAAAAGAAGTATTACTACAGGATTAGTGAAGTTTCAGAACTTTAATCTTTTATTTTCCATATTGTTTGACTATGATGATGGCCAATGTCCTTTTAAAATCTTTAGCTGTATCATAGGCTGATTTAGGACAGAAGGAAGAACTGGATGTAAAAGTAATTTTCACTTGTCATGTTCATGCAAAGAATATGTGAATTATTACTCTCAACAACAAAAGCTTTACCCAGATTGTCGATTCACTTATTTCATTGCCTTTAGGCCAGAACTCTGGACAAGGGTTTGGTGCTGTCACATATCCTTTTCCATCTCATTTAAGTGATCTGGCCTCTGTTTTGGGAATGCATTTTTATTGTGCTGTTAAGCCCTGTGTCCCACACATGAATATTTCATATCTCTACTAAGTGCTTTCACTGAATATATTAGACCCTGGTTTTATTCTTTTTTTTCATGCCTGTTGCCACAAATAAGGTGGTAAGCGTAGCCTAAATATACAAGAATAATCCTTTATGGGATGGGAATTTTCAGATGGCAATAATAGCTACTTTTCAGGTTTTGGCTAGGCTATTGAAAATGTTTAAACATAATCTGTCCATCATATGACGTAAGCATTTTCCTATTTATATCTGCTTTACCAGTTCACAACAAACATAATGAGCAATAAATGAAGCAGTGGCCAAAAGACACGTTTATGACTCATGCAGATGCCAAGGGACCATCCTAATATGGGCACTGCTTGGCATTTCTGCTAGCAACAGACCAGAGTGTAACTCTTATTTGACAGTAGTTTTTAAGTTTACTCTCAAAGCCCCCAGACCTTACCCATCTTCATATAAAGGTACACTTGACTTATTCTGCCTAATAAGAGAGACATCAAGGGCAGGAAATGCTAGCAGTTCAAGCCAGTATTTTACATCCACAGAATGGTACAAGCAAGAACAAAATTTGTCCTGTACTGTGGTAAAATGACAACATGGAAGTGTGCCCATTCGACACACTTCAAAGAGACCTAAACTAAATTAACACTGGAATTTAGCTTCACCTCTTTCCTAAGAAATAAGCTTAGCTGTAGTAATGGCAAAGATTCATAACTGCATTTCAGCCATTCTTGTGATGACTGGAATATTTCCCAACAATGAATCTCCTGATAGTTTATGCAGATTGCATCTGTAGAGCTGAAAATATATGTGCACTTCCCATGAGTGATTTTGAGATGAAGATGGAAATGGAGCAAAGAATGAGTTAATAAAAGGGCAAGAAGGATACCTTGCATCATATTAGAGGGATATGATCTATGTTTTGGGCCTATGTAGAAATCTCCTTCCATGGTATTCGAACCTAAGGTTTAAAAAGAATGTGCTAGGAGACTTTCAGCACTTCTATTTCTTCCATTCCCACATTGGAGTTAGGAGCCAAAAATACCGGTGCTCCAGGAGATGCTCTTGGGGCTATCTAGCTGTGGAGCACCTGACAGACGAACTTTCTATCTTTTTCTATACATAAACTGTCTATTCAGGTAAACATTTCTTATTTACTTAGCATAGTTATGTGCCCCTTTGCTGTGGAAACAAGGCTCATCCTCATCTTCAGAAGGTGCTGCAGGAACCCTTTCACTATTAGTTTAGAATGGTGGTAGCCTTTTCCTGCAAAATGCAAGCTGTACATGCAAGGCTTAGAAGTGAGACAATGACCTTACCAATGTGCAGCTCCAAAACAGACTATTTCTTGGCTACAAAGAAGAAAGCTATGCTAACATTCTGAGTCCTTCTCCATTGGCGCAGAGCAACTTCAGAAGTCAGCTATATTATAATACTTCTGTCTGACAGATAAAGTGCTTTTTATTAAGTCCACTTCTGCTGATGCAAACTGATTGTGTGATTCCTTGTACTTCCAAAGAGACCAGTCTCCTTTATTCCACGAGAAAAACCCCTTCTTCAAGAAGTTTACGTGAAGCTGTACAGTGGGATGCAACATTTGTTAGACAGGGAGTCAAAGAAGCAGTGTTGTTGCCCAAAGAAGAGGAGCCCACATATTTACCACCATGCAAGTTTGGAACTATTGACATCTCTGCTTCAGACTGGATTCTTGCCACCAGTTTATACTAAAAGCTTGAAGCATGCTGAGTTCAATGGAGCCTCTTTGCATTAAAACCTGAGTGCTGCGTCTCAAGCCCTAGGTGCCTATTTGTCGACTTTTCAGAAATAAACACGTTAAAAACCCTTCTTAAGCATTAGAAGAGGCTCCATACCACCAAATGAAGTTTTTATCTATATGTTTTATTTTGTATTTATTTTTCAATCATCTACATATTACCATCTGATTAGCAACTGCTTGTTTAAGAGAGCATATCAGGTTATCTGGCTGGAGATAACAAAGCATGTTTTCCATAGAGGCTTCCAGACTAGAGGCTACACAGATGTGCCTCAGTTAAAAGGATCTCACTGTGTACTTTGAGAAGTGTAGATGGCTTCTGTATTTAGAGAAAACTCATCTGAAGCATCATAAAATAAAATGTACGGAAAATATAATATTCCATAATTAAGATTTCTAATGAATTGCCTTGTTAATCCATACAGTGTATGCATGTTGCAAAATTTTCCTGGCTTAATTAGTGCACTTGCTGATTATGTTTATTTCCTGATGTACACACTGATTAAGCATTGTCCATACACTGAGGCTTGAAGCGGGATCAGTCTACAAAATAGTACCTAGTCATTTAACTGGAGACTCAGAATGCAAATAGATCAACTTATGTAAAATTAAATTAGTTCTAATAGAACCCATTTTGACTGAGCAGCTGGTGACACATTATAAACAGAATTCTCTTGTTATGTGAAATAAAGGGCTTCTGCTAACAGATGCTTATATACTTTTAAGCCACAAAAAAAATAAATTATTATGTTTAAGGTCTAAAGTTAATGAAAGAAGGTTAATTCTGAGCTTGTTAGGTAACACTTCTGCACTGGATCTCAGCATTCCTATCTGAATACTCTGTAAGGTCAGGTAGCCCTTTGCAATGCTCCATGTAGGAACCTAAAGGTGAGTAATCACTAAACCATAAGTCTCACAGTTAGCACATCAAACCTGCTCTCTTTAACAAGCAGTGTCTCTCAGCTGATTTTTGAAATGCAGTATTAACATTTGGTACTATCCCTTAAATCTTAATTATTTTGTTCCTGTAATAGAAATAACTGGTTTTTTGTTTGTTATTTTTTTTGAACATAATTTCAGACTAGCCATTGCAAAGCAGTTGTGTGCTGTTCCTAATCAACATTTCACAATGAACTGCAAGTTTTTCCTAGGAATGTTGTCAGACATCCTGAAATGTGTAAAGTCCCCATTACAGGCGCTTTTCTTGGTGCCAGAACGTTTAGTGCTCTGTATGAATGAGTCTAATGTGTTTAAACTCCTGGATGTACTGTTTATTTATGGTAAATTTGAGCCTTCAAGAAACAAAAGAACTTCAACAGAAATAAGTAATTGAGCAAGTGAGTAACATATTAAAGGTATAAATTTGTATTTTATAGCTGTGATGGATTTTACTCTTACTGTGGATTTAAGATAACTTTTTGTGAAGAAGGCATTATACTTAGACACTCCTTGATTCTTGTTTTGTGCTTGACAGTGCTTACCCTAGAAAAATTTCTCTCCTTAATTGACTTTCTACATATAGAAGCATGTAAATTAAGGCATATGGATGCTTTAATATATTATAAAATTAGTCATATCTTTGGTAAGTTAATTAGGAAATCAAATGCTTCTATTTTATTCCATTCCTGGTGAATTTGTGATTGCATTTTGTTTTTTAGTCAATGGCACCTACTAAGCTGAATTAAAAATATTGGTTGATCCATTCACAGTCTGGTAGTTTTTCTGGCTTTACTCAGTTTTAATTTAATATCAATGTGTTCTATGGAGTTAGAGGTTACAGAGTTTATGCCACAGTATTTTAATCAGTTCTTGCAGAACCTACTTAAGTAAAGACAGATGAAAGTCACAGAAATTTAAATATCTAGCTCTTTCTATACTTTAAATAAATGAGCAATAAAACTTAAATAATTGTATTTTTACTTATTTTTGTAATGCAAAGTTGAACTATGAAGATTTTCAATTAGCAAGAATTAGCGAGAAACTTGCACTACATTTGCTACTTCTTTTTGAAAACCTGGAGGAAACACCAGGTTCACATTTGAATAAAATCATCTGAATGTCCATTTCTTCAATTACTTATTTTGTGTATTTTGTTTGAAAAGATAAAATCACATTTTTTTTTTTAAGGGACTTAATTTTTACCGTTATCATGTGATTCACTGTTTCTATGGGGAAATAGAAATTCAGTGTTGTACATAGACAATCAAACCTTGCTATTTATACATAAAATTATGATTTAGATACATTATAAAAGGTATTTAAACATTCTACACTTAGAAGTGATTTGTAAAACAAGAAAGTTATAATATTTTAATAATATTAAATTATTAAATTATTATTTAATAACAATAAAATATAGTTTGATGCTTTATGACTAGCCTTTCCCATATTTATTCACATGTTTATTCATACATAGACATGAAGTGGAAAATGGTGTTACTGATTCTTTAATTTAACCTGATAATTAATTTTTTTTTTGCACGTTGAGTACCTAAACCAGAAAGCGAGGATTTGTCCTAGATACCCAAAAATGCATGGCTCCAGTTTCTCTGCTAGTAATGTAATAACACCCTTTTCAAGAATGAAATGCAACACTCTTGTTTTTTGAATAAGACTCTTGAAAAATAATACTATTGTTTTAATTATTGTAATATTTGGAAAGGATAATTTTAACATGAAAGGCTACTTTTTAGAATATTCTAGAGAAAGAACACAAAAAAATACATGTTATAGACTTAGGCAGAAATTTTAGGAGACATTTTTTAAATGTGAAATATAAATTTTATCTTTAAATACGGTCCTTTATTCTATCATTTCAATTAATAAATGTGTGTGAGAATTAAATTTTTAAGCTAATTTCCTCCATAGTCACTTAAGATTTTAATACTGCAGAAAAGAATTAAAATGCATGAATCTTTTAGCAATCCTCACTGGTACATTATAGTTCTGCTCCAGAGTTTCCAAACTATGAGGAAAAATCCTGTCTTTTATACAAGTGAAGATTTTTGCCTGTTCCCTCCAAAAAGGCAAGAGCCTATTTACTTAGGAGTTGTGGTTTTAAGGCTCTTAATCTGCATGCCTTAATGCAAAGCTCTTTAAGTTGGAAGGATGTTCTCACTTGTCATTGTTATGAAAACATTTTAATTTGTAAGGTTCAGTAATCATAGACAAGACACAAAATCTAGCTCAGTGGCTTTTTGTGGAGATTAGAAGCAGTGGGGCAATAGATATGAATGGACTTAAATCTACACCAATGTTTTGGACACCAGGCAGTATATCTGAATTTATATGCAATTAAATCATTCCTCCAAGGATGTCCATTTTACCACATTGAAGACACTGAAAAACCCCACACCTATATGACTTATAATTATTTGAAAACAATCCTGATTTAAATTTGCATAATCTCATTCTTTAACTTCTTCTTTGTTGTTTGTCAGCAGCCTTTAATGGTGGTAAAACATCCAAATTTTTGACAAACATTTACTGCTAGTCAAACTTTCGTGCAATAGAAGCTGAGGCTAATAATATCATACCTGGGCACTGCTCATTATGGTCACAGTTTACATTCCTGACACTGTATCTGTGGTCTCACCATTTTATGCCCAGAAAAAAGAAAAACAGCCAGCACACATTACAGACTGAAATTTAAAAAGCCAAAGATCATTCTACCCTTAAGCAAGGAGACAATAGGAAGCAAGAAAACTAAATCCAAACATGTTTAAATTGCTGCTTTAGCCTGCATGGCCTTTTCATGTGATTCATACAAAGAAAAACAAATAAAAAACACCCCAAGGAACCCAAAAACCCTAAAACAAAAGAACACAAAAAATCCCCCCCTAAAAACCACTAACCCCAAACTAAATTGGGATCACAGTTCTGAAAATGTGCAAAGCTTCGTAATTTTCCCTATTTCTAAAATGTATCAACTGCAAAATGCCAGTGTGCTAGGATCAGAATTAAAACCACATGAAGTGAAATATCAAACTTTATGCTCAAAAGAGCTAAGAAAGTTCCCGAGACACAACCTTAATTTAAAGAAGCAAAATTACAAGAAGTCATGCAGAGCAGTATTCTCCTCCCCTCCTTGGAAATGTGCAGCTCTTTATTATGGAAAGGCAGTAGCCCCTCTATAGTTAGGGTCGCAATCAACTTCCATTATAAAGCCCTATTTTAGCCCCCTGTAACTTTGGCTTGAAAAAATTGGAATACAAATTGCCATATTTTCTCCAAAAGCAAAGAAGAATAGCTGAGGATTTTTTTGTTTATTTAGTGGGGTGTGATGCTTAGGTTTTTTTGGGTTTTTTTTGTTTTTGTTGTTGTTATTTGTGTTTGGGGTTTTTTTTTGGTTTTGTTTTTTAATTGACAAATTGTTTAACTGCTACAAGATTTAAGTGAGTAAGGAAAAAATAACTTTTCAATTTTTAGGTTTTGGAGTTTTTTTACAGTTACTGCCATAACTGCCCCTATTAGTTGAAATTATTTTCAAATAATTTAATAAAAACCATTTCTCTAGGAGGAGGGATGGGCCTAATTTTTCTGCTGCTGCTGACAGTGAGAATATTTTGCCATTGACTTGTATGGATGTAGGACTAGGCAATCTGATGGATATTTTCAGAAGCAAGTCATTTTTGGGAGTGTGGTGTATATCTCAAAGTGGAGCGTAATTCATGCGTTGATCTACCTGGAGTTTTTGAGCAAGTGATTAGCTTCTGGGGCTCTCTGCATATTCTTGGTTGGCATTTCCAACACAGAGGGAATGACTGAGCTTTAAATTAAAAGACTGCTTTTAGAAATGCCAGAAGAAAACATATACTTAGTTACTGAGCGCTAGTGACTAATGACACAGTGGTTTACACTAGCCACTCCCAGCATTCAGCCTTATTTATCACGCTTGGCTCATTTCCTAGGATTAGGTCCAGAATAGCCTCTGGCCATGTAGGCTGTTCAACAAAGTGTGTAAGAAAAGAAAGCAAGTCTAGTCCATGGAAACATAGTTCCCCTTTTTTTCAGATGGTTGTTATCCCTTTCTGGATTTAAGCTTTTTAAATACTTTATGATAAAAGACCAGGCATTCTTGTAGATCTCATTGATTCACTGAGGGACAAAACAAAAAAAAAAAAAAAAAGAAAGGCAGAAATCCCTCTTACGGCCCTCCTTTACTTTTGTGCAAACCGTTTAGAAAATACTTATAGTACTATTTCCATCCTATTAAAATTATCACTTCAGTTTTAAAAAGAAGATTTTTCGGCCCTGAAGGCTTAATTAAATTATGCCTAAAATTTACATATATATTTTTACACGTTTATGTTAAATACATATTTGTATATAGATACTTAAAAACAGAGATTAATTTCCATATGCCTATTTATAGCGGTTTGGACAGCTGAAGTTTGCATACACTGTGTTATAACATTAAGTATTGTAATTGTCTATTGCATCAGTATGGTATTATAAAATCCTAACAAGATGCATAAAATGTAAATTTAAATCCAATTGTGGTCATTTACTCAAAATATTGCATGCACAAACTTTGGATCCTTTTCATGCAATGTTTAAGATTTTCTTGTGAGATTACTGTGTATTAAGGAATGAGTCTCTCAACACATTCCAGTAAAGTTATTCAAAGTTCAGCAACATTATTTTAATGTTGCTAAAAAAAAAACAAACACCAATATAAATTTAAAAATTTTAACAGTGACCAAGTTTTAAAAATATAATGGAAATCTCTCTACTAGAAAGATGATTCTGCTGAACAAGTCAGACTGGTCTTAGTAGGATAGATCCATAAAATAGATCTTAAAAATTTAGAAGCAGAAGGAAAATCCTGTGCCAAAATCCTGGCGAGTTAAAGAAGGAAGGAGATGCCAATAATTTCTGTCTTTATATCCACAAAGGATATGTATATATTTAAAAATACTTCTTTCAATTGGCTCCTTTCAATGTATCAATTAATGCTGAGACCCCTTTGAATTTTGGTTCGCCATGTAGAATTTTTAAACCCTAGGAACACTGAAATCACTGTTTCTACAGCATCGTTAGAGTATTCTTTGGAGAATAAGTTCTTTAGACAAGCAGAAAGGAGAAAGGAAAATGATATGGAGGATTTCCCTGGAGGAAGCTGCTGTCAGGGATCAGGTAAGACATTGCTGGCAATAGATATTGGAGTTTTGTGTATGTAACTGAGAGAGCAGCAGAAAACATTGCCTTGGCACTTTCCCAAGGCATGGCTATCAGCTACAAAACTCTGAAGAACCACAGCTGGGAGCCTAAGGAAATATGAGGACAGGAACTTAGCCTGCAAGACAGATGGGTGTTTACCTGTTGAATTCTCTAATCTGGAAAACTGTGGAATGTGAGCAACAGAAACGGAGCAAGCAGGCACACTTGCCTGCAGACAAGTCCAAATCAGAGAAAGAATGTCTCCCAAACATAAACTGGAATGCTCCTAGTTGCCATAGGTAAGGTTTAATAAAAAATACGTAAAGAAAAATATGAAGGGAATTGAGGGGAAAGTCGCAGTTGTCAAATATCAGGATATTTACACAACCATGCTGAGCGTTTTACTTGTCAGAAGTACTTAGATTAGGTGAGCTTTGTATTAACATTTTCAGGGCTCATTTGCTCTGTTAGAAACAATTATATTCCCAGAGTCTGATGCTGCAGATACCCATGATGAAGTTTTTCAAGGTTAACAGTAGAAGGTGTCACCCCTAGTTACAAAATTTATGAAGGTCTGTGAAAGGTATGAATGGCACATGCAGTCACAAATCCTTAAATTAGGCAGCAAACAGATCAGTAATTTTAGAAGTCAAAAGTTCTCTAAATGAAGTTTACATAAAGAGAATAATTTTGTGTTCTGAGTCAAGACTTAAAAATTACTAATTTATGACAAGATCCAACATTGTGACTCAAAAGAATTTTTCCAGCTGATCAGCTATCTAAAATGCAAATGAAAATCTGGTAGTATCTCAGAGAGAAAGTTACCACAATAGCAATATGATTATTGTTTTTTATTTATGCATTTAATAATAAAATGATTAGGAGAAAGATGTGTTTGAGAGCTTTTTTTAATTAGCAGGAGGAGCTGAGAAAATTTGTTACTATTTAGCTTTATTATGGGAATTTTTGAAAGGCTTAATCCATATTTGACATCAACTACACCTAATTTTCAGTGAATATTAAGTAACTGCTTTCAGTTGCTTATTAAGGCTATATATTAAAGTAAATAAGACTGCAAAAAGACAATTTTTCCCCCCGGATTTAGACCTGAATTTCATAAAACTGCAACTCTAACTAGAAATATTCTAATCTCGCTTTCAGTGAGGTACAATCCTAACAGTAAGCCACATTAAGATCACTTTTTTTCCTGGATCACTTCTCCTTTGCCTGGAGAATTTTCCATAGTCCTTTGAGTATTTTTTCGCAGAAAGTCTAAGAAAATTGGGTGCATGCCTGCACTAAGAGACTTAGAGAAAACTCACCTGAAATGTCTTTTTTCAGCTTTCTGTGGTATAATTTATTGGCAGGAAAGGAGTACTTCAAAATTTTCTGGCTTTCTCTAGGGCAATGTTGAGCAAACATTTAAGAAAGAAATTGGCTGGAGAGAAGATGAAATCTTTCTGTTATTTCAGCGAATAGAGTATTTCTTAGGGAACATGCTGAAAACCTTTACATTTCCAAGAGCCAATATATAATTTTAATTGAATAATTTTTCCCTTGTTCATATTAGTTCAGGTATCTTTTCTTCTTCCTCCTTTCTATTCCTCTAAACTGACACTTTTGAAGTAATATGTTGTACAAACATGGTTAGTACATTTTCTAAATGTCATTTCAAAGTTGAATGCTTAATGATTTGTAGTTTTTATGCTATGTATATATCTGCCAGCTTTCCTCACCATAAGCCTGCTAAAATAACTCACTCCAGGCTGATTTATTATTTTTATTCAGCCAGGTGCTTCAGGGGTTTGGCAACTTTGCCGATGTTATTGTCTATAATGACTCTGCACTTGGTGCTTGATGATGTCAACACGTGCAATGAATTTACTGGCACCAGCAGAGAATATTTCATTCCCTTATCTCTTTGTGAAGAAGAAAGCTTCATCTCCCATATCACTTGCTTTTCAATATGTTTTATGTAATCTCTCCGATTTCTTTGATGTGTCTCCCTTTCAAGAATGTTTAGTTATGATTCTGATGAGCTAACAGCTGTTTACGGAAGTAAAAATTCATTTTTTATGTTGAAGTTTCTTTATAATTATTGTCAATCTCTACTTTTTGTCTCCTAATGTCTCTTAGGCATCCTTGTTTTGTTTGGGAGGTAAAACAAGGTTTTCTCTTTTAAGTAGATCTGGAATATCATTTGGTAAAATGTGGGGATACTGAGAGTACATCTATTTCCTCAGAGGAAGGAAAACTACCCTTTTCACTGTATTAGTCTCTCCTTCATAACTGGAAGATAAAGTAAATTCAGATGAAAACATTGACATTTTTAGTACTATTTAATCCAATAATCATGATACTTATTTAAAGTTCTGCGCAGTGTTTGAAGTTTTCCCTGAACTTGAATAGCAGTCAGGTAACTGCTGTACAGTCTATAAGGAAATTTTCTTTGTCAGTCTGGTTTATCTGATGTCTTACCACCATTAATTTACAATTTTATCTGTGGTCTTTGAGGAGTATTTTATTTATCAATTGAAGGTTATGAAGTCCTGTGTGCATGACCATGAATGCACAATTTCTTATCACACGTCTGAATAGTAACTACTGCATATTACTCTGCACATTTGTTCCATTTGTGTTTTTGCAACAGGCCATCACTCTCTCCTATTATATTTCACTTTTGTCTAAGTAGTAATCTGAGGGATAATTTAGCTTTTTTTACCTTTTTCTCATTAGTCTTGCAAGTTTAGAAGCTCCTATTGCTTAGAGGATTAAAACAAGATTACTGTTGCAACCTAAAGTTTTGTTAAATTTTAAGCACTTGCATCCTAAGTACATACCTTTTTAAATGGATACTAAACACAATCTAACCTGCCAGTTTTCCATTACTTATGGGACTTCAAACCATGAAAAATGCAAAGTTGGGTGAAATCTGAACTTTAATTAGGATTGATTTAATGACAAAGATTTTTTTCTTTCATCTTTAAGTGTCATAAAGTGGAATATGAAAAATACTATTCAAATCCTTTTTTAGGAAGTAGTTTTCAATATGAATGGCACTTCTACTGTGACTACATAGATAGTTATCATACAGGGAAAAGTAATCTGTATGTACAAATTTTACTCATCCTCCCAGGCCCATGTTCTTCCCATGTTCAAGAAGATCTGAATATCTCTGCTAAGTGAGCTGTATCTTTAAGGTAAATGAGGTGCTTGTACTTGACCCTAGAAAAAATGAAGACAGTGACCTAAATGACAATCTCTATGATCAATTAAGGCCATGCACAGCAGATCACAAAAAAAGAAAAAAAAGAAAAAAAGACTAGGAAAAAGCTCCATCTGGTTCAGAAGACAGTGGCCAGTTCCATAAATAACACAAGCTGTCAGGAAAACATCATTCCTGAAGTACTCTCTGTATTGGCTTTCTGTCCAACTACTGCTCCACGACAAGGACCTTCAGAGCTTTGCATAGGCTTGGACCAAACCTATCTCTTCATTTCACCATAAGTGCCTCGTTCATGAGTTATTTGAAATTAACAAGGTGAAGAAAGAAATGTACAGAAGTAAAGAACATGGACATATAGAATTCTAGAATCCTATTGCACAGACACACAAAGACAAAAATCCCATGTACGTGTAAAAAAGGTGTCCGGGTTTTAATTTTAACTGAGCTTATCTGAAAAGAGAAAACAAGACCCAACTGCAACATTATGCTTGGAAAATGTAATTGCAAGCTAGATATCAAAGTGTGAAGTAAAAATGAACAATAAACTTTGCATTAAATTTATTTATTTTTTGAATAATTTTCTTGGGAGCTGATAACATTTGTACTCCCGTAGTATCTATTACTAGGTCTGAAGACGAGAGTGCTGAGTGATGTATAATCTTAAGGTAAATAAAAAAATAAATGTTCTGGAAGTTTATTACATTGGTGCACAACAGAAATATGCCCATCTTGTTTTTTTTAGTTGGAAGACAGGTTTGAGAGAAAATGTAAATGCTGAAATAGAGTACATGAGCAGTGCTGAGATGATGTTGAGCCCTGACACAACATGAGAAGAATCCACAGGCCCAGCACCACCTCTGTAGTTTTCTATCACTCACTTCAAGAAAGCATCTGGCATCTCAATTTTCCTCCAGATGCCACTCAGTGTCTCCTCTCTGGTGTTAAATTTAGGACTCAGGGTATGTGGGCTTCTAGGTGAGCACTGAAAATTGCTTTCAACAATTTTACTAATTTTGAAGAATTATCTCATGTAAGGGGTAGCCAGCTTCCTTGATTCAACTCTGCACTAAATCTCTAGCACATGATGGAGCCACTCCTTCCCCAGGACGTTTCATCAATTTTACTTAAATATTGTCCCCTCTACTGCAGAGGGAGACAAAGGATTCTCCATTTTTCTAAAGTCTTCCCTGGGGAAAAGAACAAAAGGCAAATCATTTCTTTAAGTCTATTTTCTTAGTTAAACATACAGTTTGCAACTGAACTGTATTTCTGAGAAATCAAATGGTTACTCCCACACCCAAACTATTAAAGCATCTGAAAGTTGTGGCATGAACAGGGTGAAGAGACACTGTGGAGATTTTGCTTGCTCAGGGGTAAAATGGAGATCTGTACTCTTGCCTGCAAAACTGTTGAAGATAAATAGCAAACTGCTGCATTTACTTCTTCTTTCTGGTTTGCATTCAGAAGACAACACAGGGGAAAAATTCACTTTGAAACATTTCCTTAGAGGTGCATGATCAATCCCTAGGGAGAAATTCACAGCCGGAGAGAGCCTTGTGCTTGGGTTTGATAGTGACAGATAGCAATGGAATACGGTACTTAGTGCTCCGAACTAAGAGACCATTATGTGTGCAACTCACAGTGAGACCATGGCAGCATAAAGCTTCCCCCAGCCCCACCCAGAAGTGTGGCTGCCTTTGTAATTTTAATTGGTCTGTGTTTGTGGAGTGGGGCCTCTATTTACTTATGGCTTGGGGCTTGTGTTTACCAAGCCTGGTGGAGGCCAAGTGTCATATCACTGAAGCTTAGTTCCTGCAAGCTCTCCTGCTATATCTTGAGGCACTTTTCTTTTCAGAATCTGTGCCTGTCTAATTCACGAGCTTCTGTGAAACAAGCACAGGAGGGTACAAGGCCTACAGGGAGGAATTACACCTAATTACTCAAATAATTGCTAGGCTGTTGCCTTCTTAGTCACTGAAAATAATTTCCAGGTCCCTGGCTTTTATAGATAGTCTTCTAGAGGCAGGAGGACACAGCCCCCTTTTTAACTCAGCCCATTCACTCACAAAATCAGAACACTCGAGCCTGCAAAATTAATAAGCACCACTTCCATTACATATATTTTAGGTTGTTGTTGCCGTGGCGATAAAGTCAGGGACATTGAATCTCCTCTGTTGAGCCATTGTTATCATCCCTGGCCATCTGCTGCAGAGGAGTGATATTCCATCTCATTTGCATGATGACTGATATATGGGAGGTTTGGAAGGACATATGCCACAGCAATCATGTGATGAAAATTAAAGTGAAAGTTTTGGGCCCAGAGCCGAAAAAAATCTGTGTATGCGCATGAGGCTGTTGATGTGCAAATGTGAATCATATTGAGAAGGTTTGAATAGGGAGGTGTGACGTAAAGAGGGGACACAAACGCAGGTGCTTATCTCTAGGCAGTCAAAGGCGCTGGATGTCATATCATGGGAACTACCTTTCAAAGACACAGCTTTAGTGCACAGTTCAGCACACAAGGGAGGAGAAACATATAAGTTTTGGAAACAAAATATAAAGTAAGTTTAACAACTTTTTCACACTATGAACCCATTGATGTTTAAGCAGCTTGTACTGTTAGTAACTTTCTGTCTTTTATTTTTTGTTTGTGCTCTAAGTTTGCAAAAAGCAAAAAATCCTGTCCATATATTCATGTTAAAACCTTAGAGATTTGTGTTAAGAAGTTTGAGGGGTTTTAATCTGTGTTTAAAATGCTCTTTGCAAACTTTTCTTCTTTTTTTTTTTTTTCTAATGACACTAATGCTGTTTCTTCCACAATGTATGCTTGGTCATTATCTTAAATGCTATTTTGGGCCTCAATTAAAAAATAGCTACTTGTAACTGCTTTGAGACTGCTTTCTGAATAAAATGTCATGGTGTAATTGCATTTATACTGCCTCAGTAAAGCCTTTGTTCATATACATTTTACAATAGTGGAAATTTGCAGCTCTAGCTATTTGATTTGAGGAAATGATCACAAGAACACTTTTTCTCTCATTTTGAAAAGTTACTGAACTTAAATACCGGCTTTTTAAAAAAGGGAGAGAGAAAAAATGAGCTGGGAGAGGGCGAGTGGGACCAGTGTATTTGTAGGAACTGTTCGATAGATGCAGGTTCATTTGCAGTTCTGTATTACAGACCAGAGAGATTTATCAGGATGTTTTAGAATGCTTTGAAATAATGTGTAATGCTTTTTGAAATGAAAATTGTTGATCAATATGCTTATTAATTTTACTCTAAGGGGAAAAGGGTCTTTCAAAGCATGGCATTTCTTTCCTTTAAATTATTTGGGATTCAGAGCGTGAATTGAGGGCTTCTGATTAAAAAAGTGAATACTGTACTTCAGAATGAATGTATGTGTCAGGAAAATCTTTAGAAAGTTAAATGACAGTAATATCAGGCAAGGTTGAAGAATGAAATGGACCTTCTGGGACAACATTTTGCAGGAGGATAATTTTTATGAAATAGCATTTGATGCTAGAGAAAGTCTGTTTAACACTCTGATCAGCAATAGCTCTCTCTCTCTGACTTTCTTTTGTCTTTAACAAAGCACTTAGTTCAGATGTTTGTCTTCCTTCATATGTAAATAGCAAGACAATCTTGTGCAAGGTGCAGTGAATTTTTCATTTAAGAGATTATAAAAGCACAAATCCCAGATTTTATCCTTAAACTGCAAAACTGTATGGGGTGAACTTTGTTAGTTAAGTATCTTTGTGGGATTGAAAATGACCATTTACTACCTCTTTTGTCAATTAAATTAGTTAAGTTAATTGCGTAGATGTGTCTTCTTTGCCTTGGCTGTGATTTTGTAATTCTTGGGGAAAATTACAGCGTTTGTGATGAAAGCTTTCTCTGAGACAATAATATATTTCTGCTCTAAGGTGGCTAACAAATAATACAGATTTGGAATGAGGAATTTCTAAATATAGGCTTTGCCTCTTAACTTCCCAGTTTGGAGCATTTTATTTTTACTTGTAAATATCATCCTTGTGTTATAGTACTTTCATGCCTGCAGGCTAAGATTACCAGTCTTCCTTTTTTTCCTCCTCCTTCTAAATATTCAATTACTCAATGGTAATTATTATTATGTGGCCTTCTTGGCTTACTGCTTTATTAGATTAATATAGATTTCTTGTGCCAAATTAGCGGAAATCACTGTTATACACAACAACGAATTTTTTTTTTTGTTTAGTTTTATTTACTTTGTTGAATAACAGGAAGAGTTTGACATCAGGATGTTTTATTCTTAAGACTTTTAATATAATATTTCTTTGAAAGTTGAGCGGGACACGGTGTCTTTTTGTTTTGCTTTTTCTCTTGTAGGTTTCATATACAAACTATATATTCTTATACAAACTTTGGCTAATTTTTAAAGTGATCTATGAATAGGGATCTTTGTGAGCGAAATTGCAGTTCAAGCCCCCTGATCTCTGATTCTCCTGACAGAGGTGTGTAGCAGAGGTGAGAAAACCGAAAACGAAAGAAGAGGAGCTGTCCAGGGTACTGCAGGGTACTGGCTAATATTTCCTGTTACTGTACCGAAAGACATCTTTACTGAAGTGTTCACAAAACTGCCACCATTTGTTACTTACTCTTTTCCCCCTCAGAAATAGAAAAAAACACCCACCTTACAACGAAGTCAACTATAAAAACGATATGCATGAAAAAAAATTCAGGAGCATGACACCTTTCTGTGAATAGCAAATAAACGCTCAGATCACAGTAAGTTTCAAAAATTGCTTAGTAAGATTAAATTTTTATGCAAAGGTTTTTGACAAAGTAACAGACACTAAACTTTACCAGTCTAAATTAATCTATGAGTACAACACAAATGGTTTCTATGGTAGTGTTGTAATGTAAACAAAACAAAGGGAAAAAAACCCCCGCAGATCCCAATCTTGCATTACTTGATTGTTTTTGAAATGAATTCTTGTCCTTATGTGACCTGAAATGTGTGGTTATAAAGCTATAGAAATCCAAACGATCATATTTGTTTGATATGAAATGAAAAAAAAATAGTTAAATTGAAAGTTTAACATCATGAAATTCAAAATCCCAAGCGGTATATAAACATTAAAAGAAACTTTGGACTGCTAATCCTAGGAAATGAGTTTTATGGATTGAATTCAACAAGGCTTCAGAAATGGTTCCATCTGCTGCCTAGCAGCTGGTGAAAGGATAAATTTAATTCATTAATTCATTTGGAAAAAGGATCCAAATTGTAAAGTCTTCATTGCTCATAATGCACATAGGTGAAAATCAAAACTGAAATTAAGTCCAGTTTATCATCTTTGAAAATGAGAAACATTTTATTTGTAATTGTTATAATTATCTTGAACAGTCAGTTGACAGTGTATTGACTAAATGCAGTTAACCAGTATTTTTATGTCTTAAAAAGTTGACGATAGTTCTGAAAGCATAACTCCTCTTCCAGAAGGAACAACCCTACTTTGGGAGTTACAGATTGTGTAGGTTTTAAAAGTTAGGTTGTTTCAGTGAAACAATATGGGTGTCCTTCTATGCATATTTGAAACTTCTCTTTTATTAAGTCAATTTAAGAATACAAAATAAGGGACCACTGAAATTAGAAAATAGACTTATGCATAGTAAAGTCACCATAATAATCTGAACCTTGAACATCAAATGCAGAATTTATTACTTGTCTATTAGAGTCACAAGTTTTCCATTGGAATCACAAGCTTAATCTTTTCTTTCCTGTCTTGATCCATTTGAGTTTCATGTTAAGTGCTACAAACTTAGAGTATGAGTGAAAAATATAAGTTAGAGAGAGAAAGGGTGATATTTAAAAATCCATGACTTTAAAGGCAAAATTAATTGGACAAATGCATCAATAATAAATTGACATTCAATTCTAGATATAAAGTTTTCCAAATTATCACAGTCTCCAGATAAAGATTTTTTTTTTTTTTTAAGTGGTTGCCTCTAATTTAATCTAAATCACAAGCAGCGAGTGCAAAGTTAAGTCAACAGTAAGATGGGCAAGTGAAAAAATCTCTTCTCCTAAGAAAAATCTTATACCAGGCGCACACAGGTGAACCTGTGCCTCATTACTTGCTGAGGAATTCACAGGACCGATGAACCTGTTATTCTGAAACCAGCTAAATATCTTCCAATGCCTATTTTCAATGTTTCTGCTTGAGATGGTGATTTCATGAATGATATTTGGCTTTTCCCATTTCCTCTGTAGCCCATGGCTCACTGTGGTGGGTTTGTTGGATTTACTATAAAGGTTCTGTTCGCACCCTGTGGGTTGGGTTAAGAATTAGGATTTATGCATTTACTTCTACTGTTGCTTTGTTTATACAGCTTTGGTTTAGTTTTGATCCCTTTTTTTTTGCCTTTGAGGCTCTTCCACAGTGTCAGCTGCTGACTGATAGTAGGAGAACGGCCTCGTGGTGTGAATGAAAGGGACCTAGCGGTTGGTAAACAGAGATAAGGAATAAATAGAGCACAGGCAAAAGGAGATAGTTCTGTGGGAGCCCAGATTGCCGCCAGTCTGTTCAAGTGAGATGCAGTGCCTGTCCTTTTCCCAGATTAAATTAGTGTGCGAAATCTCCAGTGACCTCCTCCCCTTCTCCCCATACTCTTTAGCCAAGCTGAACAGCCTCTGCTGTAAAGTATTCATTTTATCCAGGGACAACTTGGACAATAGAACTCTCCCTGTTACTTATGGACAGCTGTCGTGATTCATGGGGCTTTTCAGCATTTCATTTTTCATAAGAGTTAAAAGGGTTTTACCTTGTAACTGACGAGAGGTTAGAAATGCAAAGATGCCAGCCCTGAGGTTGCCTGTAGTGAGGAAGTTAATAAATAAATATCACATACACACACACAAACACATCCCCTCCCCAATGTGCGAAAGGCTGTGTTTTTTGTTAGTGCTGCTCTTCTTATTTAAAGGGGTTTAATTGTGATAACATGATTACACTGAAGCATGAACTGCATGGAGAAATTAACAAGCAGAGACACAGCGATATCCAGGGCCCCCAAGGTTCCCTAAATTAAAGGTGACCAATGCTAACCCAGTGAGTGCCCTTTTCCCGTCTTTGCCCTTGCTTTTGCCTACATCTCCTATCAGTTTATTACCTGCAAATAACTCCCAGGAAAGAGTAAACACTCGTGAGATACCTCTGTGGTCCCGTTTTTTTTTTTCCTTTTTTTTTTTTTTTTTTTTTTTGTGATTTACTGCAAATATATTCAGCATTTTGACTGATTAAGTAGACCTTCGGCAACCTTGAGGGTCACTGTGTAGAGTATGTACATAGAAAATGCATCAGCCCATTGTACCCTGGCAGCTAATGAGATTGGTCGTTAAGTAAATGACACAAAGCCTACAAAAAAAGCTTAGCAGCTCACTAGAGTATCACAGAGTGTCCCTGCACACCACACAACGACACAAACAGTGGACTAACCTAGCCCACCCCTGCTTTATTCTACATCACTGCTTCCCTGATGTCAGCGTGAGAGGCAGAACAAAGGCTAAAAGGCACACGGTAAGTCAGTCTGACAATTATGCCCTAGGGAGAAAGTAGAGCAAATCTTAGCCTAACCATGGGGTTGAAAGTCCGTTTCTAGACAAGTAGGTCATAATGAAGGGATTTTTTTCCCCCCCTGTCACTTCATGAAGGGGAGAAAAAATGTCTCTGGAATCAAGGTTGGGTTTATTTCTTGTTTGTTTGTTTCCTTTTCTTACTGTCTGATTTGCCAGCTTACAAAAGTTTCTGGAATTCTGAAAGTAATGTGAAACAGTATGTTTTGTGAACTGGATATTTCAATTATAGTCTAATGAATTAAATATTCCTTAAAGGAACTGACACACAGTAATCTTTGCCTCAGATGTACATTACGTCTGATGAACTTTACAGACAGAAAGTTTCTTTCTACTTCTCTGTAAAAATCTGCTGAAAATGTGTTATATATATGAATACAAATTTCTATCCACTAGACAGCTACTTACACCCCTAAATTCCTGGTACAGTTTTTAGAAGTATGCAGATATAAATGAACTTGATACTATACTATACTATAATTTTGGGATTTTTAAAAAAGACTTTTACGTGATGTCTTTTCTGTGTTGTCTTTTACATGAGCTGAAATTAAAGAGTTGAAGATTACTGTTTAACAGTTGCACAGTCATTACTTATTTTCTTTGCACAGCAGCAAAATATTCAGCTGATATCTTATAATAGCAGGTGCCTGCCTGTGTAACCAATGGTAAAATCTTTTCTAGTAGTGTTTCAGTGTAGTACCGCAGGACCCTTTATTTTGCTGAAAAATGGCAACAGGAAGTTGCCGGAAAGTCTTGTTTGCATTACTAAAATGTTTCTGTCTGCTTTGCACTTTGGAGGCTCAGGGGATGTTAGCTTCAAAACAACATGATATTATTGCAAGATGCCTGTGTGCATTAAGCAATGCTTCTTCCCTCCTCTCTACAAAACCACTGCAAACCATGTTTTAGAAGAATGCTTTATCAAATGCAGACAGTTAAGGAAGTGGGGTTTAGATATCAGTCTGCATTACAATTGATATTTTGTTGGGTATTTGGGGCTTAGTTTCTTGTTTTGTTTAGGTTTTTTTATTTGTTTTGCTTTGCCTTGTTTTGCTTTGCTTTGCATTGTGAGACTTAACTTAGTTTAGAAAAAAACTTGTCAATATATGTGTATTTAGACATATCAGGATAACCTGTTCACTTAATTAAAACTCTTCACGGGTCAGAGAAGTCAGTTCATTATGATATGTCATTTACCTAGGAACATCTTTTTTACTGCATGGGCAATAGAATTATCACCACAGCTTACACACACTAAGATAAAATGTGACATTCTAACACATACATTTGATGATTCCTTGCAAAGAGGTATGAGCTTATGCATATATACAAATCCATGTGGGCACATTGAAAAAAAAAAGTTCACGCATGCAAAACACTATATTCACCTATATAACATCCCAGTTACCTGACATTCAGTATATATTAGGTATATCTGCAGTTACATGGGCTTTTGCATTTCCCAGTAATTCCAGTTTAGGAAATATAATGAGAAAGTAACCAAACTGTAGTAAAATTGTGTATTTTATTTATTTTCCGTATTTTTAAAAGTTTTGTTCCTCTCAGCAGTGTTTTCCCTGTGTTACTTCAGCAAATATGAGACATTCAGGCATCAGAAAACAAGCTTTCTTTCTAAATCCTATAATTCAGCCTTAGATTAACAGAGATTTATAAAGCTTCAGTTTTGCAACACAGTTTGCTTTAAAATATGCTAACTGATATTAAATTTTCAGTTTATTTCAACAGAAAATATTCCAAGCTATTTGATGTTCAAGTCCATCCCCACAGCTTTTAAAAATTAGCATATCCCTGTGACACAATCATGTATCCTTTTTATGTACCTACACCAAAAAGAGTAAAGGGTATTTGATATTTTAGCATTCACCTCATTTATAAGTTCAGCTATTTGTACTGTTAAAAGCAAAGAATGGTTTCACAGGGGTAATGCATATGCAGCAGTGTTACAACAATCATACTGCTGTCATTTAGCAATTTACATTCTGTAATCCGACAGGTTGATCCCCAGTAAGTTTCAGTAGTTTTTCACAGCTTCCTTTTTTATTCCTCTTGTCGTTTCTTTACTACACCTAAGAGAAAAGACAAAGAAAAGTTGATTTTTGATTATTAATGTCATTCATCTGATCTCCCTGATAAACTATGGAACACTCCAGGTTTTTAGAAACCACTTTACACTGGACATTTTGGACTTTACATCACAATATGAGGCCTCTACCTTTATCTTATTGCACAGTTCCAGGGCATAACAGTATGAGTTGTGCATATGGATCTGAAAAACTTTATGGTAATATGCAGTTGATTTGAACAAATCTAATTCAGTTTATTTACATGTTTATAGTTTTTTTTCAAGCCAGTGATCCCAAAACATCTGATATTCCTGACAAGCGAGTACCTCCAGAGTTACAGACAATCCCCATCAGGGCCTGATGCTGTCACTCCAAAATTAAATATAACAGATGACATGCAGAATAAACTTTACATTCTACTGTACCCACAAATATATAGAGAATCTAGACCAAAGTCTTTACTGAACTGACTGATCTTGGAAGCATACATATATACCTGGGATCGGGCCACTTTATAGTTATTGTCCGCATGGTCGTGGATTATTAAAAAACTACATAAGCAAAATCAGTGTTTCTGGATTTTAATTATCTTGAAGTGCTTAAAATTGCAGATGCTGTTTAATTAATAATAAAAAAAGGTTTTCTCCCTCTTAACTTTCTCTAGTATTTAAATTTCTTTGGAGGAAAATTGCTATCTTTTATGTTTATGGAACACTTTTAATGATACTAGCAACTCTTGCCTTCCTTAATAACAGATTTCTGATTAAAGAAAAGGTGATAACCTAAAAACAGAAGTTATTTTAGAATGAAAAGGGGTCTACTTTCTTGGTTAGGTGAACACTGACAAAAATATTTATACACATAAGTGATTCCACTGAGGTGAGGTCGATGGCTCACTTTAGTAGAGTAAAGCAAGTAAGTAAGCGTTTTGAAGATGAGGGTTTTGTTGATTTGCTTAAGAGATTCAAATAAAATTTGCTAGCACATATATCAGGTTTGGTTCCATATGTGAACTTTTCCCTTTACTATGGAACTTTGGTGAAAAAGAGCTAGATTTTCATTTAAAGACATGTATTTGAACTCTGCTCCGTTGGGCGTTAGATTTAAAAAAATGCTTTAGAACTTTTCCAAAACATCGGTTCAAATGAGGAACGGAGATCCCAATGTCTTCTAAACAGTGGTCTTCTTTTTCCAGCAGTAGAGTCACTGGGTCAGTTCCCTAAATCTCAAGAGAAATTTTGACAATTTCGCAGCCCCTCCTGCCCCCAAGTTGAAGCACATGTTCAGCATCTGGACTGGCACAGCAAAATAGTAATGGCTCCAAAGGCACCGTTATGGACTATCAGGTCAATAATCCTTATGTTAAGAAGGATTTACATGATACAGAGTAATGGGTCTGTCATTTCTGAAGTAAAAACCCACTTTTTAATGAGCATAAAAATATTGTTTTGCACTCTTCACATCAGAGATACAAGGGGAGCTAAAAGGACAAATATATACATAACTTCCTAAATAAAAGTTCTCATTGAAGTGTTAGAATAAAATAAATGCTAAAATACATTTAGGCAGCTACAATGCGCCAAATTGAGACATTTTTGAAAATGTACTTATTCTCAATTTTTTTTCTTCCTTACTATATTAGAAGAATTATAGGATGTGTATGTCTTGTCTTCAAATAGCATTTTTATGAGCCAGTCCAGAAATAAATTTGGCTTTGGGGCTTTTTTTGTGTTTTATTTAATATTTCTACTGTGTGATTTTCTCCTACTTAAGGCACAGGTTTGACACAATCTAACATGCATGATCTTGTTACAAAAGTAAGTTTGAAAGTAAGATCAGTGGTCATAGAAAACCACAGTTGTGATTATTTTTCCTATTAATATGATTTGTCTAATTGAAAAAAATTCTTTACTTTCATTGAAAAAAAAAAATCCCAAACCACACACACACACACAAAAACACTTTTCTTAAATATCCCACATTTGGGGAAGAAGTATTTTTTTCACTCAGACTCCATAAGAGGCATGGAAAGTCACCAAATCCTAAACAGAAAGAACAAACACTGCAGCAAAAATGAAGGGAATGAGTACACATGACATTTTCATTGTATCTCTAACATTATATAAAATTAAAGACCATTTTGAAGTATGTGTCTGAAGGGAATCGTCCTATATATAAGCATTCAACATTTAGTGAACAGAGTGCAACTGAACACATAAATCACATTAAATAGCATTGACACTTGGTCAAAAGAAACGTATATTTATGGCTCAAGTGTATGTCCAAGCTAATCTATGGAGAGCCTTGCCATTATTTTTGTGATAAACAGTACTGTCTACAAAAAGGGTTAAAGAAAATGCATTCTGTTGCATCTGCTTACTAAATCCCTTACTTTAGTAGAAATTCAAATTTTGTAAAGATTATTCGTTTTATTGATGCATATAATTATAATCACAAGCCATCTGCTGATTTGGCAGGCATGGTTAAAATTCTCTAACTCTCATAACCTTTCAAGTACAGTGCCCTTGGGACTCTATTTCACTTTTATATTTTGGAAAACATGTAGGGACAAACAAGAGAGGTCATCTGCCGAAAGTCAGACCTGTAAAACATTAAAAGAATAAAGATCATGTTGACTGCTCTTGTTTTAACAGGGGAAAAAAAGTATTTTCTATTTTGTTTCTCACTTCAGGAAGGATTATATTGGTTTTCATCACACACTTTGGGAATTTGAATTTTTTTCTAGGGATTAAAGCTCTCTCCTAGCACCTCTGGGATCTGGGTTCCAAGTTTAAACTAAAAGAACAAATATTGTTCAGTTTGGTTGCCACAGGTGAATTAAATGTATTTAACCTTGGCCTTAATTTTTCTTTTTACACAATTTTCATTGCATTTCCATTTGAAATGTTTTAACAAACAGTATTCCAGTTTTTATTTTTTTTAATTTGTTTACTGAGTTTCACAGAGAGGCACCTATCATATATTTAGCTTTTTCCTGTGAAGTTCAAAAAAGCATTTTGATTTAGAGGGCTATATCCAATAAGGCATAAAATGAATGGCTAACATTCTTTGCCATAGCCTTTAGAAACAAATTACTTTATTTATATTAACATACCATTGACTGGTGGTTAGCCACAGTTGCAAAGGTTTGGGCTTTTGGTCTGTGAGAAGTTTTTTTGTGTCCACCACTACTCAATCGTTTTGTGCAGGCAAACGATTTTATGTTTGACATTTCTTTCTTTTTTAAAAAAAATTTGTAGTTGTCATTGAGGTAAATGTGACGTTACTCTGCTGCTTCTAGCAGAAAACAACCACAAGTGGAAAACAAACCCCAACCTCTAAGGTGCTCTCCCTGTCAAAAAGAAAAAAAATATAAAAAAAATTTATTCCATTTCAACTAGTTGTAGCATATTGGCAATGCTGTGATTTAGGAGAAAGAGTGTTTTTGAGAGAAAGTACAGGAAGGTGGCAAATCTATGTGCAGAATGAGATAATCCAGTGACTTCCTGATATTAGCAGAAGGCAAAGGCAGTAACCCTTCAACAGAGTTGTCTTGGCTCACTCTGTATTGATGTGTATCTCGCAGGGACAAAAGATGCAACTCACTTCTGTTTAATTAGTGCATCTGAAGGCCCGTATGTAACATGCATACTGCTTTACTCCTTTTGGAGGTTTGATTCTCACCCCACACCCTCATTATGAGAAGCAGGAGGGAAATGCACATGTTTTAAAGTGTCTTCACAGCTGAAACTAGGGAAACAGGCCGAGAGTAGCTCTGGTTTATTTCACAACCAATTAAGTATGACATCTGTTGAAACTCAGGAAATAAGTCTCCCTTCCCCCTGTTCATATACTTAAGCTGCCAGTCTTTTGTTTAGATATGATGAATTTCACCAACAAGAGTTTTTTTCTTTGGGGTAAATGCATTTAATAATAATAATAATAATAATAATAATAATAATAATAATGTAAAATCTTTCTTTACTTTTTTTTTAACACTGCATTTCACTGAGTGCATATGACTCAGATACGTTTGACACTCACGAATCAAGCAAAGAATTGTATTGATAATTCTTTGCCTAAACACTAACCTTGCATGCTAAAAAAAGGGCATGTTTGTGGCAAGAAATGCAGGCAATTATGACATTTTAGTTTTTGAAAATCTGGCTCTTATTAGCTCCCAAAGACCAGCAAAAGTCACAAGAAGGAATTTGGGTTTTAATTTATTTATTTACATGGTTGAAAACTTGGCTCAGAGCAGAAGACACCAAATAAAAAGGGGCAGATAGAATTATGTATGGTTAAAACAAGACAATCCAAAAGAAGTAAATGCAGATCCACTGTCACTGGTGACATCAGGTTTCTCTGGTGTACAGCAGTTCATAGTAAACCAAGCAAGAAACACAGATAAGCTCTATTAACAAGTTTTAGTCATACCAGATCCTTTCCATTTATCAGACATTAATCCATGTGATGAATTTACTTACTTTTATTTCTCTCTAAAATTTTGTCCAATGCATATATTAAAAGGATAGTATTTCAGTCCATACCAACTCTTAGAGTTCAATTTCTCTCTGTTCTGCTCACAGCTTGATTGTCTTCTTTCTGCTATATCTTGATTAGAAATATTTACCATATCATGCTGACCTTTTCCTTTGCCTCCTGGCACTGGGTTCTCCTGTGTCTCTGAAACCACACTGCTCACATCAAAGTCACAGCTAACTCTCCTTTTCCGTAAGTTACACCATCTCCTAGTGCTCCCTTTTATTTGTTCATCAGCTTCGCGTTGTTTGCCAGTTCTTTCCTACAAGGACTGGCACTGCCTTCGTTCCTGGAGGATGCTTTCCTACTCCATTTCTCTTGCTTTCCCCAGTCCTATTTCACAACACAGCTCACATGACATATGCATTATTTAAGCTTTAGGATGCTGTTCGGTGATTGCCATAGGTCCCTTGGTTAGGCATCACCATTTGGTGAGATGTCAGTGTGCACAATGGAAGTAGCTAGACCTGAGCCAGTCATCCAGATTCCCTTTAGAGTCAGTAGAAAGAGACATTTCTTGTGTGCAATTCATCACACCCCGAGGAAGGGTATGAAATGAGTAAGATGCATGACACATCTACACAGCCTCAGAGATGCCTGCAGGTTGCCTACAGGCTACCCAGAGACCATGGGAATGCAGCAGTTCCTGCCTCAGAAATATATGTTTGCATTTCAGGCATGTAAAGTTATGAAGATGAATCCTGTCTTTCCCATGCAGCCTACAAACTGGAGTTGATTTCTTCTTAAATCATATCTACACAGAAACTTTTCTCACATATCCATACAAGACAGTGATATGGATAATATGACATAGCTTAGATCAAAAATCTCCACTTGCTCCTCTCCTCACATGACATTGATGAAAATCTTTGTCTGCTTAGTTATTAAATGGCGAGCAGAATAACAGCAGTGAATACAGCTGTGCGGCTCAGAGGACTAAATTTTGCTCCTGAAATGTAGCTTTTACAAATGCGAAGGTGTCAGTTCCTTGTTTTCTTCTTAGAAGCCATTACATTTCTTTAAAAAAAAAAAAAAAGTTTCTCTTCTCAAAGCTACTTCTTAAAAAAATAAAGAGAAATAAACCCTAAAGATTTAACAATATCCATTACTTCAGAAATACCTTGACTCTGTTGGATTTTTAAAACACTGCTGATAGAAGCATTTCCAGTCATTTTCCTGTTGGTCACCACTTAACGTCCAGAGACACTTTTAGGGGTGGTTTTTCAGTCTCCTCAGGCTTTCAGGACTCCGTTTCTCAAGCTTCAAACTAATGGAAAGATTGATTTGATTATGGTTTTGCACTATTTCAGTGGGTGATTATAGTGATTCAATATTCCCCATGCTTTCATAAAAACTATAAACAAGCTTTCAGGTTAAAATTTCAGATGCTGTGCATACTTTGCATAGATTTCAACTATTTTCTTGCATTTTTCAAGGGATTTGATGACACAAATTTATATTTTTACAGGATTATTTATCATCCCATGATTTTAGCACGTAGGCGTATGATTTTTAAACAAATAATCCCTTAAATGAAAACAAAAAAAATCTTTTAAATTTCTAGGGAGAGCTTCTCAAAGTTCCTTCAGATCAAGGCGAAGTTCTTAAATTCTCCAGGTGGGTGGTTCAAGATTCCTTCAGGGTTCAAAATTGCATGCAGCTCCACAGATCTGTGCTAACCCTTGTGCAGTGGATGGTCCCTATGGGACAGTATTTGGCCATGCACTTCCCTAATCCCTGCCACCAAAGGCACAGGTGGGCCTTGGGAGCAGGGAGCGATAGCTGGGTTTCTGACACTGTTTTGCTTTTTCAGACTCTTTCTCTGAGGGTAGGATAGACACAGGAGTAGATTCTGCTGTAAGATAACGCTCAGCATGGTCTTATCTTGAAATAACAAGTTTTACAAAGGGTGAGTGACCCTGCATCCCCAGTAGGACCTCCACAGACTCAATGTCAATGAAGATCACACAAACGATTGTGGGTGTGCAAAGTTTATTGTGGTATAAATTGGCACCAGTTCAATAAATATAAGCCTTTATTATGTTACAACATTTCTCCTGAAAAGCTTAAACATAATAATCTTATTTCAGATTTTTCTTCCCCAAAATCAACACTTTAGTGTCTATCATTAAAAAGTGTCTTCTTGAATATCCCTAAGTCATTCTGAATAGCCTGAGAGAAAAAACAGCTTTAGCCCTGAATGCTTTGGGCCCAGTGTTATTTATAGCAACAACATTAGCAATACCAGTTATTTTTATTGTTATTAATGTGACTTACATGCTACTATATTGTGATCATGGGGAATAGTACTGTAATATTGAAGAAGTGCAAGCTGCTTTCAATCAATGATTGTCAGACTGCAAACAGCAAGTTCAGCACTGCGGACACCCTCCAGGTCACAAGGCTTACTTCCCTGTTTATTTGGGGCTTGGTATCTATTTGTTAGTTGCATGATAGTCCCTGTCTTTTAAATTTACATGATAATTTAGGAGTAAAGAAGTCAAGTTTATAAGGGGAAACAGTATGGAAGACATCATGTTTTGTGGTACCAAATTTTTTTCCTTCTTCCTGAATCTCCGGCAGAGATGCCCACAATAGGAATATCATCAGCTCAACAGACTCTTTAGAGAAGCTGCCTTCTAGCATCCCAGTTCCTTCAGTGTACAGAATGAAGTCTACCTCCAGTAGAGAGATATTTAGCCTGAGTACTGACAGAATTCAAGTTAAGCAGACCAGATCTCAGGAAAGCTGAAACTCGTTCCAAAGGTGAAGTTTTTCTGTTCAACAAGTGGAGATTACTTTTTTCCCTATTTCCTGTCTGTGGATGAGGGAAGAATAATATTCCTGAGAACTCAGGAAATCTAAGACAAACCAGTAACATGGGAAGACTTTAACTATGTGGAGAATAGTCAAGCTATCCCCAGGAATTTATATATTTTTTTCATGAACAATGAGTGACATACAGTGTGTTGGAAGAAGGAATTATCTGGTTAGGGGAAGAATCTGAGACAAAATGAGCATTACATAACAGTTTTCCATGGCCTGACCTCAGTGATCAGGGGTTTCTGTGAATCATTAAGCCCAATTATTGTACCTTCAGGAAATTCACTTTCACTTAATCCAAAATCAAGCAGGAGAATTGCTTCTAATGGTGCAATAAATAAATATCTGCCTTTTAAAAGAGCATAACCACACAGCTCACATTTTCTCTCTGCTCAGAGTGTTCAAGCTGTCAATACAACTTGCACTGACTAGGTCAGTTTATAGACAGAAAGAGGTGGTTTGTTACAGTAATGCTCTAAGGAAAGTGTGCTCCTCTTTTCCTAGATGACCACTGAAGTGATCCCTTGGAATGCCACGGTGTTTTTGCTTTGCTGGTCTCAAAAGAAAATTTAACATATTTTGATTTGTCAGCCCTGCAAGGTTTACCTGGAGCTGGAAGCTTAAGTTTCTTCTTCCATCATCATATTAAGATGTCTACATTCCTGCCATAAATTTGTCCATTTTCATTATCTCATGTGACAGCTAGCAAGGAATTCAGCCTTAAATAATAACTTCATGAACAGGCCTGTTGCAGATAAAACTGCAGGTAGCTGAGTTCATTCTCACATGACATGCATGTGTTTGTTGTCCCTTTGGTGTCTGGTGAAAATTTACTTTCTCTGCCAACATCTGCAGATCTTATGCTGAGGAAATCTCCTCAGATCAGTGCAACCTCCATACACATATTTTCAGAAAAAAAATCATGTTATAAAGAAGCATCAGTTGAGAGTCTTGCCTGCAGTTACACGAAAAACATTTTCTGAATGTTGACACAAGCAGGACTTGAAATTTGGAAGAGCTATCTGTGTCTGACTTTAGCCATAGTCTTTGTAGCATCTCAGAAGAAAGCTAAAATAACATGTAGTGAGTACTACTCTCGATCTTATATGGCTCTAAAAAATACATCCTGTTCCACCTAGCTAGAAAATGACATGTTCTATTTACTTGCTATTGAATTACCTGTTGGAATTACATAAAAACATGAACAGTTTACTGAAAGTCTTAAATCATTGTCTCATTAAAGTTTGCCATATAAAATAATACAAACTCGTTCCCTAACTGCATTAATTCTTGTTCGATTATTGCTTATAGTACGTAAACCATATTTTATAAAGAACTTTTCTAGTTCCTAGATCAACAAGCTATAAATAAACATCCTCACTCAACAATCAGGTAAGACAAGCTAGATGGCTGCAGGGATCTAATCTTCCTTATATAAACTATTATGCAATATTACAAAAAAAAACCCCTCTTTCATTAGCTTTTATGTCTTTAGATTCCTACTCCTGTTGATGCATTAATAAACTGGAGAACATGGTGTTTGCCCACAAAATGATGTTGTTTCCATGAAAAAAAAAAACATAGGAATGGAAGGAGTTTTAAGTATTTCTCTTTTTTTTTTTTTTTTAAACTGCTTTGCAAATTCTTTGCACAACAAACCTCGCCAATATGTAAACAGGGCTCTAGCTACTGTGTTTGTCCACAGCTAGAGCTACAGATGAACACAGTGTAGTTGTGTGATGACAGGAACAGCTGACTCATTAGTAGAGAGCAGTGAAAGGTAATTAACCCTGGGAAAAGTACAGCTGCCATGCGAGCTGTTCCTTTCTGTAGGATCTGATTAGAAATTAGTGTTAAACCACTGATTCTTTAAAAAAATGTCATTGATAATTCACTTTCTCTCTCAGGTGTAGCCCCTGAAAGGGGCCTAGGATAGAACTAATGTATAAAAGATCTTCTATTTTAAAAGGCCTTTTCTGAAAGAAGTGCCCACCTGTTTGGCTGCTTCTGGACTTTCCTTAACCATGAATATTGTCCTAGCTTTCAGTGTTTTGAGGACAGCCTCCAAGAACATGGGCAGTGCAGAGAATGCACTGTCAAAATGATTTAAGGTTGTTGGTTGCTATAATGGGGTCTTTAGTGAGTCTAATTATTTAAAAGTCACATCTACTACTTGTATCAGGACACAGTTCTGATACAAAATGATCAGACCTCTTCAAAAGAAAACAAAAATCTGTCTCCTGAATAGGTAAGCACAGCATATGAAAATAAAAAGAGAAAAAAGGATTATGTCCTGAGCACAAAAAACACCCCTTTGCCCACCTCCTTTCCTGCACACACCTTGGCATTTGCGGTACCAAAATAAGACATAGAGCCTGTGGTTTAATCAGAGTCCAAACAACAAGCCAGACCATTACACAGATATGAAGACACCTGACTAAGACCTACTTATCAAGAATTAAAAAATCTATCACCTAAAATTACAAATTTTCATTTAGTGTGCTTTTGGAATTTCTAAACTGCTGTTTATTATTTACAGCTGTCACATGCAAAATAGTTTTGATCATTTTACTTTGTCAAACCTTCTGACCAGGACTCTGTATTTGTATACCTGTGTGACTAAAACCAAGGATATGCGAGTACTTTCACATGCAGATAACCTGTATTATTGAGATTTAGAGTGTCCTGGTTGTTTTCAATGCAGCCAGGCTAACACTAGGGAATCTGAAGGGTAATTGAGCTTTAAGTGATAAAGTTTGTAAGACATCTCTCCATAGGAAGATTTTTTTCATCTTGCTGTAGTCCAGTTTACTGCAAGAGAATTATTAATATTATTTTTCCAATATAAAATAGTACTACAAAGATATGTTCCTGTAGTGTCATTTTTAACTCAGTATTGTTCAGTGGTACCACAGACCACTTTCTTACCACACATCTAAAAGGTTCACATTGAAAGAAACTTTCCTCTTCAAATTTCTTTTAAATTAAACACTTCTTGGTTCTTGTTTCTTGGGTGTGATATTTGAATTTAATGTTACCACAAATATATAAATAAATTTATATACACACAGAAATGTTTATCAACTTATATGGACACATACACATATATATTCATATACACTCATATATATATATGCCTTATTGACATTTTCGGCAATGAGAGCAAAAAATATTCAAAGGAAAACAGTTAAAGATATTTTCTCAGAGAATGTTCCTCTATATAGGAAAACAAACAGATTTTTAAGATGAGGGTCTGATGTGTAAAGATTACAGTTTTATCCAGATTGCTGAAGCTATTAGGAGAGAAAAGAATGGAAATGTGTTTAAATTATTTTGTTGTTCACCATACATTTTTAGTACCCATCCTTCTCAGTACTGTCCTTTTTTATTTCTTCAAATTTTTGGGGTTTTTAAAATTTGTTTGTTTTTTTAACTAAAAAGCCTGTAGTGAAAGAGGAAACATTTCAAGTTGAGTTTCAGAGGAAGTGAGATGAGCAGGCTACTAAACTGATAAATGCATGATGATAAAAACAATATTTTCTATATTAAAGTATTTTTAGAAATGCACAAAAGCACTTTACAGCACTCTATGTTGTTATCCTCATTTCGCTGAAAGGTGAAAAGATTTGCTGAGGGGCACAGAACAGAGCAGTGGCAGAGGCAGAAAGATAATTCCAGAATCCCTTTTTTCCAGTTATTTGCTCAATCCCAATACCTTCTATTTATGTCTACGACAGAAGACAGCTGTCATTTTAGGAAATAATCTTTGTCTCACTTTAGAATCATGAAAGCCTCAGAAAAGAGAACATGAACCACCATTCCTGGTGATGCTGACCTCTTGAGTTTGAATAAACTGGACATGTTTCTACTTTCTCCCTTCACCTGATGCAAACATACCATGAGCAAAACATTTTGCATAAGGAGTCTGTCCCAAGGAACATTTGACATGCACATTTTGGTATCTGACAAGTAATAATCAATGTTTTTGGTATCCTTTACTGCTTTGATTTGCAAGGTGATATTTTTATTCTTGGAGGTTTTTTCCTGTGCTCTTCAACATGTTCCTAAGATCTTCAGGGCAGTGCAGTAGTGTAAGAAAGCCCCCATTATCTTTAGCAGTTAGGGTCATTACAAGTCTTTTAAATGGTGGCAGACTGTACTTCACATGGCACTCTTGAAGTTAATGAACATATGTGATTTGCATGTTGAGGGAAGGCACACTTCTTCCCTTTGTGTGACTTTCCTGGGACATGCCTGTCATGCTTAATGAAGAGAACTTGTTTAGAAAGGGCAAGATGAATGCATAGGATAGCAGAATGGTAGTTATATTCTTTTAGTAAAAGTAGTTTGTAATTTAAGGTTTATTGTTCCTTTTGACTCCAGAAAATGTCCAGTCAGCTAGTTAGCCATGGGTGTTGTCCAGCATAAGAATTATGATGCCCTAATTCTGACTTTTAAAATACTCCTAAAAACTATGGCTGGAACAGTCAGAAATCACAGGGAAGGAATAGAGGCACCTAGATTATGCCTGTAAATGTTTGAGAGGGGACCACTCTTACTGAACCTAACCAGCTTCAGAACTTCCACAGAGATTCAGTGCAACCATAAAAACACCCCACAAAATTGACATTGAAACCCATTGGTTCCTAACTAACTTGCTGGAAATCAAGTACAGTAGAAAGACTGTAACAGTGGTGGCTAAACAGCAGGTGTGTAGCAAACATCAGAACCAGACCGGGATCTTCCTGCTGCCGAAGAAGGCGGTAGCGGAGTAATTAAACACAGACAATTTCGCTGTTCTTAGTTGTGCTGATCTGTGTGCTCAGGCATCTCCTGCTGGCCTCAATCCTGCAACTACTGTGCAGCCCTTCGGTGAGCAGAGCGTGGTCATCTCTTGCTGAAGGCGGCAGTGGTCCCCCCACACAGTGCATCACAGCAGAATTGGCTCCATGCAGGGAAAGTCATCCTGGCTGGAAAAGAGTAAACATGTTTTAAAAGAAAACAAACGCAGTGTTCCAGAGTCGATGACGCATGCTCTTTGAACTTTCTTTTAAAATTGCTCTGAAATCATAAGGTTGTTACGGTGTGGTTTTACTCAAAATAATGCATATCATTGTAACACAAGCCTTGAAGTTAAGTGGCTACTATAATGAAACATAGTTGCCATAGTTACTGCAGGCGAGCAGAGAATAACTTTTAGTTCTTTTGAAGCTATAAATTAGTTTAAAAAGAGGAAAAGGAATAAACAAGCATGCAAAAGTTTATTATTCAGTGTTTCATGCCTGATCAACTCTTAAAAAGGAAAACTCTCCCTAGACTAAGGCATTAACTTTTTCTAGCTGAAATCTATAATTGCCCATCAACAAACAAAATTACTTTTCAACTCTCCACTATGTCTTTTTTCATGTTTTCCCTCACTATTTTTTCCCCCTGAAGAAACAGGTTTTCAAAGTTCTGTTTGCAGAATTTTGTTAATAACTGTCATTTTACAGCATCTAAATTGCTATAAAAATAACGTTCTAAAGGCAATAATGTATTGCTTAGCACAACTCATGAAATCTATGGTCTAGCTCTATTATTCATTATAAACACTGTCTTAAAGCTGATGAGAGGGAAATGAGAATTTATCATAGTGAAGATGTCTTCTAGGACCAGCTTCATTGTTTTTCAGTTTAGCATCGAGATGTGCTCTATCCCTGAAGTGTTAATGGAGGTCACTGCTGTTGCTCTCCTTTACTGTGTCAAAGCAAAAGAGTTCCTACATAGTTGACTATTGAGAAACAAAATGATGTTCTTTCCAGTATATCACCTTCAGCTTATGAGCCTCTAGAGCAGTCGTGATTAACAGGACTTTTACAAAGTTTCTGTGTAGTTACAAGGACAGCTTCAATCTTCTGTCATTTTTTTGCATTAGCTATGATTATGCTTTTACCACCAAAATGCATTTATTCTAAAGGTAACAATACTGACTCAGAGAATAGCTTATGTTTCATCTATATTTATCAGCACTCACTGTACATTTGTGTCTTCATTACCAGGAAATATTAAGGGACATTGTGCCATCTATTCCTGTTTACAGTTTATTATGCAGAGATAGGAAACACTTAGCATGTAAAATGAATGTAGAAATTATTCCTGGATAGAAACACGGACATTTCCCACTCGTTGGCTCTTTCTCCTCCATCACCGGATCAGAGTGTAATTGTCAGTAATCAGGCCTGCTTGCTGCTGATAAAACCACTCTGAATGCTAGCAGCCTTCTTTGTGTGATGACTCAATTATTCCAGAAGTGCCTCATCAAATCTGCCCCATCAGCTGGGCTAATAAATAAGGAGAAGAAACTGGCCCCCCAAAGCAAATTATAAATCCATTTGCATTAACCATTTCACTGGTCCATGATCTAGGCAGAAATAAGCATGGCAGATTGCGTTAAGCTTATTTGAATATGTTTATAATGTTTACAGCTTGCAACCTTTTTTTTTTTTTTTCACAAGGTGTTGGAATTATCGGTCATGAATAGCATCTAAATGCAGTTATGTTAATTACAGCAAAGCCTCTGGCATCTTTGAGGGATAGTTTGTTGCTTAAATCAGGTGAAAGTTAAACTCCTCTGCTAGGTGAAATATGATCTTGGCTTTGGAGTTACTGCCCTGTTTGAAAGAGAGGATGGGCGAAAGTGAAGTTTTTTTACAGATACTAGAAGGACAATGGCCTGCGTTACCAGCCTGTTTCACACTGCTAACATGACCTTCTGTTCATCTCATGGTAGAATAAAAAAAGATAAAGTTTAGCATTAGAGTTGAGAAAGAAAATGTGATTGTTGAAACAGCAATAATTCTGCTCCCTGTGTACTTTGTGCTGAATGAAACAAGTGCAAAGACGAGTACACTGCCCTAAGGAAACTCCTTTCTGAAGCTCAAATTATAAACCAGAAAAAAAAAAAAAATAGATGTTTCCAAGTAGAGTCCTGCAGATTTCTTGCAGGGAGGGTGTAGGCCAAATGATATTCAGTTACTCATGAGCTAAATATTTTACATGTACTTCAGGATCTCCCTGAGGCTTGTGCAGAACTTAATGTGTAAAGTCCCAGACTTCATACTGCTCAGGATAAAGATCTGACTGAAATACGGAGTTATCTTTATTTATTTGCTTTCATTCACATATTATTTTCTCAAATGCTAAATATGCTGCATTATTTTGTCTTGAGAAAGAAATCACTGTAGAAACACTACAGAAAAGAGAAGCACTGTAGAAGGAGAATTCACTGTAGAAGCACAAGAAATGTTCAGGGATCATAATGGTGAGCACATTGGATTTTGTTTCCTTAGATATTACTTTTATTCTGAGGTAACAAATCACAAACTGAAGACATTATTCATTACCACATTTGAAATATATTGACCAGTGATGTGATAAATGGGAGAAAATCAAATTAATCTGTTGGAAATGGAATGTATTACGCTTAAAAAAGCTTTTGGGATCTTTCACAAATATAGTACAGCTTTGAACATTGAAATTCTGATAGAGAAAACAACTTCAGACTTCTGCTGAGGTAATTTTGTGCTTGTACAATATGTCTTTTCGCATTTTAAAATCATCAGGAGCTCTGGTAATCTGACCTGAATGAGTGGACTTTTACCCACAGACAATAGGTCAAAAAAAATTGTTCTTTGAAGGGATTTGTCACACACATCTGATGTAGAGGATCAGGACCTAAACTGTCATTCACATCAGTATCCTGGTATGACTCATGGATCTCAGTAGGATGGCACTTCAGAGTCAGTACAAAATCATGTCGCACTGGAAATGGCTATAAACCAAGGAAAGAACTGCAAAGGCTCCAGGTGACTTCACTGAACAATTACACTGACAAATCAAGCAACTCATATACTCCATCTTTGTGGGTTTGTCTAGTTTATTATTCTAGTTGAATTGAGATGATGGTTGAAAAGGGTGAAGGTTTTCTTTATAGACAGGCAGGCTTCACCTTCTAGAATAAAAAATACTGTTCAGACACATAGGTAGTTGAAGTATACGCATAATTTACGGTCTGTAAATTGTTTTGAGTTCTTGATTAAAAAAGAGAAATGAGTTAATGCAAGCCATGAATAGATTGGGCTAAATGAAGATACATCTGGACCTGAGGGGAGTGACCTCACCAAAGAAACTTGATTGATAAATAAGTAAGTTAGCTCTGCCTCATTTCCATCAACAATGATCTTATCATCAAAGCCACCAACAACCTAGTTAGATGTTCTCTGTGGGCTCTTGAGGCTGACATCTTATTTTCTCCAGTTATTATTGCAGATTTCTGCACTTCTTACAATACCTCAAAATCTGGCCCATGGTAATTTTATAACTCATTTACTAAATAAATGCAGTATAAGGCCTTGATATTCCTGTGAAATCAGCACCAAGCCTTTTTTGATACCTGAACTATGGGATCCCAACATTTATATTTTAAATACAACTTACTTTTTGGAGTGTGGACAGGGGTGACACATAGTTTATATTACATAAAGGGTATGTCACATCCCATGACACAGCATAATCCTACAGACCCTGTTTATAGCATGACAGATGTATGACAGTGTATTAGACTTTTTATGAAACACCATATCCTCAAATGTGGGTACTCACCCACGAATCAGCTGAATGGCAGCCAGCACCTTGTTATGTGAAAGGAATCAAACCCAGCACATTCAAACTTACTAACCAACAACTTCTGTTGTGTTTAAACACAGCAGAGGGGCACAAGTTTTTGTGTTTTGATGCTGTTATATGTAGTTTTTCATTAGAATTTTAAAACCTGCCCCCAGACCCATCCCAGTCCAAACTCCTTTTCTTATAAGGAAGAATTTCAATCTACTAGCTTATTATGTAAAGCTAAATGTGGAAAGTTTTGTATATTTTTCCTTGTCCTTTGTGCACTTTTCTAAGTGGATCTCAGCTGTGCTGTCTTAACTCTCGGTCCCTTAGGATGAGAGAGACAGCAGATGGGGTTAGGGCAGAGGGCTGATGCTTCTGACAGCAAACGGCCTGGTTGTTGAGTGGAAGCTGTGAGCGTCAGGAAGCTCCTTTTCCCCAGAGAACCAACTAACCACTGAAGAAAGTTGAAAATGAGCCCTTTGAGAAACGCTATTAAAAGTAGTAAAAAACTGCAATTGTGCAGATGATGTGCTGCTGTGTGGTTATTCGGATGCTAATGAGTTTGACATTAGGGAACTCAAAGGGTTTGCAGCTACTCCCTTATGTGATTTAGATCTTTATTTGCAATCTTTGAGAAAATAAAGGAAAATTATATTGTTAATAAATACTTAAGTTGTTAGAATTTTAGACAAAAAATCTGCTAAGTTTAAGACTTTAGAAAGAGCTTTGCTCACCATTATAATTATTCTCAGAGGTATTTTGTTTTAGGTTAGTGTGTTTTGAACAAAGAGGAAGAGGAAGGTGGAAGGCTTTGAGAATTTTGTGGTTTGGGATTTTTTTAAATGAATGTTGAAATAGAATAACATGAAAATAGGACTTTGGGGATAAACAGCATCTCTTTCTAGTAGCATGTTGGTTAAAAAAAGGATTAAAAAATCTTTTTGGTATTAGGATGGTTTGCTCTGGGTTTTCTCCCTTCTTTATTATCTGAAATCTATTGCTTGTTTCATTATTTGATAAAAGTGTACTGATTATAATTAAAAGTTCTTGATGGGATGAAACTAGTTCCCTATCTATTGGGATACAAGCAGAAATTAGTCACTCAAGAAAATGTAGCTTCCCTGAGAATCTGTTTAGAATGAGCCTTTGCAATTTCAGAAATGTAACATTTAAAATTTTGTTGAAAAAAACATCATTAGCTATCATTAAAGAAATACTTAAAGTTCTGAAAATTTGTCAAACTTTGTCATAATTGGAATATCTTCAATGAACAGATGTATTTTACTAAATACACTGGATGATATGTGAAACAGACCTCTGAAGTCACAAACGACAACAAAATTGTAATGTTTTAGTCACTTGTGTTAGGAGCAAAACCTAAATAAAACTTGCCCTTTTCAACTACTCATTCTCAGATTCTTCCTAGTTGCAAGTGCCCAGAACTTTAAGTGCTAGAGTTAATGTGTAAGGGTTTGGATATTCAGTATTTCTGAAAACAAGGATCTCGGTGTTGTACACTTAAATGTAAACTTCTGCAGCTCTACTTCCCTCGCTGTCACTGTTGATTTAGCATAAAGTCCCTCACAGAATGGAATAAAAATTGAGAATGGAGAAATGTCAAAGATTTCCTTAATTTGGCTTATACTGAGAACACTCTCAGCATCCCAAACTTTAAATTTTAGTGTTTGAAGTCGGAAAATATAAAACGGAGAGGTTTTCTTCTGTTTTTAAAATATTTCAGAATGCTTCTCATTTATTTTACATCATGAACTGAACCATCCCACTCAGTCAAAGGGGTTCTGATTCACTTAAAACATTTGACTAAGGATTTCTATGTATAGAACTGTAGATTTTTGTCCACACGAGACAAAAAAAAACTTTTCTAAGGACAGGTCTATTTCATTAGCTATCAAAAGGGCATTAATGATATAAAGAAACTACTATAAAAAAAGAAAAAACCCTGTTCTTATGCCTTTTAGAGTCATCACTGATGCCTTTACACCCTATCTTTGTAAAACTGCTGAGGAAAATATTGCACCTGGATTTTTTACCCATTTGATCTAAAGAGTGTCTTGTTTCATCTATGTTTTATTTAGCAGAGTTGTTTTTTTGTTTTCTTTTGTTGTTTTTTGTGTTTGTTTGCTTTTTCCAGAGAATGAATTCGAGGATTATCTGTTAAATCAGGCAAGGCATCTTGGGCTGTGTGACAAATTTGGTCCTTTGGAATCTGCACGTATTTTCACCTGGAAACACGCAAAGGTGGGATAATTTATTTACAAAAATTAATTTGAGCAGAAATATGACTATATATTAATAATAGAATATTACATGTCATGCCTCATACATTAGGGCTACTTTTCTTGCTTAATATCTGTTGTTTTAAGAAAAGTCTTCAACAGTTAGGTATAGCAGTATTAAAAAGTTGGAGGTAAAAATTTTTGCAAATATGAAGAAATTTTAGTTCTTAATTTTGTGAATTACACTCTTTTAGCCATACATACTGTCAGTAATGCAATCTTTGAATCTATATGACTCTAGGAATGAGAATATATTTCACAATGCATGCTAAAATTCAATCTTTGATAACTTATTAGTGATTTATATATATATCTATAAAGTTTATTGTTTGCGGATTTTTTTAACTAAATAGGAGTTGGATGGGCTAGAACTTTTGTGTACTTAAAAAGATCTCGAAGTATCAAAGCTTTTCTTTTAATATTGACTCTTCTAAAAAAAAAAAATTGTTTAATATCTAATAGCACAGGAAATAGTGACAAGACTTTGAACTACATAAAAAATAATAATCTAGGAAGAAAAACCTCCAGAAAGTAGCCTGAGTTGAGCTGCATTTCAAGTAATATATTATATATTTTTTTCTCTGAATTTAAAAAACTAGCAGTTGTCCCTTAATTTCATGAAGCTGTGACTCTGCCCTCTAAAGCCTTGGTAAAGAAGACTAATAGAAATACTTGGCACATGTTGCTTACCCAAGGGAATAATAGAACTATTTGCTGTAGTCGTTTGGCAAAAGGACATAAACATATGGCTTTGGTTTATATTCAGCACTGCCAGTTGTGCAAAGTTTCATGGATGAAGTATACAACAGCAGTGACAACTCAGAAATCAGAAGTGAGAATCAAAATAAATCATCCTCATTACAAAGCTATTCAAGCTTGCCTCTGATCTAAGGCTTATTTTGTCTCTGCATATTTTCAAGTAGTGAATTCAATATAACAAAAATCTACTTCTCAAAACCAGATACACCAGTCAATCACACTATAAAATGCCAAATTGTTAATGATTTATATGTGTTATAAACACGCTTTAAAGTTTGCATTTAGTAAATGTACTTATTTTAATTCCCGAGAAATTCATAGAGCTAAACCAATTATTTCCATGTCATTCAACTTTTTCCTAGAGAAATCAGGCACAACACTGAGCAAACTAAAGCAAAAATTTAAAAAATAAGGATGCAATAACTCCTTACTTAAGAATAGTCAAAATCGCTAAACAAGACATAATTTTAGTGATAGGCTTTAGGAACATATTTCTAAATATTTTTCCTTTCTGATCATTAACATATTATTAAAAAAAAAAAAAAAGAAAAATAGAAAAAAAACTAACTACATTACATGCAGTGTTCCTAAAATATTTGGATTTGGATTTTGGATAATTTTACTGCCAGAAATGAAAATATATAACTTTGTCTAGAAGCTGTTATATGTGTTCTTGGCTTTTCTTTCACTCACTATACTTCTCACCGTCAGTGTGAGATTACAACTTCATATTAAAAATGTTATTGTAGACTAAGAGAAATATTCAGCACACATATACACATACAGAGAAATAGTGCTCTACTCTTCTGGACGGGCTATAGGAAATCTTATTTTCAGATTTATTTTAAAAATTGTTCCTCTATGACTTTATTCTCCTTTCATATGGTAGAATCTTACATGAGTTACTGAAAAGAAATATCAAAATATGATTATGAAAACCACTGAAAATCTTGTTCTGAGGGTATTATTTACTGCAGGGAGAAGCACAAAGTGTTGTGTCACCTTGGGACAGTATAGCACCGTCCTGTTCATTGTCCTTAGCAGAATCTGACTCCAGCTTTGAAGTTTTTGGCTTGTGTTGGAGACTTGAGAAATGATTTCTGTGCTTAAAAAATCAGAGAGGTTTTTTTCTTCTAACTGAGTTCCCTAAGCTTGTGACTGATATAGCTTTTATCTCAATACCAAATTATGTAATTAATAAATTAAAAATAGTAGAGAAAAGTTATTCTTTTTCCAGACCTCTCAAAATCAGATAAAGCTTGTCTTAGTGAAATGATTCCCCAAATTTAATTTTGAAAGTCAGGTATAACTTTAAGTTGGAAACTCACAGTGCAATGGTAAAGCTTATACTCTTTAGATAAACTGGCAATTTCTATTTCTTTAGCTAAGTATGCAAAAGGAAACAGACTGAAACCCCAGCAGTCTGAAACCCACTCTGGGAAAGTCATGCTTGTATGAAGATTACAATGGAAATTACAAAGAACTCTTACATGAGTTCTTTCCAGAAAAAGCATTTCATTTTTACCTATGTCAGCAGCACTGGCTTCCCTAAGTCATAGTTTATTTCATAGTATTGTGCTGTAAAACTATCCAACCTAGATAGTAGTGTCAATTTAGTTTCTGAAATTCAAATTTAAAAATGTGCTGGTAAACTGAAATAGTTGCTATTATTATTATTATCATTATTATAATTCATTGTACATGCCCTATTTTCAGCTGTTAGTCATATTCTTGGATCCTATTATAACATCAGTACATGCACATGTGCACAGACAGATTCCAGGCACACAAAAAACCAAACTCGGAGCCAAATCCTGATTCTCTCACTCAGGGAAGTATTTCCAGGTGCTGCTCTCGAGCCTGTTAACTGCAGTGGGATGGTACAAACAAAAGAAGTACCATTTGGTTCCTGCAGCCAGGAACTCTGAAATAGTTTGCCCTGAAAGTATGATTGCTGCTATTGCAGCAGTAAATTAGTCTGGAGAAATATGAATACCATGTAGCAGTTAAATAGCAAATTGTTACAGTTTCAGCCAAGCAGAATTTGGGGTATTGTCAGTGACTCCAGTCAGTTTTCTATGCTCTAGTTTTTGACTTAGACTGATATCTCAATCAACATTGAAGGAAAAGTGGAGGAAGGATCAGAATGAAATTCACTAAATCAGACAGAGGGCATTCATAAACCTTCGGGGATTCGTTGGAACATGTATTCAGAAAATAATTCAATATCAATATCTTCAATAAATTTTGAAATCACAGAAATGCACTGTAACTGAAGCAGAATGTATTTATTCCTTAGCCTACTTGCTTAACGACTTGGGACTGCAGAGCTGCTGCACCTCTGTCCTTGTTTATTTCCCACTAATTCCTTTAGAGTCCATTAGCTAGCTTCAACTAATTTTGAAAAGAAAATGTTTAGATGAGTTTAAAATCCATCTAATCAGAGAAACTAGCTATAAAACACAAATATTAAGTGGACTTAGTTCCACTATTCACTTGCCATTATTTTTGTAAAACTTGCTCTTAAAAATCGTGGGGCTATAACCCCCAAAAAAATTTTCCTGGAGAACATTTTATTATCCCCACGGTCCTGATGTCTAAAAAAACTAGCGCTGAGGTAATGTGTGAGGATTTTGTGCAGACATGACCATTCTATTTACCCCTCATGAATTCTTGACTCACAACAGCATAAGTAGTGGGAGGGAGGATGACCACTCCCCAGCTCTGGCAGCATGAAGAACCTTCCTGAATCCAGCCAACTTTAACAGTCACAGCAGTAACAATATATGTCTCAAATTAACACCTTCATAACAGTTACATCTAAAAATATTGGCTAGAATTTCTCAGAATTTAATCTTTTTGTTGTTCCATGGGTGATTTGAAAACTTGAGTGCTTCTTGCTGACCATCCTTTGCTGTAATTTCATGTAAAATTTTCACTATGTAGCGAGAAAACAGAATTGAGACACTTAGTTGACTTTGTATCAGTATTAGGCAGTCTCTAAAAGAATTACCAAACTCCAAAGATAGTACATTTAAATTTTGACCAAGTGAGTTTTATTGCTGATGCAGGTAGAAATTTCAGTTTTATTCAGTTAGTTTTGTATTTCAAGTTAATGCATAGAACTATTTTTTAAGTTGAGGTGTCTTTTATGCAACACAGACATGATGAATATTTTGATATGTATATGCACCAGGCTAAACTGTCCTACAGATTTTATGTTTGAGTTGATAAAAGGATATCTCATAGTTTGAAACTTTCACAAGGAAAGAAAATCAATTGAAAAATCACCTGCATTGATTTTATCATTGGTTTTCACTCTTTGTGCAGTTTTTAAATATTCATTACAGTGCAACCTGCTGTTTAGACCAAAGTAACTGCTGTTCAGTAGAAGCAGTGGGCACTTTTTTGTTTCATAATTAAAAGAGCAGCACTGTGATTGGTGTGGTATTTATTATGAAATGATGACAAAGGGGTACCAGTGGTTTTAATAGTTTTAGCTTACAGGAGCTGTTGTTAATTTTGTCTGTGGAGTTGCAGGTGAAATAATGCACAGTGGATAAATAGTCTATATTGGTTTAACTGAACATAATATATAGTGTGTTCTGGAGTTGTTTGTCTCAATAGACTATAGTAATCAAAAGTAATGAACCTATTATGTGCAGGACCTTGGAGAGCATAGAATGGCAGTAAAAGTGTGGCACATAAAAGGTTTATTAAAGGAAATTAAAGTCCATCATTGCCACACCTGCTCCCCTATTATAAGTCTATGGCAGGTCAGTGCCTTCAATCACAACTCAGCATCAGAGAACAGAGCCATGTTTCCCATTACCATTGCAGTCACATTGCAAAAACTCGTTCTCCAGCTTTTAAGGATAGTAACAAGTAAAGGCTGCCATCAACCCCACTACATAAACAGAAGCCCCTCATGTTTTTCCCTCCTAATAATCAATATCAGATGTAAATTTAAACAGAGAAAAGGTATCGTCTGGCTTTGATGTGCGTTTCCATCAATTTATATTTTCATTTCAGACATCACTAACCTGTGTTCTAGAATTACACTTCTTCAGGTCCATGAATATCCTTTTCAAATGTTTGTGTTCTCTCCTTCAAATATGTATTTTGATTCCAATAGCTGCTTATAATGTTCAAACATATATAAAAACAAATAAACACCAGGAAATTAGAGAAATTCTTTTTATTCTCTAGAAAGGGTGACTTTACTCTTTTTATTTCTCAGGTCAATTTTGTCATATTCTGCAATGTTCTTTCAGATAAGACCTTCAAAACATCTCAGTAATCTGAGTCACATAGGGCTAAAAATAAAGCATACTCAGATCTTCAAAGTCTATAAATGGAAAAAGGCACAAACAGGACCTCTTGCATCTTTCCTCAGTTCAGTGCAGTTCAGCTGATCCTCAGAAAGAAAAAGTGAAGTAATAGACAGGATTTTCTGTTGACATCAGTATTTATCTTGTGACATTTTACAGGGAGAGATGCCAGGCAACTTCTGCTGTCCATATCTACCTATCACCCAACACAGTTTTATAAATCAAACACTGGTGACTGCAAACTGATCTGCAGAAGCCCATGGTAGTTGCTTTGTCTACAGTATATTTGATCATCAACATTTTACAAACAGGGAAACCGAGATTCAAGCAAAGATAGATAACAAGGTTCCCTCAGAGACAGAAGAAAAATTCCATAGTTCCCAACATTTTGCTTAGACAAAATTCCTGGTGATAGAGTCTTTCTTATGTAAAAAGTGTTACTTTTAGAAAGGAGTTTGTCTCCCTGGATATGGTCAAAATTGCACTGTTGTACAATCTGCTATATGTCACTGCAGTTCTCCACAGCACAACATGAAATCTTAATCCCTTTGAATTTCAGAGGTTTGCAATAAAATCCATGGATTGAAAACCTGCCCCTATAATTATGTCTCTGGGCCACATCCAAGACCAGAAGGTGCATATTTCCAGTTTGGGTTTAGATGTAGCCAAAAGTGTAGTGAGAACAGCTGATCTTGAGAGGACTCTCTTATTTCAGTTCGAAAACTTATGACAGCAGCTGACTTCTGAGGGGGGGTGGTCTGGGATTTTTGATTGTTTGGGTTTGGTTTCTTTCAATGTAAAATACAAATCTGGACACTATATTCTCCCAAAATAAATCTGTAACTCATTGTCTCTAAACAAAACTTATTTAAGAAGTAGTTGATTAAGTGTTGAAGAATTTCAAAGCTGTATATGTGTAGCTATGCAATGTCAAGCAAGAAGGTTTAATGTTTTAAGGACAAAGTTGTCACAAATGCAGGTTCCAACATAGCTATAGAGCTATGCCTCAGTCATATTAAAAATGCAGAGTTCCTGTAGTCACGGCAGTGTTCTGGGATCTTTTATTTCAGGAGGTGGATGCTGAAAGCAACACTCATGCAGCATTACTCTTTCTAACCTTATGCCTTCAGCTAACACCTGTAGACCTCATCATTAAACCTTACAGAGTCACTCATAACCATCACTTTATTAAACAAATCTGCATCATTAAAGGTATCTCCTAGGTATTTACTAGATATTCACAGATGGCTTTTTATCTCTTTGACAAGATTAATAAGGCATGATTATTCTTTTTTTTCTATTACTGTCTAGCCTTTGGAAATGTGAAAAAAAAAAAGCATTGGAGTATTTTTTTTCTCAATGGCAAAAGGTATGAATTAAAGACCTTGTGTTAATATTACAGATGGATGCAGATGGGGAAAATAAAAAGCTGCGCACACGCTCCAAAGGAACCAAGGGTGAGTTAGCAAGCACGCTCCACAACCCTGGGCCCAGATCACCATGAAATATCACAGTTCCTGTGCACAGTCCTTAATGTGCAGCGAGAGACTCTGTAGCTTCCTCACGGCTGCTTTTTCAATCAAGGCAGGACACAGACTGCTGGCATTAAGAGACACAATGATGTTATTAGCTATGGTATAAAGAAAAGCCAAAAAAAAGTCTATTGATGTTATTTCCTTTGAGTTATTTTTCAGAGAAAATAAAGGTTACCCTTTTTATTATTAAAAAAAATCCAAACAAACACGCACAAAAAAAACCCAACAAAAAACAACCAAACGAAAAACAACCCCAAAACCAACCAAAAAAGCAAAAAAGTAAAAAAGTAAAAAAACACAAACTTATTTTCCATAGTGAGTAGAGTTGACAACATTGAATGGATGCTTTAAAAATAGTATATCAAAACTTTGTCTCAGCCACCTGAATGTTTTTCTGTCTATTGCCATTAATTATCTATAAAATAATTGTGTAAATGGTCCAGAAGTAAATCTTCTTTAATCAAAAGTTGTAGGTGTATGTGGCAGAAGAGAACCTTGTCCTTTTTTTTGAAGTATTGGTGCTCATGTTTCATTTGCAAAGTTATGACGTAGTTGTATTTCCCAGATATTACTCTCTTTTTGTAAGGAACAGATGGAAATGCAGTACTGAGAGATAAACAGGTCCTTAATGATCTCAACATCTGGAGAATATGATTGACTAGCAGTACAGCCCTTCCAGGAAAATAACTTTTAATTCATAACGCTTTTTGTGAATCTTGATAACAAGTGAAAAATGGATATACTTAAAAATAAACGTCAAAGGTTTGCCTACCTTGTGAACATTTTTGCTTATGACTATTTTCAGAGGCAAAAAGCACCCACCCTTCACTCTGATTTTAATGACAATTGTGCATTCTCAGGGTTGTGCAAAACAGACTACTTCTATTTGTTGTCACAACTCACTAATTTGAATTTTTAACATTGTGCCTTCAGATTCAAGTTATGGTCAGAATGAAAAATTAGAATGGTTTGGCATTACTTCTCTATTTTCAAATGATCAAAGGGGCAAAAAGTGCTAGTCTTCATTCAGGGAAAGACATTGAAGTACCACAGGCTGACTGCAGATAGAGGGATAAATAGGGACAAATCTTTCAAAAAACATAATCATTATCATACCAAAAATTTGATACAGCCCATAGTGGTGATGACTGAAATTAATATAAAATTCATATATATATTTCAAAAGTACTGAACAGACAACTTGGACAGTCGCTGAATAGGAAAGTAATTCACACCTCAGCTTTACAGCGTGTCCTTGCTGGTCAGGACTGTGAATTGAAACAGTTTGGCTGGCATAGCAAACTTTAGTTGTAGTTAATAAGGATTTCATACCCTTTCACTTAAAAGGCTAATAACACAATTTTAAAACTTATGGATTTTTTTCCCCCATGTTTTTACACATGGGCATACACTCTTATAACAATTAATGAATATATCAAGAACATTTTTCCCAGAAGTGGAAACAACAAAAGTTGCCTCTGCAATATGAGTAATCCTTAGACACACCTGTTGGCCTTGTCAGTATGCTGTATACTCTTGTGTGGGCAGGAATTTGTAAACACCAGCCTTTGCAAATCCCAAACTGATTTTAAATTCTGAAAAATAAGAGATTTTTAATTCTATTTTCAGGAAAAACAAGGGTCTTTGCTTTTACTATTTTGTTATTTTTTTTTATTTTCCTTATTGTTCCAGTGAACATCATACTCCAGGTTTTATTCATCCTAAAATAACTGTGAGAATTACATGTTCATTTAGCATTTGTCACTAGTAGCTACAATCCTGTGGTTAGCATGAAATAACCACCTGTGTTTTGATAGCCACTCCTCTGTCATTACAGATAGTCAGGTGCAAGGCTGCAGAAAGCACAAGTCCGGAAGTGTAAATTAATTAATTCTTTCCTGCTTTTATTAACAGTTCAAGTGGACTCTATAGCTCAAGAGCTCAGGTAAGAACTTACATTGGGTTTTTTTTTCAGTTTTATTTTCTTATTATATTGACAAATTTATACCACTGCTACTGCTATAAAATAAAGAATCGAACAATTTGTATTTTGGAAAGCTTTAGCATGGATCTGAAAAGGATAATTTTTGCGAATTCAGTTTTTAGATATAGAAAAACTAAAGCAAAATGTTTATTATGCAAGCATAATCAAAAGTAATGTGAAGTGGCGACGATTCTGGTATGTTGTCCTTATTTTCAGCCTATGTCAGGGCACAAAACAAACTAATTTCTGGTGAATCTTTAGATCTTCAGTATTCCTCTTTTTCCTGTAGTATGTATTATAGTATTTCAATATCTGAATATTATAAGAGATATTAATATATTTTACTAGGTGACTTTTATAAAACCAACCTACATACTCCTGCAAATTCTAGATGCACTAATGGCTCATTCTTCCTTAAGTATTTGTTGAGGTTTCATAGTTTATGGAAGTTGCAGGGAGTATTTCTCAAACTTGCACAAAGAATGTCTGTCCACTCAAAAATTACACAAGGATATTTCAGACTGCAAATATTCTACTAAAATTTCAACATAACTAATCTACCTATGTGTGCACCAAATCCTAATAGATGCCCCAAAAGTTTAGACTAAACTCTGGAAAGACTGGCAGGTTAGTCTGTACCAAATCTTCAAGAAAGAAAATATTTAGAGGTACCTGCAAATTCCTAGAGTTATTAATCACAATTACAATTCATTACAGCTTCAATGTAAATACTTAAAAATATTTAGAGTTTTTGTAAATTAACTTATTTTCCCTACACTCACTTTCCATCACAAGATGCTTGCTTAATCACAGCAAGCATCCAAAATATGTGCTTGTGGGTTCATCCATCTAGGGAACAGAATCACATCATCATGTGATTTATTTGATCAACCAAAAATGCCCAATCGATTAAAATAGGACATGCAATATTTACAGGAAGTTATTTTCAGTGAAGACATACAATATTTTAAGGTTTTGTTTTATAATAAAACTGAGGAAATTATAAGCTTCTTATAGCTACTCCATGAACAGAAGTGTAGGCTAACTTTTTGGATAAATTATTCATGGTGAGTCACTCATTCAGCTCTACTGTGAATCTCATTTTTTTGTATGGCTTCAGTTTCCTGAGATTTAGTGCTTCTCCTTTTTTCCTCTGTGCATCGCTAATTTATGCACCAGAAGGATGCATTAATCCGAAGAGGCAGCCATCCAAAAAAAGGGATGGTCCATGTGTTCCTAAGAGAAAAATGTTTGAAAAATAGAGGATGTGCAAGTTTCTGCAACATCAGGGAAGCTGTGATTTATGTATTATCGATTGCTATAGTTTTTCCCAAGCAACTTTATTTTTCCCTGTGAAATACTTGCTGTCTTAGGAACTGCTGTGTAGCAGATCACTGTGTCAGGGATGTGGACTACCTCCATAACGAAACATACATTGGTGTAAAACAGTGAGCTCAGAAAAGCATTATCCAGACCTTAACTTGGTATTTATAATTTCTGCTGTACCAAATTCCATATTGGGTATCCCCACAGTCAAGTGACTGACACACAAGTCAGGCGATCAACTTTCATGAATCTATTTGTCCATGAAAAAGTAGAGGGAGATGGACAGGGACTGCTTTTTTGGAAATGCAGCCACCAGACTTCATTCCTGTTAGTCATACCCATATTATTGTAGGAAAACTATGGAACATTCCTCAAGAATTAAAGACTGAAATAGTCTGTTGTGTTCCCTGGATACAGATATTGGAACTACGGTCTTTTCTGACCAAGGTTCTAAATGCTGTGTTGGCTGAGAAATTTAAATCCATGTTTAATTAATTTCCCCTTTTCCCCTGGCTTATCCTATCTGACAAAGCACTTTTGCACTCCTTATTGAGTTTCTGTTACGAAGTGCCTTGGGATACTTCTACATGAAAGACACTACATAAGCTTACATGCTCATTTTGTGTTATTATTAATTTCATAACATTGATTGGTTCTAGAGCATTTGTTAGCCTTTTCTTATTCTGTAACTCATGTTTCACAAAAGTAGACAATAAAATAAATGAAAAGCAAAACAAAGAGTTGCAATCACCGATTAGACTCAATAAAACATGAAAAATTCTCTCTTCTAAATTTCAGGCATCGAAATCTTGCTTAATAGAATTCAATGCCAAAAAAACCTCTTGATTTCAAGAAAGCCAAGATTTCACTAAGAAAACTGGCTAATGTTGTTATCATTCATCTTCTCCTGCAAAATAGGACCTCCTTTCCGCATAAAAAAAATTATATTTTTAGAAAAGCATTATCATAAGAGATAAGCCGGTTTTAGATTTTTTTTTCTCTTAGTAAAATAATTAAAAATTCTCTTGCACTGCACTGACTTTTCAGAGAACAGACTTTTCTTTCAGGTATACACAACGATTTTTGTGTCAAACCTGCACTTATTTCATATAACTATATGCCCTAAGGAATCCAAACTTCCAGTAAAACGTAAATAATTTTCTTAATACATGAACACTATTAACATTTCTGTGTTATTAATTCAAATTTATTAGGGTTATTTTAACAATATCTACTGTATGTGCTGTAGTAGTATATTGAAGCATAGTATGCTGTACTTAGTAAGTCCTTCAAAACAGAACTGTTTCTCCTTGAAATATTGATAATTTAGTTATTAACAACATGATTTAATTTTTTATTCAGGAATTTACTGCTGTGGTGTTTTCACTGGTAGGTAAGCTACCTTAAGAAAAGATGAGTCTTTTTATCACAAGCCAAATATAGCAAGCAACAATGTGCGGTAGAAGAGAGTGCTGAAGCCGGGAGATCTCTGTCCCATACATTTGAGTTTAAATCTGACACCTTTTGGGCATAGAAGCTTTGTTGTATCCATCTTGTGTAAGAAGCAGAATGAAGAGGTCTTCTCTTAGACAATTTTGTCATGGACCACTGAAAGGACCGGGACCTTCAGCTGTGTTCAGGATTAGAATGGAAACCAAAGTAAAGTGAGGAATACTGGAGTGATGTATTCTCATTACTGTGTTTTATTTAACAGATGGGATACAGTACAATGAACCATCTGTAGGTTATGGAGTGGCATCTGGGTCAGACCAAGGAAGAGCAAATTGGATTGATCCAAGCACAGGATTGCGAAAGAATAGATCCATTTGGCAAAATCCATATCTGAATAGAAGGGATACCTTTTCAGAGTTAGATACAGGTGAAACCAAGTATTTTGGGCTTCTGTCACTGATGATTAATGTAGACTTCACAAGGTGCTTCAAATCATGGAGAACAGCATTGTAGTTTGGTGGGAATATTACACTTTCCCTTGCTTTCTGCACTGTTGCATCACTTCTTCAAAAGTAACAAAAATTACCTTTTTTTAAATCTGGAACTCTTGTTCCAGGTGTTGCGAGACATTTTAGATATTCAGAGAAGTTGAACTGCTCATTGTGTATGTACAGAGTTATGAGTACCTAGAATCCTTTAGCAGAGAGCGGACTAACAGAGCAGACCTGTCTGGGTATCTTCTTGTTAGAAGTAGTAGCTGGACAATTCAACCTTTTGCTGCTGTCTACTGATTAGGAGGGTGAGAAACCAGCAAAGCAATGGAACTAAAGTATCTCAGAAAGTCCGTGTTACTAAAATGTATTCCTTGCATTTTTACCTGTAACATTTTAAGAGGTACATTAATATATTGTTGTATACAAGTATATGACGACATGCCAGAAAGCACTTCACTAACTGAAGTAGCTATTCTTTATTATACATTGCTAAATATTTTCCAGGTTTTCTTTAAGAACTATTACCTTACATGTATGCAATTATAACTGAGCTCTGCTTCACAGTAATAGAATGAAGGTAGAGAGTTTAGAAGGGAATTTGCCCATTCAGGAAAAGATCATGGCATGAAAGAAAAGGCCTGCTCATGCCTAGCTGCATTTAGAAAGGAATGGCTGGCAACTCTTTTTCTGAACTTCATAAAGTAAGCTGATTTTTAAGAAGTATTTGTATGAAAAGAAAGCAGTAGTACGGCAGATGACTGGAGAAGGAGGTGAAAGTGATAGTCAGATGATGGAAGAAGTGAGCACATGAAGAAAAATCACACAAAAAGGCTCCAAGGTGTTCCTCAGTAAGAATTGAGATTATGGTTGATTTGTGTAGCTATCACCTTCACATTGGTGTTATCCCATAGCACTGTTTAGAAATGAGACAGAGACTGAGAAATCTGTTTGTTCCTAGCTGGCATCTGGAAAAGCTGTCAGGTTTGTCCCTTGGGCTTGGCTTCTGTTTCCACAGGAGTTGGTCAGAGACTGATTTTCTGGAAACTGCTGTGGAAAAGCACATTTGACATAATCCTGAATAAGCACATTTGGAACAGAAACTGAGGTGGACTCTTGCATTTCCTGGTGTCTCATCTGTCTCCCACTGGCAGAGAGTATGGGACCCTCTCAGTCCTTAATGCGCTTTGCTGAAACAAATTGTATCTCTGAATTCAAACAGACTTAGTAGTAAATGTTAAATGAAGATGGTCAATAGTTATAGCTACTGCCAGACATATCTGAGCTTCACAGAAAGTCTTTTTTTGCAACTGAAGATTGGATGCTGACAGCATACACTTCCAGCTCTCCTCCCCAGTGCTCCCCATGAAGGTAACTGGCTCGGGCAGAGCTGTGCCACCTTGGCATTTAAATATTTCTACATGAAATATCGGATTAAGCATTTCACCTGAGTCAAAGAGCTGTATCATGCTGTTTCTATTGATAACTGATCTTCAATTAAACAATGGGCATTAATCTCAAGAGTAGCTATTCCCAAGATCTGTTAACAGAATGAGTTAGAGTATCTGCTGCTTGCTCTTTAGCTTGGAAAAGGAACTTCCTCCCTGCCCTAGCCATTGTAGAAATTGAAATGGTTATGGGGTGCTGAAAATATTAACCTCTGTCTCTTACTCCATGATTTCTGGTACAAGCATGTCTGTCATGTTATTATGAATCATGGTTTCTTAAACTCCCATTAAATCTTGTTAATTTACTATTCTTTTCTGACAACATTGTTAGGTTCCTAAGGAACTTTATCTGGTTAACTCTCAAATAATCTCTTGAAATCTATGTTTTACACTAAGGAACAAAGATTTTGTAGTTGATGTTTGATAGAAAACATTGAACAGTCAAACATAAAAACTGAACAATCACTATGTGGTGCCATTTACTGCAAGGTAAAGGTAAGTATATAGTCACAGTATATTGTCACAGTCATGGTAGTGACAAAGAATAGTGTTAGAACTCACCTACCCTTATTATTATATCCTGACAATATAGTCATCATAGCTAAAAAAAAGAAACATTAATGAAAATTGTAATGACAATCAAGTTTATAGTCTGTCATGTCTAAGTTCCTCCCTTGTTTCCTCCTTCATCTCCCAGATGCCTTTTAATTTTAATTCACAATCAAATTGTGAAATCTACAGAGCTGTCATCCCTCCTGTCCCTTCACATTGCCTCTCCATCTTGTTTCTTTTCCTCCTTTTCTTTTCAAAGAGTTAGAATGAGTTAATGGACCTTGGGCTTTTTGACTTCTTTTGTAAAAAAAAAAAGGTGCTTCCATATTTCAGAACCAAGTCATTCTTTCAGTACTGTTAAACCAGTAAACAAGACAACAGTTAACAACAAATAAACACAGAAAGTCAAAATTCAAACATTTCCACTTCAAGTTTTCTTCTTTCAACATTCATGTGAGCGGGTTAAAGCTTACATAAAATGTTTGCAACTTGTGTATGGAGAAGAGCAGATAATAATTTCCCTCTTACTAAAATGTCAATCTTTGAATGTAAAGCAACAAGGTAATAAGAACTGCCATTCTCTTTCAATAAATGATAACACTGTTCTGGGTGGCCACAAGTAATGACTTTTAACATTTTAAAGGTAACCTTGGGGTTTACAGTTCTTTGGCTTAAATATTCAATGAAATGTTCTGAATAACCACTAAGATGGTTGAAATAAGAACTGTACCTCATAATTCTTTTGAGACAACTGTGGTAGGAGCTGTTAATTATGATTAATAATTTGCTTAATTCCTGTACATGTCCAGACCTTTTGATCTGTGTAATGTGACCTCTACCTTTTCTTGCTGGATTTATTTAGAACTTTTAGAGACAGTGTTTCATGTTCAGATTTCTATTTTAGCTTGCTTTAGTTGATACTTTATGTGCATTTGCTTTATAGGTGACATTTACAGCTCTGTTTAACAACAACTTCATTAGATATATTTCTAGCATATTATAGGCCTCTTTTGATGTCTACTATGTTGATTTCCGGCCAAAATCCACAGTCTCAGTGTCTCTTTTCTCTTTGTTATTATATTTGATTATGGTTTTAGGATTTTTTTTTACTTAAAGCCTCCATTTAATATTAAAAAGGGTAATTATAATTTAGTTTCAATTTATGTTTTTCTCTAAGAGGTTTTTCACAATGTATGTCAAATCCACATCACTTTATTGTGGCTGCTAGATTGAGATAGCTATTTTCAGGTTTTATCTGAGAGCTAGTTGTATCTTAGAATACTCCCTGCCTTGGACTAAAATTTTTATGTTGTTTAATATATTACATGGGTCGTTGTCTTCCCATCACAACTTCTGTGCTTATCGGCACATAGTAAATGCTACCCTCCCAAACCTACACAGAAATTTAGGGTTGCATATGCCTTCATGCCTTCTGCTGCATGACAGAATGCATCAGAACATTACAGCCCCAAATGTTTGTTTTCCTCTTACGGCTGATCTTTTCCCTCTAGATGACCACGAGCCGTATAGAGATGGAAACGCCAACCCGTAACTTCTGCCTCATATACATCAATCATGAGTTAAATATTATGGCTAGCTGAATTGCTGCCTCTGACTGATGTCAAGGGGTTGATTCAGCCAAGCAAAAGTGAGCAGGAACAGACTGTGTACAGCCTGGAGATAGCAAGGAGAGGGAAAGAATGCAGCCATGGGGCCTCCTGCTACATTAAAGGGAGGTACTGGCTGCTCACAATGAGTTGCTTACAGTCACATTCTCTGTTGGCAAAAAAAAAAATCCACAAAGCTGATCTTCTTTACTTCTTCTTTAACCAGACTGTGGTTACCAATATGCTTTTTATTAAAGCATTTACTGGCACTAGCAGGCTGACCACTCATGTGCAAGGCTTTCTGGATGCATAGGTTGTGTGGATGATCTGTAGATTTGCCTGGAAACTTAATCCATTCTAAGCCAAATTCTTGGCCTGGGTCCCACTGGAATTTATTGACCTACTGAACCTGGACAGATTGAGTGAGTAAATGAAAAAGAGGCTAGGGAGGCTGGATTTGGCCCAGATCTTGGGCATTCATTCATATTACTGAATTTAAGAACTTCTTGAGCTCCACAGAATAAAAACTGAATTTTCTCTAAACTGGCTCTTACTAAAAAGAACTTACCTGTTAGAAAAAGGTCCAGCCATACAACTTTAACCATGTTAAGTTCTTGATTTATGGAATGACACTCTGAAGTCGTCCTTTTCATTGACGTAGTATTTCAATTTCAGTTTCAAATTGAGGGTTTATATGCAATATTTTTCATATGATCTGAATGTCCTTATGATCCTACAGGCTTGTTAACTGAAAACAAGAAAATCAGATAAGTTAAATCTCTGTTATCTTCCTCAGAGCTGAATTTCCTCTGTGGAGAATCCTGACAAAATAATAAAATAGAGTTTAATAAAAATATATTTAAAAAGAAAAATAAAAAGCCATTTCATGAACCTCTTGCAGCCTGAAATTTTTGTCCTCAGAGGCATGAACTTGAGGCATGGATAAATTTCACCATAACTGCATGTCTTTCTCCTATTTACTGTTGACTTACCATTGCTCTATTCTTTTTACGTGCATCTTCACGTTTGCTCAATCATTTCACAGCCCAGTTGTCCTTTTTGGTCAGGTGGCCTGTAACATTCAGTTTACTGCCTGAAACATCTCCAAGCTCAGTACATAATGACTCAACACCATTACCCATTTCTCCCCAGCCTCTTCTTATGGGGTCTAATAAATCCTCTTTTACCAACAAGGCTATGGCAGTTCCTTTGCTTTTCTTATCTGTCTTTTTTAAATAAAATACATCTTTTAATATCTTGTTCCAGCCATCTTTCAGTTATGATACCATATTTTCTCCACATTATCATCTGTCCTGCTCCTTTTTTTCTAGCTAAACCTTCAATTTGTGTATATGGAAGACATTTAATACTCCCAAGTTACTGGTCTTGTTTTTCTCTATATTAGTGTTCATAAATACAAATTTTCCTTTTATCTTTTTCCCATCTATATCTCATGTCCATTCCTTTAATCTTGGTCCAGCCCTGGAGTGAATTTCTCACAGCCCTGGTATTTTAGAAAAAAGAACATTGCAATAAACTTCCATAGTTGTAGAAGGTGCTTTAACCCTGGGATGGTTGTTAGGGGGCACAGGAACAGCCTCTGTCTCTTTCACAGATGTAACATGTAAGCCAAGTGTGTGAGTTACAAAGGGATGGCATGAATTTTTTTTGTGAGTATGTGACATTTAAAAATGAGAGTTAGATTTTCTTTAATTACCATTGGAGTAAGTCATCCCAGTTGTAAGCTTCATTGCAAACAATTCTCTCTGTTCAAATGAAGAACAGTATTTTTTGATACATTATATTGGTTTATATTCTTAACATTTTAATGCTTTAAAATGTTGAAGGAAGAAAATGGTTTTTACCTGATGAATTTTTTCACAAATGTATTTTTGAGGAATTCACAGTGGAACACTTTTTCAGGTTTTTTTCATCTCCTAGTCTGAATCAGTAAAATACGATACACACAGTCATGGAGTTCAAATGTTATAAATTATCGGAAATAATCTTGTAGCTCAGTTAAATCTATAAAATAGAAGAAACCATTAATGCAAATAACTCTGGTTCCAGATGAGCAATTGGGATAAATACATGTTTAACTTCTTGTCAATGATGAGAGCTCAGTGGCCCTTTCCAGGACTAGTACTTGAAATTTCATCTGTATGATCTCATACCTGAGTTAACAAATGTCCTTCTTTAATATTTTAACATAAAGCATCAAGTTTTTATTTGCATAATGTTCAGATATTTTTAACAATTGTAAAAAAATATTTAAAATAGTTTGAAAGAAAACACTTGTTTTCTGATTTAACTTGGCCTTAGACTGCTGATGAATTTTAGCCCAAACCTTGATGGCAATTTTCTCAGCTGCCAGTCACAGCCTTACCCCTTGAAGCTCTTCAAGTAGCTGATGTGTGGCTACCTACAATTTGCAAATCAAACTATTGTTTCTGGATATTTGCAATTTTCCATCACCTGACAGTTCACAAATCTTACTTTTACTTATTTTAAGTTGGTAGAATGGTGATTTCTTTATCCCTTTCTCCAGCATATTCCACTATTCAGGGATAAATTCATGGACATGCAAAACCTCTGTAAGCATAGTTTCATATCCCATTGAGTAGAAAAATGTTTGGAATTGCAAAATTCATTGCAGGATGGAACATCAGAATACAGTACAGTAGAAATCCTAATGTAATGAATTAACATGCTTATTAATCTATACAGCAGACAAATGAGGAGGTATTGAAAAACAAATCCTTCTGAGATTGAGAGCTGAAGGTTACACAAATGGGTTGAAATCATTGCAGCCTTTTCTTAACTGGCATTCTCACTTATGAAAAACATCTCATCAAGTATCTTTCCTAAAAAATAAATGGGATGGGTCAAGAAATCCTTCTTCATTACACAAGTAATTTTCTTTATTGTCTTTGTAAGAATTTTCTTCATTTTTGAATCCAGCAAATATATGGATTTTAGAGTGGGATAGAGCAAGCAGAATTGCTGTTTAGTTGTAATTTTTTCCAAGTGTCTATAAGCCTTGTAATTTTTATGCTTTAGTATCCATGATCCAAAGTGATGTGTTTTGCTTTCTTTCTTTTAGAAAGCATTCAAATATATATAATTTTAACATATATATATATAATATATATATGTAATCTGTGACTAATCTATGTGTCTTAAAGTCACTTGTATCTAGCTTTCTGAAGCTAGGATTTGATTTTGTATACAGTTAGATTTTGTGAATTATTTCATATTCACTAATTAAGTTCATGGCATTGAAAACACCACCTTAGGCCTCAGCTGTGGAAAAATTCTTTCAGACTCAACTGGTGATGTGGATTTCCAGACTTTTTGTGGAGATTCTGACTTCCTGAAACTGTTAATACCATCTTTCTGTCTGTTATCACATTTAGAGCAATCTGAGCTGACAACACTTTCACTGTCACTGAGCTACAAGATTTACATACACTCTTCACAAACAATGAGAGCTAATTAAGAAAGTGGAACATAAATCTGTTTTAATCTCAGGACAAACCACTGAGTCATAGTAACACTCCACCTTCCTTCCCAACCTCTGTTGTCCATCTGAAGCTACTGTAATTAGCAACACCTGTTTAGGTTTTCAATTGCAGTGATGAGACTACCAGCACTCTTTTCTGAACTCTGACATTACAGCTCCTTTCATGAACCTCTGTCATTGATGGCTGATGTAAATTATATCAGCAATGTAATTTGAACTGACATGCAATCCATCTCAGGAGCAGATCTTCCTGTATCCAGTGTTAGTAAATTTTCCTAATCATCATCTGTTTATGAGGAACTCAAAATTTTTCTGTGATTTTAGGTGACCAAGTATTTTCACTGCTCTAGACTAAACCCTATGAAGCCCTTGTGCTAAAGAATTAGACAGAATCCTGTTGTAAATGTAAATGTAGATGTAAAAAACATCTGTTTTTTTAGAGAACAAACCGATATAGAAAGGGATACTAAGATGGGGAGATGTTCAAAATTTATCTTCCTCTTAGATATTTCTGCTTTTTAACATTCTTAGAAGAAAGGACACTTGTACTTCTTCATCTTTGAGTGGCAAGTGTCCCTGAATTTTCAAATACCAGCTCTTCCCTCCTATAAGAAAACGTAGTATTTGACTGCATTGTCTTAGGGCATCTGAAAGTTTGGGAAAAGAAAAAAAACTAATCAGGGTTTAAAGCATCTGTCAATCTCTTAAACACAATATGATTAAAGAGCAGTTAGACTAACCTTCTCTGTGTAAATGCTAGTATGAAGTTAAATGCTTCTGCACATCAGAAGATGCTGTCTCCTTTAACTGTAATTCAGTGTTAGGCAAACAGTCAAAATCCAATTCATGTTATGAATATAAAATAATTTTCTGCACAACTAAAAAGTTCCACTAAGTTTTGTTGCACAAACTCACATAAGGTATGGTATCCTTACATATCAGTAGAAAATAAATGTGCCTTGATATTTAAAGGCCTTTATTTTCTCTCTTGAATCTAAGAACTATATGTGAGATGTGATGTGTTCTGGTCTCATTATTTTACATGGTATCCATTACAAGCATTATTAAGCACCAGTTTTCAGGCTGAATCTACCCCTGATTTTACCCACTATGGCAATTCTTTGCTCTGTTTTCATGCTTTGCCAATCTGCAGACTATTGTGACTAAGAAAAAATCCTCAGAGGTCTGGAAGGCTTGCCAGAGATTAACTACAACAAATCCTTGCTGGATACAACATGGTTAAAGGTCGGGTTGAAGGCTTGACAAACACATCACTTAGATGAACCAATTGCAAAAAAACCCACAAAAAAATCCAACAAAAAATCCAAACCAAGCAAATGAAACCCCCACCCCCAAACAAACAAACAAAAACAAAAACAAAAAACCTCAAAAAAACACCCCAAAACAAAAAAAACCCACCAAAAACTCCAAAAAGACAAAAAAAAAGACCCCAAAAAACCAACCCAACAAAACAAAACAAAACAAAACCAAACAACAAAAAAAAACAAACAAACAAAAAAACACCAAAAAAACACCAAAAAAACAAGCATGGCCAGTTTTAAGGACAGCTTTATGTGTTTGGGACTGCTGAAAACCTCTCTCTTTCTTCTGAGACATTGTTTTGTGGTGGGGACCAAAGGACAGTACTGCCTGTATACTACCGGAGTCTGCAAGATGTGATCTGAAAAGAAATAAAGGAAAGACCTATTAAATCCCCCCAAAATATATTTAGGTATAAAATATCTATGAAAGATTTATCTTGGGGGTTTTTTCAGTATATGCAGCCAGGTCCTAAGTGTCTTAGATTTTTGCCTCTTGACTCACACTGTGATAATACACTATGATAAAAAGAAGACTGGTTTTGGCAACTGAAACATGATTAAAAAAGATATAATAAAAACTCTGCTTACTCTAGATAATACAAACATGATTTCTTATCTATAAGATTTAAGCACAGTTAAAACTGGGAAAAAAACCCAACTATGTATTGGCTTTGGGCTCATAACAAAAAGAGCTTCTCCTGTTTTATGAACCTTGGATTACCAAATAACCTTGACAGCTGAATCAGTGTTCCATGACAACAAGCAGGCCATTGATAAATAGCAACAAAACTATTAGATGCTGAATTTAAGAGATGAGTAATAGAGAAACTAAATTATAGGTTTACCACTTGACAAAGTACAGCTTGACAAATCAGTGATAACCTACATGTGTGTCTATGTATGAAAGCACACAAGGAAAAGAGGGAAATAGAAACTTTTAAAGACAAAGGTTAAATTGGCATGACATGAATGTTACAAAGGCATAAATATATTCTTTTCATAGTAGCAAAATTCCTGTTTTCCATTATCAAACCCTTAACAAATCATGTGTACTTGAAAAAGCTGCCACTTGTGAATTTTTTTCTTATTTTATTTAAATTTTTCATTTTGTGGTAGAAAAGGGGAGCAATTTTGGATATGTGATAGAACTTTAAATTAGTTCCTGGAAACTAATAGATCACAATTAATTCAAAACCAGGAGTTTAAAGGACCATCAACAAAAGCAAGAGCTGAAAATCTCTTTCTGGAGAATGAAGAGCAATTTGAACTTCCTAGGAAATAAGCAACAACTATACTTGTCAACTTCCTGTTATCAGATTGGTTTGAGGAATGATTTTACTAAAAGTTGAATCTTATGTATTTTAAAAAAAAGATGGGACCTACAGAGGAAACCTGGATGGGTAACTGCTCATGTACAGAAAAAGGTACAATAAGGACAAGTTAATGCATCAGTCCTTCATGGAGGAGAAATTTTCTAACATGACCAATGTGCTCCCAGGAAGATCTGTGGGCCTCCTGTCCCAACTTTGATGTAGCAGCTTTTGTTAACCGTGGTGGTTCTCTTAGGTGGGATTCTTGTGCTCTCACTTCCCAGAGTAGATCTGCAGGTGGCAGGTGGCAGCAGTACCCACACCCTGGTCTTGACCATGGTCTGCTGACATCTGAGTTTGACTCTGTTTTCTGGTTGTGGTGGAAAACCAACATGTTGAATAAGGGTTATGCCAGTCCACAATGCGAGACCTGTAACATTATGTTACTAGAAAAGTATTGTACTCAGTGAGCAAGAATACAGCAATAAATTTACCACGTTATCATGTTTTCCCTTAACTTGAGGTTAGTCAAATCTTGAGAGTACTTAGACAAATTACAGGATTAAGGCTGAAGAAACAGATAAAGTTCTGTGACTTGAGTTGCACAGGAGGGCATATTACATGATCCAATTGGATCTTCTGTTCCAAAACTATTAATTATTCTGGTATAAGCAACAGCTGTAGCTTGGTCAAAGGGGAATTAAACACTGGAGATTCATCACATCCTAAACACTTCCACAATATCTACAAGAGAGTAACTTGACAAATAAATGAGAAACAACAAAAGCAAACCTAGTGAAGGTTTTGGTTTATAAAAACAATTGTGTATGAAGGGATTTCAAACTTATGTCATTTATTCAATTTTCTTGGAACAACATAACTGGTATGAAATGCCATTCACAAATACAAACTAACTGTATTTCTTTAGAAAAAAATATGCATATTTTTTGACACTGCATCCATCTCTGATATCTGTTATATTGGCATTATTTCCAGTGGTACACTGATACTGTTGTGATTCTGACCTTCATTATGATATTCATGTTATCCCCTATTCATAAACAGAGAAATAACATAAAAGACATATTTTATTCAACTATAGCATATACTTACCATCCCATATTCCTGGATTTCAGATGCCCATAGCATTTTAGGCTTCAGAAGATCAAAAATATGCAGTATTTGAAATGTATATGATGGAATTTTAACATTCCCCCTAAAATGCAGATTTTTGTATTTACATGTCCTTTTTATTTGCAATGAGGGATTGCCAAAAAGGTGATTAGCCAAAAGCATTTTTGTTTTTTTTAACAAAAAGCTCAAGTTAGTCATATGCTTTCATCCAAAACAATCAGAACCTGAGCCAATTTAGCTCACGTAAGATACCTTAGAAGGATTAATTTATGCTGTTGAGCTTTTAATATGTTAATATGTGTAACAAATAGTTCTCTTCACACTTTTTTTTTTTTTCTTTTGCAAATCTTGCAACTAAGTCAGTGAGCCAAATGCAAAATCCAACACCTGAGGGCATCATATAGATTTGTAATGCACCCTGGGGCTACCTAAGGTTGAGAAACCACTGAGTGGATTACACAGATCCATATATGTAGTTTTTTCATCTCTGACATAATATGAGCATTATTATTCATGCTACAGAGATTTCTTAGTATATCCTGTGTGAGAGAAAAACAAAATCATGTCAAATCACTTACATGAAAAATTACTAAGAAAAGAGTGTTGAAAATTCCAGCCTCTTTAGGGGTGTGTCTTTTGCTATAACACCTACATGCCATACAGACTTGTCCAGTGACAAAGGTTTGGCTGAATAATTGCAGAACCAAATGAATATTTAGATCAATATATGGGTCTATTAGGAACTGAAAGAAATATATTAAACCTGCTAAAGATCTTCCTCTCTAAAATCCTGCCACTCCTCCTCTTGTCAGTCATCTGAAAGTTAGGCACCTGAATTGGTTAAGACCTTTCCCAGGGAATAGCTCCCCCTTTTTTCACATAGATATGGATGGAGTAAATTAAAGCAGACTGATGCTCAGGTCTAATATTGAAAGAGGGACCTGTGTTGCAAAATGTTATCAATGTTGAGTATGTTTCTCACAGGTTTTATGCTGTTTAACTCAACATATATAATTGGATATTCACACTGATGTAAAGGTAATGGACCAAAGGCTCTGGATTTTGTAATACAACTGGTGGTATAATTTTCCCTTGAGATGTTTTCATGGATTATCAACACAGGCTACAGTTTTGTATATCCTTTCCTTAAGGCTTTTGGGTTATGGATTTTTTTTTGGTTTTGTCTTACTCTTGATTCCCCATCCCCCCAAAAGATTTTGACAGCAATGAAAAGAAACAGGGCTTTCCTGTGACCTGGACTTTCAGTACCTGAGCTAAAATTAAATATCCACTAGACAAAATTTGCTGAAGCTGCAAGTGATTTAGCATTTTGTCAATGCTCACTTTTATACTTAGAATTAAACTATAGGATGGTGCTATTTTAAAAAACAATTTGCTCCTCACTTCTCCCATTTTTTCTCTGTCCCTGGAAATTGATCATTGCAGTGCCTACAAATGTTCCATGGCTAAGAAGAGAAAAGCTGAAGATCAGATATCAGGCGTTCCTGTCAACAAAAGGAAGTCTCTGTTAATGAAACCCCGCCACTACAGCCCCAGCTTGGAATGCAAAGAAGAAAATGAAGACAGGCCAGAGTTACAGGAAGATATCAGTGTCCTTGAGAGAGGCTCAGCTCCAGGTAGTCGCTTGAACTCCACTTGAACTCGAATTCCATAGGAAGGGAGATAAAAACCAGTATTTTGTAACAGGATGCATGTCATGTTTGACTTCTAAGGAGTTGGAGTGGTGCTTTTCTGTCCAGGTTTAACCATCAAACTTCCATTTATTTTGTACAATAACTTCTCCTGGGGTCTAGTAAATGCTTTGTAGGTCACACAGAGAGAACTACCACAGCAGGTCAGATATGGAGCAACATCTGCCTCTCCACTACCTCTGTCAAAGCTTAAGCCCGCCACCATCCCACGCATTTCTGAAGAGCAGATTTTCACTGGAATATACAAGGCTCTTAGGAGAGAAAAATAATGCTTAGCAAAACATTGTTGACTTTAACATTTAGCAAAGCAATTTCATGCGTGTGACTGCTGTGTGCGTTCTGTTTAACGCGATTATTAGACTCAGCACTTTCGTACTTGTTATTCCAACACTGGTAAGCCAAACACATCCAACAATTTATAGCAGCTTCTACAATGTGTATGCTGGAAAATATGGACAAGGATGGGGGACAAGATATGGCTATAGCATGTTTTGATTACTCTTCCTTTCTAATACATTTTAAAAATATATCCAAGTTGTACAAAAACTCTCAAACCAAATTGTTTTGCACGTATTTGTTTAAGAAGTCCTGCCAAAATAGTTGATCAGACAGGTGAGAGGATATCAATGGAAGATATCAGGAAGACATCAGCAGTCACCTGCACACAGCAAATGTTAAAATAGAAGGAATGTGATCTGGAAATGGGAAATTAGTAATCATAGATAACATGCAAGCTGAATGAAATTAAATGTCACTCAGTTGCTGGTTGCTATTGGAATTAAAAGATAAATTTATTAAAAGATAAATGATTTTCTACTTAGTTTATTCTTATCAAACATTCTTGAAGGATAGGGTGGGGTATATAATCTAGGGTCCCTTTACTACAACAGACTGGACCTAGGTGTTCTCTCAAGGTCCCTTCCAGCCTGGGCTGTCCTATTATTTTATGATGAACTGAGATTAGTTATTTGTGTATTTATGCAGTCTAAATTGAACTTCCTTAAAGCAAAACAAACCACACAAATTTTATACATATGGTTACTATAAAATACACAGAAGAGGAAGAAGAATGTCTTTCAGATTAAAGAGTCAAATCCTGATTCTACCAAAGTCAGTGGAGGTCTTTGTGACATTTGTGACAAACAGCAAAGTTTTCAGTCAGCTGTCACCAGTAAATCTTCTAGGAGGAGATTTTTCCAAAGGTCTGCATCCCATTGCTGTGGAAGCCTGGAAGGTAGCTCCATCTTCAAACAGAACATTAATTAGCAAGGTGATACACAATGTCTCTGTCTTTTGGGTGACATTTTTAAGAAAAATTAATCAGGGAAAATATCCCATACCTCTCAGTTCCTGCTCAGGCTTCAGGGAATATTTTTAGCTCCTAACACCAGAAGGGAATCTGTTGGAGTGAGAGTTCCTGTACGGCTCTTGTTGTGGGGTTTTGTTATTGTTTTGACATTTTTATTTTAGATATTTGGATTTTAGCTAAATTTTTTGTGTTGATTCAGCCTGGCTCCTGACCATCCAGAGTTACACTCAGTGATGTCTTTTTCTTCCCCTTTTTCTGTCCTCTGCACAACTTGAAGAACTTGATGAGGGGAAATTACTATGACAAGTGTAAAGGTAGACTTTGTGTCATATACAGACAAACCTAAGTTATTATACTTCTTTAAGTTCCCATTTTAGAAAGGGGCAAGTGCTGGGCCAAATCTATTGATTAAAAAGCAGGGAAACCATGCCCTTCAGTCAAAACAAAAAATCCCCCTTGATTTCAAAAAGATTTGTTAGACATCAGTAGGATATATTCCAACCTACTTGTGTCATTGATGATACAACTAACATCTTTTGCATAAATTTTACCAGCTAAAAAACAAGTTTCAGTGAAAGCACACAATGGGTATGGGTATGCAGGTTTACTTGGGAATATTAGTGTAATATTGCTCACCTTATTATGGACTCATGATCTTTTTCAGTTGATCAGTTAATGATTCTGTTCATGGATTGATGCAACTGTAAACTAAGCTGAGTTTTGATTATTTTAAAAGTAAATTTACAGCATGTAGATGTAAAAAGCAAAGCTGGGACAGCTGAATCATTAAAATTGATTAAACAACAAATTTTTAAACATTGTTTTAAAAATTGCTGATTATTTAAGGAACAATTTTTTTTTATCATCAACTTCTATTTTTTTCATCTTTCAAACATAAGAATAACTGAAAAAACCTTTTACCATTGAGCATTTTATTTGTTTTTTTTTTCTTTCGATGGGTGGGAGATTTCTTTTAAGATAGATCTTGTTACTTTTTGAAATTTCCCACTGATGGGATTCTGTTATTTTCCAAATGGCAGAAGAGCAAATAACGGAAATCCATTTGACTAAAGTTAGTTATAGAGCCAAATCATCATTCTTACTTGCTGAGATGTGAAAAGATGGCAGACTTTATTCAGAATACATGCAATGTGTGTGGTAGCAGACCAGCTGCTAAAAAGTTACAGACACTTCTTTAAATACAACTTTATGCATGCGGTGCACAAGGCCACCTCTGCCTGCATGAGTCCAATTTTCTGAAGAAGAATAAGAATTAATCAATATTTTCTTTTAACATATAACAAACAGTTGAACCAAACAATTATGTAAACTGGAAATGACCCAAAATGCTAACAGTTTGGCAGCAGTAAAGTGAAATGCATTGTGGTGCACATGTGCATTTTTGTCCCCCTTTTCCCCTCCACAATAATCTGCACTTAATAGGAATATTTTAAACTATGTAGCTAAGCAACAGAGGTAATTGTTGCTTTCTAGAGCTTTTGTTAGGCACTCTAACACAGCCCAAATATGCATAATTAGGTATAATGTCTATAAATCATTATTGTACACATGTGGGTAGTTAAGTGGATTGAGAGAATAGTTCAATGAATTGGACATATTCACTGAAAATGCTTTTTATTTGTTTTCTGTAGTTCATAATACTTTAAAATTATCATAACCCTTTACACTTTCTCTTAATAGCTCACTGTGTTATTGAGAGAAACTCCATTTGCATTTTAGGCTATGCTTAATTTATTATTTAAACCTGGAGTTCTTCTGTTTCAGGAAAGGACAGACACATCTTATGAAATAGTCTATGCTTGTTTATTCATCCTCCTTTCTAGGAAGTAAAATGTTAAATTTTTCAGTTTATGTTGAATAGATCCCAACAAAAGAATGTACCCTATAATCAGCATTATTGAAGGGGCTAGTGTTGTGACTAAATTCTTCCCTTCATCCAAAAATGCTTTTAGTTACTATGGCAATATTTACTTGATCCTGGCAAAACCAGTGTTGATTTTAGAGAGATAATTACCAGAAAGGAAGATGATGGAGATGTATTTTTGAGTGTCCTTGTCAGAGGAAATGTTTATAAAAAATTAAATGAGATACAAAAGGCATATTGTCTTCCACACTGACAACCTCTCCTACATGCAGCCTTTATTACCTGCTGGCTGCTGCTTTTCTTCTGAAGAAAGATGTTTATAAAGACAGGATGCACTTCAGTGGTGTCTTTAACAAGTCCTTTATGAGTCTGTACATAACAACCATTTCTGTTTGCCTGTGCATGACCTGATCTATCACTTAGTGTGGCAATTTCAATGGTGACCAGAAGCTTGCCCTTTGTGAAGTATGGAGGATTTTTCCATCAAGGTTTTTCATGGGATCCAGGGTGACTGGGAAAGTAATTAGGGTTTATTTTGACAAAATATTTGGGAATCTTAGATGAAATAAAAGTGAAAATAGATCAAAGGAATTTTAGAATGTGTTTGTGTGCTTGTATATATATATATATATATATATATATACACACACACACATTATATAGATTATATGTGTATATGTAATATCAATGTTTGGCACATTATATTTATGCACATGTATACATATGTAAGTGTGTGTGTATGATCTAAGAAAATATATCTTTTCACCATCAGTGAGAAATGGGGGATGTAATTTTTTCTCATATAGTGCTGGAACTGTAATATATATATAGTCTGAGAAGGGTTGTTCATCATTCTACAAACAGTCATTTGAAACAGATCCTTGGTGTGAATTCAATCATTTCAGAGTACCTTTCTGAGTAATGAAACAGCAATTGGTAAGTCAGTATCTTCATGTCACTTCTACAAGACACAAAAATTAGTCATTCTTATATATTTTTCTTGTTTTTTTTCTTATGCAGAGGAGAGTACTCCAAAATCATCTGAGGAAAGCTCTCATTTGGCTGGGCAAGAAAATTCTAGTCAAAGAAAAGACAACTACTCCAGCTACCAAGATGCCGTCACCAAGTCTTTGATGAGCATGGGAAAAGTAGCAAAAGAGGCACCCAGTCAAACAGTGGCAGAAAATCTAAATGATAGTGGAATTCAATCTTTAAAAACAGAAAGTGATGACACTGATGAATGTTACCTGATTAGCTCAGCTGAAGGAAAGGAAAAGACTGCTATTTCTGACCCAAAATACTGTTCATCTGAGGAAAATGAAAGTAACTCTGAAATTATGGACAACGAGTGGGATAGCTCTTCAAATTTCTCAGAAGAAACAAGTGTAAAGCCCCATGTAACTCAGAAATATATTGTAGAGTGTAATCAACCCAGCATCCTGGAAGTTCCAGAAATTAAGAAGGAAGAGGTCGAATATGGTCCTTGTGAAACACTCTGTGACTCAGAAACAGAGCTAAGAGCACCCCAGGAGCCTCACTCTGATCCTTTCGAGAAGAGAATTCAGAATCTCTTCCCTGAAAGTGAGGAAGATGACAATGAGTGCCTGTCAGAAACCACAGATGTGTCAGTTGAGCTGGACAAAACAAAAGGGAACTTGAGTTTGCTAGAGCAAGCAATCGCTCTGCAGGCAGAGCAAGGGCATGTGTTTCACAGCACCTACAAGGAACTGGATAGGTTTCTTCTGGAGCATCTAGCAGGGGAAAGGAGACAAACCAAAGTTATTGACATTGGTGGGAGACAGATATTTAGCAGCAAACGTAAGGAAGTATTTTTGGCTCTTCTTGCTGGCTTAAGCATTTGTCCTGTGACTGATAGAGGATTCTGAGCTGGGTTTTATAGCAACAGTAAAGAATCTGGAATTTAGCTGGTAATTTTGTTAATTATGTACCTTCACACTAGTGCCTCACATCTAACCAGGTTAAACGCTAGGTACTTGGCTTCCTGCCAAACTGCTGTGTGAAATGATCAGTAATGGGTACTAAAAGGCCTGTGTAGCTGGCACTGGCATTCCTTCTCCTCCTTTTCCTCCTCCTCTGCTTCCTCCTCTGTAGGGTACTAATACAAACCTTCAAAGTTTCAGCAGCCAAAAGACAAGGCATTTAAACAGTGCTCAAGGGCAAGTTTAGGGTGAAAGATTGGCCTCTCCCAAAGATACTACCTAATTCCTAAACCGTGTGTTTTCTGAGTTCAGTCTACTTCACGTACCAATCAATGTTACACTTTGCTACATCCAGCACTTCTGAGCCAGGAAAGTATAAGCCATGCTCTTCTGCCTCATTTGCCATCAAGAGAAATACCAGTAAATTCCAGAATTTTATTTTTTCTGAGGGCTTGTGGTATCCTACAAACCCGTAAGAACATCAAACAATTTTCAGCACTTAATCAGGCTTCCAGAAGTGAAGATGAAAAAGATTTGGGTTTGATCTATAAACTGGGCTGTCTTGTATGAAACTCCTCAATTGAGGATAATTACAGAACATCAAGAGATGTCATTTTATAAGCACACTCCCTTCTGTAGTAAGTAACAATACATTCATCTGTCCTTTGACTTTTCCTTTTGGCCTTCCAAACATCCCGAGGTCACTCTAACATTGATGCAATTTCTGCTTTTGATAAATGATTTACTTTGGTATTTCTAATGTAACTTGCCAGTAGTCCCTGTGGACACTGCAAATATTACAGTAATTTACTTATCTAAAGCATTTTGTGTGAAAGAGAACTGACAGACATTTTTAGGAGCTGCAACTATAAAATATTTCCCTCAGTATTTGGGAAGAAAATGCAGACATCTAATTTTTGTGTCTCAAGCAGTGTTTTCATTAGCATTTCTTAAGCTGTGCATGCATGATAATTATCTACCTTTTATTAAGCTACATGAACCTTTATTTGCTCAGATGACTTTATGCAGAACTTTATAGATACATTCTTCCTACTCTGACAGCAGCTGTGTTCACCAGGCTCACATTGTGACTTTCTCACAGCACACATAGGACAAAGCAGTGATGTAAGAATGCAGAATTTATCCTTTCCTGATTTACCTGATATTATAATTAGCTGTGGTTTCCAGGTGAGTGCAGAGGTAACACCCATGGAGAAACACACCAAGCTCTGTTTGGGTTGTATAAGCATCATATGACTGTAGTCAGTGTTGTATTGGGCATGTGATTTTGCCATTATATAACTACCTGGGTTTTATTTCTAAAATACCATTAAATCCATTAGCTTTTGATTTTCATTCTTGGATGCTAGATGAGAAAAATACCTCTTTCATGATAAACTTTTCCAATTACCTGAGGAAACACTAAATCATATTTCAGGGTCCCTCTTTATTTTCTGTTCACTATTGCAGCACTTCCCATTTGCAGTGGTTCTAAAAAGCATGTGGTCTCCCGATGGTGCTGAGTCTATTTTCTTTCATCCTTATTTATTTATTTATACTTTTCTAATCTAAAAACTTGCCAGGAAGTTTAAACCTCAGCTGACCCTTGTGATTCTATCCCTAAGCACATCCCACCTCATGGTCCAGAAAAATGAGCTAGAAGGAGGCAGCTCCCTGTGCTGGCTGCAGCTGTTTTCTCCCTCAGCACCAAATGCTGTTGGCAGCCAATCACAGATGGAGCTAAAACCATCCTCAGCAATTTATGCGGCCACTTCCTTCAGATTTCTCACAAGAGAATTTCTGGACCAGAAATCACTCCTTTCTCGCCCAGACTTTTGATCCTGCATTGGAAATCAAATAAAGGTTTTCTGACCAGCGCTTCTTGCACAATTCTAGGTGCTTGAAACAGAAATTGGGAATGCACTGTGGCCATTACAGAGTGGTAGCTGTAGGGCTGGGCTGAGACCTCGCCTTTGAAAGGGTATCGGCTGCTCCATGTTTTCAGTGTCTTTGTGGGCTGCTCCACAAAGCAGCACTGCCATGTGTACCAGAGGGAGCTGCTTGCCTTGCCTCTCAAATGTAAAGTGGCATGTATTCAGTTTCCTAACAAAGAACCTACAGCCCAGAGATCTGTGATATTTAAGGAATGGCTTCTGGTTGAAATGCTTTTTGTTTGTTTGTTTATTTGTTTCACACCTCAGCTTTTATTTGGTTGTCCCAGCTTCCTGGAGTCTGACATTAACAGAGCAAAAGATTGTTTCTTCTTTTTTTATTTATTCCTTTATAGATCTTGCTGTTGGCTCATGCTGCCAGTTTTCTGGCTTATTGGATTGTGGCTTCTGTCCTGCTTGAGGCTCTGAATGGAATAAATGACACTGCAATCCTAAAGCTATATAGTTTAGCACATAAATGGCATATTGGGAGAGGGAAATCATTGTTTAAAGGACACAGTGTGAAAACCTGAAGTGATGTTTCAGTTGCATACATCCCTTTTAAAACTTCAGACAGTAATTAAATCTGAAGTATATAACAGAAAATATCACACTGCTAGGATCACTCATCTGAGTGCATACAGGGGCTAAACCCAAACAAAATCTTTATCTGATTTCTCTGCAGATTCACCCAGGCCTGAAAAGAGAGAAACCAAATGCCCCATCCCAGGATGTGATGGCACAGGGCACGTGACTGGGCTGTACCCTCACCACCGCAGTCTCTCAGGCTGTCCACATAAAGTTAGAGTGCCACTAGAAAGTGAGTATCATCACCCTGCAGTCCAGAATAACAACTGGATCTGTCTCAGTATTGTGGGTAGTGCGTGCTCGTGCTGGAGAAGAATCCCCTTATTTCTGCATGAGATTGCAGGATGAGACTGGGCAAGAAGCCATCACACCTTCTTTGCCCTCCAGCTCACAGTCACAGTCCTGCTTCCCACACTTGACAGCTCAAGTTCTCCTCAGCAGCATTGGTACAAACAGCAGAAGGCTCCTTAGGTAGCCTGGGAAGAACAAGATCAGACAGCCCACCCCCACGCTGCCAGCAGACCTGCATGCTGCAGTCCCATGACCCCTCGAGATGCTGCTCGCTCACACCTTTGCTAAGGCACAGACATCACATGCTTGGTTTGGAGCCGTGGCCCCGTTTGCCGCAGTCACACACAGAGGCTGCTGGTTTTCATTGCCAACAGATGAGAGGCCTGGGCATGCTTATGCAGAGATATTTCCAGTATCCCCCTTACTGCTGAGCTCAAAAAGGTTATTTCCATCAGTACATCCCAGCGCTGGTCCACAGCAGGTCCCTGTCTTGTGACAGCATCACACTAACCCTTTTATGCCCAGCCTAGGCTGAGTCTCCCTGCTTATATCTAACTGTGCTGCTCTAATTACACTGGTTTGTGTGTGTAATCCTGCAACATGGGGCAATGAAATGCTGTATAATAAGGAAAAACTTCATGTGAAACTATCCACTTAAACAACCTAGTTAGTCAGATTGTACTTTGTGGTGGTATGCATAACAACAAATTAAAAGGATATTTGCACTTTACCAAAGTCCTCTTTCTAACTGTAGCTCTCCCTTTTTTAAAATCTGGTACTAAACTGTATTTATGGAAACAGCTGCTGAATTAAGCAGACTGCATTTGGAAGGCCTTAGCAACATTAACTTCCTAAAAACTTAAAATTAACAAGTCCTTGTTAATTATCACACTTCCAATTAGATGTGCTCTGTCCTGATGGGGAAAAAAAAAGAAGGAAAAAAGAAAAAGGTTAGAATTTAGTTCCTGGGAAACCTGTAGGCTGAACAGAGAGCCTTTGTGAAACACTATGGCCCAAAGATGTATAATGTTTACACAAACATATCTGTGTTTCAGCAAACGTGATCCACCATCCAAGGGCATAAGAAATGTACAGGCAAGAAGTTGTAATTGCTACTAAGAGTGTAAACTCATGCTTGGAACCGTTCCTGATTATTCCAAGGTAGTTTCAGAGCAGCTCAGATGACCAGAAGGTGTAATGTTTGAAGGGACATACTCAAAGTATCTGATAAAATGTATGAACAACCTTCCTGTACTTGAGAGCTTTCCTTCCCTGGGACACAAAGGGACTGCAGCTCCATCTAATACGGGCTGTGTGGCCCAGGGCTCCTCTATCACCTGTCTTTTCAAGTGTTAGTGGTGTATAAAGGGCTTAATGGTTTAATATCTTTGCTGAATTCCACTTATGTTCTTTTAAAATCTGTATAAACAATTTTGTGTGTGTGGAAAGCCACACCACAGTAATATAGAAATAAACTGGTTTACGCTGGAGGCACCATGGTTACTGTGTTGTAGGTTTCTCCTCTTCTTTTGTGCTAAAAACGTGAAAGAATTGAGAATCTGAGTTCAAAGAGGTTATATTCATTTTTTAAAAGATGTGTTTTTTTTTAACTGATCCATTTTACTATCAACTTTTTTTTTTTTTTTTTTTTTTTTTTATTTCTGTATAGTTCTTGCCATGCATGAAAATGTTTTAAAGTGCCCTACCCCAGGATGCACTGGAAGAGGACATGTCAACAGCAATCGCAACACGCACCGAAGGTAGATCAGAAAAATTCCCGTCCACTTAAAACCTAACACATACTCAGGAGTAAATTGATAGGCACACCTTGGAATTAGATGCTATGCACTACACTGAAGAGTGCCTATGAACTGCAAGGGCAGCCTGCATTATTTATAACCAAATAATTGTGTTTAATTCCATTATATTAAAAAATGGCTGCAGCACAGAGGATGGCAAATTCCACTAGTATTTAAAGCTACAATTCAATCACAGTCCTCACATTGAAAAATCATCATGTACAAGGGGAAAGAATGAAAAACACATTATTACTGCTACAATTGGAAAACCCAATGGAAACCAAAACTCATTTGTTTTGCACCACTACATGCTACTTGTTGACTGGAACTTCCAATCAAGGCACATTCCCTTTTAACCAAGTAGAAAACTTTAAGATAACTATTTTGAAATCTGTTTAGAAGCTCCACTTATTACCCTCAGGAATGCCACCTTCCTGCCTGGAACCCTCCTGTCTATTTAATGTGGTGCCTGCAGGGAGGAAGTAAAATTGAGAAAAGACTTCCAGACAGGCAGCTGGGAAATCACAGCTGGACTGCAGGTGAGGCAGAGAGTCAACACACTCTGTCTCCAGCAAGCTATTGCTGTCAGCACAGCTCTTTTCAGTACTGCTTTCTGCTGCTTCTGGGAAAATATAATGTCAGTCTTAAAATTGAACCTAGGACATGAGAATTTAAAAAAAAACAACTTTCTTTGTTGATCTGAATTTTTGTGAGATTTTGAGGTTTTTTTGTTTATTGATTGATTTGTTACTGCATAGTACACCAAAATTAAGGTTTATCATACTGTATTTTAATACTAGAAAAAGTAAGTCAGTCTTTACTAGTCATATGACAAGTTTGTCTACAAGAATATTTAAGGCACAAGCAGATATATTTTCTTTGTTTTTCCTGTTTCCAATGCCCACTTATCTTTGAAGCACATCAGCTGTATCATGAGCAACCCATGAATAGGATAAGAAAACATGTCCTAATCTAATAAAACAAACAGGAAAATATAAGCTAGCACAACTTGAAATGACAAAATGTGTTCTTTGGTAACATTCTCTCATATATCCCTGCATTTTTTTTCCCAAATTCACTTTCCTTTTAATCAGCAGGAGGCTTATATGCATGGTTTAGCTGATAAAGTAAATGTCATTTGTCAAAAAATTTACTAGTGACTTGCCAGACACAAAACATCAAAGCTGAACTGTGGAAAACTCCTACATGATTCAGTTTCCAGATATATCACCTAAAATACACAGATTTCACAGTTTTGCATTAAGGATTGAAAAACAGATGAATCTGGGCTATAACAGCAGCAGTTCCCTTAGATGCACAGACCATCAAAGTCACTGGTTTCCATAGAAAAACAGCACACATCTCCTTTGTTCAAAAATTAATTTCAACGTTTTTTTCTTGTTGTTTCTGTTCTTCACCTTTGCTTTCCAACAGCCTTTCTGGTTGTCCAATTGCTGCAGCTGAAAAGCTGGCAATGTCCCAGGAAAAGAACCAGCTCGAGTCTCAAAAAGCTGGGCAGTGCCATGATCAGACTCACAGGTAGGAACCATCACAAACCAGTTTCTCCAACAAACAAACTCTTATTTATGCACAAACTCTCTTGATTGGTCCTCAGATCTTTCACCCACTTCAGATTTCAGCTTTGGTGAAACTGAAATCTTTCAGTTTTCCATGATGAGCCTCTGCAAAACTATCTGATTCCCGAAACAAACCACCGTCTTTCTGTTGGTTGTTGTGCACGTGGCTGACATAGACAAAAGACGTATCTTTGGATAAGCAATCAAATATATCCCATTAAATCTTACTTCCACACAAGTAACCTGATCAGAGCAATTCATAGAATATCTGTATTTTTAGTTTATTGGTTTAATTACTTTAATTTATTTTTTATACAATGATATAAAAAAGGAGAAACACTTTTTATTGCAATTGTATTTTGTCTGAGTTATATGGACCCTACAGACACGCATAATTTGCACATCATTGGCACCACGACCATTACAACCTATTATATTCAGGTCTATTTGGGGACACTTTAATTTGTGGATTATTGACATGATCAGCTCTAATGGTTCCTTCAGAGCCATTACAGAATATTATGTCCATGTGTCTGCCAACTGCACGTGCCTTAACTCTACATATGAAAAGTCCTAAGGAAATTACTAAAGACAAGTAGTTACTGAATATTGACTAAATGAAATAACACACCATAAATCATTCGTTCCTACCAAATAGCACAAACAATTATTTCAGATCATCTTATATTATATTTATACCATACTCATTCACAGTAAACTGAGAACAATACTGATCCAAAAAAACTAAAATTTAGAAAAAAATCCAGACAAATTTTTAGAACTAAAGGAAGTGGTAATCTAGCAGCAAATCAGTAACTTCCTTGTAAATATCTCAAACTACTACTAAAGAATACTGCATTTTTTAATGTCCTCATCTTTTAGTTTGTGAAGTGGTCAAAGTTCTTTTTGACTACTAGTCAGCCACCACATGTTTATGTTGTTTATTTCTCGTATACCCACCAGTAAGTTTTGCATATGATGATAGCACACTTTTGGATTATGAGATGCAATCATACCCTCTTTCTCAAGACAAGGTTATTTAAAGACATTCTTGTGTTGCTCCTTCATTCTTTTCCTCCTCTCTGCAGGACAAATTTAGCAAAGCAGCCTGAGATATCTCAGTACAGTTACAGAACTTCGCAGCCAGTCTCTTCCTCCAGAGGCACCCTGGTGAAAGAACAGGAGAAGTTTGGGAAAGTCCCATTTGATTATGCCAGTTTTGATGCACAAGTCTTTGGCAAACGCACAACAGCACCTGTGTCACAAGGTCAAAAAACACCTCAGTTTCTTGAATGTAAGCTCAAAATTCAATTTTCTCTTGAAAAAGGGGGAAAATAGCAATGATTTTTTTTTTTTCCATTTTGCTTGTTGTGCTTTCAAACTTCTAGAATTCTAAAAAGGTCTGTAGAAACCATCTTTAATCACTTGTGTCTATAGTGTAAAATAGAATTACTAATTTGCGGAATATAGAATTTTAAAACACTAAACACTAAATATCATCACTACAAAGTTTACTTTTTTGATGTTTCTCTTAAAAGCAGTTATCAGTAGAAAAGAGGAATAAAAAGTAATGCTTTATGTTTTACTCATTACCTTCTTCCTTGATTAAATTGTGGTATCTTTATGGGATAGATGAGAAGTCCCATGGAATGTGTCTGCACAAGATGTAATGAGCTGTAGTACAAAGAAATACAAGTTAGGTTTCAGAGGTACTTCAGGTACCATTTAGGTGAATTTATACAGGTATTATTCCTTTTAGGTGAGCATGTGCCCAGCTACATTAATTCCAGGCCTGGGCTGAATTTGTTTTGGTACCTCGTATTTCTGTACTAAATCATATTTGTAGAGCAGTCATATCCAGTGCATCAAGTTGCTATCAAGATTCCTCTGCTTGCATCATTTACAGATTTCCTGAGGTACTACTCTGTACAAATGAGATACCACAGTGTGAAAACTGATGGTTTATTGCAGATGGGAAACATCAACAATGTTCTGCCATTGTATTGATGATTATAAAATACACTTTAGTTTAAAGAAACAAATGATTCTGTTGTCATGAGGGAAATGGAAAAGAAGTGTTTCATTCCACCAAAACTGGATTCAGAAGAAAATAGTTCCATAGAAATGTGAAAAAAAGGCTTTTTATTTAGCCTTTTTTCTTTTGTTTTGTTAGTGACATAAAGACTAGTAAAGGAAAATAAAACGGGAAAACAAATTTTGTCCCACTTACTCCAACAAAGAGGAACATTCATAGTAAGGTGAACAGAAAAGCAAAAAACTTTGTTAATGAATAAATTTATATATAAGTTAATTATAATATAATATACATCTAATATGATAAAATATTATACATGTTTTATATATTTATAAATTTTTTGTGTTTTTATTTTCATTTGTGTATGTGCCTGAGTACACAAAAACATACATGTAGGTATCTGTTTTTTGTGTATATATATATATAAATGCTCTATTTAAAATTGCAAATGAAAAGTAGATATTTATCTGACCTGGAAAATAGGCTTGCTTAAATGAAAGCAAATATATGCATTGCCAGCTTCTTGGGTGGCAGATTTTCCAATTTTGTTTGTAAAATTGAATATTCCCTATTAGCTGTCTCTTTGCACAGATGTATATCTATTTCACAGGTTCATTTCAAGGAAAAAAAAGATTGAAATGTTTTTATACAAATGCAGAAACATATATATGCAATTTATGTATGAAGTATATCAGAGCTGAAGTTTACAGCCTGTTGTTCTTGCAAAGATTGCAATGTGCAGCTATTATTTTAATGGAAAGGTGAAAGTAAAAGAGCTGGTGAGTGATTTAACCATCCAGGTATACAAAAGTTGGCAATAAGAAGCTGATGATGTAGTGATGGGTTCAGAGTCCTATGTAAATATGTAGCCAGACAAAAGCCCATCATTAGCCCTCTGTGGATTCTGCACTTGTAAACTTGTTTTTATTTTAACAAAACATACACCCTTTATAGCCTGGGGTGGCTCTTTGTTGGTTGATCATTTTTATATTTTTTTTTAAGGATAGGTGATGAAAAACACACTTTCTGGTCTTTAAACACAATTTAAATTTCATTGTAGTAACTGTTAAAAATGTAGACTGTCTTGTTTGTGCTTACAGCAGGGTAGATAAATCCTTCTTAATTTTCACTAGAAAAAGGGAGGACTGAATCATGAGGCTTTCATGTACTGCTCTACTGAGATGCCTCTAGTGCTTAGAGAAATGGAATATAGAATTCAGCTACAGTCAAAGCACATAAACAAGCATTTCTTTCAGAGCATCCCAAGTTTGAGGGAAGATGAGTCCTCCTATGCCTTGTGTAGCTCTTAGCATTAAAAAGCACTCAGCCAAAGCTCTACATCCAACGGGATCCAGAGCCTTGGGGCTCAGATCTTTAGGGAACGAGCAGATGGCCATACGCAGAAATGTTCTTGATGTATCTGGGTGTAGGCTGAGAAATTGGATTTTGCTTAGTTTATCTTTGTAGGACACTGTGAGGGCTGCAGACAAAAGAAGTGATTATTGCTTCTTTAGAGCTGAAATCATGGTGCTGTGTTCTCTCTGCAACAGTTTATGCCATCTCAAGCTCCAAAATCCAGAAGAGAAAGCAGAGTCTTCTCTAAGTGTTTTAGAGTAAATGCTGCTGCTGAAGAAGAAAACAAAGAACCAAACACACCGCTTTTATCTGTGAAAGTGCTTTTCTGTTCACCTGTTAGTATTTAATATTCAACTGACCTCCCTGTGCCTAATAAAACTGTGTATTATTCCAAATATAGCCAACAAAAAACTGTAACCCAAGATCATATGTATGCTCATTATTTTTAAAAATTGATTAAGGGATAGACTTAAATTTATAAATATTTCCACAAAATCAGTAATGAATACTCCTTACAGGTAATGTTTTTATCTGATTGTTTCTTTCAAGAGCCCGGTTTTGTGCTCCTCAGTCACATAAGCAGAGCTATTTAAATAACTGACTTATTCATCTAGGTAGAGTAAGCAGTGTTGTTTTAGCTAAGACTGGACAAGTCACTGTTGTTTTTTTGCACAATAGAGCTTCAAGAGGAAGCCCTTATAAGAATACATTTACAATTGCATTTGTCCACTGGAGTGGTAAAATCATGGTGGATACCACACTAACGCTTGCTCAGTCTTTTCTCCGACATCATTGGTGTTAATGCCTGAGTTAAGTAAAATATGAGTAAAAAATCTCAGCAGGTTTGTTGACAGATGTGTTTTTCTCAAGGAAAAATTAAATTATTGTGTTTCTAAAGCCATTTTTACTGTAAACCCTTGCTGGCAATAGCAAAAGGATTGTTTTAAATGTAATCTTTGAGTATTTTTTTCTATGTATGAAATTGTAGTCTGAGAAGCAAAACTATTTAATGGGAAAAAATTTCATACATGCGATTGCTAATCAAATCTCTCTTCAACAGCAAAGCATTTTTCAAATCCAGTGAAATTTTCTAATCGACTGCCTAGTGCTAGCGCCCACACACAGAGCCCTTGCCATGCCAACTCTTATAGCTACGGTCAATGTAGTGAAGACACCCACATAGCAGCAGCTGCTGCTATCCTGAACCTTTCCACCCGCTGCAGGGAAGCAGCAGAGATCCTCTCCAACAAACCACAGAGTCTGTCTGCCAAGGTAGGGTAGTCCAAGAACCTGGAGGGTGTGCTAGCTACTGAACTGTGCGAATAAACTGTCTTTCATGTTAGTGACTGCATTAAATCCCCCAAAAGGAGGCTTCTGTTTGCATGCTCTTTTGAGGAGAGGCAGAGAAAAAAAAAAAAATAAAAAAATCAGCAATGCAGTGACCAGTTCTGATAAAACTAAATAAATAGGGGGAATTATGTTGTTAATTGTTTTCATAATTGAGCCCTAATTACAAGGGGGGAGTTTTCTGGGAGGAAAAAAGAAAAAGGGTGTGTTTTAAGAGGGAATTTTTTTCCCTCTGAGACCTGCCATTGGTGATCATTTTGGAGACTGATTTTTAAAAAAATATATAAAAATCATATGATTAATCAAGGGTATATTTTGCTAGCAGTGGAACAGAACTACCTATGGAGTCTGTTGTGTTTGGAGCCCTTAACAGTTTGGCAAGATGGAGAGGGGGGAATAACAACTGACTTTGGTAAAATTCCCCTTTCTGCTGGCAAGAGAGGAGAATCAGGCCCACTGCGTTTGGAGATAGATAATTTGGGCAAGTCTGTCATAATGGAAAGCTGCCTAATTTTGTAGATGTTTGTGTGGCTTTCGTGTTTTGGTTTCTGCTCTGCGTTTCCTCACAGATCTTTATGATTTACAAATGGTGCTGTGTGAGCTATGAGCCTTATTTTCTGTGCCATTACATAGTATTATAATGCTGATGAAAACAGACAAGATTTTCTTCTGATGACAGTGGTGTGGGAGCACTTTTGTTTATTATTTGCATTAAAGTCACACATGTTCCACTGCAATGAAAGTTTTGAAAGCTCTTTGTAGATGAGAGGGTGTCATTAAAAGAACTTAAGGAGAAATCATTGGGGAGTGAAAGGAGGTGCATTTGTCAAAACAGAGCATAGCAGGTGTGCTTCTGCTGTGGGACTCTGACTCATGATGTTTGCTCTGAAAGACAGATGATCTGTTTTTGTGCAAGTCAGTGTCACTCTACCTTATCTCTCTGTTATCTGAACCCCACAAGGCTCAGTGTGGTTAGATGTGTCTTCCACAGCTGTTGATCTACATTTTGGTTGAGGGTTTAGTCACCATTTCTAGGAGGTTAGCTATAATTTTTTGAGTGGAGCCATTCATTTTTCCATCAGCATAATACCTTGTTAGGTATCCCGAGCCTTGTGGCTTTGCAGAGTGGTATCCCCTACTTTGATGCTTTTGATTTCTACTTGTGTGTGAAGTTTTGGACATTAAAATCAATGCTGGGAGATGTCACAGGGTAAACTTTATAGTATGTCCACATGCATTCCCTGTAATTCATTATCTGTTCCAAAGACTGCTCATAGAACCTTTCCTAATGACAGATCCATCCTTGATATCTGCTGCAAAAAAGTCTTTAATAGAGACTTCTTCTAGTAGGGAAATGGAAACTGATGCCAATGGTTGGATTAAATTGCTGCAGCAGCCTTTGGCTGACCTCAGCAATAGACCTTTGTTGCCAGAGAAGAGCAGTAAAGGGACCAGGCATAACCCAAAGATTTTCTCCTATGTACCTGCTTCACAGTTGCCAAATCATGGGGAAGGATTGAATGGAAGTGACCATAACAGTAATGATACAGAGGGGCACTTGGGGCACATAGCTTACTCCTTTTTCACAGCCAGGAATCCAGACTAAAAGAAAATCACCTGCCTACCTTGATATCTGCCTGCCTCCAATTTTGCCAGACTTTCTGGAGGGCATACTGCTACAAAACATCTGACAGAAGAATCAGAATTAGCTTCTGGCCAAAACACAGACAAGTAAGCCTCCAACAGATTTGGTGTCCAAAAGTACACAAAACATATTTTTATTTGGGTTTGGAAATTTATTACTTTGATCATACAGGATTCAAACCAAAAAACTGTGGAATTAAGTTGTCAGACTCTCTTCAATGAAGGCACTTTCTAATTTTAAAATATAAAACAATAAAATACTATTTATCAGTGTTTCCAAATTGTTCTGTGGCTGGTAGGGGCCACAAATGTAAATGTTTAATTGCTAAAATATCTTACAAATTTTTAGATTATTAAAAAACCCCACTTGAGACTTTATCTGTATTTGAATTCAAATAATGCAACACATTACTACAGAGTTAATTATTTCCTTTTTCTACTCGACAGCACACACATTCAACAGGCTTGGAAATAACTGTGTGGAGTGGCTGTGTTCTGAGCTCCACAGTATCAAGCACCTCAGCCCTGCCCCTTGAAACACCCTTTTGTTCCTTTTTCTAAGAAAACCTGATTACCATCTTCCATAATTTTGCAGCTCAAAGCTCCTGACTTGTAAAGGTGTTTGAGCATCACACAGCCTCTCAACAATCCAATCCTTGGTTCTTTACAGATGGGAGGCTGTGTGGTGGTAGAACAAGGATATGTGAGACTGCAGATTTCCCAGGCTTGCTGGAAATACTTTGCCAGTAGCACAATTGTCAGAGATGCAAAAATATTGTGCTTCTAAGTTTTAAAAGCAGAATTTAAAGTTCAAACATTTAAAGTAGGTGGCATTTTCTTGTATTTGCTCAAGACATGCATATGTTGCCTTGCTTAAACCAGTGGGGAAAAAATCAAAATACTTTTTAGCACAAGTGTGTTCCCAAGTATCTTTTTTTTTCTTTTTTTCCTCTTAAATTTTATTTCTTGACCTCCAAAGCATTGTCCCTCTCCTAGAAAGAGCTGGATGGTTTACCCTGAATATTCACCACTTTCCTGTGTATACACATAATATTTAAATGAAAAAGTAAATGTATTTTATAACATAGTTACAAATTTCAATAATGGGTATTCAAATATGTGTCTCTCATTCTCTACATATCAGTACAAAAAAGGAGAGTCCAAGCCAACAAAAGAGAAAGAGAAGTGTAGAAAGGATAGAAAAGTCACATTACACATTACACATTAACAGTACCACTGATGAGAAAAACTTCCAGAGAGACCTTATGTTCAAGGTGATCTGACAAATAGCCCAAGTTTAAAAATAATAATTCAAAAATTAAGCCATTAAAATAATACATTTATTCTGAAATGAACAGTAAAATGAATCTTAAACCTTCTCTATGAATTATGTATCGGTTGCATACAGAATAGTAAGATCATCAGATACCTTGATGATATAGTTTTCAAAATAATTAATGCCACATTAATGTTGCGCTGCCTGAGCCATTCAGCCTGGGACTGCAGAAACTTTTCCCCTGAATATAACCCCAAGCAGGCAATTCTCCTGCAGGCAGTACCCCAAGCCTGGTTGTATCTGATTTTTCAGTTCATGTAGCTTCACTCAGCTCCCATTGAAGCCACCAGAAGGGTTCCCCTAGGAGGCTTAGCCTGCAGTTTCTAGCTCTGTGTAAGAATCCACATCATCATAACTTCTAGGGATCTCCCCTGTTTACAGCCCTCACCACACAAGTCTCAGTGAGGTAGCTGCAAGCAATAGTTTATCTGTATCCTCATCACTGTTGCTTGCCAAACATTTTGTTGACTGTTTTGGTGTTTTTCCCACCTGTTTAGACAAAACGGCATATGCACACTATGCCTTGAAAGAAAACAACAACAACAACAACAAAAAATAAAATCACACTTGCTAAAAATGTTTAAATTCTGGTTTTGAACAAAATTGTGTCATCTCTCCCTTCTTGGATATTGATGGTGTTGAAAATTGCATCTATTATTTAAAAACTGTAGTTAGCACTCAGCATGTTTGTCAGGCAGTACTTTACTCCAAATACCTTAAAGCCTAAATACAGGATGGCAAATCATCCAAGAGTATTACTAGGTACCATCCTGTAATACGGCTGTGTAAATTACTCTCTAAGCACTTTCCTGGCTAGCTTTTTTAATTTGTGAACTGCTCTAGGCTTAAATCGTGACTCCATTTTTTCTCTCAGATGTTGTTGGGCTGTTAACAACTTTTCTCATTTTGACCCAAATTAATATTTTAATTTTCTGCAGAGGTACTCAATTGCTTAAGTCTAAGTGTGTAGAACTGAGGACCAGGTGCATGTGTTTTTGTTGGCTGTGAATAGAAAAGATTGTACTCTTTTGAATGGAGTTGTATTAAGAATATTATTCATACACATGGCAAGATATGAGTCTCATTTACTCCCAATACCAGAACTTAAGAGCTCTTTTGAGCTTTCCAAACCATACTGAACTGCTAGGGGGAATGCAAAATCATTGATCATTTTGTTTCTTTGGACTTCCTTAGCATTAAGTTCCATGGCTGATGCCAACCAAAAAGTACATGAATTCCCTTATATATCATGACACAATCTCCCTGGTGTCCCAGGTTTGAAATAAGATCCATGCAGACACAATAATTTACTCTTTCTGATCCAGCTGAGATAAAGCTTAACTTGTAATCATTACTGGAGGAGACACACTGAAGGGTATTAAATGTTATGAGTGATCAGATGGGCCAAAAGCATATGAAAAAATGCAGGAGAAATTTGGGACAAAAAACTAGCATCCTTTACTGTCCTAGTTGTGTAATTCAGTTCTAAGGACAGGACCTAATTAAGTATTAGAAAATATTCCCTAATACTTATGTCATAAAATAAACAAGGCTAAAAAAGATTGACTTTATTGTACAAAGCAGCTGGAGAGTATACAAACCATTTCTTTAGTGTTGGTTTACATATTTATATTAGTCTTTATTTTTGGTTATAAAGTACTATTTGTACCTTATTCTTTCACTGAATAGCTACTGGAATATAAAAAATGTCCTCTGATCATTTTTCTTTCATTTTTTATTCTGGAATCCCTTTACCAGCTGGTTGTAAGACATGAGGTGGGGGGATTTCCTCATACTGATGAGGTAGTAGGTAAGAAGTAACCTGAATTTAATTACTGTGTGTATCCTATCATGCTCATTGATTTCTCTTCATTGCTTCAGTGGGTATTTTCCTGGCTTACACCAGTGTAAATGTAAATGTGAGTGAGATCAAAATCAGGCTGCAAAGAATTTCACAGCTTAAAACAAACATAAGTTAAGAAATAAAAAGATACACTTTCATCTTTGTTTTGCTTCCAGTTTTAAGGAATAATCAGAACAGTTTACACTGTTTTAGTTGCTTCATTTTAAATATGTCATGATAAATGGATAATATAGGTCTGTTCACACATGCACTAGAGTCAGCAGTAATAAGATCTTGCCTTCAGTGAGGAGAACAGAGCCTTTACAAGCCTGAGCTAAGCTTAGTAAGTGCCATTTTCTGTCAGCATGTCAGAGCACTGCTTTAGTGTATTTTCCCATTTGCCATTTTTGTCTTCTTAGTTCCATTTAAAAATTAATGTAAAAATAAATGTGGTAAAGCAAGCAAAGGAGACATATTGAGAGGAGGGTGGGATGGGAGTAGGAATGTAAACTGGAGCAATAACTCTGGCTTCCCTCTTTTTGCTCTGCCATTTGGAGTTTGCTAGGAAGGCACCAAAGCAATAGCTCTTTTATACCATTCTGAGTAAAAAGACATGCTGTAAACGTGTGATCAGTCCTGCAGTGAGCAAAGAGGGATATTTTTCCCATGACTTTATTTAATTGTTGTGTGCATCTGTGAGCTCACTTAAACCCCATCTGCACTCTACTTCACAAACACACAACCCAGCCTTCCCTCATAGGAATTAGGTACGTGTTGGGCAGCCCAACTTCTACATGAATTTCAGGCAAGTGTTGAGAAGGCTCTAAATATCCATGTTAGTAAATGTTCTGCTTATCAGTCAGAGCTCCTCATGGAAGCTATTGGTGTCTGTTTCTTGGAGAGAATGATTTTCTGATATTATTCTATGTCAAGTTGCATCAAGAAGGGGGCCTTGATGGTTTTTGGCCCTTTTTGTTGTTGCTGTTGCCTTCTGAGTAGTTGATATTTTGTCAGTGACAGAGAATCTGCACTATTTATGGGTTTTGCACTATAAAACTACCGCAGCCCAGTCACATGGCTTCCTTTCCTAAGCCATCTGTCACAGAGGTCTGGAATTTTATGTGAATGTTGGTTGTGCAGACTTAACCCAAGTTTTTTTATTATGAAAAATGTCAGCAACTACAATATTTAGCATTTTACTTTACATTGGTCATTAAACTTGATTACTGTAGCTCTGTTTCATTGCTATAGTTACATATCAACTATGAAGCCAAAAAACACTGGGGCGATCATGGCAGAGCTGTATTGTCAGATCCTGGAGTGTGTGCTTGGCACTGATATAGTTAATATCTTGGATTTTTGTAACTAAGGTTTATTAATGCTGGTAAAAAATGTATTTGATATTATACAGATGGCATAAGATGTTGTGGTTACTAAGTTATTATCCAGGATAAGCTGCACTGTCAAATTCAGGGCTTAAAACTATCACAGGAGATTAAACTATTTACTAAAAAGGGGCAGAAAGATATAACCAAAGCGTCTTAGTATGAACATATTAGAAGTGTATTTACTTCCCATAAATATAATAAAACATCTCTCTCTTTAAGCTGTATGATTGAAAATGTGAACTTGGCTATGTGGGAGAAGCAAACATAAGAGATGCCTGAGTTTCTGAACCAGGGACAAGCAGATGGCTTGGTGGTGCTTCGGTCTAGGTGGGCATCTGTGTCAGACTCATGGATGCAAAAGGGAGTCGTGCTGGCTGAGTGAAGAGAGATTGTCAGGCCTTAAATTGTCATCTACCACCAATATATTGATATCTTTCTGATTCAGAAGATTTAATCAGTCACATTTTACCTTTAAATGAGTCATCACTGACAGTGGCAGAAGGCAAGGATGTATGAAGGAGGCTTGCATCCTTGGTCCAGCCAGCATGGCCATGTCACACTTGCAGCACAGGGGAAGAACTCCTTGTTTCACCACAACTCTTAAGATCCTCAAGCAAGGACAGGTTTCACTGCCCTGTCTTTAGAAATTGAATGGTTGACTAATCATGATGCCCCAGCAATATTTAATGGGCAGAAAAAGAAAGGGACTCCTTCAGCCAATGTCTTTCTGAGGAAGAGGTCTAAGACAGACAAATTTCCCCCTGGACATACCTGACTCTTTTCTATTAACAACACATTTTCTAGATGATTCACTTACACTATGAGTTTCCTATTATATTACTCAAGGTAGGGAATCTTGGGTTATACCACTGTCTCCTACACAGAACCAAACACATGTACCCCAAATTCCCAAGTGTTATCCAAGCTTTGTGGTGATGCAAGATAAATATAGTAGTCATGACAGTAACAGGAAGACAATGAGCAGTGTTAATTACAATATTCTTTGTGTAGATATCTGACATCACTGTTTATCTCCATAGTCTTTGAATGTTTTCCACTTTATTCAGGAAAACATTAAACTAGACTACTGAGTAGTCCTCCAGAAGCCACATTTCACCTTTTTTCCTGCTTGCCTTCAGTAAACATTGGCAATAGCAAGGACTAGTCTTATATTCATCCCTATATAGAAAATATGTCAATATGCAGTGTAGCATATTAAGCATGAGGGAAAATTTGTTGTTGTCTTGTAAGTTGCATTTTCAGCAGGTTTTTATCACTGTTAGAAGAGGAGTTTGTCCTCTTTTTCTGTGATCTGCGTAAGGCAGAACAGTGACCTTTCCTTCCTTTGTTCTTGTACAGCCAAGCAGCATTTTCCCCTTTTTGTGAGCAGGAGAGTTTCTCCCAGACTGGAAAGAGAGGTTGGGTCTCTCCCCAGACTGCACACACCTCTGCAATTAGAGGCTGCTCTGTGCTGTGCTTCCCAGGAAGCAAAGGGTTTGTTGACTCAGGCAGAATGTCTCCATTAGGGAGAACCTCCTCAAGACCCTCCTGTACCTCTCAGTCTAGTGGTCTCAGTGCAGACCTGTGCTTTAGTGGCCTAGTCAAATTATGATAAATAATCATTCATCAGTATGCTATTTCAAGCGATGTAGAAAATGCTAGTGAAAATTTCTCCTACTGTGCTACTTTTAGATGTATTTCTTTCCCCCTCCTTCTCCCCCACCATGATGCAGATGTTGTAATGTTTCCAGGGTGTGGGGGGAAGGGAGGATATGTAATAGTAATGCTGTTGATGACCTAAACAATGCATTAATGCTTTTAACTGTGAATTGGGGTCATAGTTCTCTGTAAGAGTGAAAAGATCAAGAAGATTTAAAGCTAAACTTTTTTTAAATAAAACTAGATTTAGGGTGTATAGGTTATGGTTTAGTGGCATCTTATTTAAATTCCACTTACTATGTTTAAGCTGAGATGCAGGGATACCATTACTGAAGCTACTCTTAAGTCTGCCTAAGAGTTGGACATTAACTGACATAAATCGAAAAGCTGGGTTTAGATTCAGATAAATTTAAATAAAAGCGTGCATTTATATTTATCCTTTAAAAGCACCACATGGTTGTTTTACAGCCTTACCATGTCTGTATCTAAACATGTCTCTGTTTCCTGTTGCATGTCAGGGAGCTGAGATAGAAGTGGATGAAAATGGCACACTGGATTTGAGCATGAAAAAGAATCGAAGCCAAGACAAAGTTATGCCTCTCACTTCTTCCAGCACAGCACTTCCCACTCCTTCCTCTTCTCCTTTCAAAGCAAGCAGCATCCTGGTAAATGCAGCCTTCTACCAGGCACTTTGTGAACAGGAAGGCTGGGACACACCAATCAACTACAGCAAGACCCATGGCAGGAAAGAAGAAGAAAAAGAGGTATTTTTTCAGTTTCTGAGTGACTTTTTCCTTTGCATGAGAGACCATATGATGGTCTTTAGGAGTTTAAAGATCTTTATGCAGTTTAAAGGGAATCAGTTTCCACAAATAGAACCTTGTGAACATTGATCTGGTCACTTGGATGGGCTGTAACAAACCCCATTACTCACTTAGAAAAAGTCTTGCTTTCAGACCCTACTTGTTAATGTCTGTAAGTCTCTAAGGTAAGGGAAACAAAGGTATCCATCATTAAAGTCTGCTTTTTAAATTTTGTTCCTAATGGATCAGTCCTGTAACACAGATACTCAAAGAAAAGAAAAAAAACCAACTAAAACAAAATAAAAATAAAGCAAGCAAATCAAACCAAATCAAGACAGTTTGTTCATGCTGAAATAAAAGACAATTTCTTCATACCATCTTTTCAGACTTCTAGATAACTTGATATCTAAGCATTTAAACATGCTTAAAACCTTGCCTGTACTACTCTTTCACTGGAAAAGTTTTTATTTTAAAGACTGCAAGAAATTTCTGCCACTGAGTTTTACATCTCCAATTTGCAACTTATGTGATAAATCTTCTAGAGTGTCACTTCCAAATCAGTAATTGTCTTATTTTTTTTTTTTTTTTTTTATTTTACTTTTTCATTTCTGTTTATCCTGTCTTGAAGACAAGGCAGCATAGTCTATTATGGCCTTTCTTTCTTATTCTTTTACTTTTCTGGCATCTTTGATTGTATATTTCTTTTCTCTTGAGCCTGGATATGGATATGGGCTGCTTTCACTTTTCTTAAATCAAGAAGAGACCACCAGCTCTTTAAAAGGCTGATTAGATAAAAGCCTTCATTACAGCCTTCAGAAACAAATCAAAAGATATCGTGGTTGGAAGGTTTTATACTACTTACTCCTTGTTTGATTTTATATATTTAATAATAGAATTTGATCATAATTTTAATATGAAATTATATTTTGCTCAAATATCAAATCTGACACTTCAAGAAGACATAGATGGGGTAAAGCTACTTACAATTGAGGTTAGGGGATCCAGGTCTCCAATTAAAAAACCACCTGGAATTAAAAGAATGTTCAGTTGAGTGAATATTCTTATATAGTAGTGGGTTGCAATGTGTCCACTGAAAAAGCTTGCATTTCTTGGAGGCTGGGTTTTCTTGAACCCTTTGCAGTCTCCTCTTGGAGGCTAGTGATGGTCTTTATCTCACCAATAATGAACAATCCATGTACCAGGGTTTTGGAGCGGGTTTGGTGAGAAGGAGGAGGCTGAGGGCTCAGGCCCTTCCCCATTCATGCAGGATGAGCAGGCACATCCAGCTTTGAGAGGGCTGCCTTGCTGATGGGATCAAGAGGTGTCACACGCTTGGCAGGGGACCTGTCGTGTCATTCCTTCTCCCTGCTGCCATCACAGCTCAGCATAAGAGCCAAGAGAGGAGCACCTACACATTCCCCCCAGTCCATGCCTGACTTCCACAAGGCTATGATGGGTGTCTGGATGTTTCCCTGTCCCTTTCCAGCACAGGGAACTGGAGGCGACTAAACTACCCAACAGGACAAAATGGTCCAATGCACTCGGGCTCTGGTGCCCCTTGCACTTGGTGTTTTGACATTGTGAATTTTGTCCCTAATTGAGGATCTGGTCCCAGATCTCTGCTGTGAGATTCTGCTGTCCCAGGGAGCCTTGATACATCCAGTGATGTCAGGGCCAGAGGCTCTGTTTTCAAAATCAAAGACTGGCAGTTATCCTTATGCAAAGAAAATGACTGATTATATCTATTTCTAATTCATTGTTATCTGGTTCATATGCACAACAGTTGCTTAATTTTGGTGGTAATTTCCAGAAAATATTGTCTCTCTCTCTCTCAGCAAAATAGCCTGTCCAGATGCCCCCTTTAAAAAAAAAATCTGAATTTGGAAAAAGCTCAAAATCTCTCCAAAAGGAAAGCGCTGAGAAATAACTAGAGCTGTCAGTTAGTTCAACTGTCAGTTCTCCAAAGATTTCAGGGCTTAAAAATGTTAAAAGTGCCAGATGCTATTATCTGTTATTCATGTTACCATTATGTTCTGGTCTTTGCTGAAATCAATATAAACTTCCATCTGTACATTAATGGAGTATCATTGCTTGCTTTCTTTCAGTAGTGTGCATGCATGAATACACACATGCTCTTTGCAGGAAATAGTAGTGCTTGGACCAATTGGGCTGGTTCCGATTTTTCTTTTAGTCTGAAATTCTTTAGATTTTAATAGCATTTAACTACAAATCCATTCAAATGGAAAAGGAAAAATTATACATACAGTTGGGCTTGACTAGCTGTGACGATCATCACCCAACACACCAAAAAGAGAGAAGTGCTAAAGGTGTTTTCCCAAAGGATTATCTTTCCCTCTAAAGATAAATAGCTGGAGAAGCACACAAGCCAAGACATGATGCTCTACTTTTAGTCTTAAGTGCAGAGGATCAAAATACACTCGTTCTTTATTTCTGACTTTCTGTGTTTCAGACAGATGCAACCCCTTTTGGGCCACATGTAGTGATGTAAGGCTCTAGAAAGGCAGAGTTTCAGTATTCCTTTGCCTACAATTCATTTGCACTGTCCTGGTTTTGCAGCTTCCACACATACGAAAATTTTATGCTGCTTGAATAACACCAAGTGTCCCTCAAGGAACTAAGAAAATGCTGAAGAAGTCACCTGTTTAAATGTTTATATATCTCCCTATTCCTGGGAAATATACTAGGAGAAAAACTGTATAAAATTGTTGATGTTTCTGTATGTATGTATGTATGTGTATAGCTTTAGTCTAAAAAAATTACAAATATAAATAGCTCAATTCAGGAAATTCACCACTAAGATTTAAAAAAAAAACCCAAACAATTATTTAAAGAAAGAAAATTAAAATAATACAATTCTAAACCCTCTAATATCACTTATAGTGGTGGCTGTAGGTGTATTCCTGTCAGACTTCACCATGAAATGTTGTTTTTATTAAATGACTCAATGAAATGAAGCTGTGAACTGCAATACTGTAGCATTTTGTCAAGCCTTGGATGTACATGATTCTCCATCACTCTGCTCTGTGCAGCAGGTATCAGATAGTGGCATGATGAATAACACACACACACATGCACACATACACATACAAAGTTTCTTGTCATCACCAGTGAAAGATCAGGATATCTTTCACTGAAAATAAAGAACACAAGTTACACATATGAAAATATTAGCATATCCCTCAGCACAAACAGTTATGGCTACTCTGGTGTGCTGCAGGTGCACCCTAAGGTACATGACCCAGATCAGGACCACAGTAGAGTGCTAGAGGGTTCTTTTCACCACCCCCTACTCCAGGCTGCTCTCAGAAGAAGTGGAAGAGGCTGATGTATGCCTGGCTTAGATACATAGGATAAAGGCAAGGCATGCTTTAAATTTTTAGAAACACACATCAGTTCAGTGATACAGATGTAGCCTGGCAGAGTTAGTTGTTAGACAGGAAATTGATAAACCACCATTTTTTAACCTCTGTTAAATTAAGTGGAAACCATTCTACCTGTGTTTTTTGAAATTATTTTGACATCTGATCCCTTCCAGTTGGTAACAGGGGGTTAGAATTTTTTGTTGCTTCTGGATCTTTTGATTTTAATGTAACTTGTACCAGTGATGACCCCTGCTTGCACTTATGTGTTTGCAAGAAAGGTGGGTCAGAACTTGTGGGCAGAAGTAGTCAGGAATTCAAATATCCATGGTAAAATCATCCCTATATGCCACTGCCAAAATCACCCCTATATGCCACTGAGAACAAGATTTAACCCAACTTTGGAAAATTATCTTTGATGTTTCTTGGATCTTGAACAGAGCTGACACCCATTTTTCCACTTTTGCATTTTAGCATTTTAGTTTCCATGTTTGGAAGACTTTCAGTCATTTATTATTTCTGCACTAACATTTTATCAAGACCTCTGTAGCTGCTAATTTTCTCTGTTGCTCCTTATCTGAAGTTCTCCTTCAGAAATATAATTCCCCAAGACTGAAATATATGAAGGTTTTTTTACATATTTAAAATAATTACTCATTAATTACTGTGAAATAGTGTTTAGCAAAGCTGACTATATGTATTTTTGCTTTTTGTATTTGTAGCAGATTAGATTATTCCCAACCAAATTAACCTCACAAATGTGGCTCAAAAAAAAATCAGTAGTAATTGATACAGCAATAATATGGCATCACTCCTACATGTATGTGAAGCGTGAGTTACAGTAGGCAGTAGGTAGCCAGTAGCAGAAAGCAGAAGAAAGTCATATTGAGGATCCAGCCTCCAAACAGGCAAAGATGAGCTGCCAGAATTGAGGACCATATGGAAGCTTTATCAGAAGGAGCACCCCTGCAGAGCTGACAAGACCCAGGAGGCAGAAACTCCATTTTCAGTCCAGATTCGACTCAGCCCTGCGCTCCGTGTTAACAGCTCTGCAGACAGCCCTGCTCCTCTGTCCTGGCACGTTTGTCAGCTGCACAAGCCCAGAGCATCCATGGCACCAGCACTGTGAGTTTAGCAGAGGTTGGGACCTTCCCCTCTCAACCACAGGCAGCAGTTTCTGCTCCTACAGATGGCAATCTCTGGGAAACACCTGAGTATTGGAATGGAATCCCAAAACCAACATGAAGTCCAAGAAGGGAGTAATAGAGATCTGATAATTGACACTATAAGCTTTGGAGAATTCTAGAATGATAGAATGGCTACAGAGCATCCCTCCAAAAAGAAAATACTTATCTGTCATAATGATAATAATAATTGAAGGCATTGAGTCTCAAAACAATATAAACCAAGCTATTTTGAAGTGGTCAAAGAAGATTTTTCAGAGAAAAAAAAATCATTTCCCTTTCAGGACGCCCAAGTTTCCAAAATGCCTTCCCAAGGGGGTGAATGCTCATGATTCATACCATCCACCAAACAGAATAGTAACAGTTATGATTTTGATCTAGAAATAGTAGAAATCAAGAACTACCCTTAGCAGCCTGCTATTGAGAAAACTTCAAAGTTTTTTGTTCTTTATGATTTTTATTTTAAAGAGAATCTGCTCTTTCAATAAGATAACAGGATTCTATTCCACAGACCTAAAAAGCTTTGCATTTACATTTGCTTAGGTAAATAACAATTTTTAAAATTTATTATTGTAATTTTGTAATTTATGGTCACCAACTGTATTCAAAAGTCTGCAATGTACTTCTAAAGCAAATAAAAAGAACACAACTACCAAAGTATTGTTTTGATCTACCAACAACCACCTTTCTCTGTGTACTTTTCCTTGGCCTTTATCACCATCTTATAAAACAAACACAAATTTCTCCTCTACATGGCTTAAACTTGCATCTGCTTTCAGAAATATTTAAACAACATTTTAAAAAGTTTGCCTTTAAGAACCTGAAACGATGATATGCTAAACTTCCTTAATTTCTCTCCGACATTTCTTTTCAATTTCTTCCTTTTTTGATTTTTTTTTTTTTTTAAGTTTTAGAAGAGGTTCTTTTCTTGCCATGGCAAATTGTTTCTTGAATGTGTGGGAGTATTAGAAGAGAGAGACCTTTTATTAAATTCTCATCTGATATTTCAGAAAGATCCAGTGAGCTCCCCAGAAAACATGGAGGAAAAGAAGTACCCAGGAGATGTCTCCATACCGAGTCCTAAACCCAAGCTCCATTCAAGAGACCTCAAAAAGGAGCTCATCACGTGAGTCACAAAAAATGCTGCATTTTCCTTTGCCCTGGTAAAGACTGGTCATGCTGCTGTTTTGATTTCTGTTTTGAAGTAGATTTGCAGGAGCTGAGGAGGGAGACTTGCACAATTCACTGCCAGTAGTTAGTTCCACATCGTGGGTCTGCAGACGTGAGGTTTGGAGCTGCCACAAGCCAGAGTGTGCCTGGGGGTCTAGATAGATTAAGGACTAAATTTATACTGGGTGCTGTTCCTTCTTCCTCAGATAGATAGGTAACAAGTGGGCAACAGCTCCTTCTACAAAACACACAGTTTCATAACATGCTACAGATTGACTCTGCTAATGCTTACATAATTAAATAAGCTTTAATTGAACAATTGCCATTATAGCTCCATTGCTTAGAGTTTGTGTAGAAGCAGTCAGGATTTCTCAGACAGAAAACATGCAGAGTCCATAAAAAGAAAAAATACACGACAGAATGGGGTCTTGCAACCTGTATGAAGCATATTTAAGTCCTTCATCTGCTTCCTTCCAAGCAGAATTATTCAGTCCTGCTGAAAATCTAGTGGTTGTAGAAATTCACGCTGAGGACTATACACTAATACTCTCTTTTCTCAATTTCTGAGATGCACTTGCTCTGTGATAAGTTCCAAGACTTGACTGTGTAGAACTGCAGATAGATCCTATTAAATCTATCTGCATACAACAGCTTGTTTCATTTAGAATTGTTCACTAAAATTGTCCCAAGCAGCTCAAAACACAAGTCACTTTTTAAAAATCTCATCTAGGCTCTTCACAATCCCTTTGGGTTCATGTCAATATCATTTTGATATGAACACAGAGTTTTCTGTATAATAGTCAACTGGGACTCAGCAGTCATTTATGACACATTTCTTTTTGTCCCAAACCAGAGCAGTTCTCTGAACAAGTGTGGTCCATATCACCTCGTGGTGATAGCCCATAACATATCACTGCAGGCTCACCCAGAAATAAACTAGTCATGTCCTGGCAACTTGTGTCCTGCTCTCCAGACTTGGTGGCACTGGAGCAGTTAGAGCTGCCTCTGCCTCTAGAATTCACATTTCCCTGGGGCAAGCTGCTGTGAAAAGCGATTCTTTCCCCTCATGTCAAGCAGTCTGCACATTGTCTACTCGCCACATTATATCTGCAGTCGTAGTTCATGACCTAAATTGCTACAGGTCAGGTTGTTTTGCCTTTTCTCCTAAAACAAATGCATCACTGAGAGTTTATTTGCTGAAGACTAATGGCTTTTCTTTTGTAATATTTATTCCTTTGTGATAGTGACCTGTTTTGAGACACCTGTAGTACACTTTTCTTCTCTCCTAAATAATAACACCAAAACATTTACCAGGGCAATGATGAGCTTACAGTGGTTGTACTCTATTATGTTCAAACAGTATCTAAAAACAGGTATATAAAATATAATTGTGCCAAAAATTAAATAAGAAATAGTTTTAATTTATCTGAAGAATCCATAGGCAGTGCAGGGATCAGACTATATTCCTATGATCCCACTGAGCTCAGATATTTTACCGAACAATTCAGTACAGTTGGCTCCATCATGAGGAAGCTTTTAAAATGACATATGCACTTGCAGAGAAGAAATTTTGAACATGGTTAACGCAGCTGGAGTGAACTACTGTATGAATTCCACCATCTAGCATGTGCTTTCTATTTTACCATGTTAATTCTGTTGGCCATAACAGCATCGCTCAGGTTGAAATGGGCTGTGAAAATGAGGCTGATGTCTTCCTAAGGCTTTTTTACAGATTTGAAAAACTTCCTAGCATTCTGCCAGCTCAGAGAAAATAGCCAGGTGAGCATCTCAGGCACCCCTTTTTCATTAGCATGGAGCACTACCTAACAGTTTATGTGCAGCACCTGCTTGCCCTTTTTATCCATATTCCCAGGGAAAGAAAAATAGTTCTTTATAAGGCAACTCTGCAGGGTTGGTGTTAGAGTGCTTTAAAGTCCTGTACAAAAGTGTATTTAATTCACCTCCCTCTCCATGTCTTCCTTGGTATCTTTGCCCTTTGGCAGAGGGCAAACTGTATCCCAGTTTGATAAATGGCATCAGTGTTACAACTGAAGAAGGGCTAAGGAAAAAAAGAAGCTATAACATCTCCAGGTCGTGCATACCTCCATCTCTTGGTTTAAATGAGTATACCTGTTCTGTTAAGTGTATGCCATTGTCTTGCTTCCAGCCAGGACAGGGTTAAATTTTGCAATAGTCAGGAGGTGGGGTGGCTGGAACCTGGAGGTTATTCTATAACCTCACCCAGGGAGAAGGTTTTCCTCCCAGTCAAGTAAGTTTGGCAAAGTCAGTGGCTGGGTAACCTGTTCTAAGCAATCATTTGCCCATCTTGGGCACTTTCTTATGGACATTTTTGCTGTTACCACTCATTTTGTTATCTCATTGCTGTTTCCAGTAAATTGTTCTTAGCTCAAGACGTGGCTTTCACCTCCAATTCTACTCTCCAACCTGCTGAAGGGGAAGGAGGAAGGGGGGGCAAACAAGCAGCCTATGTTTTGGAGAGTCTTGGTGGGAACACTAGTTTGGAGAGTACCATTCCCAAACCACACCAACCACCTTTGTATCACTTCTCAGTTCAGCTGAGAAACAGCTTGAGAAAGTTTTGTTCTCTCTTGGAACTTCAGATGTGCGATATTGAAGTGCTTTCTGTTCTGCAAGCAACACTAACATGTTTCCCACTTGTATCAGGAAATAAATATTGGATATGTTTCCAAAGAAGGTGCCTTATTTTAGTCAGAAGTGAAAGGAATTATTTTAAATATTACTGTTCTCTAGCCTCCAGTATGTTATACTGGAGGTCAGATCAGAAACTTCAACTCCAACATTTATGAATTGCTGTGAAAATTTTGTGCCAAAAATAAATCAATATTTTTAAGAACCCACTTTGTAAGTAAAATATCCCTGCAAAGGTAATATTACACAGATAAAAAAAATGAGGGTTTGAATTATTTGTATTGTGGAAATATGAGAAATTCTTTCCCTCTGTGCTTCAAGTAATAATTAAAAAGTAGAAGTGAAGTTTTTCTAGATTTCTGCAATGTCGTGACAGTGTGCAGTGGTGAACGTGATTGCCCTAAGGATCATTACATAATTCTCTGCAGAGTATGGTGAGCTATGTGGTGTATTATATGTACTCTAATTTCTCCTTCCCTCTTCTTTGCATAGCTGTCCAACCCCAGGATGTGATGGTAGCGGTCATGTAACAGGAAACTATGCCTCACACCGCAGGTAAGAAACAACAGGAAGCCTAAAGCAGGAAATAGAGCTACTTCTAGCTCTTGTCAGCTTTGAACCTTTTTGTACTAACCAGGGACAAGTATTCAAAAGCAATTTTCAGAAAGTAATCCACAGAGAAATGTGGAAATGTGGCTGTTTTTCCCGGTTTTGTTATATTTGTGAAGGGCTGGATTTAATACAGTGAGGCAGTTAAGCAGCATATGCTTATTACTGTAGCTGCATTTCTCAGCTGAGACCTGCAGGTAATTCATTTAGTGAAATTTGCATTTCCTTGAGTGCACAAGCAGTCACTATACAGATGCTGTTGCATGTGATTATAAATGAGGTTTCTGCATACCTATCTGTGAATGGCTTCAAAATTCATAATTTGCTATTATAACCTATTTTCCTCAAAATAGCCTGCTGTCAACTAAGGCATTGAAACAATAATTTCCTGCTTCTCCAATTGAAGCAGAATGTGTTTTCTACCTTCTACCTACCATGTGGACCAGATCCTCTAGCTTTCCTTCCTAAAGGAAACATCAAGGATGGATTCTGTCTACCACTGTCCCCTCATGGCAAAGCTTTACAGGGGCTAGAAACCATTGCCCCTACCTACATACATTTTTTATTTTTTTAGTGGTTTAAGAACCACAGTCTTATGTTGGCTGGTCCTTCTTTGCCAAAAATAAATATTTGAGAGTATAATTTTAACTAATACAAATTCACAGATTGTCTGGATGTTGCTGTTTTAGATAAAAATAAATGCTTTGGTTTAGTAAAATATTTCACATCAGGATTTCTTTTCAGTGTTTCTGGGTGCCCATTAGCTGACAAGACATTAAAATCCCTTATGGCTGCTAACTCTCAGGAGCTGAAGTAAGTATTGACAACAGCACAAATGTTATTGTTTTTTATCTTCTACAAACATGTTCCTTGTGTTATTGAAGTTGTAAATTTGACTTGCTCTGAGCGGTATCAAATCTTTGTCTAAAAAGTGCAGTGAATTGGTTTGAAAGCTTTTGAGTGAGACAAAGTTTACTTTTCTCCATTAGTCTTTCTTCATTCTTGTACCCCTTCATTTTCATTAACTAATCAGGACCTGGGGGGACAAAAGGTGTAAACACTAGGAAACATGCAGTTTTCTCAGTATGTCTGAATCAGAGAGGAATAGAAAATATCTAATATGTAAGAATGATATGGCAACTGATCCAGATAGAATTAATTGGAATTATTTAGTTATAAATAAATCTGGTTAGAATAAATCTAAAAATGAGACCAGAATACCTGCAAATCCTTTTTTATTATTCACTACCCTATACTATGAGTTTAATGTCACTGAAGCAGACATCAAGTCATATGATTTTGTGCTGGCATAATTCTCACCATGAAATGTCACTTACAAAAGGACTGTGCAGGCTTTGCTATATAGACAGATGTATAGGGACATATGAATATTTCAAAAATCTGTAGTCAAGAGAGGCACTGGCAACCAGTCATCTAGTTATTGAATTGGCTTTGTCAATAAGGATGTGGGGAAAGGGGAAGGATAATTAGAGTTCTTTCATAGCTTTCCCTCTGCAACTTGTAAATTGGATCCCATAATAGATGGCTTGGAAAAACTCATGAATGCATGTAAAAAGGGGAGAACCCCGTGACTGTCCTTTCTGTCCTTTAGGTTCGTCCCTAGTCCAGATAGAAGAAAATAAAGTCTGATCATGTCACTGTTTTCCTTTCCTAGTAGTATTAATAGCAGCAGTGACTACATTTAGGCTTGGCACAGTGTTTGGCTTCCTCAGATCAAATGTTAGTGGTCTTATTCCATAGCCTTACAACTTAAGTTATAACTGAAATGCCGAACTGATGGTAGCTCTGAAGATGAATGTCAGGAAGATGAAGATGAATGACAGGAGATGCAGCAAAATATCAAAGAGAGACCATTTATATAGGCAGCTGTCCAAAGCAGTTTGCAAAGCCAGTAGGTAAACTGGCACACTGGCTTCATTTTTTGACATCTCTGATCCTCAGAGGTGTAAAATTTAGGTTTAGTTTGTTTCAAAAGAGCAGAATGGTTAGCAAGGAACTGACTTGCAAAAATGCTGACAAATTTGAAGTCATTTGCTGAGTCATATATATTTGTCCCTGCTTTTATTGGCTTTCTGCCATACAGAGACACTCACACAAATATTTTGAATAGTTGCTCCTCATGCATCACCCCCCCCCGCCCCATTCATGTGTGAATAAGTAAATTTGCATACCAATATGGTTATTTTTCCACTAAAGCTTCTAGAGTTTTGGTCATGCCATAAGGAAAGAGGAGCAACAGCATATGACTTAAATGACAAACTGCACACTGTACGCCATGTATAATAAGTGAGTTGTGAAAGACAAAGTCAAAGTTCATGGACATTTCACAGACAGAAATATGTTGCATAACGCAGTTAGCATTTAATTTCAATTAACTAGAAAAAGAGCAAAAATCAAAATCTGTTCACAGACAATTCGCAAAAGGAAAAAAGGCTAAATAAAATTATTTTTCACGAATGCACCACCTTAATTTAGGTTAAGGCAAACATAATTCAGGTGATAATTTGAAAAAAACTCTGTTTCTGTCTAAATTAAATCTTATTCCAAAATGCTGCAATCATGCTTGTGCTGGTATAGTGATATCAATAGTTAATTTTAGCATTGCTGTGTGAGCAGAGGGCATAAATGCTCATAGAATCAGGCCAGGAAAGTACCCTCATGTAGTTAGGCATGAATATGAAAAAGCTGTGTATTTTTTCCAAATGTTATTCATGTTTAATTTGCCAGAATCAAGATAAGATTTTGGCTTTAATTATGAAACTCTATGCCAGCAAAGATACAAGGCTTCCATGTGATCCACAGTTTGGAAATAAGGAAGATCTGCTCAGAAAGTGGGCCGTGATTCAGATTCAAGAAAATTCCTGTGTGAGGATTCTTGCTGCTCAGAACAATCTGAGGTAGTCAATTTAAAACATAGTAAGTTTGATGATGACTCAGATTTTAAAGCTAAAAGCGATAATTGTGGCTGATATCCCATTTAATTAAAGAGCTTGCTTATCCAGCCTTAAATAATTTTAAATGTGTATTTTAGAGAGGTATTTAGTTACAATTCAGCAACTTTTAGGAAGAGGTGGTCAGTCTTATCCTTAGACTGGTTTTTGCAGTGGTTAATATCAATTTTTAGGAGAGATTTGAGCAGTTTTTCTACATGGGTTCTACGTAAAACATTGATACTGATTTATATTCCATAGACAGTACAAAAAATATCAGAAAATTCTTTTCTTCTCTATGGGTTTGCCTTAACTACGGTTCATATCCAGCACCTCTGGTGAGCTTTTAAGGGAGAAAATGTACCAGAAGTGCTCCTAAACCTGCAGCTCAGTGTTTGAATTTTACATGCAGTTGTAGTTCATCTTCCTAAAGATAAAGCAATCCTCTTGGAGAAAGGGACAAAATAGGAGGTACTCAATGCCCATTTGCAAGAATTTATATGTGAAATCACTGAGAGATTTATTTTTGAATAACAAATTTGGAAGAATTGGAAAAGAACTTGTAACCTACACCCACCTGAGGGTTCACATCTCTTAATCTGACGTCCTGAGACCTTCAATGTAAATCTTCAATGTAAATCTTATTTTCTTGGCTCTGCACAGGAATCCATTACAGAGGATGACTCCCTAAGCTAGGGGCCAGTCCAAACACCACTTAAAAGCTGACGAAATTCCACACCATTACTGATTGCAAGACAGTAGATTTTTAGTGTCTTTTGTCTTCAGGAATTTCACAATCCATACAAAGATATAACCAGTATTTAAAAAACCCAACCCAATGGTCAAGATTAAGAGTCTTGCTAATGAAGCTTTTTACTAATTTGTCAGCGGCCTACCTGAAATATCCTTTTACAGTTTCATTAGTACTGATAATATCCCAGCCTCAAATCTTCAGTGATTTACAGAAGAGCTTGGACTACAATCTGTTTGGAAATCTGTCTGCTGCCAGAGGTGGTAAATACAGATGGGGTGATATGAAATTTAGTTCAGTGTCCTTTTTAAGTATATTCACAACTCCCAGAGTTTCAGATCTGAATGTCTCACACAAAGAGCTTTTCTTGAATTAAAGTCCACCTCCAGTCTATGCAGGGAGCCCTTCCATCTGTGATCATCTGATAAAACAAGTAGCCAAAATTAATTTCCTTAGTTTTTGGCAGGTGTTTTGGATTTACTTGTGAGCCTTCACAATCTCCAGACATCTGCCCTTGCCTGCTCCACATGACATTGTGCCCAGTCCTTGTCCCATACTTAAACAGGTCAACATTTAGTTCTACACAGTCAAGCATATTCTGGCACTCTGCAAACCCCCACCTTTACCTTTGCTGTCAGTGTGAGGCAAGTCATTCTGACAAAAATATTTTGTTCACGAAGTGTCATCATGAAATGTTTTGACATTATCTTCAAAAAAAAAGTCACCCCTTTCTTCATTTGAAATTATTTGCTGTATTCTACTGGAATCAATGCATAAATTTGTTCATGTCCAAAAGAAGTCAGATTTTTTGACAAATTAATTGTTCACAGAAAACTAGTTTTAAATATTCAGTGAAGAGATGCACCTGCACACTCAGATGTGCTATTACAATTATATTTGTAGGTGTTTTCCATGGCAGCCTACCAATGCCTAGATGAAATCACGAATCTCTTTAACTCAGGAAAGATTCAGTAAAGACTGAGACTCTTAAGAGCACAGTGAACCCTGCAAGTTTCCTTAATGGTTCAGTACAACACTGTTTGGCACAATTCCTTACGTAATTCTGATACTCTGTGAAAAGCATAGCATTTCAAAGTCCCTTTGGGTTGTTTCCTGTAAGAACTTTGTGTTGTATAATACAGAAATATAGAAAAGGCTGGCATAATTTCAAAGGCAAATGGATTTTGGTGCTGCTTTGTTTGCTGAGGTGTGTTTATATTCTCTGAAAAAACCTCAAACCAAACCACCCCACAAATATACAACAAGCTTAAATTTAAAAAAAAAATAAAAAGAAAAATTAAAGAAAAAATAAAATCTTTGTACTTCTGAGGTGGAAGGTGTTAACAGAGAGATCCTGATCCAAACCCCACAGAAGTCAGTGGAAAGACCTACTGACCCTAGCTGTCTTTTGAGCACAGCAAGCAAGGAGCCCACCCTGCCAGGCCACTGGTAAAAGCACAGTAACAAACAGGTTTTTTTTCTTTTTTTTATTGTGTGGATGTTTCAGTATTAAACATTCATACTTGAAAAGGCTTGTTTGTTGTGCATACACAGAGAAACCCCTTAACTATCAGAAATAACCATAATCCAATTGCTCAGCTGAACACCCAGCTGAATCTCAAGCTAGAGAGAGATGGTCCTGTGCTATGCTTACAGTGCTAGAATACACAAATTATTAAATTCAAATTCTGGCTATCATCTACTGATGCCCAAAAGTAAAACTGCTCCTCTGCTTTCATTTTCCCTTCTGTAAATACTGGCAAAGTGCTTATTTATATCTCTACCTGAAAACATCATACCAATAACAAACAAACATGTAATAGCAAATTTACAGATAGATCTATATCAAGCTGGTTTTTTTCTTCTCTTTGTAATGTTGATTCTGTACAAGGAAAAATGTTTGATGCAAACATTGATATAAACTAACTAAATCTGCACATCATATACAATATATTTCACATTCCTTATTAAAACTCTGCTATTAAAAAAAATAAAAATAAATCCTCCCCAAAAAAGGGAGCCTGCTTATTTAAGAAAAAAAACCAAACAAACAGCAAGAGGTAGGTTTAATTATTCAACAAAAGCTCTGCTGTTCTTTCTTCTACTCTAGACAAAATATAGGTTTTGTCTATATTTTTATTATTATTATCTACTCTGTATCTTTGTGACTGTACTTTGTAAGCTTCCTGTATTATTCCATAGGTGCCCAACACCTGGCTGCGACGGCTCTGGCCATGTGACAGGGAACTATGCATCCCACAGAAGGTAACAACCATCCCATCACATGGGGCTGCAGCGCTCAGGGCTCTCACCTGGCAGCAGCAGAAAGAGGTGGCTCTTATTCTGTGTGCTTCTTTCAGCTTGTCTGGTTGTCCTCGTGCCAGGAAAGGAGGTATCAAAGTCACTCCTACCAAGGAAGAAAAAGAAGACCCTGAACTTAAGTGAGTACAGGAGCAGGGGTCCACCACCAGTGGAGGGGGAGAAATGCCCTGTAAGAGCTCAGGACTTGAGGATTCATAGGGAGATGCCCCAGTTAACCTCAGCCATGTGAGAATAGTGCCCAGAGCTGGAACCAAACCAAGTGTTTCTGCTTCCAGTGGAGTTGGTGGAGTCCATCACCTAGGAGACTGAACAGTGAGGAAGGATTGCTGTATCTGCTTGCATTGCTTCAATTATTTTAAAGAGTGCTATGCAAGTGCCAATTGGTTGAAAAAATTGGCAAAATGAATGAAAATTATTACTGACTGAGGTGAAACATGTCAGCTAATTAAATCAGAGTGACACCTTCAAAATATGTTCCAGAGAACTTACATATCTGTAAGTCTCATGTCTTTATCTATGAATGAAAATTTCACTTATAGTGAAAACTGGAAACTCAGTAGAGATTCACTACATTCCTGGACTGAATTCACATTCTATTAAAATTTGTAAATGATACTGCCATAATATAAAAGTGAAGACTGAGTAGTATGGAATGTGGTCTTAATACTTGCTAATGATATATGCAAAACTGCAAAACATTGACAGAGGAGCACAAAAAAACCCCTATCCTTTCCTTACAAGTATTTGCATGGGTTTCCATGCAAGTTTTACGTTTCCTGCAGTTACAGGAATCCACCCTCTGCTAAGATAGAAAGGAGACAATGCTGACTTTCCATACACTTGAAGGAGGGTGATTTATTGCCTGTGATAGAATTTCAATTTTCTTTTCAGGTAAAATTCTATCTAAATGAATGTCTTATTTTCTTAGTCTCTACGACTGTATTTTAAATCTCCTTATTTTAAGATAGCTGAACCCCCATAACCCAGATTGACAAGAACTGGATGCTCTGGTACAATGTGCCACCAGGGACCCAGGCTTACTCCATTAAAGCAAAGCAGCAAAGGCAGCCAGAATGATTTTCTTGGCATTTTTTGAGACTGTCTTTTCCTGCTCTCTCCAGTGAAAATGAGGGTTCTTTTGCTGTGTTTCTGTAGATGTCCAGTGATAGGCTGTGATGGCCAAGGTCACATATCAGGTAAATACACTTCTCATCGCACTGCTTCTGGTTGTCCTTTGGCTGCCAAGAGACAGAAGGAGAGTCCTGTCAATGGGTCTTCACTATCCTGGAAACTGAACAAACAAGAGCTGCCACACTGTCCTTTGCCAGGCTGCAACGGGCTGGGTCATGTTAATAATGTTTTTGTCACCCACAGAAGGTATAACTTTGTGTTTTCTCTTTTCATTTTTCCTTAACGTTCCACTTTGAATTGGCAACATGTGAGTTTAGAGTCAGAATAAATTGTGCTGAAGTCTTTTGAGTAATAACTTTGCAGCTGAAGTAATACAAAACAGAATTACTTTGAGATACTTAAACTTCTATGTCTTTTTCTGTGTTCCCATTGAAGCATGACTTTCCAAAGTGTTCAGATTAGCACAGTGCCTATGCATTTTAAAATTAAGTGTAGTTTTTCCCTAGGGAAATATGGAGTTTTATCTGCCTATCTTCAAAAGAAAAGAGAAATAGCATTGAAATGTCACCAGAAAAGCTTTGGCCAAGAGTCATTTATTTCATCTTTCTACCAGTGGAAAACTTATAAACTTCGTATTTAAAGAGCTAAAGTTACACAAAGAAAAAATCAATAAGCACCCAGCACTCATATGGATTAAAGAAGCTCGAAGTTATACCAATCTTACAAAGAAAATTATCCTTACAGAGAAGGAGTCACACATATAACTAACAACATTAAACACCATCTATCACAGTGAAAAATAATAATCTGACCATATTGAATCAAAAATAATCAGAGTCTGATTGGCAAGTTTGGTTTTCTGTCTTTAATAGTAACTAAGTCTACATTCTCTATCTCCTTTGCTTTCTTCCTAACACTTTGAGCCAACTTCTCCAAAACAAGAAATGCCCAAGGTCATTTGAATAAATTCAGAGTCCAGTGTTATCCTAATTTATTTCCTACATTCCACCTAAAAGTCTTTTCATTAGGACACTACTGTAAATTGTGGCTAATGAAACAAGTAGCAAAAACCTGTATGTTAGCTAGTAGCAATTCATAGTACAGATGATTCCTGTCCTCCGTAAGATGGGTCATTCTCAAGATCATGCTAGTTAAAATGACACAGCAAATATAACTTTGTTCCACAGCCTTTCTTAGGACATTTGAAACCTAACAAGTAACTCATGGCTTTCAAACAGTCTCCCAGTTGACTACCTGCTCTGGCCAGAGATAATAAGCAGAAATTTAGAACTGAAGAGCTACCATCTTTCCTTGTATAGCTTTTAGCCAAGCTAATGAAAGCTTCTTTGTTGTTTTGTTGTTTTTATTTTTCTATGTGGAAATGCCATGTCTGATAGGATTCTTTTTTTTTTTTTAATTTTTTTTTTATTTTTTATTTTTATTTTTACACACACACACACACACGCACACACGCACACACACACACACATATCAAACATTTTCCTGTGGAACAAATTTTTCCCTCACTCCTTACTCAGCTACACCTAAAAACAAATCCTTCTGCCAGTTTTTTAGCATATGGGTATTTCTTCTTTGTTATTTATGAAGATAGTATTAAGACAGTGCAATTCCTCTTAGCCCTTTAGTGGGCTATAAAAATTGCCTCAGATAATTACCAGCTGATGAAATTGTAAGCTTTGAAATAGCAAAATGGAATTTAATGTGAACAATGGTTAAAAAGCAAACTGACTATATAATAGACCCGTTCAAAAAAGCTATTATACCCTATAGGGTATATCCAGAGTTATTATTGTATTGATCATTATTATATATCAACAAAGTGATACAATAATTGTGCACCATGAACATCATCCCATTAACTAATTTTTTTTAGGATAGTAAACTTGCCGTTTTAAAGGACCATACTCTCCTCCCTTTTGGAGCAAAAAACCCCAATTTATAAGTGTTCAGACTTTAAGAATTCTGTAAATGCATCTTCATATAGCTTAACAGTAGCTGCTACTGCAATTCTGATTATTTTGAAATATGCTTAAGAGTTGTTTACTCATAGATTGAGATTTCTGTGCCAATTTTCAAGCTGGAATATACAGCTAAATGACTCTTTATGAGTTATGTCATTCCCTGAAGCCATGCTATAATGGAGATTCTGATGTGACCTTAGGTACAGAGGTCTGTCCAAGTGCATGATAATATTGCCTGAAAGGATTGTTGCCATTTTCAAGTGGGTGCTAATGTTTTTTTCTCCTATCTGTTTCAGCCTGTCTGGTTGTCCTCTGAATGCACAAACCATAAAAAAGGGCAAAATTTCGGAAGAATTAATGACTATCAAGCTTAAAGCAAGTGGCGGTAAGGAGATCTGTAAAAAATGATGACATTTATTTAGATAGAAGGGCCCTGACTCCCATTTATACTTGTGCCCCTTTATGCCATTCTGGCATTAATTCTCACTACTTTCAGATGTCTCTAGCAATAAAAAATCTTGACTAACAAAAATATTTGCATGAGAGATTATAAAATAATTCTCATTTACATTTTGATAACTCAAAATTGAGGATATGCTCTCGTCACAGAGCATAATTTTTTTATTCGTGTATGCTTTCAATATTGTTTTTATTCATAAACGATTAGTTACAGATCAGGAGGACTTAGCTATCTGATGAATAAGGTAAGAAGGGAGAAATATTGTGGGCAGAAATTGACTCATTTCTCTAACTTCATTTCTACATGGCTTAGTATCTATGCAGTGCTTGTGCAATTTAGCTAACCTAAGTGCAAAGCAATAATTACCAAAGAGTTGCAGGGGGAAATGTGTAGGAGTCTCCCTTCTTATACAGTGTGCTTTAGCAAGTTGGGCATTGAGCCAGGATTCAGGAAATTCAGTCTTTAGCCTCCAACTGCTGAAGAAAAGGGTTGCATTACTGCTTACAGGTTTCCCAGGCTGGCTCCCCAGTAGACTCAGCTCTAGGCTTTAAAGCAGTAACAACAGTGGCACAAATCTCCAGACAGAGGTGGGCTCAGAGTGATACTCTGAGCAGAAACAGGCACATGTATTGCCAGCAGCTGCTACTGCTCAGTATTTTTCAGGACAAGGCTTTTATTAAAGAACTGAAGATTTTTTTTCTTTGCTATGTAACTTGTTGGGATAAAAAAGACTGGCTTCCTTTCTTATTTTTTTTTTTCCCTGTAATACTTATTAGCTTTCAGAAACTTTCACCCTTTCCTGTTTAAATGTCACTGTTTACCAGAGATAACTAAGGCTGTGCTTATTGAGGTTATTCTGCACAGCACCCACAGAGATTCTTGCAAGATCAGAAACAGGTACAGATGAATGAAAAATTATAATACTAGTGAAGATGTTTCCCTGGTGTGTTTCCTGAAAAAGAAAGGTTGCTGTTGTATTCCTTTTAAAACAAAAACCAACCAACCAACCAGCCAGCCAAACAAAAAACCACACCCAAGCACCATAAATATTTCGCCATGTTTTATGATAAACTTTCCTCTTTCTGGGCAATGTTTCCTTTCTGTATCCTCCAGCTTGTATATGCATGATGTAATGAAAAAAAAGAAATTGTGAAAAAATGAGGACTAAGATAGCCCCATCTATGTTTCAGCTCATATAGATGTTTAACAGGTAGGAAAGAATTTTGACAATAAAACAAACTAAAAGACAATTTAAGGATCAATCATTTGTTAAAAAGCTTATTTTCCTGTAATGCAGCTTGTTACTCATACATCCATTTACATATGGATACTTTAAATCTGATATTGTTATTTTCAACTATTTACAGGTATTGAGAGTGATGAAGAAATAAGACACTTGGATGAGGAAATAAAAGAACTAAATGAATCCAATCTTAAAATTGAAGCTGACATGATGAAACTTCAGACTCAGGTATGCCATAAATATAAAACCTTTCCTTATGCTATGTCTAAACATGATAAATAAAGTAAACGCTTTGTAAATGCTACGTTTAAAAATAGATAGTCTTCTCTGCACTTGTTTTTCCAAGCTTTTGGTTTTTTGTTTTTTGTAATTAAGCAGCAGGTATTGTCTTAAAGATCTGCTGAATGACAAATTCAGGGCAGTTTGTAGCTAATCTTAGCAAGCAGAAATAAAACATACTTACCGAAAAAAACATTCAGTTTCCTTTATTGACCAAACATTTGCTTACCAAACCATGGACGTCCTACGACTTGAGTTTTCATGGATGATAATTCCTCTTACAAACCCATTCCAAGTTTTAATGAGAGTTGAATTTAATGAGTTTAATGAGTTTAATATGTACCTAAGAAAATTTCCCTAGTTTAGTTCACCCAGTGTCAACTATTCAAATAGTTTGAATTTTTCCTCCAGGCAACAGCTGGTAAAGAATTTTGTTAATTTGTGTAGCAGAGGATTTTGATGGGAGTTACGAAAAAAAGTCATTCTCTTTCATTATTTTGTGTACTGGAGAGATAAAGGTGGCTTTAATATGCTGATAGCGGTTCTATGGAGTGAGCTGTATACCTTCATCCCTTCAGACTCCCAGATGCACCTGGAAGTTAACCTGGGCAGACTGGGTAAAAGCATGAGCAAAAGTTTCAGAATTTTCTGAATAAGAGTGAAATAAAATGAAATCTGTGAACTGAATATAAATCTAGACTGCTCTAAACCAGAGTGCAACCACACCCCCCTGTATTTGCACCACGTTGGAATGAGCAGCGTTGACTCATGCTGTTTGTGCAATAACCACTGCCTGTATGGTCTAAACAAGGTACAAGCCTTGCTTCTACCACCTGTGCTGGATCTAAACAATCTGGCCTCACACCACGGCAGCTGTGGGGATATCCAGCCCAAACTGCCCTGCAGGAGGGCTGTGCTCACTGTCTCAGGACAATTGGTTCTCTCTGATCACTGTGAGATTTGCACGGAGATTGCCCAGTTTATGCAGTCAGATTTCTTCTCCCCAAACTTTCTCCCTGGTGAGGGCAGTTTGACCAGTAAAGCCTGAAGTGAACTACAGAAGAAGCCATAAATCTCCTACCTCCTTTTACTCTACCCCAGCCAGGTGTTAGACTGCTACAAACACCCTCCAGAGGAGGGGTTGTAGTGCAGGACAGGTGCACAAAAAGGGGTTTCTCACAATGAGGAGTTTTGCCATGTGTCTGTGTGTGAGCTAAGAAGTAAAGTGGCCACAAGCAGGAGGCAATTAAGTAGTGCAAAGAGGTGCATACTAATTCGGATAAAGTGGGCATGACAATTGTGGATATGGCTGAACCAGTCAGTGCCTTGTCATTGCTCTGACGGGGTGCAGGGATGGCAGCCCGTGGTTCTGCCCTGCTGAGCTGTCTGCTCCCGGGACAAGGAACGGGGCAGGAGGGGGAGCCAGACCCTTCCATTGCTGGTTTTTTCAGCACTGCTTTTGAAATCTAAGCTTTCAGATCTGAGTACGTCCCAGAGTTCTCACTTTAAAAAGATACCATTTTTTCTACCTTGGCTGCTTTTTCTTGCTCTTTCCAAACCCCTCCTTTCCATTCTGTTGGTCGGAGATCATCTTTGTGATACATGCTCAGCCTCTCAGTTTCCTTTCCACTCTATTTTTTTCTTATTGTTCCCAGCACCAGGCCTGTTGCTAATCCCAGCCAGCCCAGAGCTCACCCAGGAGCAAGGCGGGGAAGTAGCACAACAGCTAATACCCGTTCCCTTGCTATTGTGGTGGAGCAGCAGGGATGCTGTAAGAGCAAGACAGCAATGTAAACATCAGCCTCCTTTCTCCTTCTCTCTGCCAGCCCTGAGGCCACACTCTCCATCCCAGCTCCACACTGACCTTCCTCTCCAAGCTCAATTCCCTCCTCCCACTCTGGGACACTCGCTAGTGCCTTGCTACCACAAGGTTTCCCCATGAACTAGCGGCAAAATTTGTTGTTTCAGAGCAAATACAACCTCTTCTTTGCTTTGAATGCTCTGTGGAGAAGTTATGTGTCTCCTAGAAAAAGTACATCTGAGTTTCAGATCCACCATGGCCTCTCTTGTAATCACCCAGCTGACTCTTTCTGTTCAAACTGCTGTAACAATGCTGCCAAGGGTTTGTCTGTCTGTGTTTGTGCCTGCCTGTCTCTTTTAGATCACATCTATGGAGAGCAATTTGAAAACAATAGAAGAAGAGAACAAACTCATAGAGCAGAACAATGAGAGCCTGTTGAAGGAGTTAGCTGGCTTAAGCCAAGCCCTTATCTCCAGCCTCGCTGACATTCAGCTTCCGCAGATGGTAAGACCACAGCCAGCAGGGTAACAGCTAAGTCTTCTTTTGAGACTGTCTTGCCAGCACTTGAAGCAGATGAGCAAGCTCAGGGACCGGCAGGAGCACTGGAGCTGCATTAGCAGAGAGCACTTGTAGGATGATTTGCTTTGCAGAGATGCAGGATCATGAAGTCTGTGTGGGAGTAGGTGCAGTTCCTTTCAGGAATGAGCCAGCCCTGTTATCTCCATCCTCTACCATATCATGCAAGGCAGACTTTTCACTCAAACCTCCCTGTCTGAACACCACCCTGCACAGAGTGAAAACTTCCCTCTGATGAGAATTATGAGCTTATTTACTCAGGTCCCAGATCAAACCTATAACCTGTTTCATATACATAATTTTTCTGGAGACAACCAAGGTCTATCTTCTCAAAAATTTCACATCTTACTCTCAAACACAGGCCAAATCCACAGAAGAACTTGTGTTTCCAGTCTCCTTTCCAAATGTCAAGAGTGCCACTGGAAGATTAAGAAAGGACAGTTAAGGGGAATGTCAGTCACAACCCCAGAGACAAATTGGCCACAACAAAAAGAAAAAAAAGCTTACACTAACCATAATATTTCCAACTCCTTTTCTTGCTTGGAGACAGTGTGGATTCCCCAGGACATGTAACTCCTATAATTTCCACGACCCCTCCCTTAATTTGGATGGCTGCCCCGTTTATGGCTTCTCCTCAGTTGCCATATCGCTCCTTTGACATGCTTTGGGGTTGGGTTTTTGGGTTTTTTCAGCCTTAATTTTACCTCCTACAATTATAATCTGTTTTGTCTCCATTTAGGGGCCAATCAGTGAGCAGAATTTCGAAGCATATGTAAATACACTCACAGACATGTACAGCAATCTGGAACGGGACTATTCCCCCGAATGCAAAGCTCTGCTGGAAAGTATCAAACAGGCAGTGAAGGGCATCCATGTGTAGGATGTGAAAGCTGCTGGGCAACAGAAATTACTTAACAGCAGTAAACTCCAGATGGATCTGTTAGGAGTTCATGTACTGCTAAGGGGTGTAGGTTGCCATGCTGCATTTACAATTGCAACATTGCACTAATTTTTTCCCAGCTGACATAAAAAAAAAAAAAGAATAAAACCACAACAGACTATTTGTATTAACAGCAATGCACTCTGTTAGTATATTGTATTTATTTCAGTACAATTTCTTTTTTTTTCTTCTTTTGCACTCAGTTTTTGTAAAGTGAATGTAAAAAGTGTGTGCGACTATTTTTTATATTTTTTATTTATTTCTAATCAAAGAGTTGGTTTTTTTATCTTTTAACAGCATTTTTGCGGCCTGCCATATTTTTACAAATGTGTTTATTAATTTATTTTCCAATGGGATTTTAAATAGACTGAAAGCTATACTGTAAATTAAATAACTTGCTGGGTTTGTACAGGAAGAAAAAAAAAATACCTATGAAAGTAACAAATGACTGAACCGTGGTTCTAGTTTTATTTTCCTCACATCCTGCTTTTTTATAATGGCTTTGTATCAGAAATGGGTTTGCAGTAACATGAGATGTGAAGATGCATGGAATGAGAAGATAAATGGTGCCCACTAGTGGGGAACTTGGGCTCTTAAAAGCACAGTATGCTGGAAAACAGTGTGTTAAAGAATATGTTAGCAATAATGAAATATAGCAATCAGCAAAGCACTTGACTTGGCTGTGTGATTTAGCCTATGAGAATGATTATTTAAAATGCTTCAAGAGAACTTCAGATTTATTTTACCACTGCAGTTTTTGTTCAGAGTTAGCTCATGGAGGAAAATGACAAATATCTCTAAACAAGAAGAGTAATTAGGTAGGTACTGGTACTTTTTTAGTACGAGACGTTGAGGTTTTAAGCAAGTGACCAGTATTGCAATGGATTTGGATTTTAAAAAAATGCAAGCACATCCCAAGCTAAAGGCTTTGTACATAATGAGTCGAACACATCTCCCCTGAAATGGCATTTAATACTGGTTTGAAGGTAATGGCAGCTGAGAAGGCAGCGGTCTGGAGGGCAACAACACCCCTCTGGCACCACGGTGGTCGCTTGTCCCTTTGAATGACCTGTAGCAACACCGTGACTGGTTTCTCCCATCCTTCTTCACTAAGACTAGGCTGATACTGAATTTGTCACCAGTCTTCTGGTAGGGTTCCAAGTGCTACAAGAGCAGACAGACAGGTGGAGGTGTGGACAGACGAGCACTTGCGCAGAGGTGCGGGCGTGCGCCTCGGTATCCGGTTAGCCTGGGTGTGGAACTTCTGAATCCGTCAGAAACTAGCGGTTGCTATAACAGAGGCAATGTCTATTTCAGGGATTGTAAGTAATTAAACATTGTTTCAGAAGTTTTTTTTATATTTATTTTTTTTAAGAAAAAGGTATAAACAACCAGCTAAACTGCCTTTTTTGTATGCACACACACCTCATGTGCATATGTGCCTCAGTGTAAATGTATACATGGATCTAGCGTGTGTTTAATTTTTCCGTGCTATAATGAAAGTGTTTATTTTTATTAGCCGCATTTATATTTAGATTGAATATGATGGCATTCACAGGCTTGACATATACAATTATATTATTACTGTTCCTGCACAAAAGTACTATTCAGAAGTGATTCAACTCTCATGCACTGTGGTCACTGTTCTGCATTAGGTGGGGCTTGCTTTTTCTTGGGGGGTTGATTCAACTCTCCGATCTTAGTTTAGACAGGGGACAATGTGTGTTCTTAGGAGCTGTGTTTATTTTTAAATTGATTTTTCAAAAGCTACCATATGTGCTGTCTAATATAAATAGGAGAACACCAAACAAAAATTTGCTATTAAAGTTATTGTTCTTGCTAAAAACACAAAAAAGCAAACATTTGTTATACTTGTTAAATGCATACAAAATGAGTTCACTCATTACAAAGACTAAAATTTAATTTACTAAATATTTTAACAAATTTGTTATATATTTTATTTAACTAAAAAAAAAATCTCTTACTGACCTAAGTATTTATTATTATGATTTACTATGGCTTCAGGTTAATTTATCTGTGTTTGGTTGTTTGCTCAGGATGTTCTGTGAAGTATGTTTGTATTTATTTGCCTCCCTTGTACTTGATGTGTTTTGTAATGTGCACTGTTTTGTTTTTTTTTCTTTCTGTTTTTCTTCCTTTTTTTTTTTTTTTTGTGTTTAAATGCATTGATGAGCTATACTGTAAATTAGACCTTTTGTAAAGAGCAATGATGTATGCATTTTTTAATTTGGAGTAGTTTGTATACTGTTTCTTCATACAATTAATATTTCTTACATCCAAACAACAAAATTGTGTTCTGTGCTGTACATTTGGTGTATGGTAGGAAATAAAATTGATAATGAAATATTGAGCAAGTTTCTTGGGTTTTTTAGCCTCTAGATGCCGACTTATATTACATTTTCTTAACTGCACCTGGCACTATACGATATGTCAGATGGTTCACTTGCTTTGTGTATAAAATGTGTCATCCTCGTAAGTAAATTTCTGATATAAATAATTTAATTAGTGTTTTACTTTGTCAATTTGAAATAAGGAGGAGAAAAATAGAACCACTTAAGAGGTCCCTTTCACTTCTGAAAGGAAAAAAAAAATTCAAAATGATAATCACTGCATTATTTAATGCATTCTTTTCTTGGCAGTTGTAGACTTCATTTATACTGATAAAGTACTGGATTTGTGCTGACCTTTAACAGCTGCTAAATGATGTTTAAACATAAAAGCCATTGTAAAGTTTCCAGCAATTTGGAACCGCCCACTGTTCCAGTGCAATTTTCTGCTGAGAATTGCTGTGCTTAGACATTGCAGAAATAAAAATCTGCTGGTTTTAGAAAGACAATATTTCTATCTAATGGACTTTCTTTTTTCACTGCTCGTTGTAGCGAAAACAGGCCAGTTTTATTTAGGATGTGTGCTAATGGCTTCAGGAGCATTTCTTGTCGCAGATTCCAACTTTCCAGAGATAGAGAATAATTTTCATTTGGAAAATAAGTCAAATTTAAATGCCATAAAGTAGCTGATAATTATTTATTTGAATAGTCATATTTAGATAAACTGAAATGGACTGACACATAAAAAAAAATGACATGTCCTGCATTTAGCTAGAAGGGAATTTAAAAATTTGCATCACATGAATCTGGGATGCTCATAAATCTTGCCAGGTTTCAAGCTGTAGGGTCAGCAAAGGGCTGGAATGAAGACAGACTGTCCTGGGAAGCTCTGCTCCGGTGGAGTTCAGAGTTTTCTTTGTTCTAGGACACTTATCCAAGGGCACTATGAGCTGGTTCTTTTTATTAAGCCAATTATTATTTATTTATATAATATGACAATTAATATAAAATCATATTTTTACGCGTTCTTAAAATTTGTTATTAAACTTCTGCCATGGATCCTCATATGAGACGCTAGTGAGACAATCTCTTCTCACACATCACAAATAAAGCAGAAGCAGGTCTGTCTTAGCAATTTCCTTCATGCTAAATAGATAAAGGCCAAGGCCAATATTTTCATTTTGTCTGGATGCCTAAATTCAAATCACAAACTTAGAAGGCCTTATTGTCAGACAGACAACTCTTCTCATGTAATTTTCAAAGTTCGATACTAAATAGGATTATCTGCTGTTTGTAAGATCGGGGAAAGGCAGTGGCATCAGGATGTTGGGCTCTACATACACCTAAGAAAACTATGCTCTAATCTCAAATATTTCCAGTAATCTACAACAAGACTGTGAGCAGAAAAACACTTTTCCTAGTGGTTTTGGATATGAATATGATATCCACAGTTAAGTGATTAAATTATTATTATCTAAAGACTATATACATTCATCTTTAAACAGCTTGCTCTGATAATGCTTCAGTGTTGAAATTATGACCTTTTTACATAAAAAAATCAAAACAAAATGAAACAAAAAACCAAAAAACAAAAGAACACTTAAGCTATATTAATTATTGAGCTAATATAAGCTGGGGGAGTTGGGGATATTCCAAAACAACAAAACCCATTGTGCTTGAACAACCTTTCAAACTATTTTCATCTTCTGAAGTTTTCATTTTTAACAATTGTTCTCTAACTATGCCTATAGAAGGGGGAAAAGTACTTAATGCAGTAAAAATACAAAAATTTCAATTTTTTAATTAACTTGAAAGGAATTGAAGCTTTAAATATGAAAGAGAAGGAAGGGGGGCAAGAATGGTCAACATCTGCTGTCCTGACACCTCAGGAAGCTTATCTCTCCTAACTAACTGTTATGAAGAGTTTTGAGTCTATAACGTAGAAAACAGATTCGGTAGAAAACAGATTTTGTTTTCTGCAATTTTATTTTTATTACTGGATTTTATCTCTACTAATTAAGCATCTCTTCTCTCTTGGTGACTTAGTGTATATACCTAACTGTGTCCTGTCTTTTCTATTCAATGTCCCTTTGTCTTATGACACTGTACTTTTAATAAGTCGCAGGATTTTCTTGATGGGAATTTGTTATCATGCAGTGACACAGAGTTATGACAAAAGTGCTCTCCTTGGTTTCCTCCAGTGTTCATTCAGTGCAATACATTCCACCTGTCTTGGAAATTCTGCTGTACCTAAACTTTTTTATGATTTATACAGCCGTGTAACTTGGATGCTGCCAGGAGATCCGCACCAGACAAAGTCCTTTGTTCAACTTGCTCAGGATACTGTGGGATGATAGAGCTCCATTTAGCTTTTGTGTAATGTAGGACAGTGACCTACTTTCAGTACCTTTCAATATCTCATTCCGGCTTGGTTTTCTTCTGTCCCTTTTGCTCTAGTAAGTCTTAGACAGCCAAGCTTACACATAATTGCATCAGGGATTAGTCTGATTTCCTGTCTGACTTCATGGTACAAATTGCTTCAACTGCACTTCATTCTTAACGATTGTTCCCAGGGACATTGTCTAAGTAAATCTCAGGACTTTTCAGTTATGTGATAGCAATTACTATTTAGGCTGCTGCTGTCTGCTCCTGAAACTGTTACTGCACAAGATTTTTTCCAACCAGCTTCTGGTGCCCAGCACCAGCTTTTGGTGCCCAGCTTCACATCCCTTGGAGGAACCTGATTTTTAGGAGCCAAATTCACAGCTGTTTTTTGCCAAGTAGGGCCTTTTCCAAATTCCCTCGTCTGGCCAATCAAAATTATCAGCTTCTAAGTTTTCATATTATTTCATATCATAGCATTTATATATATATCAATATATATATCTATATCTAATATATATATCTTGTTAACACTTGTTTGCACAAACAATACATCATAAAATTCCACATGGGTACTTGTACCCATCCCAGAAATTGAAGAAAACATCACTTTTGTTTCCCCAAGCCTGCTTCTAAATCTTACCAAACTCCTTGTTTACTGTTTGTGCACACCTTTTCTATTTTATTTTCAATATTTTTTTCTTCTGACAGAAAATAAAAAAAAAAAGGAAAAAAGGAAAAAAAGAATCAATCTCATTCTTTCTTTAACTGAAGATACTGTCTGTCCAAACATTTTCTTGAAGCTGGGGCTAGGGTTGAAGCTATCTGGCTAGCAATATTCCCTAATTACAGTAAGGTTTCATCTTAATTTCAAAATAATTGGGAAGAAATTGATCTGATCCTTTAGATGCAGGATGAGCTTAGTTCCTCTGGGAGGGAAGTGCCTAGAATTGGGAGCTAGTTTCTTTAATTCAGATGCATGATTAAAAGGGTTTTAGGGAAGGAATAAGGTTTTAAAAAGCTTATAAAAACTTACCAGGAATATGAGTGTAAATTGAATTCTTTCAGTGGAAGTACAGTGCCATCTCCACAGACTGAAGAGCTGAGCTCTCTGTGCAGGCACATGTGGCATAGGTACCACACATGGAGTGCCAGTACTGAAGACTGTAAGGGGATATCTTGTGTTTTCCAGCTGGCAGGAGACAAAATGCGACCTCAGAAACCCCAGATTGGGGCCCTACTCAGGCTTCTAGGTAACCCTAAGCAAGACACTTGATTCTAGCTCTCTTTCCACATCTAGGAAATGAAAATTACTCCAAAGTGCATTGGTAATGAGAAATGCCAGTCTTACACAGAGCCATGAGGTACAGACGTGTGCACAGTGAAGGAGAAAGAGCCAGGGCAGATGTGTAAGGGCATGCAACCTCTCTTTCCCCCCTCGCCCCCTTTTCTTTTTATTCATTAAAAGACATTATTACAGTCTTCATTCTATTGTCCTGCTTCTTGCATGGCTTTGCTTGAAGATATCTTCCAGTCTCAAACTAAATTTTCAAAATGCAGAAGCTAAATTTCAAAACAACAGAAGCAAAGGCTATAAAAGCAGAAGTATTTTTATTGAGACAATGGAGCTCCTACAGATTTTGTGAAAAATCAGCTGATTGCTATGAGAGCAAAATTATGACTCATGAGAAGAGGGAAGAGGAGGCAGGTTCAGCTGTTAGAGCTTCTGTTTGGCAAGGGCCAGTTCCAGATCAGCATGGCATACAACTCAGAGTAGCAGCGAGAGTTGGTGCAAGGCTGGACAGAGAACTGTACTTGTGTGCTTGGTGCAGCATCAAAGGATGTAAAGAGTGCAAGTGTTGCGTGTGAGCGTAAACACTGGAGCAAGAATGAAGGTAGACAAGCAGTGACTACAGGCCTGTGTTTATAGTGACACCTACAGGGTTTGGGCACAGGGCGGAAAACCTGGGAGTTCCTTGGGTGCCAGCTCCATCCAGTGCAGAACAGGCCTGTTTTCCAAATGTGGATCTTTACCCATTTTGTCACACTAAATACCCTCTCCAGCTTTCTATGGGATTGTCAGGAGTTGTGTTACCAACCCTCCCTCCTGAGAAAGCACATGCTGCCTCCGGGCTCTGGTCCACCCGGGATGTGTTTGTATCTGGAAGAATGAGGGTATTACCCAGCATCAACAGGGCAGGCTAAGCCTTGCTAGGGAAAACCCCAGAGGTGCAAAACTCCAATGGCCAGCACGTCTGCTTTTGCAGGCTGAGGTTTGGTGGGGGTGGCTGGAGGTTAGGAGGAATCAAGGTGCTGGCTGCGTGCCTTTTCTCCTCTGCCTGGTGGCACCTTCCCACGTACTGCCAGCCCCAAACAGCTAGCGGCCGTCCAGCTGCATTTCCTCCCTTTCCCCCTCTCCAAAACCAGGCCAGGCTGCAGGCAGTCCTTGCTGGGTTTTTTTCTGCAAGAGGCTTAAATCTCCTTTCACCATCTTGGGAGCACAGCGTGGCTGCAGCCTTCGCTGGCTGGCCCGGCTGCCACAGCTCATGATGCCCTTTTTATTGCCAGATTAGAGGACATTGTCGTGATGCGCATGAAGCCTTCCAGATAAGGCGCTGTACAAGTTCCAGCAGGTTCCAAATACAACAGCGCGGCTTTCGCATCCAGCCCACAGGATCAGAGTTTATTTCCCCAATGCAGACAGCTTTGCACTGCCTTCCTGTTAATTAAAGTAGTGATTACAATACTGCACTGTTTACATGCAAGATTTTGCATGGTCTTGGCCATTCACGTGCAAATGAACTTGTAAGCCTTTCTGTGCCCCAAAATCTGCTGATGTCAGTCTTCCAATTCTAACTCCATGTTGTAGGACATGTGGCTTTCTATAGCTTAGCTTTGATGCCCCCAAGTCATATTATCTCTATTCTGAGCTTCATTATGATAAATCTTTCACTGGTTTTAAATCAAAAACTTTAATTGTACCGTACTTATTCAGCTTAGGTTTTGGCTCCTGAAGGCAGCAGTTTTAATTGCATCATTTGTATAGTGGCCCAATATGTTTTGGTGTGAAAAGTGCATTATCACTTTTAATTTTGCATTCTTTTCCCCATATGTTTTGGTTACACTAAAACTTCAGATGGGAAGTGATGAGGCTTTCCCACTGTTCCCTCATTCTCTCCTCAGTGTTTTTTAATGAGCTAAGACCACACTATTTTCTTTTGTTCTCATCAGTTGAGGTTTTAGGGAGCTGTTTATTTGTAGGGTAATTCTTGTATTTATGTAGAGCAAGGCATTAGACATTTTTATCCTCTACTTATTAACAAGCCAGATGGTACCGGCTGCTACCCACACAATTCCAATTATCAGATGGCAAACTGAAATATACGTGGGGCAAATGAGAAGATGTATATTAAAGAAGCCTCATGTAGAATTGGCTTCTCAGAGATGTTGATTCACAAAGGGGTACCAGCAATTAGGGTATGACAGCCTGCTGCTGAATGTACAGCATTGGCCTGAGGGCACAAGCATTCAGCTTCCAAAATTTTAGTACTCTCTCTCTTTCCCCTACGGTATGAATACACATCTTTGAAATCTGATTCAGGTCTTTCATCCTTTAGACTTCTTGTCCGCTTCAGAGTGATATGTAATATCAAAGCCAGTCAGTAAGTTAAGATATGAGGAAGAGCTGAAAATCAGCATGAAGTCTCTTCAACTCATCTTCTAATACAGTCTTATGCACTGCTTGGCATGTACCTCAGTAACACAGGAATAGCTCTAACACTGAAATCTGGGATCCAACCAAGTATTACTATTCCAGGTCTCAAATTTACCTAGAAGTTACAATATACACATGGATTTTTTGCTTAAGACCAACTCTTAACTTCAGGTTTAAACACAAAGAGGTCTGGTCATGACTTTTATGGTTGGCTTCATGGTCTTTAAAAACAACTTTTGAAGATTCAGAACCTAGACCCAGTCCTTACACAGTGATTCATCCTGTGATTCATCAGGGTAACACAGGCTGTAAATAAAGAATGAGTGTTTTAATGGGAGGTTTTATATTGCTTTGTTGTACTGGGGTGTTTTTTTTGGGTTTTTTTGAGTTTTTGGTTTTTGTTTTGTTTTGGTTTTTTGTTTGTGGTTTTTTTTTTCTGTCCAGAAGACAGAATCTCTATAGAAAAGTGCTTGAGTAAAATTTATACTCTTTTTCCACCTTTATTTTGACATAGAAATAGCATACACAAGTTGGCTGGGAAGATGGTGAATTATGTGAGAAACTTTTTGTGTGTGACATTTTTATTCCTTTTCTCTACTGGCTCAAGCTGCAAGTGCTAAACCAAATCAAGCTGTGAAGAAATTGATGTCCTAAGGTCAGATCAGCAAAAGGGAAAAGTTATTTAAGCTAAAGTAATGGCTTTCTAAAGTTCTTCAGTTTCATATGGGCTACCAGCAGATTAATCATCTAGATGACTGGATTTTCCAAAAGTTGTAATGTGAAGCATTTCAGGTTGTTTCAAGTTTCTGTTAATAATATCCAATCAGGAGAACACCTCTTTCAACAGCTGCTCTAACAATGCAAGGGGGAAGGTACTCTCTTTGCAGCTGTTCCTGCCTCTAACACTTAAAACCTACAAGTCTTAGCGAAGTGACTTAATGGAATGAGTTTGAAAAGCAAATCTGCATGGTTTAACACTTTAACACCATTTACACTTCAGACAGCTGACCACATGCAAATGGCACATGTGCAAATTCTCACTCCTGTTCATGGAGGAGTGAAAGATGTGCACAGGCATTTGTCTGCCATTTGGTTACACAAGTGTTTGAATCTGCAACTGTGAAGAAGCTGCTGCTGCCTCTTTCTTACCTTCCATCTGTGAAATGGGGGGGCTAATAACATTCCTTTCATCTAGCAGTTAGCAGTAGACTTGAGCAAGATCTGCAGTGGTCTCTAGAATGCTCTCAATGAGATCAATGAGATCCTAAGTGTAAATCAGCACACTGGTACTGATTTACGGTACAGCTATTCACACAGTCTTGGGGAGTTCAGACAGAGTTTTGTACCTGGCTTAATAGGTGCAAAAAATCCCAAACCAAACCCAAAACATTGTCTAGTACTTTCCCATTCCAGTGAAAGAAGCTGATTGCCTTCTTTATGTTACTGATATTCCTCAGAAGGATTAGAGAGGTTCAAAATAAGCATCTCCTTGTTTGATTCAAGGTGCAATTGCCTGTTTGTCCCAGTCTACACAACCATCACCTTTTGTTTCAGTACCCTAAAATCCACCAGGCCAAAGTTTAATTTGATTTCTCAAAATAATGAAGCCAACACTGGGTCAGGTGCCTGGAGATCACTGACATCCTAATTATGGTCAGGTCTGGATTGCAAAGAAGTGATTCAATAGCTGAACATCTGTGTACTTGCTTACACAGAGTTGCTGTTTCACCCACAAGCAGCTGTGGAGTAGACAGGCAAAATTCTCTGCATGGTGATAATTACAGTGTGCATTACAAAGGAGGCATAGACATAAGAGCATGCAATCAGATTGGGTTTTTTAACTTTGGAACAGAGAAACACTGCTAGATCCAAGGCTAATATACATAAAATAGGTTTCTCAGCCAAAAGACAGGAACATTTATTGTGATCTGAATGAGGAATGAGGAAATTCACTTACTAAACAGGAAACTTTTTCCAATTTTAGTTTTGTTTCTGTAGAAGCAATGGTTAAGAAGTACCCAAGCACACAAACTCTTCCAGAGACTGAGATACTGAGATTGTCTATGGATTTCAATATACTTTTATTGCTTGCTACATGTGCCTGCCTGCTCTGTCCTAAGCAGTGTGTTAGCTATTGTATTATCATTACTGACCGCCATGGTAGTGGTGACAGCTGAGTACCCGCATCAGAGCTCATGATCTCTTAATCTCCTATCTTAGGCTCTTTCAGCCTCTCAGTCATATCTTTAGATGAACATTACAGCATCACAGGAAAAAAAATAAAAAAAAATCAGTGAAATCTCCTTCTCAAGGCAATCTTTCAAGGCAAGCAGCTATGTGCTGCTAAACACTATAGAGATTAAATGAAACAAAATGGAATTTCATTAATGCATGATCCTTGTGTGCAGGACTGCCTTTCCCTACATTCTGGATCTAGAAACTCAACTTTATTTTTCATTGCTAGGAATTAAAATATGAAACAGTGCCTTCCCTGGGTTAATTCCGACACCTTGAATTCACAGACCCAAAGTTCACATAGGAGTATGAGTGTGCTAGTGTGGTGTTTTAGGGATCACTACCCACAAAGCCAGAGAGAAAAGTCTCACCTCAGGTAAATAGAGCATCCTGGATGGTGGCAGGAGTGAATATATCATAAAACATAAGGACTATGCCAAAGTGCAAGAAAATTAAATGGTGTCAGGGGTCCAACATTTACTGCAAAATGGCTGCATTTTATTATCACAGAGGCTTTTGCTACAATAATGACTGCACAGCAAATTCCTTTTCTAAGCAGTATAGTCCATGCGTTTACATTGCATTTATGAAGAAGAGAAATCAAGTCTCTACTGGGCTTTTTTTTTACAAAAGATAGTCTTGTTTTTGCACCTGAAATATTCAGGAAATGTATTTTGTTTATCATGCAAATAGGTTCCAAAATGTCACAATTTTTTCTCTGAGAGAAGATATTAGGCACAGCAAGATTTGTGACAGAACAAAAAAGACACGTCACTCTATGAAATCAAACCAGCTGTCAAGGTTTTGGTTGTTCCCGTAATAGGCAGCTGTGGAAAAGCGTTGTTTGGATAGAATAACTGCAAATCTGGGATTGTGGCACTAAGCAGGCTGCACAGGAGGAAAATAAGGAAGATTTAATTTAAAGTAAAAAATTTAATTTAAGGGAAACCCCATTGGAGAGGAAGAGAGATGAGGAGTGGTAACAGGAGCCCCCCTCCTGGCAGTCAGGTAGAAGACGAAGGCTGGGCACTGACTAAGTAGAATGTGTTTCTGCTGAGACTAAATATAATATTCTGACACACTTGGAACAAAACTGTGTGTGGTCAGCCTATCAATGACTCTGGGTGCTTAAAAAACAGGGTATCCAGCTCTGGTGGTGCTGTGGGTGCCCCACCAGGGAAAGCTGATGGGCTGGGTGCAGGCAGCCTCTGGCTATGGGGAGAGGCCCTCTGGGCTTGCTGGCACAGGAACAGACCTGCAGGGCCCAGGTTTGGCCCAGATGGCAACCCCCCCACTTAAAGGCTGCAGAGAAATGTTGGTCCATCATTGCCTGCACCCCTGAGTGGTACTCAACACCCTTGTGTCAGCAGTCCCCAGGGGGCTTGTTACAATTTATATGAGCTGGGGTTCATCCCCTTGTGTTTTGTATCCCACAGCAGAGAAGCAAAATTCAGCAAGACCCCTAAACATGTTTATGTGAGTTAACACAGTTGTTCTGCTGACCTTAATGGTGCTATTCACATGCCTAGAGCAAGGCCTGCGCTCAAGTACGCTGCTGAATCAGCTCTTGTGTGTGTACTGAAATATAACAGTGATTTCTGCAATCAAGGCCAGTGCCAAGCTCTGGTACACCCCTGCCTAGAGTCAAGATATTAGACCAATGCTGCTGTGTGTAGTAGCTGGCATTGCAGCTCCTCTTCCCAGGGCCGCTGAAGATGAGCAGGAAGCATCCACACAAATTGGCTCATGCTGCTTCTTTAATAATTCATGTATTTTCGCTCTCTTCTATAGTTAATGAACCTCCCCCACTCTCACCCTCGTTCTCTCTCCCTCTCCCATTCAGTCAGTTTGTTGTGGTTTCATGTATCTAATCCATCTGTCACTCGATTATAGCTATCGAGCACCTGTTATGGATTTCTAGAGTTTCATTCAAGCTGTTGACAAGTTATTCACAAATTGGCCCTTGTCACACTGTCATCGTGTGGAGTGCACTTTAGTGAATTCTTTTGGGTACACAAAATAATGAACAGAAGACAGCAAGGCTTGTGAATTAAGCAGTTTCCTATCCCCAATATTTAAAGAACTGTTAACTAATTGGAAGTTTCTTGCGGGTGATATATTTTTTAAGCTCTATTCTTAAAATATTTTGTCCTCTTCATGCAGACCCTTTTGCATGAATAAGCATAACACAACTTGATTGAGCTGTCAGGGCAAGCTTTGTTGACAATGATGCCTTATTCTATGCAGTCTATGTTGCAGCTGTGACAAGTTGATCATTGCTTCTTCTGTTCAATGCTACTACACTGCTTTGGTACTAGCAGAGAAAGCAGAGGGGTGGTTGACTGACTAGCCCTCAGTAGCTGTAAGTTCCTTCTCCTCAGGTGGTTATTTGTTTTATTTTGCCCTGAAGGATGCCAGGCAGAAATCAGGCAGTGGCGGTGACAAAGGTCACTGTCCAAAAGTGAAACAGCTCCTAAACACGGCATTAAGTTAAGATTAAAAGCAGCTTCAGCTATGTCTTGAAAAATCCTCACTTTCATAGCAAAATTTCAAATATCTCAGTACCAAAAAGTCTAGAAATACATTTTTTCACCCAGTTTTTACTTCTGCTCCCATACATGTGATACTTACTCCTTAGACTTTTGTCCTGCAATGTTCATGTAACTCTTAACTTCTGTCTGTGCTCTGTTTTCACTACCCAGATATTCTAATTATTACCAGTTTTTAGTGTCGTAGTAAGGACCTTAAAAGTAATGTGGTACCAGGATAACATTAATATAAGCTACAAGAGGTATCTAAAATATTCTCCCAGTGCAGTGTATTAGTGGTACAGAAGAAAGCATTTGCAAATAGAGGCAAAGTGATTGATCTGTTTGCAGCTATCAGAGAAGTTATTTATGCACAGTTTGGCTCAAAACAAGTAAATGTAGTGCATGCATATCTGTATATTTAAAAACTATTTTGCATCAATGAACATATGTACATTTTTCTAGTGTAGTCTGCAAATCCTTTGAATAAGATTCCAGGGCTTCAGTGTTTTGATCTTTGAAGAGGATTTTTTTTTTTTTTTCTAAATTCAAAAGGGGAGAAACTAAGGTTTAGCAATTGCCTTGTCCATATGGGGTGCAAATATAGCAGTACAAAATTATCTGGCAATTGCAAAGGGGCTAAATAACTTCTGCTCACTTGATGGATTTCTTAGTGCTTATGGGGTCGATACTGTAAGATCCATTCTCCTTTGTGGTTTCACAGGGAGACATCCAGCCACCCTGATCATTGCTCTGATAAACCAATAGGTGGCAGGACTTCAAAACAAACTGTGAAATAATAAAGCCATGTTGCATTATAAAGAAGCTTAAAATAGAAAGTGCAGCTGCCTCAATAGTTAACAGCTTAACAGTTATCTCAAAAGAAGCTTTTTTTAGAGTTTTTTAAAATATGTTTATAATAATTTAACGTTCAAATCTGTGAACTGCAATTCAGATACACAGAACAACTTCCAATTAAAAAAACAGAGTTTCAGGGAAGTTATGGGTTAAGTTTGCAATGACATTAAGGTATTAGAGGATGCTGATAGGCATTTATGATTTTTAAAGCATGTAAGACTTGGATTTACACAAACACTTAGATACCTAAATATTTAGTCACTTATGCTGAGTAATACTGTGATACTGATCACCTTGAGGGATCCCAGCATAAATAGGTTACGACAATGAATTCCATTTCCAAAAACAACTTCCTTTGAGCCAGGTCATACAATCAAACTATGCACCTGAAGAGGCTTCACTGAGCATTTTAAAACCGGATCACGGTGAATCCATCAGTGCAAATCAGTGATGATAACTTCTCACTCGCTGCTCTCCAGCACATTCAAATCAGCCCAATCTCAACTTGAGCAGCACAGTAATGAGCTACTCTGAGCCCTGCCTCAAGCAAAGATCCTGCCTCAAGCCCTGACACCAGGGTTTTAGCCTGGATATCTAAACATATATATCCTTCTATCTAAACAATATCCTTCTATTACTGGCTTACCCATCCAGCAGGGTTCTCAGCATGCCTGAGGCTGGCTGTCTCCCAGCAGTGTGGTAGAAAAATAAATACAGGGAAACCTCTAGATGGAAGAAAAGCCCAACTCCAGACTACCTGACAGCTGAGGGATAATGAGAATAATAGAATAAGTGAGCAGAGACAGCCTTCAAGACAAGCAGAGGTTTTGACAACTAGGGCACAGGCTGCTTAAATAGTTGACTTGGCTGCGGTGCCCACGTCCAGCAGAGCTCCCAGCCAAGGATCCCGAGCGAGGGGAGCCACCTTTAAACTGGCATCACATCAGCTGCTCAGACACATAAGCCCCATTCTTCAGCCTTGCACTATTGGCTAATTCAGGCAGCTTCCTCGCTCAGCTGTTTGCCTTAAAAAGCTGAAAATCCCTTTCTTACAAGCTTAGCAATTCCCATGTAGGGATCCCAAGCTGCAAACAGACACTCAAGTTGGTGCTGCAATTCCAAGCTGTGAGCGGTCGAGGAGTTGTGTTGTGCATGTCTGCCAAACACTGCTGAAAACCATCTAAATAAATCCCTTCAAATCCTAAATCTTTCTGGCTGTCAGGAAACTAGGCTAGGGGGGCTTAAATCACTTTTGAAAATTAGTGTAGGATCCTAAGTCACTTATGTGCCTTTGAAAAATTTATCCTTAAAAGTTGGATGCTCAAAAGTGATTTTCCTTCACAAGTACCACTGTTAACTTCAGAAATCATTCCTGAAGTGAGCATGAATAAAAAATTATTCATAGAAACATGGGTATCACCAGCTGTCTGAAAAAAAGGGAAGCATAAAACAGGCCCAACACCATATTGGTGTTCAGGCTTTCTCAATGAATTGCTTTGAAAAAAATTGGTTTTCATTTCCTTTAAAAAAAAAAAACAACAAAAAACCCAAAAATTGTAATGTGTTCCTTTTAATTTTTTTAAAATATAAATCCAAATGTTTTCTGAGTATCACTCATGGGTGCTATGAGTGTTTGATTACAGAATTCTGGTAATGAGGATATTTTGGCCCTTTGAATTTTTTTTTGGGTAACACAGAAAAGAAGTTTCAGGTTTTATAGCTGCTGAAGAATTGTACTCTAAGAACAGTCGCAACATCTCTAGTCTTGTTTTTGCGCAAAAAATAGATAAAGGTTTATAAAAACTATATATTTTACCTTCATTTCAGTTGTTGCTAGTCTTTCAGTGTGATTTAGGGTTGTTCCTTTCTACTCTGAAATGGTTTAAGGAGTGAATAGCTATGAGGAAAATAAATATCATTCCAAGAAACAACTGTTGAAAATTAGAACTATATAAATCTGAGCCAGATTCAACTGTTGGTTAGACCAATGAAAAATCAGCACAGATCTCATTCTTATACATGCTTCTGATGTTGCTGAATTTCTATAATATAAACCTGTAGTGAGACGTGAGGCTGAGCAGAATACCTTGTCTTAGTTGCCTGCTCTCTTGAACAAAAGTAGGCCTTGTTTACACATTTCCTTCAAATGCTTTTATTCTCAGCAGCTCTCAAGCATTTTAAAAATGGGGGTTTTTACTTTAATAATTTGGGCATTTCTTATGGTCATGTATGGGAGTATTCTACATCTAGTGCCATTTCTAGAACACCCCAAACTTTACATCCTACCTCCATCTCACTTCCCATTTTCATGGTGCCTGCTCCCCCTAAAATAACGCTTTTCCATACTGTAGAAAAGCCACCACTGACAAAGCAAGCCCACGTGGTACCAGCAACCCAGCCCAGAGCTGCCTTGGAAAAGGGAAATCTGAGAAGGTTGTTAGAACATAACATGCAGGGAAAGTGAGCCAAGACAAAACCAAAACCAAACAAATGAAAAATGAAAACAAAACAAAGCCCCCCTCCCCCAGAAAATCTCCAAAACCAAGGAAAAAAATCTTTAGATGATCTCCTGCTCTGAAGATTTATCAAGTCTTTCCTGTGCATTACCGTTTCAAGCACTGTTGGTTTGAGTTATCTCTTTGAGCTATACAGGCAGTGGTGGGGCTGAGGTGGCTTTGTGGCAGGCAGTTGTGCTATTTCTTCCACTTGACAAGTATAATCTCCTGCCATGTCTTTTTCCATTTGCTTCTCTTGTTACTGAAGAAATGCTCAGTTTTATAAAAGCTGACATGCCCTGAGAAATTCCATGTACTATTTCTTTTATAGAGCCTGCGCATGTAGATCTCTGAAGGCATACAAGAGATTTTTGGCTTTGCATAGAACAAAGGCTCCCAAATCCATTGCTAGGGAATACCTTTGGGGGAAAGAAAAACACCAACAAAACCTATCCTACTTTTGCTATGTCCTATAAAAAGACTGAGTTAGTGAGAAATACCTTATGTGCACAAAATAAAATGTACTGTATCAGCCTTTTTCTTTAGGGATTAGCAGAATGAAAATTGATTTATTTTTGGTGGCATTTCCTCCCCTGGGCCTAGAGAAAATCAAAACTCTAGATCATCCCAGGTAAGGTTTTTAAAAAATACATGTGTATATTTTTTTTCCCTTAGTTAATACTGTTGAATTTAAACCTTGCATTAACTAATTGCTAAGACTTAAACGAGGACTGCTTCCTCATAAATTTCTATAAAAATATTAAAAATCTTATTAGCATTTAAATAAACATTGAAATAAATATTGTGCTTATTGCTTAGTGCTTATTTTGCTTTCTTTAATTCGGCGGTCAACCAGAGTCTTAAATGGAGAGGTTCACAGTAATGCAAAAATGTAGCAGCTGAGGTCTAGAACTATTTCTATGCAGATGGCAGGGTGGATCACTGCTCACAAATACATGTATATGTATGCATATATGTGTGTGTGTATATATATATACATATATATATAAATAACTTGAGCAACTCTCATACATATATATATATATGTATGTATATATATATATGTATATTGGTTATGATACTCTCATAGCTTTATGTATAAACATAACTACATATATTCAGATTTTGATGAGAATTATTTTGATTACCATTCTATCTTAAGACAGTTGTCAATAGTTGCATAAACAGGACCATACCAGAATGGTAAATTTTTGCCTTTTCTGAAAAAGGGTTTAGAAACAATATCAAAACCCACACAGGAGTGATGAATCAGGCTTGTCACAGGAATTTTGACTCATTAGTGGGCCAGGTATACAGAGGGATGAGTGCATGTTTTTAACAAAAATTTGATGTCATTTAAAGCCACTGATTGAAGTATTTATTCTAACTTACTTGCTTAAGAGCACAACATTAAAATCAGCCAGGTAGGTAATGTTTAAGATTCTCTTTTAATGACTTCTCACAGTCAAAGACTTTCACTGTCTCTATGCACTGACCTTTCAGCAAACATAGGATGTCATTAAAGGTTTTTTAGGACATTATTGGTGAGTGCAATTTTTTTTCTTTAATTTTCATGCTACTTTGCTTTTGACTATGCACCAGGGATATTTTTAGATTATTGATGACTGCACCATCTGGCTGTATTCTATTAATATCAGTATAACTGAGTTTTGCAAACTCTTTCTCCTTCAGTTCAAACCCTTAGGCAACACATCTTTCCATGGCTACAGCAGGTATTCCAGAGTGGATGACCTTGGTTGCATTAGGTAATAAAAAGTATTTGATCATATTTTAAGCAGTATCTCTACCTGTGCTTTCTGACAGTTGTGGCACTTCAAAGTAAGAGGATGGAAACAGATTTCAAGGTTAATTATCTTGCACCCTCAACTCTGGATCCAATCTCAATCCATCTGGATTGCTGAATGCAGAAACTTGATGGCTGGGGTGTTTTTAGGAGTGTCATGGTCCAAAGAAACTCTGAAGAACCTTGCCATTATGAAGAGCTGCAAGGAGGCCCTCACCAAGGAAGTTCAGAGTCAGATGTGGCAGTCAAGAGGTGGGGCTGGACATGGAGAAATTCCCACTTTTTAGAGCCTGGAAAAATTCCTACTTGGTCTTATACATTGACCAGAAAGCAGTGCAGAGGGTGTGGACTGAGATTTTTGTAAACTTTTTCTCATGGTCTCCAACCACCCTTTTAAGAGAAGGATTCAAATATTTCAGTGCTCATTGCTTTGCTTTTAGCACCAGTTTCATCTGCCTGCCAGTTTAGCATTCAAGTTCTGGCTGCACTATATGCTATTTTCAGTGCTTCCATATTTTTTTTTTTTTTTAAAAAAAAGCATAGTAATTCACAAAATTCTCAAGAACAATGGATTAAGCACTTGACAACCCAGTTATACCAAATGCTGTACTTTGTTTTCACTGGTAATAATGCAGCCATTTAACCACAATTTTATAACCCCTTTGAACTGTGATGTTTTCCCAACTTGTTATCCTGAGACTCAATCACTGGAAGAAAAAACTTGTTGAGAGAAGGAGTTTTGATACCACAGTGCTGAATATCCATGAACCTAAAAAAAATTCTACTCATAAACTGATAATAATGAGTGCAAATAATGAGTGTTCTGGTTATTCTGTTTCCCATATTCTAACGAATATTTACCAAAAAAAAAAAATTAAAAAAACCTCATACAAGATTTTGTGGAAAATTTATTAAGAGAGGAAAGTTTTGTTATTTATACTGAATTTTTTGAGAAGAGTTATAAATTATTTGTCAGCCTCAACTCTGAACAAACCAAACATTGTAGTGATGTTGTCACCTGCATATACTGCTGTCTATCAAAGATAGAGGGCAATCCTTTATAGGGTGGTGACAACAGGACTTGAAACAAGCATATTTCTGCTGTATGAGCTGCAGAACAACATCCTTTATCTGAGAGAAGGGCTTTACTTTCTATTCAGCCACATTGGAGAAAGAGTTGGCTGAAAATATAGTATATGATCTTTGTGTTGGTTATAAGCCCATGAACATAATTCTTATGGAAATTATTTTTATCTTCTCCAAAGACAAAATGTTTCAGAAACTCCCTGTGGGTTTCTCAGACTGTTGGTTCATTACCTGGATTACTCCTGCAGTGTTTCAGGCTCTCATACTCTGGACTGAGTTGTGATTCTATATCTATCTCCATTTCTTTCTTTTGCTGCCTTTTTCATTCTCCAACCCACATTTTTCCCCAATGGGAAATAAATTGTTTCATATTTTCCATTTGAAGCTAAGGCTCCTTAAATGATTCCCATTGAGTTTTTCCAAATCAGGTTCCATTAGCAGAACAAAAATGAAAACAATTCCTGCTGTGGTGAGCCTTAAGAAATGGTTTGTGTAATGAGCCAAGACAATGGGTGATTGACAGTCAAGAATTTATGAAGCCAGGATATATACAAAAACCCTTACTAACAAATGGACTCCCATGTCTTTCCTAATGTCAGCAAACAGTCAACCTTATACACCAGGTAAATAAATACTCGGGCTTAAGGATTTTCATACTGTATATCCCGAACAATGAAAAAACGTGGTTAATACTCTTTCTTGGGGTTAAAGAAATAAAATTAACTTCAAAGATACTAATGCAAACTCTGTGATTTAGGACTAGGGCACAAACAATAGTCAGATGGGGGAAGACCTAATGTGGGTATTGCTAAAAGCGCAAGGAACTGACTGTTAGTACAGCAGGATACCAAAACCAGTTAGAGATCCCCAAGAATTTATGGGGCAGAAAATGCACTGAGCTCTCTTGAGCTGGCCCACTACCAGCACCTCAGGACACCAGTTAGAGTTCTGCAGAGCCACTCTGGAGTGTGGTTCCCCTAGCAGCTGACACTTCATCTTCAGGGGTAGCCTGGCAGATGTTATTGAAGCACAGCACCTGCACAAGGATCAAGTTCAAATCATGTTTTGTCCTGAACCACATAATCTTCCCAGAACATGTCTTGTGACAGACTCTAGTGCTAAGACAAACCAAATGCATGTAAGAAACCAGACTTAAAGAACTGGAAATTAGATATTCTGGTAAACGTCATCCTACAAGCTCTTGCATTGCACCAGTGATGGCAGTCACAGAGTGGGTCTACAGAGAACTGCTCTAATGTGTTGCACAGAGATCCCCACAATATTAGCAAGGTACCCATCTCATTCTGCATGTCTTCCTCATATGTTTGCACACCTAGACCTGGAACACTGTGAAGCATGAGGAGAAACACATCTCACTTCAGTGAATCCTAGAATGGCCTGAGCTGGAACTGACCTTAAAGATAATCTAATTATTTCCCCTATGCCATTGACAGCTTCTCTGGGCAACCTGTTCCAGTCCCTTACCATCCTCATAGTAAAGAATTTCTCTCTAATATCTAACCTAAATCAACCCTCTTTCATTTTGAAGTCATTGCCCCTTGTTGTGTCACTACACACTCTTGTAAATTGCCACTCTCCATCATTCTTGTGTCTCCCTTTAGATCCTCAGTTATGACACCCTGAAGCCTTCTCTTCTCCAGGTTGAACAATTCAAATTTTCTCAGCCTTTCAGTCTTTCTAGACAAAATGTTGCCATTTTCTGAAAATCTGTCTTTGATATGCTTCAAATAGTCACTTAAAACCTGGAGTGGCAATGTCTACTACATAACTCCAAAGTGTGATCTAGGCTTTATGAAATGCTACAGTTTATCAACTGAAAGATAATCTATTAAAATTACAATCATCAAAAATATGGTGTATGGGATTTTAAGAAACCATTTAAAGTGCTTGGTTCCTTTCTATTTTTTTATTTTTTTTTTTTAATGATCAAATGAGAATATAGTATTCCAGGTACTCAATCAGATCAGCATTTGAATAGGAAAGGAATTAAATTGGGAAGGAGTGTGCAGACTTTTTGGTCCAGAGGGTTCACACTCAGGGTGATATCAATTATACCATCCCACAAAATGTTCCCATGGGAATCTCTGAGTATGGTATCATAGACCCATTTATCTTTTGTAAGCAGTGAACACTTACAAGTGCCATAGATTCAGAGGAAAAAGAAAACCTGCGGCATGTCACGGAACAGGCCCTTTCATTTGCATTTTTTCCACCTTGAAGTTCCACCTTCAACTGTTACCTGCTGTATTTTGGTTGCTTGTTACTGGATTCCTCAAGGTTCTACCTCAGCATCTGGAGACACTCATATCCTAGTGTTCAAAGTCAGCCTGTAATTACAGGCAAGGAGGAGACAGGTGTGATGCTGCAAGAGGGGCTCAACTACACCACAACTGCATTTTATTCAGATAACTGGACTACTGCTGCTTTCACAGGGAGCTACTCCACACTCCAGTTGTGCTACCAAAACCCATTTGATAAGAAGCCCTTATTTTTCCTTGCTCCATTTAACTTCATCAGGCTTTATATGTAATTCTTTTGCCTCTAATTTCCTTTGAAAAGTTTACAACCATATTGATGCTTGGAAGAAGTCAGGCAACTGGAACAGGTTGAGAGTCTCTGACATAAATCAAGGAAGGAATAGGCTGTAATTGAATGAAAAGCCTAACCAGCAGAGAGGAAATTCTTGTAGTTATGAATCCAACATATCTTGATTACGTCAACCACTTTGATATACATCTGCAGAACTGGAGAAAAAAAACTTTCCTCTTTGTAATACCATGGGAGGGGACTGTTTATTGTTTTCTGCAAAGAAGGTGTGCACCTTCTTTGTGTTCAGAGATGCTCTGAACTCTGAGCTTTGGCACAGCTTTTACCACAATCATTTGTTACATAAAGTGATTGCAGCTTGTTTTATACATCCCACATGTGAGAGTTTATGAGATACCCAATCAGGCTGGAAAAACAGGATGAAGTGCAGACAACTTTTAGAAAAGCGGACTAAAAGCATAGGCCTTGAAAACTTCCATGTCAAACAAGGTTGAGCTGTCAAATATAAATATCCCCATGATTAGGGAGGACTATTTTAAATCTCAGTTCGGGATTTGGGAAGCCTTAATTTGGGAAGACTAGCCAAGTCTTTCTGGAGGATATCCTAAACTCCATAGCAGTATTTATTTCAACTAATTACAGACAATCTGCTCTGGAGAAAATGAGTATTAGTACAGGACTGAAATGCAATCGAAGACACATATGAGCTTCTATGCAACATTCCCACTTTCAAAAAGCATCAGAAAATTTTGTTCATTATCTAAAAAGGAACCTCAAGTCACCTGACAATACAAGTAGCCCTTCCTTCAAGTTTCAAAAGCCACAAACTCCCCCAAGCTTCTGGCTCTCATCATCTTGTTCCTTTTGAAAATTTTCTGTGATTCTTTTTCTGAGGATAAATATAAGTTCACAGAATGAAAACAAGGCAACCATGAGAGTGCCCCTGTTTCAAGTGGAAAGCACAATCATGTGTATACTGCAAATTTCAGGCTGTAGTGTAGGATCTATAAAAAGCCCATCCAACTGATGTGAAGGAGTTACCCTAACCTGGGAGTATGACCCACATCATGACTTGTGCTTCTGTGCAGGTGTGCCTGGATACAAACAGCTAATATTTGTAAAGTCTACACCCCATGTTAAAAGTTAAAAAAAAATACTGTGATAAAAATAGAAAGATTAAAATACCACTTGTTCTTGAAAAAATCCATTGGAAAATAATTCTACTCAAATAATTTCTACTGAGTTAAACACAAACTAAATGCTGGTGAGACCCCATTTGCAGTGTTGTCCAGCTCTGGGGTCCCCAGCACAGGAAGGACATGGACCCATTGAAGAAAGGTCAGAGGAGGCCACCAAGATGATTAGAGGGAAGGAAGACCCCTCCAATGAGGAAATGCTGAGAGATTTGGGATTATTTAGTCTGGAGAAGAGAAGGCTTCAGAGAGACCTAATTGTGGCTTCCAGCGTCTAAAGGGAGCCTGCAAGAAGGATGGAGAGAGAATGTTTACAAGAGCATGTGGTGACAGGATAAAGAGTAATGGATTCAAACTAGGAGTAGTTTCTGGTCCAGTGAAATGTGTCCCTCTCCCTATCAGGGGATTGAAACTAGATGATCTTTAAGGTTCTCCCAACATGAGTGTAAGGAAAGATATCTAAAACCAAGTCACAAACTACAGTTTCATTAGCCTTGCAGTTGTAGCGTATTTCATGAAATGTCAAATAATTATTAAAGATAACAGTTGACTATAGCATCCTAATAAAACTTCAGAACTAATTTTTAAGGAATTTTTACAAATCTCATCAGAGTGCATACTGTAATGCATTACATAAAACCTTTTCAGAGTAGGTAATTTACATTCACAAATAATTACTTTGAAGGAAGGGAAGCAATAAAGTTTAAAGCACCAAATCTAGGAACACCATTGTTTCCTCAGGCAGGCTGGCAGTAAAGGCTCCTAATTGTCCTTAGGATAATGATGGGCTGGCCATAGAATGCCACAAGCAGAGATAATATAAGGATTATCCAGCTGACATAAAATTCTGAAACATAAAGCATGATCTCCATTTTGCTGTCCAAGTTTTATCCCAAATTTACTCGCTTTAGTATACTAAATAGACACAGAGTTAATCTGCTATAAGGACATCCATATTTTTTGTTTATTAAAAAAATAGGGTAATATCTATATGTTGTAATGCTAGACCAGGGTGCACTTCATTTACTTTACGCAATGAAGATGTATCAATGCTAAAAGGACAATGCTAATAATCTAAGAACATTCATACTACAACAGTGAAAGGTGGATAAAGATGCATTTCAATACCAGACAGGAGAATTTCTTCAACATTCTTTGTCTTATCTGCCAAGTCCTCCATTGAAATTTGCTTAAAGTTGTCATCTTACCTTTAATACAGATCCTCATAATTCAATAAATTTTCTCTTCTTTTCCTTCCTTCCTTCCTTCCTTCCTTCCTTCCTTCCTTCCTTCCTTCCTTCCTTCCTTCCTTCCTTCCTTCCTTCCTTCCTTCCTTCCTTCCTTCCTTCCTTCCTTCCTTCCTTCCTTCCTTCCTTCCTTCCTTCCTTCCTTCCTTCCTTCCTTCCTTCCTTCCTTCCTTCCTTCCTTCCTTCCTTCCTTCCTTCCTTCCTTCCTTCCTTCCTTCCTTCCTTCCTTCCTTCCTTCCTTCCTTCCTTCCTTCCTTCCTCCCTCCCTCCCTCCCTCCCTCCCTCCCTCCCTCCCTCCCTCCCTCCCTCCCTCCCCCCCTCCCCCCCTCCCTCCCTCCCTCCCTCCCTTTCTCCCTTTCTCCCTTTCTCCCTTCCTTTCTCCCTTCCTTTCCCCCTTTCTCTCAAATATTCTGAAAATAACCTTCAGCTTCTTTAAAACATAAAGCTTTGGCGTTTTGGAGAAACTGTAATGAGCCAATAAACCCAATTTGGAGGCTGGTTACTACCACATAAATTAATTTCCCTGCTAAATGATCAGAGTCACATCCACCTTTTTCACTACCATCTGCCTCACAACAAAGTTGGCACTGTACTCCTTTGAGAGGTGGACTGTAAAAGTGTCATTTAGGAAAGGCTTATTAACAAAATCCTTTCTAAGTTCCAATTTTCCTGTTCCAGGGTAATGATCACAGGCAACATATATATACTGTTAGCAGGAAACAGTCAAATGTCCACATGGCATGCACTTAAACACATTATATTAAAAAATTAAAAGGAAAAAAAAGCAAATGGAATGTGTGTATGGATCTGTACAAATATTCACCTTCATTTTCAGGGATTTTCCTATATAGCTGATCATAACAATTCTGCCAGTTGTTGGTTCTGCCTGTGAAGGAACTGTCCCTGCCAGCTGGGGTATTTCCCACTTGCCTCTGGATTATGTAAACAAGCCCTTTGCCACACCTATAAAATGGCACCGGAACAAACCACTTTTCCTGAGTTTGCTCTTAATTCCGTGTCCCTGTTCTGATGTGTGACAGACACATCACTCAGCCATCTGATTTAGTACCTTACCAAGTGTTGTAAAGCAGGAAAGCATCCAAACGTGGTTGCTAAATTCTGATTAAAAACATTGTTCTGGAATTTTTTACTTGCTGTGAGTACACATACCTAGGAGCAAGGTTTTTTATATTAAGAAGCCTGCAGTGAAGGCAAGGAAGTCTTAAATTTTGATAAGGACTATAATTTTGGTTTTCCAGTAATGAAAAATATAGGGGGACAAACTGATTCATGGGACAGTGGAGTAATAAGTTTTTCTATGTGAAGGAGGTAAGGAAGAAATTGAATACTCTAGAAGTTAAAATGTACTTTTATGTGTTTTTCTTTTATGGTGCAGTCAGAAATAAGCAGGTCTGTATTAATGGGGAACAAAGACACAGACTCTCTTGGGTTTGCGAAGGAAATCTCTCTCATCCCTCAACCCACTTCTAACTGTCCAACCTGCAGCTGTGCTTTCACACAGGGTCTCCTAGTGAACACAACAGCTTTAACAATTATAACCCCATATCTCACACAGTTCCACCAAAAGGGATTTTACTTGCAATGAAGTTATTTTGCAGTTAATGGTGCTGTTCCTTCCTGGGCCAAGGTGACAGTGGGCCATGAGCTTTCAGGCAGGGCACCAGTACCAACGTGACATACAAGCACTGTGTCATTTTGTTCTCTTTCACTAAATGTCCTACAGCTTGCTGTTGTTCTACCACACAAAGTGTAGATAGTAGCATTTGTTTATTTTCATAATAAGATGTATTTTTTTTGCCAAATTTTTAGAACATCCAATTTTCTCCTCTTAAGGCGAGCCCCAAATCCTGAAGTAGTAATAATAATTACTAGGGTTTCAATGTTCTCTCCTTCCTAAATAACTGGAAAAGACATCATTAAAATAGTTTCCATAACTTTCTATCTTATTAAGTATAGTCAGATTCTTTAGTATTATTTTTCCCTCTTAATAATTATTTAATCTGTTTTGTTTTTATAGTTCTTCTAGGGAGAACTGTGTTTTAAGCAATAATTTTCAATAAATCTACTTAAGAAACTCATCAGACAGTTTGAGCAACAAAACCCAGTAGCATTAACCACATGAGCCAAATTTAACTTCAAAGAAACTTTTGAAACCACACTGTGGATTTCTAATCTGCTTTCTGTCCTCAAAATTGAATCTAAATGACTTGAATGTAAATTAAAAATAGCAAACTAAATGACTGCAAAGTTCAAAACCTACACCACAGAATCACTGTCTGTCTATCAGATCTATTGTCTCCTAAATTTAGAAAGAATTGAAAACTTCCTTTTTCTCCACTGAAAATTAGCACTGCCAGTAGATCATCTAGTAAACTTATTATATTAAATCTTTAATTCACCTTTCTCAAGGCCACAATGATACTAGAAACACCAGAGTACATGCATGTTGAAGTATGACACCATCAACAGTAGGTAATAACAAATGCAAACTATCTCCCTGTCTCAGATGTAGTGAAGAGGCTATAGCTTCTGTTTGCTCCTGCCAGTACCTCAGGAGGATCTTCTCTATTTCATCATTCTGGAGATCAGTGCAGGTTTTCTGTTCATTATGGGAGAATATTCTCCTTCTTACCCTGTCTTCACTGCATCCTGCCTCAGATCCTGAAAACATGGATATGCCTATTTTGAGCAAGGAGAGTTTGCTTGAAAAATCATCACTGGCACTATTGTCTAAACTCTGCACTCTAGGACTGGGAAGAGCACCTTGAGGTCTCTTCAGTTTGCTTAGGTCCAAAAACCAGCAAAATAATTGTCTTGCATTTTCCAGGAATTCAAACCTATTTCCATGTGAATGAGGTTTAACAACTCTCCGGACTCCTCACAGCTAGTTTCTGTCTCTCCACATGAATTATGGAGTTCTCAAATGTCACAAAAATGGAAAATAATCCTGGGACAGAGAACTCTGGGAAGGTTTCTGTCTGAACCTATGGAAAAAAGTGAAAAGTGCTTTCAAGTAACAAAAGGTAGCTTTCTCATAGTAGGAAGCATAGCCACCTATCTCTTTATGGGGATAGATATCTCTTTGTTAAATGCTGGGTGGTTGAGAGCTCTTTGCTACCTGAGAGCACTTCTGAGCCACACTCCCCCAAGGAACAGGGCACACTGCAATTCTTAAGAAAGTATAAAAATACATTTTCCTGGGGTTTGTGGTTGAGTTTTAGGAAACATTCTACCAATGCCTTAAAATTACTGCTTGTCTTTCTCTTATTTCTATCCTCAACATCTTACAAAAAAGCCTGCATTTAATTCCTGTTTTACAGCTTCAGGGCCATTTCACTGCCAGCTAAAAACATAGGATGTGTTTACACTGGTCATTAAAGCACAGATCAGAGTATCCGAAATCTCAGTTTGTCAAGAGAACATTAATCTGGTCAATTTTCCACCATGTATATGATCAAAAGAAGCAGAACTCTGCTAGCCTGTCATGCAAATAAAATTATGTGCACAAGGAACACTGTTAGTATTATCACCAGAGACATACTGTGCATTCCTATAAGGCTATTTTAATGTTTCTGGTGTATCATACTTTTTTATAGGCATGGTTGCAGATTTTAAAACAAAGCCATTTCTGTTAGTTTGCTGAAAAACAAACCTAAAGCTTCAAAATATAGCTACTATTCCTGTGTACATATTTTTGGCACAAATACAAATTCTTTTAGGGTACATTACTTGGTATTCTGCAGATGAAAATGAGCCTGGTCTTTGCGTGTTTTCAGCTGACTGGATGCAAATCTTTGAAGATGCAGAAGCTATGTAACAATATTTAAGATGACATACTGTTTGGAAAGCTTGCAAGATTTATTAACCTGACCACAGCACCATGTAAAATGTGGCTCTGCCATTTCTTATTTTGTTCTGAGCATATCCAGACACGAGATATTTTGGACAGCTACATTTTGAAATCCAATTGTGAATATACAATGCTCAGAGAGAAGGAAGGCATAAACAAGTTCACTCTTAAGTCTCTGAGTTGTTGTCTGCTCAATTTCTACATTCAACTGACTTCAGAAAAACAAGGAGCAGGATGAAGCTCCTGAACCTGTTCCCTCCTTCTGGAGCACAGTGAAAGGCTGCAGTTACTGCCACCAAGAAGTACTGGAGATATATTTTGGAACTGTTTAGATGTTCATCCTGAATACACCACAGCCTAAGGTAGACATGTATAAATCTCCTTCTTGGAAGTAACCACTCTCAGATTAACAAAGGAGTTTTATATATATATAAGCCAGTTTATTTCTGAACAGATGCTAGAAAAGCATACTTTTAAATCTTAGGAAATTCAAAACTAAAAGGGAAGACAGAAGATAATTTGAGGGTGTTCCAGTCCCAAGTATCACAGCAGAGGCAGCCTTCACATCCAGTCTGGGTTTCAAACTCACAACTCAGTGACTTTCCCAGTGCCCACATTGCCCTCTTCAAAACCTAAGGGAAGGGTGACTTTTTAGCTCATCTCCTGTTTTGGCTATGATTTTGATGTTGTTCTCTTTGGGAGCCACCCATGCCTGTTTTTTGTGCTATTTCCTTGCTGGATCTTCTATTCATTCTTCTGTCTTCCCTGTCCTTCCCTTGTGACTTTGCCCTTCTATGATCATATCCATGAATTTATGGGGAAGGTGGCAACTCCAGAAAGCAGAGGAAGGACCTACTGTGTGAAGGACAGGGCAAGGAGACTTTCTTTCCACTGACTTGCCACACACTTTTGAAAGAAATTAACTGACAAACTTGTGACATACCGATATACTCCCCATATATCCTAAAAGTCCTCTAAATCTTACCATAATGCATCTAAAAAAAACCAAAACAAACAAACAAAAAATTCAAAAAGACATGCAAAATAATACAAAATTACAACAAAGCTTCATGTAGTTGAGCAAATGTGCCATGACAGTTTGCACTGGTACATCTAAGAAATTCCTTCTCAGCTAGAGCAAAGAACAAATGGAGTGAATAGGCAGGCAGAAAAAGCAGAAGATAACTCCTTTCCAAGCATAATTACAGTCCTCCTCTCCCCCAGACACGTGCACTCTAAAGCAGTGATTCCTGGGCTGTGCTCATGTCAGGCTCTGCAGGTGTTGAAGCTTGCATGCCTGCATGTCCCACACATGACATCAAGTCCCTGGTGCTCAGGACATTTCCTGTGTGCCTCATTCAGCATTTCAGGGGTGCCTACTCAGTGTTTGATACATCAGTGCCCTGCTGAGTGCTCTGTTCATGCCACCTGGAACAAGCTCTAGGTCATACACCAGGGCAAGTTATCTACACCAAGCCCTACAGCTCTGGGCCTCCAACAAAAGAAACAAACTCAAATAAAACTTTCAAACCTATTGGAAACCAGCTCAGCCTTCCCAGGTGTAAGGATATTGTCTTAAGAACAATGTTCCATGAATAGAAGAGAGCACATCTGTTTATGTTTAACAGCTATGTTTGAGAAAACTTCTTTTTAAACTGTGTGACTGGGGACCATGTCTGAGAAGAGACTGAGGTCCTGCTTCACACATCTTGCTGCATTTTCCCCACCTGTATTATGACCAAAGCAAAACTATCCAGGGCTGAAAATAATATACCTGTTGGATGTGGGCTGATCCTTGCTGCTGAAACAAGCCCTGAGGGGCAAGACTAAATACCGTAAGTGTAGCACTGAGCAGGTATCCACACACATGAACCTGCCTGGCTTCAGGCGCAAGTTTGTGGTGGTTCAGCTGGCCCCTGGCACTGCCTGAGCACAAACACCACTGCCTGCTCCCTGTTGGTCATACCCAAAGAGAATTTGGCTTGTTTAATATTGAATAACAACAGCCAAGAGAACATTTGTCTTCTAAATTTATAAACTATGTAAACTCCAGGGACAAACATCTGTTTAAGATTAAAATTAACCTTTGATCAGAGACAGGCATAGTCTGGGCTTAGATAAACTGGGATACAAACACGTGCACAGTGAGGGTCTGAACCAGCCTTTTGGTGGGAATTGCAGGCAGCTGTGGAGGGGAAGGCAGGAGAGCACAAGAGGAGAACAAAGCAATATTAAAGCTGTTTATGGACTGTAATTAGGGGTGAATCAAAGGTTGTGAAGAAAAAATAAACAAACAACCCAAACCAATGGTAAAACCAAGAAGAAAGTAAGAGAGATGGTAATGTTTAAGTTAACAGAATAGCAGCCTGTAAACTGTTTACAGTCTGCCTACTGTAAGAGATATATTTTGCTGAGGCTGAAAGCCTGAAGTCAGAGAAATACAAAACTGGTGAGTGCATAAATGTCAGTCTGTGTAAGAGTGTGACAAGCCAATAACAGTGCAGGGTACAAGATACTCAGATGCTGCTGCCACTCAGGAAAAAGTAAAGCTTATTCGGCTAAGAGGTAAAGATGGTGTTTTCTGTGTACACTATGCTACCAATTATGTCACTATTCTAAAATCCTTGCTTCCTTTGTTTTTTCAGGGTTTCAGTGCCTTGAAAAATTTCAGTGGTTAGTCTGAAAATACGTGATTTGTGGGTTTTTTTTGGTTTGGTCTGGATTAGGTTGGGGTTTGGTTGGTTAGTTTCAGTTTTGTTGTTACTATTGGTTTTTTGAGGTAAAAGCTTGAATTGTGTTGTGTGAGGGAAATAAATCAGGGCAACAGCACAGCTAGTCTGAGCAACTTGTTCTCCCTTATAGTTTTGAAGAGCAGACAGGAATATCACCATCTTCTCCCAAAGACACAGGACATACACAGGGTATGAAATTCAGTGAGGATAAATGTGGGGGAGGGAGAGCTGCTGCTGTTCCTGTTGTGTTGAGATTTTACTTGTTTTGGACTTATTTTTGCTGGTGGTGAATTTTGGGGGTTTGCTGCTTGGGATTTTCTTTTTCTGTTTGACTTCTTGATGTAGCTGCAGCTAGGGAGTGACTCCAAAAATGAGCAAAGGTATTACCTCTGTAGACGCTCTGTAGAGTTACCTCTGAAGGCCTCCAGAACATCCAAATAATCCACCTACAGCAGTGATCCTCAGTGAAGTATGCTGTATTTGGCCTTTCTGCAGTGGAAAGATAAACACTGCTAGTCCTGAATGAGTCCTGCTGACTTCTGCAGTTAACCCAGCACTTCCTAGATTGGTAGTGTTTTGTGGTTTGTTTTCAGTGGAATACTTTGTCATTATGTATGTCTGTGATAAAATATATTACCCTTGACTGGTTAAGCGTTCCTCTCTGATTCTCTGTATAGGTGTATTATGACATTGAACCACCAGCTACTGAAGGTGTAGTGCTCAGATATTAGAATGGTAGGGAACTTAAATATCTAGAAAGATCCCTGATAAATGATACACTCTGCAGACAAACCTCTGCCAAATTCTATTCAAATAGCAAAGGGATAATGTGAATATGACTCTAATGAAGGAAGGCTGGAGTTGCCATAATGCATGCAGGTGCAATTGCTCCAAATCTCTCTTAAAATCCATTTTCCTGCCAGTGCTCATTCTTCCTTTAAACAGAAGTTAATACTCTGCTGACATTACTGAACTCCATCATGCTCATTATTTCAGGCTAGCATTTAGATCAGGTTTTTGGAGGTGAAAGACCAATTCATTAACTCTATTGTGTCACTCAATGACTTCCTGTGGAGAGATCATAAGTCAGATGGGGGTGTCACTGCTGGAAGATAAAAGACAGCCATAAAGTAGGAAGACAACTGGTATAATTCACAAAAATGAGGAAAAAATTACTCCATAGCCTTTAATTTCTATTCATAGTTCAGATTTTAAGTATGTTATTTAGATAACAGTGCATCTGATATTTTTTTTTTTTTTATGAGTTTCAGATCTGGAATGGAAGAGGTTATTGGTTGGTTATTTGTTTTTTATTTAAAGGAGAAAATTAATACAGGCAAGAAGTAAGACAGTAATCTCAGGGTGGGGGGGGGAAAAAAGTGTGGTTTAAAGATGTACGTGTTGAAATGCCCACATACATTAACTTGTCTTGGCTTAAAGGGAAAAAAAAGAGTGTTTGGAAAATTATTACTTTCTCAAAATGAAAGTATTATGAAATTGTTTCAATTGTTGATAAAGAAATAGGAATCTGAGAGGAATCAAAATCCACTTATTTAATTAAAATAAAACGTCCATACTTTTTTTTAAGGTTAAAGAAAATGTTTATTTTTAGAATATTCTCTGAAAGAAAAATTCTCTCTGAAAGAATTTATAGGACTTTTATGCAAAAAGTAGTTTCCTACTGCTACTACTTATGACTGAACATGAAGTTTCTCAGTTTGCACATGAGAAGTAAACAAGAAAAAAATACTTCTTGTGCCTTTGAGATTTTGTAGAAAATTTTCAAATATGAGACTTTGCCAGTGTAATTAACAACTACTTAATGTGAAGAAGCAGTGTCAAATAAGGAATGTCTTTGCCAGACAGCTTTGTAGGCTCTAATCAGTTTCCCTCTACCTGCTGCTAAATAAAACATCATAGAATCCTAGAATGGTTTGGCTTTGAAGGGACCTTAAAGATCATCTGGTTCCAACCTCTTGCCATTGGCAGGGACACCTTCCACTAGACCAAGGTTGCTCAGAGTCCCATCCAACCTGGCCCTAAACACTCCCAAGGATGGGGCATCCACACCTTCTCTGGGAGAAGCTGGACAACCTGTTCCAGTGCCTTGCCATCCTCACAATAAAGATTTTCTTCCAGAGACATAATCTAAATCTACTCTCTTAGAGTTTAATTTCCCCTTCTCTTATCACTACCAGACCTTGTAAAAATTCCTTCTCCAGATTTCTTACAGGGCCCCTGCAGGCACTGGAAGGCTGCTCTAAGTCTGCCAGAGCTTTCTCTTCTCCAGGCTGAAGAACCCTGAACCTCTCAGCCTTTCCTCATAGGACAATCCTTGGAGATGCTCTCTCCTTGCTAGACTGCAAGAAGCACTGTGGGAGATGTGAGATGGGGATGAAGGAGGGAGGGGTGGGATGCGATTTGTAACAGCATCCAACACCCATGCGCGAAGCATAGGGAAAGAATCCTGGTAGAAAAATGCCAACATAAAAAGATCTAAACATATCACAGCATGTTTGTGTACCTCAGTACCTTTTGATAAACTCCGTCCTTCAGCTGATGGTACTGGGATTTCCAGCAGGTAACACCGGCTGAGGGCTGGGAGCAAACACAAAACCAGCAGCTGTTTATCAGTCACTGCATGAAAAGCAACAGCATCACTCTTAGAACTTTTAAGATCTTGAACTATCAAAAAACCCACATGACTTGGGAAGTCTAATATCTTCTTCAGTTTCTAATGGATTCACAGAATCAGAGAATGGGTCAAGTTGAAAGGGACCACAGTGGGTCATCAGGTCCAACCTCCCTGCTCAAGCAGGCTCATTCTAGAGCACGTTGGCACAGGATTGTGTGCACATGGTTCTTGTGTATGTCTGGTGAGGGAGACTCACAACCTCTCTGGCAATCTGTTTCATTGAATGGTCACTCTCACAGTAAAGAATTTCTACCTCATATTCAGGTGGAAATTTCTGAACATCGGTTTCTGCCCATTGCCTCTTGTCCTATTGCTTGGCATCATTGAGAAGAGTCTGGCCCCATCCTCTTGTCACCTTCCTTTCAGATATTTATATATTGATGAGGTGCTCAAACCCTCTTACTCCAATAAATCCTGGGATTTTTTTTCCTATTTTTCATATTCATTACTGATAAAAATTAGTGCAGTTTCCAAGCTGTTCATAAAAGAAGTAAGTTTTCCTTTCTCCTAGCAAGTTTGGAAACAGCTACCTCCTCTTCCTCCCACCCTGCCCCCATTTCAGCTGACTCTCTTTAATGCTAAAATATTCCTACCTTAAGTGAAAAACCCCTTCTCAGATCCTTTACAAAAGAAAACCACAGTTGAAAGGAAACATAGGAAAAAAGAAATTCTGAACTGGTATCAATCTTACTATTATTAATGTAGTTATTACTATTATTAATGTAGTTATTTATTGGTCAGTCTGGTTCCTCATACTGTGTTATCTAGGAGCATCCTTTGTTCTATTTTTTGTCTGGATTGAAGCACTCTTTGCAAAACCTTTTTTTAAAATTTCAGCAATGTTATCTCTTCTGCCCCTCCTCCCCACACCCTGGAACTTTAAGCTGCACTCATTTGAAATATTTTCTGATATTAAC